>NC_054377.1:64056291-64761291 GCF_017654675.1 Xenopus laevis | reverse complement strand
TTTCAGAGCAACTTTCTGATTATATTCTGATTATATTTAAATACAAACCTATAACATTTGAAAAGTTTTGCATGTTCAACACTGTGTACATGTAGCCTAGAAATAATGCACTCTTCATACTTCCAAATGGAGCAGTCAGACCATTTGAGGAAAAAAAAATCTTACTTTGCCTAAGATACAAAAAACTATATATTGCGGTTTGCACTGTTGTAATTTTAGTGCCAAAACTAAAATACAGAAGTTAAAAGAATTCTCTCACAGGAATAGGTTAATTTCAAAACACATCAGTTAATGGTGCTGCTCCAGCAGACTTCTGCACTGAAATCCATTTTTGAAAAGAGCAAACACATTTTTTTATATTTAATTTTGAAATCTGACATGGGTCTAGATATATTGTCAGTTTCCCAGGTGCCCTCAGTCATGTGATTTGTACTGTGTGATAAAATCAGTCTCTCTTTACTACCGCACAGCGAGTTCGAGTGATGTCAACCCCCTTCTTTTTTCCCCCCAGCCTAACAATATATAATTATACAGTATATATAATAATAAATGAGAAGGTTACCAGATAACAGCTCCTTGACACAAGAGAACAGCTTATTGGTACAGTAAAAATCCAAGTCCCTCTGTGACTCCTCCAGTTACATTGAGTAGGAGGATCAATAGCCTGCCTGAAAGCAGTTCCATCATGAAGCACTGGCTCTTTCTGAAAGCACAGGATCAGGCACAATGACTTGAGATGGTTACCTACACTCCAATATTAGAAGTAAAAAAGAACTTGTTGGTTCAGAATACAATTTTATATGGTAGAGTGAATTATTTACAATGTAATTTAGAAATACACCATACTACAACATAAAATCATGACAACATCCCTTTAAGTTGAACATGTGCAATTTCAAGATGTCAGTTTTTCTTTTTGAATATTGTAAAATTACATAGTTTACTATTATATATATAATATATAACATAGTCTAAGTTAAAGACCCTACCCTGAATATACCTTCTTTGATTCTAGAAGTTTTGGCCAAGCCAGACTGCTTTTATCTATATATGGAAGGTGGTCCAGATACATTTCTGGGATCCTGCAATGCAGACACAGGTAACCTCAGAATTTTGAACTGAGTAGAATTTTAAGATACTTTATGGCTCAACTTGCTGTGAAGGAATACTATACTCTACAGTGGAAAGAGTGGTTTGCAAAATCTTAAACCAAGTACATCACACACATATCCACACACAAAACAAGCAAACACAAACGCACACATTTAGGCGGGTATTTACTAAGACCTAACCCCCATCCACAAATTTACCTAATTTATCAAAAAATCAGATTGAAAAAATCATGTGTCAAGTTGAATTGTGCAACTTTTTCAATTTGACTCCCGAAAAACTCTACTTTTTCGAATTATCGAATGAAAACCAACATGAAACCCTGAAAGATTATGAAGGCTTTGGAGCATAATGTTTTCCCCTTAAAAAACTTGACCAGAAAAATTGAGGCTTCATAATAAGACCTCTGAATCCATGTCCCCTTTGCAGAATGGTATCAGTCCTGGTAAAAATATACTAAAGCACTTTTGTGCAGTCATACCCTTTTCTATATATCTTAGTTTGCCCAAGAGAGTGAAAAAAATTATTTAGTCAAACATTTGTTAGCAGTAACAAGTAGAAGAGTGAAAATTCAATATGTACAGGCTGTTATTTGAAAGTAATGTTTACGTTCTGCATTTCATTGGTTACTGGTTAAAGCGCTCCCCAGAAAAGTTGTTTTAGTAAAATAAAGACTTATTATGTAGGTGGGTAGAAAGCATATTTGAATTCTTTTCAAAGCTGCCGTCTCCCTGCTTGGGCAGACTCCATTTACCTCTTCAGTAATGTGTTTTGTTCACATGGAGATTACATACTTATTTTGTTTCATAGTGTGTTCATAGCAGTTCTCTTTCAGACAGAGTGGAAGCCTGAGGCTAGCAGAGGGAGTCTTTATATCGTAACAGTAATGCACTCTTTTTTTAAAGAACATAATTGGGACTGGGTCATCTGTATAATGTTTGCAATGGAGCTAGACAATGTTACCACTCAGGAGACAACCTTTAATCATTTTAAACAAAGAGCAATAGGCGAGAGCATTTTGATCTTTCAGAAAAAAAACGAGTGAGCAAAATAATAGAAAAGCAATTGCCGCACTCTTTAATGTTGTAAAGACGTGTTATACTTTGTTTTCAATTGGTTAAGTGAATTTAATATATTTTATGTGGATCAACGCCATGGACTGCAATAGAAACTCAGTTCCAGGGGCACTTCTTGGCACCTTGCCATCCCCCACCCGTATTTACCACTCCTGCGCTAAGACTGGAACATTGGGGTGGGATGGCTAGTGGCTAGATGGAAGTTATTATTGAAAAAAATGGAAATGCTGCTCTTAAGGATACATTGCTGGCTGCCTAATAGCGTACATGCCCATGCTACCTTTAAACTAAGTGGTAACAGCAACAACTATGGAACAATTCTGTAAAAATATGCTGCATTGTAGGATAGATACATGGCAAGTGCACTTGGAATTACACTTTGCTCGCTGCACTTATGGTCTCTTTAATTGGTGCACCTTGTTGCTTGCCTACCTTTCTCAAAGTGTAAAGGACCTGGACAATGACTATGAAGATTTTCATTCATCCAGGTCATGGTATATCTCGGGGCAGATGTATCAAGGGTTGAATTTCAAGGAGTTAAATCCCTTGAAATTTGACTGGGGAATAGAATCGAATAGGGAATTCGGGCGAATTTACGCGCTGGTGAATAGTCGAATGGGCGAATATTTGCCCGGTGAATAGTCAAGCGATCGAATATTCGATCGAAGGATTTTCATTCGATCAAAAACGTAGAAAAAAAGCCTATGGGACTTTCCCATAGGCTTTTAAAGCAATTCGGTAGGTTTAATCTGGCGAAGTAGGCAGTCGAATGATTTTTAAAAGAGACAGTACTTCGACTATCGAATGGGCGAATAGTTGCAGCATTTTTTCACTCAATCTATTTGAATCATTCTACTCAGGCGAATTTATGCCAATTCGATAGTCGAGGAGCACAAAAAACTCCTCGAAATTCGAGTTTTTTTCCCTCTATTCATTCACCCGAGCTTAGTTAATGTGCCCCCTAGTATAGGTAATTCTAAAAACAACAAACAATTTTTGTTTTTAGATTTACCTATACTAGATAGACCTGGATAATGTTTCCTGTCACATCTTTACTTGTATACTCGCCATGTGTGTCTTGTAAACTTTATATTGAGAATGCCAACTCTGCAGTTAAGCACCAGGAGCATGAATTAAAAAAAAAAAGAAATTGAGTTACAAACCATAACCATTTGCAAACAGTCACATTTAAAACTTCCAGGAAGTGCCATCTTTTTGTCTGGAGGTAGACTACTGTGTTTGCTTCAGTGAATACAAGAAAACTCTTAAATTGATTTTCTTCAAATGCATCAGTTAATAGTGCTGCTCCAGCAGAATACTGCACTAAAATCCGTTTTTCAAAAGAGGAAACTGATTTGTTTTATATTTAATTTTAAAATTTGACATGGGGCTAGACATATTATCAGTTTCCCCGGAACCCCCAGTCATGTGACTTGTGCTCTGATGAACTTCAGTAACTCTTTACTGCAAGTTGGAGTGATATTTGCCCCTTCCTTTACCCCCCTCCAACAGCCTAATAACAGGAATTGTTTATGGTTTTGTTAGTTTTTTAACTAAACAGGGCAAAATCTGAAATTGGAAGTAAGCCACATTCTACTTTCTGTGCATAGGAGCATAATGAGTAGACTATGGAGAATCTCTTATATACTTATATAATCTCTGTATACTCGTTAAATGAAAGGCTAGAGATGTGTTTACCTCTTTAAAGGAATAGTCACACCAAAAAATCAAAGTGTTATAAAGCAATTAATATAATGTACTGCTCCCTGCATTAGTGTGCTTACTTTAGAAACACTACTATATTTACATAAACATGGTTCTGTATAGCCATGGGGGCAGCCATTTAAGGCTCAGGTTACACAGCAGATAACAGATGTACTCTGCAGAATACTATTGCATTCTATTACAGAGCTTTTCTGTTATCTGCTGTGCAACCTGTGCTTTTCTCCTTTTTTTAGCTTAAATGGCTGCCCCAGCAGCGTATTTGTATAAACTATAGTAGTCTTTATAAAGCAACACATAACTTTTACCAATGAAGGACAACAGTACATTACATTTTAATTACTTAAAAATACTTTATTTGTTGGTGTTACTGTTCCTTAAACACTGGCAGGTGGGGTCAAATTGGGAACAATACTGGAATTTAGACCTAGCTAGAAAGATCTTATCTAAGGGACTTCTCTCCGCAACTACCAACTATTTCAGGCAGGCACCCAATAATCCTTAGGGCAAGGACATACTAAGCGGATTGTCCACTTTCCTCTGCAGGTGTCTTTTTTAGAGGAGGTAAAAAGCAGATACACACACACTCCAGTAGCTCCATTGACAGGCTTGTAATAGGCAGGCAGAGAATTATTTTTTGTGGATTTTAAAACACCATGGACCTCATCTCAGCAGGTTTCTTGCCTCCTTTGATATATAAATATGCATACTTACAATTCTAGGTGACTGTTTATACTGATTATGAAACAAATATATATGCAGGAACATGTTATACCTATATGTCTAAATTAAACCCAGTATAAGGAAGACAATATACAGAATTTTGCATAAACCACATTTTAGTATTGCTTGACTATAATGTCTCAATTTTTCAGCAGTGGGGCCTGGTCACTAAACAATGGCATTTCTTTAAAACACAGACATTTCTTTAAAAGTCATTCTCAAACTACTGCTGTAGCAGCTGTCAACACAAAGGCTGGGCGAAGACCAGCCGATAATAGGAATTAAGCTTTTCTCTCCTCCCTTTTTCCCTTCTTGAAGCATCTGCATTGGCTGCTTGTCAGATGAAGGATAGAATGAAACATTTACACACAATGCCCTCCATGGCTTAGAATCATTTTATCATTCCAGCTGAATATCATTTTACAGTACTGGCTTGAAATGCAGTGAGTGCTAGCTCTTTCTGGATTGCAGCAACTGTTTGAGGTTGCAACTTTCTTAGCTAGATAGTAATGTTAAAATATATCCATAAGTCTCCTACATTTGGGAGGTTATTTACTAAACCCTCATTTTTCTGATATAGCTTTTTTGGCAAAAACTGGAATTTTTTGTTATACTCAGATGCTGCAAAAAGCCTGAATCCAAAAATCCGCTATATCATCTGTCAAGGTTCTGTATAAGTCACCTATAAGGCACCTATTTGAAGTTATCGTGGTCTGTGCTGGGTTTAGCCCGAATATCCAACTTTTTCAGGCAAAAACGTGAAAAAAATCGATTGATATGGGAAAAAAAAATTCTAGTCTTCGCTCGATTTTACTGATTAAATTAAGTTTTTCAATTAAAAAATAAACTAAAATCGGGCATGAGAGTTTGGTAAAACTTTTTTTTATTAATAGGGATGCACCGAATCCAGGGTACGTTTCGTGATTCGGCCAGGATTCTGCCTTTTTCAGCAGGATTAGAATTCGGCCAAATCGGGAGAATCCTTCTGTGGAACCGAATCTGAATCCTAATTTGCATATGCAAATTAGGGGTGGGGAGAGAAATCGTGTGACTTTTTGTCACAAAACAAGACCGTAAAATGTTTTTTCCCCTTCCCAGTCCTAATTTGCATATGCAAATTAGTATTCGGTTCGGTATTCACCTGAATCTTTTGCGAGTGATTTTGGGGTTTGGCCGAATCCAAAATAGTGGATTTGGTGCATCCTTCTTTATTAATATTATGAGATAAATTTGGATTTTAGTAAATAACCCCCTTACTGTACATTAATGATCTCTTGTAATACATGTTTTGCCATGCTATCTGTAGGTAGCTATAATACAAGCACTACAGTACATCATACTGCATTTGTCTAAACTAAGTCCTTAGTAAGAAAATTATCTTGGTGTTCCTTTCAACATTTCTACAACAGGACATTGCTATTATACATTTGCGAATAAAAATTTGCATGTCGCAATGTAACATTCTTTATTAAGCTTTTATTGCATTGCGAATCGTAAATGCACATTGCGAACCTTTAAGACCTGCTTGAAGGTGGAGTAAACTTTTGGAGCAAACTTTTTCATTAAGAAGTTTAATTACATACACTGCACACTGGCGCAAACTATAAAATTCCCAATCGCTATCCTAGTGTCGCATCAGGGGCAAAGTGTTCGCGAAGGCAAAATATTTATTCTTATTGCGAATGATTTTTGTGTTAGCGACCAATAATACATTCCCCCATTAAGGTCTAATGTCTATGGAAGTGCTATGGGAAATTGCAGGCTGCAGTCACACATTTTCCTCTCTTATTAGTGTTTAAGTAATGTTTGGACAGTTAAAATGGCTAAGCCACTGACTTTTCAAATGCTGCTTTGAACTTGTAAGGAATGGTGATTGGAACCAGTGGGCTAAGAAAACATGTGTACACCAGATAGAAAAAAATTGGCTGTGTTCTTTTAGTCATCTTGGATTAAGATAAGAGCTGAAATGTTTAAGGCATGAAATATGATCTTTATTTGCTTTTACATCTACATAGACTAGTTTCACCCCTTCTAGACAACATATCAACTAATAGTGTTCCATGTACTGTGTAACTAAGGCTCAAACCAGATCTTATAAGTACTGTACCTGGTTGGAATCATGACAGTTATAGTTGTTCAAGTCCTTTTATTACCCTGCAGTAGGGCACCATGTGCAGAAAGGAGCAATCTGGGCACATCATGACAGGTTCCATCTGGCCATAAAACATCTTTGCTGCTGTGTCAAAACATTAGATTCCTTCAGGAAAATTAGGTATCCCAATGTCACCGCTTTTTGTAGATTGATTAGAGAAGATGGCTTACACATATGGCGGTTAGAATAATTGCAACTGTAGGACAGCAGTCTGCTATCAATGTAGTAGTTATTGTCGGGCAGTCTATCTCGCATTGCACAGAGATACAGCAGACAGTATAAAGGTAACAGACATAACAAACATTGTTAAACCTGAATGTAAAAATCTAAGAAATGTTATTCTCAATATACATAAAAAGGTAATTTGCTGTTATACTTTTTTTTTCCCTTTTTTTTTGCTGGTATGTTAACGACTCAATTTGGAGAAAAAGGATTTCAACAATAAAACTAGAAATATGTATGTACAATTACCAGCTAAAAATACAGCGCCAAACAGCAGAAATATAGTTTGTTTTTAGCAGACTGCATATTTTTTATGCCTACTAAATTTAAAAAGCTTCAGCGCCTAATAATAAATTCATCAGATTGCACATGCACTGCTGGAAAACATGAACCTGAAAAATAAGTGTACAGACTGGGTATATTCATGACGAGCAAAAACGACATTGAGGTGCTACATATGGTGGTGGATAGCATAAAGTTCTATTCCAAATGGAGCAATGTCTTCAAGGAGATTGTATGTTCTCCCCATGCTTGCCTAAGTTTTCTCCCACACTCTAAAAACTTACTGACAAGTTTGTAATACAATTGGTCATAGAGATAGAATGTGATTCAGATCTTAGATTGTACATTCCATATTTAAAAAATGTTTTTGGTTCTTGGTCTGCACAGTTGTGAAAAAAACCCATCTTATTATTATATATTGCAAAATCAGAGAAAACCAATGGAGGCAAGTGCTTAAAGAAGAATTCAACCCTTAACCAAAAAAAAACCTCCTACGTAGACCCTCATCCCTCCCCCCCAGCATAGCTGCTCCCCCTGGGGAATGCCCCTGACTTTTTACTTACCCCTCGGTGCAGATTCAGGTGTCGCAGTCCACGGCAGCCATCTTCCGGGTCTTTGGTAATCTGAGACTGAGACCAGTGAATCGGCACATGCGCAGTTGGAGCAATTTCCCCGTTTTGCGACAACTGTGCATGCACTGAAATAGACGGAAATTGCCAATGCACCTGAGGAAGACACGAAGACCCGGAAGATGGCTGCAGTGAACTGCAATCCCTGAATCTTCACGGAGGGGTAAGTAAAATGTTTGGGGCATTTCCCCAGGGGGCAGCTAGGTTTGGGGGGGGAGGGAGGAAGATCTATATAGGGTAGGGGGTATTGTTTTTTTTAGTTAAGGGTTGAATTCTCCTTTGAGATTGCTGCAGAACTTACAGAGACAGACCTTAGAAGCTAAGGCCTCAATAAGCAAGACAAGGATGGATTGGATGAAGGCTTGAGAATGTGATCTGGAAAGGACTGAGCTGGAAAGTTTTATAGAAGGTTGGTCATGACAAAAGCAGGCGAAGAGAGCAGGTAAGACAAGACCAGGGCAGTTAGTGTGGGTTAACTGGATAGGAATGGAATGGGAAACCATCAATGGACAACATCAGTACAAAGACAGAGAGGGCAATGGACAGTGATTAAAAAACAGGATACAAATAATAATATGATATCAAGAAAAAACAAAAATATCATGAACTGGGTACCAGGAAAAAGTAATAGGACATGAGGCAAAGAACTGGGAGACAAATGACAGCTATTCAAATTCAAATGCTGACAGATTCAAATGCTGGGCCCAGTGTTGCTCTTCTTGTGCTCATTACTACATACTCATCTCATTCCGCTACCAGTTTTAGAATTAGCTTAAAGGGAGATTGTTGGAAAACTATGTGTAGCTGTTTACACGCAGCAGGCTTTAATTGTGAACTTCACCCCTTCCATATGTTGTAGCTCATATCTTTATCCTGTAAAATACATTACGGTGCATTTTCCCACAAACCTACTTATTAGTGACTGATGAGAGCAAAAGCTGTGGCTCTATGTCGTAAATCATTTCATCTTCATAAGTCCCTCTGTAGTCTCCCTAAAAGGAGTAAATAAACAGATGCATTGTGTTGCTCCCCCTTGTGGCAGAGCAATCACAATGCAGGTTAGTTTGCTACAATAATACTCTGTTCCCCAGTCTTCTGATAAATGGGCCATGACTAATATTAATACAATTAACCAAAACTCATGATGGAATAGCTTTCCAATTAGGAATAATACATTATGAAGCTGCTTGAAAAACTGAAATATCACTAAAATCTGGAGGAATGATTTTTTATTTGTAACTGAAGTTAGAAAAAAAGAATACAGATCACATTTAAGTAAGCGTCCTCTTAATATGTTTTTTAGCATTTGAAAAACAAGCCTATTTTTTTCAGCTTGCCAATAATGGGATGGGAGGGTAAAAGCTAAAAATAAAATCCTATTATTTCCTACTGCAATTTTACTGTTCGGAAGAAATACTTATTTGAAAAGTGTTTTGTTAGTATGTTAATCAGTTACATTTAACATTACACTTTTTTTTTTCTTTTCCTTAGCTTTGAATAAGATCCAAATCAATACAGCACAAATAGCAGAAGTAATTGCTGATCATGTATCTGTGTCCCAGACACTTTTATAAAAGAGTATGTATTATGTATGATGTGACCTTCAAATGTCATGAAAGCGTTGTGCAATAAACTGTCAATATTTGTGGTTATAAGGTTCTAGATGACTTTTACAATAATTGGAACAGCTATATTAAAAGCTTGGATCACTCAGCTGGTTAAAGAGAGATACACAGGGCAGGACTCTACTGGGACTCTTCCTTTGCCTATTCTCAAATAAAATATACAATACAGTGTGTGTGTGACAAGTGATTCTTTTACCCATCTATGAAATGGTTTAAACCCCGTCTTATAGATTTGGCACATACCAATGTATTCATTAACTAATACCTTTATATATGAATTTAAATGATATTATTAAGGCAGGAAACTAGGGAATACGAGTCAATATACAGTTGCAAAAATGTGTCTGTATCAATGAATAATTAATTAGATTTCCCCCCTCTGACACACATAAACATGCACACTATCCACCTGGAATTATTCTTTTGTTGCTCTTTAAGTATTTGATCTTCAGTGGAAGTGTTTGAATACTAGACAAGATAGTAACTATGATTTAAAGCAGCGCGACCCAAGGTTTTTGTTTATGCCGTGGCTGTTTGGGGGCTGGATTATTATAAAACAATGAAGTCATACAAAGTGTTCTTTGGACATAATCTATTTAAGGGCCACATCATACTTGTGGACCTTCTGTTCGAAAGCCCAGATTTAGAGGAAATAAAGTGAACCTAATAAAAAGAATGTGCCCCACCCACCAAAAAATATACCCAAACGCCAATATCTCTTAAACCTTTTAAGATGCAATGACAAAGTAACAGCAAAAGTTTAGTAATATAATACTAAGAGGCATTACTTAAAGTGGACCTGTCACCCAGACACAAAAAGTCCTTTTCAAACTAAACATGAAATCCAATTTCTATTTTTTATTAAAGCATTCATAGCTGTTGTAAACTCATTCAAAAATCTCAGCTGTCAATCAAATATTGTCTGCCCCGCCTCCATGCCTTAGGCAGACAATTACTTTCACTTTCCATTCAGCACTTCCTAGATGTCACTGCTCTCCACACATTCCCCCGTTCTCTTTACCATTTAATTGTGTAGTCAGGGCATGGGAATGGACATCAGGTCCCCCATTCTGGTGCACAAACAAGATTCTTAGATGATGCAAGGCTTGTCTAAATAACAGTGTCCACAAAATGGCTCCTACCTGCTTGCTAGAATTATGAATTCCTAGACTGAAGGAAACAATATTCAAATAATTTATATACTGTAATTAAAGTTCATTTTGCTTGACTAATGTGATAAAATAGAATTTTGAACAATTTTTTTGGGTGACGGGTCCCCTTTAATTTAGATGCTGTTTTAGAGTATATACCTATTTCTGCGATCTCATCCTAACATTCTGTTTGCAGTGATTGCTTGGCCTTTATAATTTATCTTATTAGCTGAGGAGCTTACATATGTGTAGATGCGATTGGCTTTGGATTGGAGATGTAGTTCAGTGTAATTGAGAATGGGCTAGCTGGATGAGAGTAAGCCTAAAATGTTTAACGGCATGCAGTGGCAAAAGTATAATGCGTCTGCATGCTGCACCCCCCTTAAAAATTCTTTGGAGGGGCCTCAACATGCACTGTATCTTCTGATGGCAGACACACAAGTTAGGGAGCCTGCTGCTGGAGGGCACTTACCATCTTGTTATATGGCAGGCAGTACGGACAGGCCTGACCTATACCCATCAGGAACTGCACCTTGTAATGAGATCCTGGGCAACCAGATCCTTGGCAGAAGTGCTTTCTGCATGAATACTAAGAGGGTGTGCTCTTACAATTCTGTCTGGAGTCGTATAGTTTGTGCGAAAAAAATTTAAATGTTAAAAAAAAAATTCTCGCTCCAGTCAGTGCTCGTTTTTTGTCAAATCCATTGCTGGTGAAAAAATTCACTCATCACTATTTGTTTGTTTTTTTGTGCATGGGAGTGAAGCTCACATCAGTGTAATGCCATACGTATGGATATGGCAAAAAGCTGAAGGCTAAAATATCCATGTATGTGAACACCACATTTTGTATATGTATTTACCTTTGCATACAGATATATAGAAATTAGTAACTGCCCTATTATGGAAGTTATTGCTTAGCTTGCTTAAATGAGTGCAATTGTGTGATTAGTGAACGCATAATCAGCTGCTGCATTTGAAACAACTCTTCACCCATCCTGCATAATGGCTCCAAGTTTAGTCCTCTAGAGCTAGCAATCAGAGCTGTCCTGTAAATGCTACCTGCTTAATCGTTGCCAGGGATTAATAGAACTGGACTGGAGCAAAGTTTGCACCTCTCATCATCATTTGCAATTCTTATCTAGGAATATGATTTACAATGGTTTTCGGTTTATATTATATAAGCAAAAAGCATTTCATTTATACAGAAGACTCCCTTGTATACCACTAGGGAGATAGAAAGGGCAGCTGCATTGGTACAACACATACAATTTATTACTGGCCATGTTGTTATAGTTTCTAGAGGGTCTGCAGAGACAAGTGATATGGGAGCCACAATGTCATATGCATAGAATGGATGTTCTGTTTGTCCTTATTTAATACTGACATAAATATGTAGGAAACCTTTTTCCCATTTACTTTATATTTCACTTTACGAACAGCACAAGTTCTGGCAAGTTTTAACAGGGGAGGATGCTTGTTATATCAAGCTGATATTAATACTAAACAGCATAATGTTGCCTTTCTACAAAAACCCTCTGTGTGAACATATTTAACCTAAAAGCTCCTGTTTGCACAGGAGCATCTGCCACAAGCAAGCAATCCTGGAAAGGGTGAACGTTAGTCACCGGTCAGATTTGTAATGTGTAGCAACACTGTTAGGTCTCAAGCTGATCTGCCTAGTGGGAAGTCGTGCTTATTTACCGTCTACACTGATAACCACAGAAATAAAACCTATTCTCCATGTGCATTAATTTCATTATAGTGGAACAGAACAAAGGGTTAAAGCCGTGCTGAGGAAGATTTCCCATCTGCTTCTCAATGGGCAACGATGAGCAACCTGCTAGAGGGTAATAGTGTCTGGCCTTGGAAAGGTTTCCTTCTGTACATGGCTAGAAAGGGTCACTCAGGTTTAGGCTGGTGAAAGCATAGCACAAAGGTTAAAGACATGCTGATTTAAAGATGGAAACCTTAAGAACTCCTGCAATAAAGACTTCTCTTGCTATTAGTTAGACTGGGAAAAGATCGCATGTAATAGAACGGAGCGGAGCACCACACACTGGACTTCCAGGCGAGCTGCACATTTATTCAGGCACTCGCTTTCTAACACACGTTGATTTTTGTATGTTCCACTGAATTGTACTGCTAGGAACTGTCACTGCTGATCTGGCTAATATAACATTGCACAACCAAGGGTTATCCTTTTTACTCTTATACGTAATAACTTTGTGCAGATAAGCTGCATTTGTCTTTCTCAGAGAAATACCTGCAAATACAGTATTTGGGAATAGTGGGGGAAAATAATTTTACCCCTTTAATTAGTTTATTAAAAGTATATATATATATATATATATATATATATATATTTATTTATTTATTTTTATTTTTAACCTCCCTTATTGCAGAATAAGCAAGGCAGTCAATGTTACAAAGCAAATTACATTCTGTATATGTGCCCTGCCCTTATAGTGTACACATTAATCATCGCTAATTGTAGGCCTCTTACATTGGACAGACACCTGCCCTTTAACTCAATCTGCGGATTTTGAATCAGCGCTAGTAAACGTATTAGTAAGCATTAAGGAGCTGTTCCAGAGCAATGGGTACAGTTGTGTCTGCCTGCTCAATGTCAGTGGCTAACAGACCACAGTACATGTCGCTATTTGCGATAATTTTCGGTCACCACATGGACTTTTGGCATAGTCATTTATAATAACCAGCAAGTAAACCAGGGGTGTTTCATTCTGATTAGTATTTTTCTTCTTTTTATTTTCAAATTCCCTTAAAATAGCCCTTCCTTTAAACAAATACGTAATAATAATAAAGCTGATCTGTTATACTTTACTTTATATGGTCACAGCGAAAGCAAAATCCTTGATTGTAGCAACAAATGATTTAGCAACATAGTTATCGCATGCTGAGCAATTTTAACCCGTTACACTGTTGCTTTCTATGTGGAACCAATGATTTAGCATTGTTGTTTCTGGGGGTTTTTAGTCTATATGAGCCGCCATCTGTTGGGTATGATGGTTGCCAGAATAATGGGATAATAGAGCATGGAGTGCTCTATTAACTGAAGATGGTGCAGGACGACCCTAACATTCCAGACAGGGTGTGGCAAAAATACTAGTCATCCAATTTCTCTGTTCAGTTTACGAATGATGCCCTATTTGGTGCGCAATGATTTAAATATGAAATATTGATACTATTAAGGGAGAATAATATTGTTTTTTATACTGATATGAACTATTATATGCAGGACAGATCTGCGCCAGCCAATGCTGGCTGAAGCTTTACTCACATACAGCAAATGCAGTCTGATGAAAATTCTAATAGCCGCAGCAAGGTTTTAATGACAGATTCAGATGCCTATACAAACTGTTTGTACTGTATTTCTAATTTTTTTTAGGCAATTCTGTTTCAAAATACAGCCAACCAATTATTATCGAAAGATCTAAAATATGTTAAACATAGATGTGTTTTTAGGATCTGGGCAGGTACATGAGCTGATGTCAACAAGGGTTGAAGTAACAAGTGGGATGCACAGAATTTAGAATTCATCTGGATCTGGCAGTTTTTGCAGGATTAATCCTGAGTGACTACATGAACCCTTACAGTTTTGTGACTTTAAAGCACTGGGCAACCCAGGTTGACTTTTTTTTTTTTACATTATACAATTTTGGGGAACTTTGCTCACATTAGAGTCTTCAAATTATGTTTTAGATTTGGACTCTTTTTCAACTGAATCTTTGGTAAGCATAAAGACCAAAACTGGTTCAATAATGTTGGAAGCAGCATGTAACAGTATTAAAAAGGGTATTTTTCTGGCATCTCTAAAAAAAAAGTGCTACATTTTTTCCATGTACTTTTAAAACAGTTTTTATTAGTACAAAATCCCCTTCATATTCTTACTTTGCTAAGCTTTAACATTGCACAAAACAACCATTCTTTTAGTCTCAGTAGGAGACACAGCAAGTAAGGACAGAATGACACAAAATGAAAGAATTCAGGGACTTTGCATACCCCTTTACTTTGATTGTAAAAAGTGCAGGTTGTGGAATAAAGAAGGGATTAGTTTTTCTATATCCCCTTAAGTGCAGATTTCCTCCCTCTGTACTAGGTGCCCCTTATTACAATAATTACAATTGGAGAGACTTTGGATCACTTTATTCAAGTAATGCAAAGCAATTCCTTATGGTCCTTTATAGCAACATATACATTTGTTATATTTAAAATTGAAATTCTCATTCTATTATTTGCTTTACTGTGGCAAATTTTAAATTACCATGCATTTTATTATTAGTACCCTGTAAGGGCTGATATTCAATTTTCACTAACAATTTGGGTCTCGTTTACCCAGCTTTGCAAAATATCTTACATCACACAACAATAAAAAATAGGCAGCAAAGAATTTCAGGGGTGAAAAATCAGATTAGTAATGTATATTGTATTTAGATGCAATTTTTTTCACACCATGAATATGGCCTTTGTGTGCAGCGCTTGTATCAGTTTTTTTTTGTATTATCTTACAAAATACCCCTAGACAGCACAATAACAGATGATTTTATTCACTCTTTTCTTTCAGATTCAGGTTAGCAACAGGCAAAAGGGCTTTCCACATACATTCTGTCAAGATTTTCAGCCCTTTCAGTATCGTCCAGAACAGCTCTGTTGATGAAAGCTTGGGCTGCCAACCCAGCATTCAAAACAGAAACTTAGGGACCTTGAACTTTAGCCCAGAGTTAGACACACTGATCAAAAGATCATCGGAGATAAAATTAAATTGATTCTCAAACCTATGAAGTCCACACCCTCCAATCACTTGTCTACAAGCTCTTTCCTCTCTCTCTCTCAAATTTTGGATGATAATCACTCCTCCACTAAAAGATCGTTTTAGACCTACGAAATATGACCATCCAAGGGATTATTAGACGTGCAACAGGCTTCATCAAAACCCCTGCTCCTTAATGAGCAGAAGAGCATATATTGTGGTTCAGAGAGGCTTGGCTCAGGTCATAATCATCTGACATGTGGGTACATGAGGTCCCTTCTAGAAGTTACAGTATAAATTTCCAAAAACGTCTACATAAAATGATCTACAGTTTTGTATGCGTTCATCCCCCAGGAAGAGAGCAACCTTGCGAAAGGCAGACAGAGACATGCATCTCGACAATGCCTATAGTTTACAGTCCCAAAATGTTGCTATTAGTGTCAGGCCCTGTTGTTTGGCCTGGCTATGGCACTATAGATATTCAAAAAAGTCATGGCTGACTTAGCTAAAGGAGAACTTGTTTATACTCCCCTACCTAGACATCCTTCATCAAAGCACCATGAATAACACTAAAATACAATATTGAAAGAGTAAACAATGTCCCTCTCAAACAATCGCCATGTTATGTGTTTTGAAAACATGGACAGTTTTGGTAATCAGAAAGGCCCTAGATGCATTTTCAACATCATTTTAAAAAAAACTGGCAAAAAGTTAAAAACCTACTGAAAAAATGTATGTGGATATGTGAAATATATTTCTTATGAAAGGTGAACCACTCCTTTAACTGAATTTATATTTCTAGTGTGGGTGACCAACACCTACTGAAGAATTTATAGGCCACACTTTGCCAATTGCTGATCGAGAATTTTTAACAGATACAATTATTTAATTGGAATGACTTCAATATTATTTGATCTTCGTACAAAATATTTCAGTTTGCATGCTTTGTTTAAAAGTATAATGAATACCTCTTTCAGTTCAGTGTTGGCGACGGATAACTTCTGAAATCACAGAAACTGAGGATTTACAGAAAATCCCTCAGAGAGAGGCCAAATGTCTCTGTTGTGATTCACGTAAAATACATGAAGCCATAGTACATACATGTATTGACTTAAATAATATATTTTGAAAACATATTGCACAGCTCCTGTAAGTAACATGAAAGAGAAAGCCATGCAGCGGCCTTATTATTTTCTGGACAACGAGGTTTCTTGATTCAAAACCATCAGAGGAAAACACTGCTTTTAAGAAGCTTAGAGTTCGAAATATCTCAAAGACTGCATCTTTGACCACCCACATCTCTCCATGTGAGGCTACTTCTTTTGTTAACTATAGGCACATCTTTACCAAAGTGCAGTTTTAAGTTGAAAATATACAATAAATACCATAAGAGCCACAGAACAGTGGAGATAAGAACCAGTTTGTCAGACAGATTTTCTATAAACCAGTGCTTTTATTTTGTGCATGGACTGAAAGCATTCATGTTGCTTCCAGTTTTGTATACGGAGACGTCACCATTAATGAAGAAATTTAATTAACCTTATTGCAAACAATGATGTCACAAAGTACTTTGTGTCTTTGCTCTATTTATAAAATATGTCCAGAGCAGATTTATAAGGTTTGTTCCATATTTATAGTCCTTTATTGATGCTAATTCCATTAATATAAGCTCATAAAAAAATTTCACTTTAAAATATGGATATAACTGCAGTTCAGTAATCATTCCAGAAATACTTTACCCTTTCCCATTTGCCCTTTACCTTGTAACATAAACATTTTGTAAAATCCTCTACCATCTTCTCTGTATGTTTTATTGTGCCTTTTTTATTTGTTTTGTTTTATTTTACAAATCTTCAAAGCATGTCAGTTTATGTAGCAACCAAAACTTTTATTTAAAACTGATGCAATTGATTAAAAGACAAGACAATGCATGTAACAAAGGTTTGCATGTGTGTTATTAATTCCATATTTGTATTTTTTAGCAAATAGCTAAATATTAGGGTTGATTTGGACAGATACTCTTACATCATATAAATAGAGTAAATATGCACATTTCCAAAGAAAACAGTTTCAATGGAAAATCCCTTTTTGGTGTTTAACACAAGATACCAGCCTTTCTCTTAGTACAGCATAAAGGTTTAAATGGGATTTCTCTCTGTATTTTACTGCTTATGCTAACACCTACCACAGTAAACTGATTTCCTCAATTTTTATTATCATACTTTTAATAGAATGCAATCTTCCTGTATCCTGATTAAAAATCAGATTTACTTTTGTTTGTTTTTTATGGAATCTTTGTCCAAAGTGCCCAATGCCATTAAACTTTCTAATGAGTGAACTGCCTGTGTTTGCAAAGTAAATACATCTGCAAATGCAACAATTGAAATAGAAGTGGCTCAGATATACAGTTGAGTCCTGAAATGTACATATTCCTATTCAAAATATATTCAAACTTAATGTTTTACAGCTTTACTTCTGTCATGTTACAATACATTGCCTGTGTTAAGTCAAATAATTTAATTGTTATATGAAGTTATCAGCTTTGATTTATTATAACTGATTTTGCACGGGTCAAAAGTTTAGATACGTTGCTAGTATTTAGTAACATTGTCTTTCAATTGCTTAAATCAATTCAATTGTTTTGGTCAGTCACATCTATGGGCCACAATGCTCTGACATGCATTTCAGTTCTGGCCACACATTTTCAGGTCTGAGTTTTGCGATGGCCACTTTAATACTTTCACTTTAAAATAACAATTTTGTTTTTGAGTTCTTGACCGAGTTGCTTGGATTTGCCATGGCAATAATCTTTTGACCCACAGGAAATCAGATATGTAACCTTAAATAAATCTAAGCTTTTACTTTGAATTGATCTCATACAGAAATTAAGTAAATACCCAATTTGATTAAACATGGGCAATGTATGGTACTATGACAAAAATGTAAAAAGTTGTGAAAAATTGAGTTTGAAGATCTCATATATAAGTGTTATTTATGTAAGGGGTCATTTACAATGGCCAATGCAGTGCATTAGTCAGTTCTTTATTAGTGAAGGGGAGGTACATAGGCATCTACCCCTACTTTATACTATGGATATTTGATCTGGCACTCTGTGCAGAAAGCAACAACTTGGGGGGCACCAGTTTTGCTAAATGAGCACTAAGCGTTGTGCTCGTGTGCCCCTTAGTCTTCTTGAACTTGCCCCCCAGGGTTGAAAATAACCCCTATAGCATTGTTTGTCAGGCACATAGCTATAAAGTACTTACAAAACTAACCCAGGGGTTTTTCCAATTTTGTTCCCTGTTATTATGCTTTGCATTTTAGAAGTTAATTTTCCTTCAAATTCCGATGTTTCCTTTAAAGAATTATTATATCGTATTTGAAGTCCACTCAAATATGCGATATAATTTGAGAGATATGATTATAAAAATTTAAAAACAGTGATGGACAGATGGATGTAAAAAGATTCAGTAACACCCAGCTGTATGTTAAGGTTGAAACACTGAAAGTGCATCTAATCAGCAGTAATGAATAAACCCATCCCAAATACGTCAGAGTCTGCTTTACAAGAGTATTGGGTGGATATATGACCTGTGGAATAACATGTGCCTTGATCATCTATTGAGCTAATGCATCACCATTTTACGAATGGAATCAGACATTGATATTGAAGTTGCTTCCTAGAAGTAAGAACTGATGAAGTTTAAAGTGCAAGGTTTAAAGATTGAGCTACAATAAATAAAGGGAATGACCACTATGCACTGACATTAATCACTTGCACCGAACAGGATTAATTATAGCATCATGTAATCCCTGTCATATGCCTGGGATCACTGCTTGTTGAATTTCTCTGTGCACACATCCCTCTTAATCTGTTCCGTTTTCTCCATTCATTTACTGTGCCTGCCATATTTGTGTCTACTATAATGCCTCACAATTATTTAACGTACAGTGGAGGCTCTTTTAAAGATTCTCAGCTCATTTTATGGCCTTTTATCTTTATGTAAACAGAGTTTGAAAATTATTGTAGAATTATAGTGCTGAGGAAGGTAAAACAAGGAAATGGGATTAGGACACACAGTTTGAATGTTGTTTTTTAAGGCCTCAATTTTCTGTAGTTTTTATTTTGCTCTGACTAGTTTGTTTAGGGTAATGCACATTAATAGAATTATATATATAGTATTATAGATGTTGAATCAGTATAGGGAGTGTCGATCACTTTAATGGTGGTCCCATTCACCCATCACAGTTGTATCATGGTTTGAGTTCTTAATTTCCATCGACCTGATATAAATCCCCCCCCCCCGTCTTGAAAATACAGGTATGGGATCTGTTATCCAGAAACCTGTTATCCAGAAAGCTCTGAATTAGAGGAAGACCATCTCCCGTAGACTCTATTTTAATAAATTAAGTTGTATTTTTAAAAATGATTTCCTTTTTCTCTGTAATAATAAAACATACTTATACTTGATCCCAACAAAGCTATAATGAATCCTTATTGAAGGCCTATTGGGGTTTAATTAAATGATTTTTTAGTAGACTTAAGGTATATACTGGAATACCCCTTATCCAGAAAACCCCAGGTCCCAAAAATTCTGGATAACAGGTCTGTGATTTTAATTTTATTTTTTAGATTTACCCATTAGTCACCCACTAAATATTGACTGCTTCATTCACTATTAGGAATTAAATTCTTACGAAAAAATAAAAACAAATGCGATTGAACAATATTCAATTCCAGCCTTGCTTCATCCATCACAACTTGCTGCAAAAGCACAGTAAGGCACAAGGTTTGCTAGAATATGGCACAAGTATGGGCTCAAATCATGTTAATTGTGTGCATGTCATTATTGCCATCATGAATGGTAGTTTACAATACAGTGTATTGTAGGTAAAGATGAACTGCAACTCACCGTTTAAATGCTTGATTGGTTATCCTGCGGGGTATCCTGTGTTGATGCCCCATTCGAGTCAATCAGTAAAAATCCAAATGCAGGACAGATCCACAGCAGTATTCTTAGACTGCAAAATCTTTTATTGGGAATGTAACCAGACACAACATGTTTCGGGCCAGGCCCTTTATCAAGTGCACAGGAACATACAAGGTGTGGGTATTTAAACATTTTGTGACCTTTCACCTAAAGTGATGCATTGTGGGCGAATCAAAATTACTATTAATTAAAACAGTTAAATCGATTAAATCAATTAATATGCATAATACAAACTTTTCACCTAAAATGATACATTGTGGGCAAGTCATAGTTACTACTAGTTGAAACATTTAAATAAATAAATCGATTAATATGCATAACACATGTGGGCAAGTCATAGTTAAAACATTTAAATCCATTAAATCGAATAATATGCATAACACAAACATTTTCCAGTGTCCATGAGATATTCACTTAAGATCCACCAATTTGTGTAATATACGTGTAGAAAAAGTGTTAAAACATTAAAAAACATTAAAGAATTTTTTTTACAAAATTTAAGACCAATAAGAAAGTCCATCTCTCCAATTCCACTTGTCGCCAGGCCATTAATTCAAACGTCTAGCCTACACGTAAAGGAAACTTTAATGGATTTAAATGTTTTAACTATGACTTGCCCACATGTGTATTATGCATATTAATTGCATATTAATTGATTTAATCGATTTAACTGTTTTAATTAATAGTAATTTTGATTCGCCCACAATGCATCACTTTAGGTGAAAGGTCACAAAATGTTTAAATACCCACACCTTGTATGTTCCTGTGCACTTGATAAAGGGCCTGGCCCGAAACATGTTGTGTCTGGTTACATTCCCAATAAAACATTTTGCAGTCTAAGAATACTGCTGTGGATCTGTCCTGCATTTGGATTTTTACAATACAGTGTAGCCTTAATAATAGGGGCAACTGGAGACTGGGGATGTTAGGCTTGAAAAAAACTTAGGAACAAGAGCTGTATTTAGTATTTTGCACATTTTCACTCCATTAACGGTGGTAAAGTAAAGAAAGCCCTCTATATATCTGATCTCTAAAAGCTAGACTTAATTGTTAAAGCTTACAAAAGGAAAATGTAATTCAATTAATACAGGAATATGCATTATGCTACATCACATATGAATGTTTATAAAACAACTAGGACAGCCCTTGGGATTAATGAAAAGGCTGCTGTGCCAAGTACATATAGTTGACCAATGTAGAATGCCAAGGCAATTCATCTTTCTAACTTGGTCTTAAACCAGAAACTTCCATTGTAGAGACCAGTGTGACATTCACAACAGCTCTTTTCTTGAAGGAGTCCATGTTAAATTTCCAGCTGTGTCAATATTGATAAGATAACAATAAAATCCTTTCAAGACACATATGGCTGAAACAATTCAATGCCTACATTTTACAGTGTTAGATTAATTAAAGTGTGGAAGCTGAAAAGCCATTACTGATCAATACGAGACATAGCATGGATGTTATATTTATTTTATTTCGTTTAAACAATGCACACAATGCTTTGCCAGAAACGTACAGCATATTGACTTTCAGCAGCGGTCAGTCTACTGAAAATCTACTTAGAGAAATTAGAGTGACACACAAATATATTTTGCTTTTAACATTTCATGGGTTTTTATAGTTTTTTTGGCTGGATGATATGATTTACCTAAAATAAGACAATAGGTTTACATATTTATACAGCTTTAGCCATTGTCTATTGTAAGTATTCATTTAATGAACTGAATTGTACAACCCAGTAAAGGTATGGGACCTATTATGCAGAATGCTCGGGACCTGGGGTTTTCCTGATAATGGATCTTTCTGTAATTTTGATTTTCATACCTTATGTCGACTAGAAAATCATATAAACATTAAATAAACCTGGGTTTGCTTCCAATAAGGAAGGTTAAAGCAGAGTCCAAGGATTCTTTTAGAACTGGCATCTTTTCCATGATATTCTGAGACCAGCAGGGGCATGTTCAGGTGTCAGGATTCCTGCAGTGACAAAGATGTCCAAATTTAAACTGATAAAGAAGGAAGCTTAAAGTGTTATGATGATTTACCATAATATTCAAAAAGCCTTTCGGTGTGTGAGGGTGATGGGAGTTTTAGGCCATCAGTATATGAGGAATAGCAGCTTGGAAATGCTTTCTCTAAAATCATGCCAGTAATAGAAAAGGAACATATAACATCTTCTATGTATTTACCCTATTAAGAATACCTAAATGAATCTTAAAGTTCCTTCAAGGAGAAGGAAAGTCTTTTTGCACTTTACTTACCTGAAACCCCGTGCCGGCGGGTGCTCCTATTAGCAGAAAACTGCACTGGCCCCGGGTTATAGCAGAGGGCACCACAGATCAATCCTCTTTTGGCTTCTTCTTTCTTCAAATTTCCCAGGGCAGATGCCTGCGCAGTAGAATGAAATATCAGATTTTTCAATTAAAGTTCAGCTCTTCGCTCTACTGCGCATGCGCAGCTGCGCGAAGAAAGAGGAAGACGGAAAAGAATCACTCCATGGTGTTCGCTGGAGTAACCCTGGGCCAGTGCAGTTTTCTGCTGATAGGAGCACCAGCCCTGGGTTTCAGGTAAGTATATACAATCACTTGGGGTTGCCTAACATTTGGCACCCCCAAGTGTAAGAACACATTCTTCTCCTTTAAGTCAACTGACTTTTATAATAATACAATAAAAAAGCATGTGGACTGTTATGGGTGCACAATACTTACTTCCTGTCTCAACTTTATAGTCAATTTCTAGAATTGTAGCTTTAGGAACACAATTATCTTTACCATTCCACTCGGTGGGGTGGTGTGAGGTGCACTGATTCCGCCACTGTACCCATGCTAAATTATAAGCATGATAAACTTCTGAATGCAGGGAGGAAGACAGATTTGACTTGAAGGCATAATTATTGTATTGATGACATGTTTGAGCCGTAAATATTTTATACTAACTTTAGTTTCCCTTTAAACTTTGATAACCCATAGAACAACATGCTGGTGGATAGCTATGATCCAATTAACTGTTACAATATAACAGAACGTGCAGTCTCTACACAAGTAAGAGCCATCAATAAATAAAGACCTAAAATGTTATACATTTCTAGAGATAAATCACATGGGCAGATTCTCTACTACTCCTTTTTCCTATGTACGTGTCAGAGGTTGTTTTCTGCTATACCTGTTTCAAATGCAAACTTTCTGGTTGCGGTGTGTGGTGTAAAAGAAGAATTTCAAGCATCTGCTCCCACAGCTGGTTCTTTTCTTGTGTAACTTCGTTCACTATTAAGATGCCATATGCTGCTTAAAATAATGATTAAAAAGATCAAATTATCCCCAAGAATCACAATCACAAGAATTGACAGTCCTGTGATAGAGTGAACAAACAAAACAGGAAGGCAGAGTATTGATAGATTTTCTTCCCTGATGTATGAACGGCTTCTGACTAAAGCACTGTTAGAAGTGAACGTCTCTGTATTGCAGATATGGGGGACGAAGCTGGAAGATGTGTAGGAGCACAGCAACAAGCTATGATGAGAGATAGAAACCTTGGCTCTGCCATGAAGGACTGTCCTTACTGTGGAAAAACTTTTAGGACGTCACATCACTTAAAGGTGCATTTGAGGATACATACAGGTAAGATGTAGCAATGCAGCAATTGTATGAGTTGTATGCATAGCTATCAGTAAGGATTTACAGTCAGGGCCTGCTTGATCAGTTTGAGTGAGAACCACATCAGTAGCAGTGACAATATCAACTGTCATCCTAGGTAAAATAAACCTTTGTGGTAATTACTTAGTTATGTGTGTTTGGTAGTGTGTGTGGGGAGGGCAAATTGAATAACTTAATGTTACACACTTGGGGAAAAATACTATAGGTCCTGTTTACTGGCACTACACAATATCTATTTTGCTTCAGTGCAGCAACCATTTGGATATTACTTTTAGTTATTGTAGGCGCTGACTGGTTGCTACGGGTTGCTGCACCTTGTCAAATATACTTTGTGTTAGTAAATAAGCTACACTGTTTATCATTAGATTTTTGGAGACATGAAGATGTATTTGGGTGAAAGTTGCAGATAAAATGCTAAATAAATGCAAAGTATTGTTGTGGAAGGCTATAGCCTGTTAAAAATTTAAATATGAATGTGGAGAAACTTAAAGTGAAAAAGAGAAAGCAGGAGGCAAGAGCAAGTGCAATCAGTAAATATAGGACTACTTTATCCTAACATTGTAGTCAGCGGCGTAAGTACTCTGTGCCAGGCTCCCCCCACAAATAAAATCTTAGGAGGAGCCCAGTGGAGAGTAGCACATTTTTTCTGATCCTGACATGTAGACCACTATATGAAACCAATGTCCCATAGTAGCACATACAGCTCCATATATTTTTCTTCAATTCCAGCCTCCCCATCCATAAAAGCTGTTATTAATGACAGCACTTATTCAGGGAAGCTGGGGTACCAATCTTTGTTCTTGTTTTGACTTGTGGGAAGCAATCAGCCAGTGATTATTTCATAGCTTTCATAGTGCTGTTGGCAAAAAGTGAACTGGAGCTTCCTATTAGTGATCCTTGAGTCGGAAATAGTCTGATCAGAATAAATCCCTAACCTGATGTTTCCAACCTGCACTTCATATACCATCAACTATTATTTTTATAGTTGACCTGATGACAAAGGGAAGGCCTTGCCTTCTGTCCCACCACCCAACTGAACCCACATGTGTGTCCTGGTCTTTTTACCCAGACCAATTCAACCCAAGTGTAAACTTGGGGATCACATACGTTTCATGTCATCCTGTGTATCACTATTTGCCTTTCAGATTTACTTCTAGCATTTCATTTAAGTACATCATTTTGAAAGGACATAAAGCTCTACACAAATGGCACTATATGAAAGAAAGAATTATAATAAACAAACAGAAAAGTAAAACCTCAAAACATACAATAAAACTACAAAACATAAATAAAATTCTCCCACCAAGAAGACACTTAGCATTAATAATTTGTTTTGTTTTCAAATGTTGCTGGGACAATATATGCTGCAATGTCCAACTTGTGACTACATTTTTGTAACCACTATATTTAAGAAATAATTGAATTTTTCTATCTACATTTTTGTATAAAAGACATATTTAGCCATTTTGAATTATTTGAAATGTCTTTTGATATATATAATTTCCGTTTTGTGGCATTAACTTTTAGGGGCTTTGATATAAAACTCAAACACAGTGTTTTGATTGAAAGGGCCAAAGTGTTGGCCATGAAAAGAAGAGTACATTGTTTCTGTTTGGGCCATTTACATTCCACATAGTTTGTATAATTATATGCATGTGATTGAGTTGTAGACTGTGTATGCAGAAAACCCATGCCATACATATGCTTTGAGTTTGTACATAAGAGCACAAGTGAGTTTTTTAAATGTAAAATTGGAGTAGAAAGACATATATAGGTATATTACATCTTCAGAATATGTCGTTTCCAAAAATACACCATTTTGTGAGGTTAACTTACTGTTAGGAGTTTAATGATAAATGAATTGCAGCCAGTCTAGGGGGCCCATTTACTTACTTGAAGGAATGAATAAAAAAAACTTCGAATTTCGAATGGTTTTTTTTCTACTTCGACCATCGAATGGGCTACTTCGACCATCGAATGGGCTACTTCGACCTTCGACTTTGAGTCGAACGATTCAAACTAAAAATCGTTCGACTATTCGACCATTCGATAGTCGAAGTACTGTCTCTTTAAGAAAAAACTTCGTCCCCCTAGTTCGCCACCTAAAAGCTACCGAAGTCAATGTTAGCCTGTGAGGAAGGTCCCCATAGGCTTAGCTAGCTTTTTTTAATCGAAGAAAAATCATTCAATCGATGGATTAAAATCCTTCGAATCGAACAAATAGCGCTAAATCCTTCGACTTCGATATTCGAAGTCGAAGGATTTAACTTCGACAGTCGAATATCGAGGGTTAATTAACCGCGGATATTCGACCTTAAGTAAATTTACTGCTGTGTATTGTTGGCAGTGTTTAAGATAGGAGCTATAAAAATTGTACTTTTCATATTTTTTTTTTGTATATAATTGGGTCTCTAAATGCCACATTTAGTAATCCTAGCAATCATTTTAATGATATTGTTTTGTTCATCAAAAAGTATCAGATAAGCTGTAAATTGCAAGTTTTGGATTGATGTTGAAATGTAGGTACTGTAGTTTAGTTGTTTACTAATGCACTAATTTTTACTTCTATGGAATGTTCCCTTCTTGTTTGCTGAGGACAAAGTGTCATCCATGAAAATTACAATGCACCATTTACTTTTTGCAGTCTCTAGAAATTACATAAGTGTAGTACCCTGTTAATAGTGCATGTGCATTTGGTATCAAGTTACTTATGATTTTATATTGTGTTGTTGTGTCTTTGTACCCAAAACTAGTGTTGTTTACATTAACAAAACATAGCTGGGTAGTGATGCATATTGTTTTGTATGTGCCTAGCAGTATAAAGTGTGCATATTTGCTACACTTGGCTTTGGTAATCCACTCCTTATACCATAAAATGTTATATGGTATAAGTGTGCGCATAAGTACGGCGCTTTCAAAACATTCGTGTTTTTTTACATATGTAAAGGAATATGTTTATAGTATATTTCTTTATATTTTGAAAAATATCATATGCCAAACTTCATTCCACCCTTTGGTCTACAAAGAACATGCTTGTATGTAATTTCAGTTTTTTTTTTTTAAACCTTTAAACTAGATAATGTTATAAATGCAAAATTGTATATTTTTGGTTTTTTAAAGTCTGACAACTACAGTGTTTGTGTATACTAGGACTGAAAATTAAGAAAAACACTGAAAATTGCAAACACCTGCACTTCCAGCATAAAGGGAAGAGTTTTCCTTATAGGCGTTGACGTTTCTTGTCCCTGTCTTTTTTATTTGTTTAGCAAATTAGTGAAAATTAGTGTCAATTGCTGCACCCTTTTAAGAGGCAAAATACTATATGCTTTCTAATCAATTTTTAAATACGGTGTCCTAAACTACATTATTATTTTCTTTATTTTAATGTGTAACATTGCAGAGCTTGCAATTCCGGCTTAATGACATCCCAAACTTTTGTTGGAAATAATTGATTGAATTTAAATTTCTTTAAAAGTTTAAGAGGTAATGTTACAGTATAAATTTCCTACCAAACACTAAGTAGGGAAATATCCATTAGTGAAATTAACTACAGTTTCTAGGTAGCTAACAATGTGCAGTATACAGTAGGGCATGGCTAATGAACACTGCAGTGGGTGATATTTCATTATACAAATTAATGCTCACATTTTAATGGGAAAGTCACATAATGAATCTCAGCTTCAGTGACAGCAATTAGAGACACAGATTGTCCCCTTCTGGACAAGGCACTGTTTTGCAATAAGCAGCTGTGTAAAAGATCTCCAGGTTTACAACACATATATGCTTTGGGGGGAATTAGTATACAATTTATATTAATGCACTGAAACTTCACCACACAGAAGCCAGTCATTGATCTTATCCTGTATTACATAAGTAAGGAGATTTTGAGAAGTCTAAATAAATAGCAACGGCTTTATAGAAATACACGAAAATTCCACACTGTAAGCCACATAAGGATGATTTAATATTGTATTAAACCTTAGGGTATATTGTACGGAAATGGGATCTAAGCTGGTTGATTTCAAGTGTTTTGGGTGAATTGCCCCTGATAAATCCTTGTATAAGTCTGCTAGTACTTTGGTGTCCCTTAGGCCAGTTGCTTTCCAAGACTTGAACAATGGAATTTGCCACTGCAACTGGAAAAGGCAGTGGCATACACACGGACACAAAAACAGCTTTTACAATTTTGAGTTGGTTCAACATTCACGCAGCAAGCATTTTGACAATGCAGTAAATTTTAAGCAGCATGTCAACACAGTTCAATTGGTTTATCACTTAATCTGTTAATTTATACATTTTCACATGAATTCCCCTCTCTGTTGCACCTGCAGATCATTATAGGAAATGAAACAGTTGCATTTAGAAGATCACCTGAAAAATAAAATGCCATTTTTTTTAGAAATTGGAAATTAGGTATTTACAAAGGCGAAAGCTGTATGTTTTCCCTTCAATCCAACAGTCATGATATGTCTAAAAGGAGGGCTAGGAAAGACTTTACTGTAGGGCAGTGATCCCCAACCAGTAGCTCTTGAGCAACACGTTGCTCACCAACCCTTTGGTTGTTGCTCCCAGTGGCCTCAAAGCAGGTGATTATTTTTGAATTCCAGGCTTAGAGACACGTTTTGGTTGCATAAAAACCAGGTGTACTGCCAAACAGAGCCTCCTGTAGGCTACCAGTCCATATAGGGGCTACCAAACAGCCAAACACAGCTCTTATTTGACATCCCCATGGACTTTTTCATGTTTGTGTTGCTCCCCAACTCTTTTTTACATTTAAATGTGGCTCACAAGTAAAAAAGGTTGGGGACCTCTGCTGTAGGGTATGAAACAGAGTATACAGAGGACATTAGAAAAATAATCCTAGTTAGAAATATGTTGAAATCAGGTTTACAATTGGAGTCCAATTGCAAATAAAAGCTAAGTGCACTGTGTTGTAGTGTGAGTATAGCGGAGCATGTAGATGTCAGTTATCTGCTGTACACATTTAAGGGGCTACAGCAGCCCTAAAAAAAAGATCACTTTTTGAATGTTCTCATGTATGTACCTTTAAGTTATACGGATTTCCCCAATATAGAGATAACCCGGAACATACGCATGTCTACTGACAGTAAGGGAATCACCAAGGAAAAGGAGTGAGATCACTCCACGTAGGTTAAAAAGAAGTTTAAGCTGAAATCTTATATATGTCAATGGGATGTAGTATCTGCAGACATATACTACTGTGGGGTTTCCAAATGTGTTTATTTCTCATTAACTAGAGTTTATTTGAAAGGGATCTATTGAAGCAAAAGGTTCAGCCTTTTGTAAGATTTTATGGTCAGAGCTTTCCAATATAAGGATACGTAAATGAAAATTTCTGATTCCTCCATTTCATGGAGAGACGTGGGTTTGTTTCATTCTTCATCCACAAGGTTGGATCTGAGCATATAGCAGATGAAGAATGTGTTCCACATATTATTACTATTATTATTATTAATAACATATTTATAAAAAGCTAGTATATTAAACTTCACTGTACAATAGTTAGGTGTTTACATTAAACATAGATTCCATAAAAAAATACAACTGATTATTATACAAGAGGGTTGGACTTGGGGGGCCGAGGCCCACCGGGGCTGCTGTCTCCGGGCCCCCTGACAGTTGCCCCACCATGGTGCGCCGCGATTGAGCACACACACTGTTTTATTTTTGCGATTGTGCATGTGCGCACATACAGGTTTTTTGCTGTGACCTGAAGATAATTTTTACTGGAAGCGGGTCTTTGACAGCGGGGCCCACAACAGCCGGGGGCCCACCGGGTTTTTTCCCATCCCAGTCCGATGGGTAAAGATGCCACTGCCCAGTGGAGCTTACAATATAAAAGGAGAAGAGAGTATTTTTTTTAAATTTTCACATTTGCAATCACTTTTTTGTTTTTCATACAGTACTGAATGCATATAAATCATGCAAAGAGGTCATTTAATTCAATTTAAAGTAATTTTTCTTTGCCTCTTATTTCTTGTATGTGCCCCAACAGTAAACTTCTCGCCAAACAAGCACATATCAGGGATTCTTTCAATAAGCAATGTACTTTAACAGTACTGGTTATAAGGCAAAATCAAGAGATGAAGACCTAGTCCATACCACCTTAAATGTTTTGAGGCTATTAAGTATGTATGATTACAAATGTGGCAGCCTTCACCCCACTCTTCTCCTTTGTGCAAATAGCTTTTTGTTGTGTTATTTGTGAATTCACACTTTGCGCCAAAATGGATTTATGGATTTGTATAAACTAGAACATCGTAAGATCCTAATATTTAAAAAATAAACACTTTAGGGCTTATTTACTCATTTAGGTGCTGAATTACACAGGGGCCGTTGCCAGCAGTGACCAGACAGCAATTTGTTTTTAGCAGTTTGCCACAGTACAACAAATGAAAGTTCTAATTGGTTGCTGTTTAGCACTTATGTTAGCAAATGGACCCAGTTACCTTCAGGCAGGAAAAAACTTTCAGTTATGATAATATCTTCTAAAGTTATAATGTTGTTTTTCCAGATTGTGCTTATAATAAGGGTACATACAATAAATTGCATCAAGGCCCTTACATTCACATTGTTTGCAAGTTATGTTCACTGTTATTGGTAAACAGAACACTTTTTAATTCAGAGTTATATGTCACTTCAAAAACATTGTTTTGTTGTATAACAATAAGCATTATATGAACATTTTATATAGTACTTCAGGGGAAAGAAAAGCAATACAACTGAAGTCACCACAGAGCTTAGAGGATAATTATAAAATAGGGAATCTACATCATTGCTCTATTTAACCATTAATAACTATTTTCTTTTATCTTAACTCAGTACATTTCTTTTGAACTATGTTTGTGTTCATTGAGAATGTATTAATAAATTGAGGAATCTTTATTTATACATCTTTATTTAGAAACAATGCAGCAGGTCTGCAGATTCCTGAATCCTTCTGGAATGGTGCCCTCCAAATAATGATAAATTACTTGTGCAGAATGCCATTTGCTAATTATATCCATGATTTACTGCAGAGCAAGACTTAAATCATTCATTTCATTCTTGCGTAACAGTGCCATAAAATTTTTAGTTTAAAAAATGGTTTCCATGTGTATAATTTGAACACATTTTTGCAGCTATTGTGCACTCAAAATGTGACAGCTTTGTGTGTTCACAGTGTTTTTATTCAGTCTTTTTTTGTGGTTGATTTTAGAAAAATATTTTAAAATTATTGCCGATACTAAAATTATTTCTGTAGCTTCATAATTAAGGATTATAATAGTTTACTTTTTAAATGACAAAAATATTTAGCATTATGAGTATACAGGTAGGGGATCCATTATTCAGAAACCCATTATCCAGAAAGCTCAGAATTACTGAAAGGACATCTCTCATAGACTATATTTTAAACAAACAATTCAAATTTCTAAAAATGATTTCGTTTTTTTCTGTAAAAACAAAACAGTACCGTGTACTTGATCCAAACTAAAATGTAACTAATCCTTATTGGAAGCAAAACCAGCCTATTGGGTTTATTAAATGTTTAAAATATTAAAATTTCAAAAATATCCATTATCCCAATCTTTCTGGATAACGGGTTCCATACCTGTATAGTATCCTAGACTGTAGACACTGTATGTTCTGGCCTTGGTATTATTGTTAATTATAATCATCTATCTGTTATCTTTTTAAGGTGAAAAGCCATATAAGTGTCCTCACTGTGACTATGCAGGCACTCAATCTGCTTCCCTGAAATACCACCTAGAGCGCCACCACAGAGAGAAGCAAAATGGGTCTGGTCCTATTCCTGGACACCCTCAAAATCAGGAGCATAAGGATGAAACTTCAAGCAAAAATTCTCTTTTTATGAGACCTGATATACTGAGAGGAGCATTTAAAAGCATCCCTGGAATAGATTTTCGAAGTGGTGCCTCTCAGCAGTGGCCATCTGGAATGCTGCCTTCTGGGGATTGTCAAGGCCAATCAAGTGCTATCAGCTCTGATCCTTCTTCAGAAATTCTGAAGAAGTCTGAGATATCTTCCAAGGGTTCTCACCTTTCTGAATTAGGAAGGGCATATCAAAACATTGTTGGAAATGGTGTAAACTTCCAGGGCTCTTTGCAAGCTTTTATGGACAGTTTTGTGTTAAGTTCTTTAAAGAAAGAAAAAGATCTTAAAGAGAGGGCCCTTTTGCATTCAACCCCTGTAAAAACACAGAGGTCAGAGAATTGTGAAGGCAAGCTAGAAAATAAAACCCCTCAGAGGAAGATGGAAAAATCTCAGTATGAGCCTCTCGACCTGTCTGTGAGACCAGATGCACCATCTCTTCCAGGCTCTTCTATAACAGTTCAAGATAATGTTGCCTGGCATGGGTGCTTATTTTGCTCTTTCACCACTTCCTCCATGGAACTAATGGCGCTTCATCTCCAAGCAAACCATTTGGGAAAAGCAAAGCACAAGGATAATATGATCGGAGCATCAGAGCAAATGAAAGATCATATAAGGGAATCTTTGGCTGCAGTAAGCAAAGCAGTAGCATCCTCTTCCGCTATACAGTGTGGAAAAGAACTCATGACATCCAAAATAAGTGCACTGCATTCATCTGACAGAATCCTACAACAGGGAAATAAAGACGCTTTGGCAAAGCAAGAAAGGGCCACTTGGTCTAGTCACATGGACTCTAACTTCAATAACTTTTCAGCTGAATTCTATAAACAGTTTGGTGTTTATGCTGGTATGGTTGGGGCCAATACACAAGATTCTTGTTCAAACATGGACATTGACACAAAGTCTCAACCTGAAGATGATTCCAATATCATTCAGTGTGACACAGCTGCTACTGATGATCTGTCTGACGAATCGTCATCTGAAGATATGGAAACTTGTAAAGAGGATGAAAATGATGATGAAGAATTAGAGACAGAACACGAAATTATGAACATAACCGATGACCTGAACAAAGAAAGTAATGAAGAGGAGAGCATGCCTAATTCAGCTACTGCAATAACAGCAGAAGAACTTGTGTCTCCAACCCCACAAGTCATCGATAAGCAGTGGCATTCAACACTTTCCTTATCCCATGAAACATCACAAGATTCTATTAAACCTGATGAAGAGGTTTTAGAGAAGCAAGTCAACATGCTTTCTGTCTTGCGAGCCTATAGTTCTGATGGCATGGCAGCTTTCAATGGACTTGGAGGCAACTCAGCAAATAGTGGATGCATCAAAAGACCAGATATATGTGGTAAGTTAGTAAATAGCTTATTTTGTTTGTGTGTGCACATATAATGCATTTGAAAAGCAGCTGGTGCAAAAATAAAATATGTCTAATGCAGTAGGTCAGAATGTCTTATCTCTGTATGCAACATGGAGAAGCAATCTATACTTACAGGGCTGCCTGTAACATTAAAATCATGTAGTGATGGGATCAGCAATGAACACTTTGTCTCTGACAAAAATGTGTTAGTTTTGTTTTAAGAAGTATTCAAGTGCAAGCACTCCAAATATATCTAACAGAAATGCAATCCAGTGCAAAGTAAATTCTTCATAAACTCAGAAATGTTTGGACTTTCAATATGTCTATATTTAGTTGAAAGAACTAAGTGAAATTTAAACCAATACCTGTCAGATTTTTATGAGGATTGGAAACTAATTTTGAAAAAAATATATTGTGAATATCATAAAATAAGAAGGATTTTAAAATGTCTGTATATGGCGTATACCATATATTGGCGAAGAATATATAGAAATACTTATAAACTCTATGTACATCTAACAAATTCAAACTTGAAAAAAACTCCAATATTGTTCTAAGATTTAAGTCCTCTGCAATTTTATTATAAACCGTGTTTTATACATTTTAAATCTATGAGAATTTTCATTTCATGATGATGTTGAAAAGGGAAACTGTAATGGACACTGATTTAGGACTTTGCATCTGCTAAGGACTAGAATTAGACATAAAAGGCAGCTGCAAGAGACATCCTGCAATATAGGTAGCTAAAACATCTAAATCCTTTAAATACATTATCTTAGATACTGTTATGTAGTATAACTTGCCTTTTCTTGATATTTGTACAGGCACTTTGTGAACACCAAGAGTATCACATGATTCCAACCTTCTATGAAAATCATGTAATCCACATAGTGCTCGTAACAATGTTGAAAACAGATAAATAAGCAGCAGTATGTACAAATAGAGAGCACACACATACACACACATATATATATATATATAGGTATATATAGTGGTGTCCTATAGTGGCATCTAAGCTACTAAGTACTTAAAGTCATAAAGGCTTGCAGTTCTGCATATTTTTATGCAGGATAACTACAGTGTATAAAGGGTATTTATGTGAAGCTGCACCGAGATATTGGGGGGATAAGAATTTCTATATGGAACAAGCTCTGTTTCACAAATATTACCCATACGTTATAGGTAATATTTGTAAATCACAGCTTCTCTGGAAAAGTTTATTCATGCATAGGACAATGGGACAACTAGTCACCACCACCTGGGGGTTTTCTTAGACTATACTTATAACATAAGAAATTAATAATCTCTAATGTGAAATTACATTCAGAATAGTAGGACATACATGTTCAAAGTGCAGTAGCTGTACATTATTGATGGGCGAATCTGACCCGTTTCGCTTCGCTGAAAATATGCAGGAACATTTGCCCAAATACATTGAAGTCAATGGGCAACAAATTCTTTTTTATGCACAATATTTTTTTTTTACGTGCAACAATTTTTTCCACCCATTGGAGTCTATGGGCGTAATTTTCACTGTGAAACTTGGCAGAAATTTCATCATCACTATTGGTTATACATTTACATGTAAGGAAACACTGGCCTTGTGCTTTTGTATAAAGGTGGATGGAATCTGTTATTTATTATCATATTATTGATGTTCTCAGTGATATCCTTCGTGCCCACTAGTGCCCACCAAAGAAAATTATATCAAGGGGTAACTCTCACTGGCAATTTTAGTAAATTATACTTTTCAGAGACTGTGTTCCTGTAGATACTGGGCCCTTTGAAAGAATCTCCTTTCGTCCAGCAGGCCAGTTCCATTCATGTCATTGACACACAGAGGCAGACCAATACAATTTTAAGAATGCAGCAAGTATATTTAAAACAGGGGATTTGTAATTTAAAAATAAATTCATACAAGTGCTTTATACATAAAATGTTGTCTTGTTACTTTAATATATGGTCATTTTATTATATTCAACTTTATTTAATAGAAACTGAATGGTATGGGAATTAGCGGTTTTGCTCTCAAGAAAAATATTTTTTTACCTAAACAGCAAAAAAAAAAAAAAAAAATATTTGCATTGATATGGCACTCCTTGTGTTCTAGCATAATTTTGTATGTCCAAGTTTCCTAAGCTTTTTCCAAATTGAAATTTTGAAATATAATCTATGTTTAAAGCTTAAACACAATATGTCAACCAAGGGATCCCTTGTTCAAAAGATTACCAATAAATTCTCTTATATTCTGAGCAGAAATAAGCATTTAGAGATTGTGGGTGAAATATACTGTAAATTCCCCCCAAATAATCAGCTAGGTAGGAGAGTATATGTTATTGAGTGCACAAGGCTCTACTTGTCTTTCTCTTCCTATCTATGTCTGTCTGTCATAATGCATTCCTAGGTATTATAACATACTGTAGCTAAATGTCTTCACATATCTATATAACTACAAATATGCAGAGAAAGTTTTTTATTAATATATCACATCTTCAACATTAATTTGGCCTACCTTAACGCAGTTTACATAGGAAAACTCTCTAAAACATATTTTAGAAATATTATATGAGGAACAGTTTGTATGCAAAGTTGAAAACTGGTAAAACGAAACGGCCTACAGTGTATGTGTGTGTGTGTGTGTGTGTGTGTATATATATTAGTGGTAAATAATAACCATTTGCATGCCTATGTGTACAAACTTCAGATAATGAAAGCATGCATCTAATGTATTTTCCATAATGCTGACTTCATCAATATTCACTAGATTTGTACAGCTTGAATAAAGAGTATAATGTTTTGCTTTGTAGAAAAAAAGATGAGAATAATTTAAAATGATCTATTTTTCTAGCTATATATCTGCTTGTCTATAATATACTCTAATCATAAATATTAGAAACTGTCCTTACTGTCAAAGGGAAAGGAGCATCTCCTTTAATTGTTAAAGAATATATTTTATACAGATGTACACAAATATTAACAGAATTATAGAAATATACCATCTTATCAGGAAAACATTTAAATAATTATACAGAATGCAGTATTCAGAAGTTCATATTGAAGAATGGAAGTTTTCATGTACCAAAGATGTGAAGATAATAGCAGGAGAACATTGACATCAAGATTTAGGTGTCTCACAAGTCCTAACCAATTTAACACCTCCATATAATTCATATGGGCAAGTTGTTTCATAATATAACATCATTAATATGTGCAATAAATGTTTTATGTGTTTTAAAGGAATTGATTTTTTTTTTCAAACTGCACTTTTTTTTTTACACAATATTCATTTTTTGTTTGATTCTATTTTCTTTTTACAGACATCCAGGACGGCCATGGGGACTACGATGGCTCCTAGTTTTGCTAATCTGTGTGTTACACATTTTGAGGCATGGGGGGATTTGCTGTACCTCAGTCTCAGATTGTTCTGTGGCATAGGTGTCTTGATGATGTGCTTCTGATGTGGGAAGGAACCGAAGCTTTACTAGCTTCCTCCTTGTCAAGTAATTGTACTATTGTTTAACCAGATGTGAGTTACAGATTTTCAAGAGGATGTTGGGTTTTAAACAGACTATTATTAATCAAGGCTTCTCCTGTGCAATCGATTTAAATTGTTTCAGCTGGATTGCTTAAATGGGCATTAATGCTTAGAGCATAATGTTACATTTACAGATATGTTTATAAACTTTTTAATATTTTGCTAAAACTTGAAAAATGTAATCTTGCATGTGATATTTAACAGCAGTGTGAGAAGCCATTTTGCTTTGCAATACTTACTTCTAGTGAGGACTGTACATTTTATTAAGGACATAGAAGAAATAGGTAGTGCAAGCAAATATATAGAATCCTCTAATGAGCTAAGTATTATTGTCCATTCTTTCAATCTGTGCTGACAAAGTAAATAGTGAAAGAAAAATGAGAAAATTTCAAGTGTTTGTCTTTCTCAAGGAATACATAAATTGGAAAATTATGTTACATCATAGTAGTAAAAAACAATGTTATTTTCAGAAATTTATGAATGTATTTTATGTAGTTACTAAATAGCTACAAATACAAAAGAAACTCCAAGTGTACTTATAAATACTCCTAATAAAGGTAATTGTCATTGTTTTAAGGCATGTAGAGAAGTTGCCCTGAAAAACGCAATTACATGCAACTGAAATTCCCCTAAATGCATGAAAGGGAAGTACCTATTAAATTAAAATTAAAACAGGCTTTCTTTTTATCTCAGGTCATAGCTATTGCAGAAGAGATACTTTTCTAGGGCATGCTACCAAATACATGCTTTAAAAAAGTGTGTAGCTGTTATGACAAGATAATAAGGAAAGCCGTGTTTTATAATACTTAAAAAGGGTCAAATTTGTTGAATCCAGATCATATCTTATCTGATTATAATACTGTTAGTATTGTATTTGTAGATTGCTGTTTTTGTAATCTAATTTATATTTGGAAAAAATGGAAGCCAATAACCAGGGTAGTGAAGCATGTAAATAATATCAGAAGCATTCCACAATTTTTGCTAATAATATTGGTTTATTACAAAATATGGAAAGTTTGTGAGTGTAAACCAGTTTACGTTTTGAGCAAAATTTGAGGACAGATTCAGTATAGGTCTGATACAAAAATAATATTGGCAACTATCTCTATCAACACTATCAAAAATAATATTTATTGAATCAGTCTCCTGGCTGCTAGGTTTCCTGGACGTCTTAAACCTGCTTTTTGATAATTTTCACATTTTTAAATTGGTCACTGTTTGTATATATGGATGTTAATGTATTTTACTTTGTATTATATTATGCATTTTACATATCATCGGGGGAGCCACATATACCGTAGTTAAACTTCAAAAAAGTATTAACAAATCAAGAGTGGCATAACATGATCTGCTGAAGATTTGCATTACATGATGCTCAACAGTGAGATTGCACCTATCAATGACGTCATCCTTTGTAATGATATGGACTGATGATCAGTACTCAACTGGAGTGTCGGTTGGGACATGTGAGAGGCCTTAATCTTGATGTCAGATAATCCCTGTTGTGTTTCTATTGGTGGCATGTGACAGCCATTCATTTGTCTATTAAAAAGACCCAGAGACTCATTTGGACATTAAATTGTGTATGTTACTAATGTATTATTATATAAAGTGCTTTGGTATTCACCCTGAGTACTCCATTCATTTTCTTTCTCTTGAGTCTCTTAAGATGTGTCCCCACTAGCTTTCTGGACCTCCATTTCTGGATAACTCAAGTTTAATTGTTCCAAGTACCATGTAACACAATGCACTGGTTGTCTTTGATTTGTCTTTCTCCATTCTGTGATTGTTATTCCTAAATTGGTGTGTTGGAAGGATATATTTGGGTGTACATCACTTGTATAGTGAAGACAAAATAGAATTTTGTAACTTACAGACTGTTCATTAAAGTGTGGTTCTTCCACCTAAAAAAAAAACAAACAAAAACAAAACAAAAATGAAAAAGGAGTCTTTTCTTTACTGAAACAAAATGTCTTTTTATGTCATGTTTTGGATATAATTAATCATTTCTGGTCAGTAACACAACTATTTCAGGAATTTAAATTCTATAATAGAGCTTCAGTAAGGAGATTTCTAAGGTCATCAGCCACCAAACAATCCTACTGCCTGTGGCATGAGACGCCAGCTGCCCCATGGTTTCAACTACTTAGCTGGCCAGATTTTACCTCTGTGAAGGGTCCAGATGGTCCAGGAGCAGCCTCTCTTACTGCTACATCACACACTCCTGCAGAAGTAGGAGTTGTAAGTAAATAGCTATCTCCATTAGCTTTATTGGTGAAGAAACATGGTGGCAGTTGAATCAAAATTGCGGTTCATTAAGAGAGTTGTCTGTAGTATGTATATAACCTTTGTTGATTTCCAGAGTTCACTGGAAGTTTTAAAAGGTTCCTATTTTTTGTCTAATGTAAATGTGAAGAGCTTATAATATAATATACTATTAATTTTTCCCCTAGATTAAGGGTTATACATAGTGAGATACACTTGTTTGGCAACACTGCCCGATATAGCCAACTCCAAAAGCCAATGATGGCATCAGACAGCAGGCCTAAGAAGACCCATCAGATGATGACTGAATCAATGTGCTGATGAGGTCTTTGCCTAATGAGATTTTCATAAACCTGCCCAATAGATGTGCCTGATTTTCAGACCGGTCTTCCCAATAAACTGCTAATTTTGTTTGGTTTAGATAAGTCAGCATCTTCTATCAGCCTGTTTATAGGCAGCTGAACTGACCCAGCCCGCGGTTTCAGCCTTCCCTGAGCCTGTTGTTTTGGACACAAACCTTCCTTTTCACATTTAGCCCTCATGTATAATCATATTTTACTAGAGTCTAGAAGATGGTTTTGCTTAGAAATCCAGAGGGGTGTCAAAAGTTATTAGGGTGTGACTAGACTTAAATTATGCTCAATCAGAGTATTCATGAAAACATCTGCTCTAGATTGTATTTTTAAATTGTATATTAATATTGTTAATGAAAAATGAAAGCAAAAATCTCTTGTTTTCTGTTCTGCTATTTGTGGAGCAACTGCCAAAAATTGGACAGAATATGTTAATTATTACTGATATACAGTAAATTAACCAATACACATGTGACCAATTACATCAGTCAAACAAGAAGAATTAGGTCCCCCCTCAGTGGGTGGGAATTCACCTTCACCTTGTAAAGGTCAATAGCCGTTTTTTCCATATCAATATCATATAGTTGTTTAGTCTTTTTTCCTAAAACATCAGTTTAATTACAAACTAGTAATAAAAGATCAGATGTGCTTCCCCCATGAACAGGTTCTTTAAGGCTATTATAATTAAAAGCATATGGTGCCAACCCTAGACTGAAAAACCACAGATGTACAGGTTATGTATTATATAAGGGATTATTTTTCTTCCTTTTTGACCTTTTAAAAATAAGAGTTTTAAAGATGCAAATTGTGATTTTATGGACTGGAGGTAGAATTTTGTTTATAGAATTATTAACATAATAATCAAAAAGGAACGCACACAGCCGCATGAGGAATTAAATGCATGACACATAATAATGTAGTATTTATAGAGGAAATATGGGAACACTTTCCTACCACATTCTTTAGTCTATGAAGACCTCTGAATTTTTTATGATGTTTTGTGCATAGTATAAGAGGATTATATTTATTAAATAATGAATTAAATTGAAATGTGATTGATGTAGTTCAACAATGACATTTCACTGTGTGCTGTTCTAAGAAAGTAAGTGCAGCAATATTGATCAGAGTATAAATAGTCATTTGTTTTAATTTATTTATTTTTTAAGATATGAAAGTGATAAATATTACTAATATATTTTCTCGGGGTTGAAAATATGATGTATTGCATCTCAAACCTCATAATTTATGAGAATAGTTTTAAATAAAAACAGGGTTTCTTTTTACTATACCATTTTTTTTATGACTATAGAAGTTATCACAAATCTTTTTTGACTGTCTACTCATATAGGTTCAAATTTAGAAAATGTGTTATTCTAATGTGCATTTTACAGTGGGCCCCTTTAGCATAATTTCATGCAATTCTTCAGGGGTATCAATTAATAATGTTTTAGTAGGGATACACCAAATGCACAATATCTAGGTTCAGCCAATAATGAAACCACAAAAGATTTAGCTTGAATCAACTCCAAACCATAATTTGCATGTTCAGATTTGAAAAGGTCTAAAAGCAAATTGCATCTAAAAAAAATATGTCATATTCAGTTATCCAGTTCTCTAAAGTCACATGAATTTAAAGGTTGGCTTTCATTTTGCCTAAACAGTAGCCAAATCCCAGTGGAATTTGATGTGTTTCCGGTTTTTCATTCCCAATCCAAAAAAGAATTTGGCACATTTAAAGGCATACAACTCTTTTGCTTGATCATTTTTCTTTTTATTATATGTAATTTATTGATGTGAAATATTTTTGAAGGTCTGACAGACTGATGTTCTTTCTTAGTATATCAGCATACACATGACAAATTTCTCACAATGTTTAAACGCGGGGTGGCCCATTTCTCATTTGTGTGGTTTCAGAGGATTTTAAAATGATGAAAAAACGAATGACCACTACAACCAAGAACGTCAAGTAATTTATTAAAATATCCTAAAATAAAAAGCATTAACAAAAAAAGCAAAAAAAAATCACAATACAAAAATCTCAAAATCCTTGTTTTCAAAAGAATTTTCAGTATCAAAAATCCTGAAAACCTCTAAAGCCACAAAGCAAAGAAAGATTTTATAATTGAAAAACCTCCCATTGACTTCTGCATGACCTTGGCAGCTTTTAGATGGAGACAAGAAAAGATTTTTCCAAGAAAGATTGTTTCAATACACACGTGTAGAGCTGAATCGTCAGATATACAGGTAGAAACAATAGAATTCTACCTGTATCTGATGATTCAGCATGAACAATGGCCGATGTTTGGGTGCCTTCAAAGGCACCCTATCCAAATTTTCCATCCATCCCGATTGACGAGCCGACCGATATCCAAGTCTTCTGCCGATATTGGTCGGCTCTTTTCCCAACATACACGCACCGAATATCGTACAAAAAATTGTTTTGTACGCTATTATCTGTGGGTCTATGGCCACCTTCATGGTACAGGCTACAAAACATCTAGCAGTGACAATATGGCTGCTACAGGATATGACAGTTTCTCAGCAATATTGTTGGGAGCATTTTGTGAAAGGCTTTCTTTGTCACTTAAAAAGGTCCACGTCCCATTGTCCATTTCTAGCCTGCTAGGAATTAAGGACAATCTTACATTATTTTGCAATGCAGCCTATAGCATAACCTTGAACATTTACATGAGGCGATCTCTTGGTGGCTCACACCCATTCCTGTCCTTTATAATGCTACAATTGTTGTACCAAGTGTAACTAACTTCATACCAGAACTAACTTTGTATTAGATATGGTCCTAACTGATTGCTGTATTGCTAGTTTTATTATTTTTTAAATATTTTATTTTTTATGTGAATTGTTGACTTAATTCTATAGTGTGTTATTTTAAGAGATGGAAACAGAAGAATTAGCAAATGGTCACAGAATAAATATGGATGCTTAGAGCCTGTTCTACAACCACTGCCCCCACCTCCCCTGTGCTATGGGAACCTCTACATTGGTCATTTGACATGCTCCAGTTTATGATAAGATAGTGTGATGATATGAAGTAAGGTTTACAAGCAATACTGTGGGTTTTTTTTGTAGTGGGGAATGAATACTGTGACTTGTAATATGAACAATGCAGTTCAGTCTCTTTGTGGCAGTTAACCTACATATACTAATGATTAGGGTTTTTTCATGGCCCATTTGCAATACATAAAGAAACTGTATTGTAAATAGAGAAGATGTTGCATTTCATTTTCTTGGTTAAATATAACAGATGCTCACATGACATAAAAACTTAATTGTTACTCCTTCCAAGCCAATGGGTAAAAGCAGTTTTCCCCCATTTGGGACAATGCCTTTTACATATGTGATTTAAGAACACAATAAACTAAAAATCTTTGCATACACTTAGCCGTGGCTGTAATGAGTTTGAGAATGTTAAGCATCCACACCATTCTTTCATTTACAAGAGGCTAATGGAACTAAGTAACATTCCCAGATAACCAAGATCCATCCCATATATTAATGCAACAATAACCTAGTTGCTTAATCATAAACAATACAGCGAGGCTTTTCAGTGACAAATAAATCTATGCATTTTAAATGTCAATTACTTTTCATTAGAAATTCATCATAATGTGCTGCAGTCTCGGCAGTGTGCTGTCCAGATATAGTTTATCAATTTAGAGGAGGTGGAAAATAGTCTTTGTTCATTCTGAGCCCTGGTATAAATATACTGTGTATAGATATGGATTTGGTCTGTAATTAAGCAGCTGTCCAAAGATCTTGAGTTGCTGCTAATTAAGAGAAAGATATTTACCTGGGAATGTTTTAGAAATATCTAAGCTTAAAGGGCAAGAAAAGTTAAAATACTACAAGCACCCCATATAATATTTGGCTATTGTTCCATAGTAAATTGCTGCAAAGCACAATGTCAACATTTTTTGCTCTGTTCCACACTTTTATTGATCTATTGCCTTTGGAGTAGGGTACATCATTCCACTTTCTCCCAGAGTCTCTTCCACCGGACCTAGGCAATGATGGTGGCCATGAGGGTGCTGGAACGTCCTTGGTACAATGATGCGCTTACCTCACCTGCCCTCACTGCGCAATATCATTAGGGAAAAAAGTAATTTGGCAGGTTATGTGGCTATGTTCTCATAGAAGACTTGACCAACAGATTTATATCCCAATAAATGAGCCATCAAAAAATCATATTTATAAATATCAATAAATATTTCCCTTTTACATATTTTACCTATAGGATCAAGTCTGATCATCAATGCAGGTTCTAACCATAACAGAAAAAAAGTGTGGCACAGCTCTGTCCATTCATTGGCTAATGCAACCTAGCTTGTAAGTGTGCCATTGGTTTGTGTGTGAGCACAGAGCCTAATGATAGACAGATTTTTCTACTTTAAACATCAGTGTTTCCTTACGGGGTTATCGAATGGCACATACAATTAGACAGATATGTTTTAATAAAAAGGCTTTATTTATGATGTTCTGTTATAAATATGGGCTTTATTATAAATATTAGTTGTTAATATTATAGAGATATTCATTTTTTAAAGGTATAATGTGCCTTCAAAGGAAAATTCAACCCTAACATTAAAAAATCCATACCCCCCTACCCTACATAATGTTAAAAAAACCCCTAACCCCCCTCTACTCTACATAGACCCTCTCCCTCCTCCCACCAGCTTAAGTGTTACCTCGGGCAAATGCCCCATGCGTTTTACTTACCCCTCGGTGCAGATTCAGGCATTAGAGTTCAAGGGCACCATCTTCTTCTCATTGAAATCTCTGGAATGAGACCGGTGTGGTGGTGCATGCGCAGTTGGAGCAATTTTCTGTGTAGCAACAACTACGCATACACCGAAACTCAAGAAAACTGCCGAAGCAGCAGTCTCATTCTGAAGATTACCAAAGCGGCTGAAGATGGCGCCCTTGAACTCTGATGCCTGAATCTGCACTGAGGGGTAAGTAAAAAGTTAGGGGCATTTGCCCAGGGCAACACTTAGGCTGGTTGGAGGAGGGAGAGGGTCTATGTAGAGTAGAGGGGGGTTAGGGTTTTTTTTGACATTAGGGCTGAATTCTCCTTTTAAGGCACATTATACCTTTGAAAAATTAATATCTCTATAATGCTAACACCTAGGGGCAGATTTATCAAGGGTTGAATTTCAAAGTAGAAAAAACTTAGAAATTTGACCATTGAATAGAATCCTCCGACATCCGAATTCGAAGTCGGGGGATTTTATACATCGTACGATCGTATTCTGATTTACTCCGATGTACTCCGATCATACTTCGAATCAAAGATTCTAACGATTTTATCGTACAATTTTCCCAAAAAATCTTTAGACTTAAAAAAACTTAGCAAAACACACAGGAGGTCCCCCATAGGCAAAACAGCAATTCGGCAGGCTTAAGTTGGCGAAGTATTGAAGTCAAAGTTTTTTTTGAAAGAGACAGTACTTAGATTATCGAACGATTTTTACTTCGAATCGAAGTCGAAATAAATTCAAAGTCGTTGTCTCCTATTCGATGGTCGAAGTATCCAAAAAATTACTTTGAATTTCGAATTTTTTTACTTCGAAAATTCCCTCGAATTCACTTCGACCCTTGATAAATCTGACCCAAAATATTTATATTAAAGCCCATATTTATAACAGCACTTCATAAATAATGCCTTTTTATTAAAACATATCTGTCTAATAGTACCCGTATATACTCGAATATAAGCCGTCCCGAGTATAAGCCGAGGTACCTAATTTTACCTCCAAAAACTGGGAAAGCTTATTGACTCGAGTATAAGCCGAGGGTGAATTTCTGGTAAATTTCAATCAAAAAATTGAGGGTTTCTGCTCCCATTGGAGGTGCCGGCGTCTTGTTTTTGGATGCCGGCGACCATTCTTGGACGCTGGCGAATATTCTTGGAGACTATTCTTGGACGCCGTCGACTATTCTTAGACACCGGCGACCGTTTTTGCGCTTGACCCAAGTATAAGCCGAGGTAGAGTTTTTCAGCATATTTTGGGGGCTGAAAAACTCGGCTTATACTCGAGTATATACAGTATGTGCCATTCGATAACCCCGTAAGGAAACACTGATGTTAAAAGTACAAAAGTCTTGTTTGAATTCTCCTTTAACCAAAAGATCTTTAAGAAGTCAATATGACTACCATGTTTGTGCTGGATTCACAAATTTAAAGGTGTAGGATTAATTCCCATATGGAATAAATAGTACAAAGTTGCTCAGGTTCAGCAACCAATTAGTTGTTTGCTTTTAAACAGTTGATCAGTAGGTGCTACCTGCTGATTGGTTGCTGCAGGCAATAAGAACTTTTTACCTTATATTACATACCTCCCCCAAATTTCCAGGCATATAGTTATCTGTCTAGCAGAACTTTCAGCCCGAATTCCAAAAATTATTATTTTTATGTGATGTTTAGGGATGTAGCGAACCGCCGAGTATCTGTTCGCGAACACCGGCAAAAAATGCGAACAGTTCGCGAACTGTTCGCGAACTTCGAACATCCGAAAATCGTTCGATTCGAACGATCGAAGGATTTTAATCGTTCGATCGAACGATTTTCGTTCGAATCGAACGAAAACCGTTCGATTTTAGCAATCGAATGGTCGAATGGTCGAACGATTTTGACGCGAACGCCTATTGGCGAACGTCGCGCGACGTTCGCGAACTTGCGGCGGACGCGAACAGTCGAAGTTCGCGCGAACTAGTTTGCCGGGGAACAGTTCGCTACATCCCTAGTGATGTTCTAAATAACAAACACTAATAAATAAAATCTGTACTTTTGTGGCTATAACTTTTCAAATATACCTGTCACCAACACTAGTCAATTTCTGCAGTATTAAGATATATGGCCTGTGACTGCACACTGTTTGCACTCAAATGTGCCATTTAACATCAGGGTATTTCCATTTTATTTGCTGTATTAAAGACATGTGTTGTGGTGATTGCTTGCATTGACTTGCACTCCATTTGAATGTTTAAAAAATGCACTCCTTTCTCTGCTTTAGCCCTCTATAAAAGAAAGAGGAAAAAAACATTAAAATTGCATTGGGTAGAAATGACTGCATCTTATGACTTGCCATATCAATACAATAGAAATCATATTTGCACCCAGTCATGTAACAGACCCTGCAAATGCTGGGGGGTCCAGGATGCATCGGAAGCCTATTGGGGCACTGACTGATAAGTAGTTTCAGTATATTTTCATGAAAAATGTCTTATTCTCAAAGTTGATAGGGGTTTTAAATATATTTCTTTGGGGGACCCAACAATTTCTATTAAGACACTGTTTGCAGCAGACCCTAGACCTTAAAGGCACGTTCAGTATAAAAACAAAAACTGGATAAATAGATAGGCTGTGCAAAATAAAAAATGTTTTCAATATAGTTTATTAGATAAAAATGTAATGTATAAAGGCTGGAGTGACTGGATGTGAATCATAATAGCCAGAACACTACCTGCTTTTTTCTTTAGCTCTCTTTGTTTCCCTGATTGGTTACCAGGCAGTAACCAATCAGGGATTAGATGGGGGGCCACATGGGTCACTGTTTGCTTTTGAATCTGAGCTGAATGCTGAGGATCCAATGCAAACTCACAGAACAGTTATGTCCCATGTGGCCCCCCTGAAAGTCACTTTTCAGCTGAAAAGCAGGAAATTGTATTCTGTTCTGTTCCGCTAGACATCCAGTCACTCCAGCCTTTATACATTACATTTTTGGCTAACTAACTATATTAGAAACATTTTTTATTTTGCACAGCCTATCTATTTACCCAGTTTTTATTTTTACCTGAATTGTTCCTTTAAAGTTTCAGCATCTTCAGTGCTCCAACTGCACAAGTATTTCAGATCCTCAGCCGAGTACTCATACCTGAATTGCTATCAGATGGGAACCATGCTTTGCCTTTACTGCATTTAGTTACTTATTTGTCAGGACCTGTAAAAAAGAAATATGTTGCATCCAAGCCTAGGATCTGTGGGTGAGACGCACAGCATGTTCCTCAACATAATGTTCCAACCATGGAGGGAGCAATCAGATGCTAGCACTGCACAAGCCCCCATGACGACTTTTTGTGTAATTGGACACGTGCAGATACCTGACTTGTTGAACATGACACAAAGTGTAATTGCTAAGCAATAAGGCAATGTCAAATTGCTATGGAAATTTTCTGCAGTTATGGAGGCATTTTGTATATCTCTAGTTTAATTTTCGACAGTAAATCCATATTAGTGCAATTACAACCCCCGAGTATTTCACACCACCACTTTTAGCCTGGCTGTTCTCTTGTGCAATTGTATTCATGGTATTTTCCTCTTTTCTCTGTCGCTCATTAGAAAAATGTTAAAAATCCATTTTCATCTGATTAATAATAAAGCTGATCACATGTAACCTAATTTTCATTCACTGCTGCCCCTGTCTATGGAGTCATATACAAAGTGACCTTTGAATCACCACTGGGCCCATAAAGCACAATAAGCACCATTGTCCTGTCAAAAATTGAAGATGTTTTACATCATTAGAAAATTTAATGTTCCATCTTTTCAAATGCACTACTTTTCAAAGGCCACATTCCAATTGAAGCTCATTAAAATCAGACTCAAGTTTCCTGTGGTGGGGATGAGAGAGAGAGAGTTTCTCATGCACTGGAAGTAATATGAATCACTCTTTTAAAACAGATATGGTTACATATTAGTTTTGAAAGGTACAGTAACTGCAGAGCCTCCGCTGTCTGTAACAGTAAGGCCTTTGTACTTAGCAAATCTAATAACTGCCTCCTGATCCTTCCACTTTATCCACACTGTATCCTATTTACTTATGAATAAATCAGCTCCCTAAATAAAATTGTTGTTCAGAAGTTCAGGGGTTGAGTTGTAGGCTTAAAATAGCCAAATTTAAATTCAAAACTGGTTAAATTTTTATGTTTCCTTTTAAAAGCTTGGAATCGGACATTCAATTACTTTCCCATACAACACTTCTTTTGTTTTTTTTTGGTTTTTTTTATTCCCCCCCAATAATGTTAGTAGTACGTGGTTGCATTAAAGTATATAATAAAATATCATTTTACTTTTAAATGTAAGTATATGATGATTTATAGTGTGTCATGAACATGTGTTCCAAAAGATCATCACTAGGTATTTATGTAGCTAAACAAATACACTAGGGATGTTATTGTATTCAATTTTTAGTTATTTGCCAGAAACCAGCAAGTCATTCTTTACCATTATAGTGACTTTTAATGTATAAAAGTAGAAGCAGAAATCAGCCACTAGACTTAAATACATGTCTTATAGTGGAAGATTGCAAACTTAGCAGAGTTAGGGCATCCCAGCAGGTACTGAAAACAATGACCAATGGGTCCTTCACAGTTAAAAGAGGCATAGCTCTACTGTACCTACAGTACCTCATTCTTTTCTGTGCCTGTGACAGCAGTACATGGGTGATTTAGGACTATGTGTGTTTTAAAATAAATCAAATAAATACTTATAGGGGAACTCCACTAAAACATAACTTAAGCTTTTTGAAAAGTAAACATAATTGCAAGCAACTTTGCAATATAAATCATTTAAAAAATTTGCAGACTTTTCATGATTTTTAATGGTTTCTGACAGTTCCCTAAGCCTCGCCCCCTGCTCTCCTGCTGATCTGTCTGACTACTTTGCTGAGCTGGCTGACTACTGTTACTTTGTATCAACAGCCATCTGTCCTCATTCTGCATCCTCCAAACCCCACAATTCCCTGCACACGTGATTTCAATAATGAATGGAACATCACAGTGCAATGCATTGTGGGTTATGTAGTTCCTGTGGAGAAGTTGTTACAATTTGTAACTTCAGTGTTTAGTCCCTCCTTCCCTGCCAGGATTTCAATTGATGCAGAAAGAGAAGAACTGTTAAACAGCTGGATTTCAGCATAGGAAATGGCAATTATTCATACTTTTTTAAGAAATGGGAATGTAATGGGTATATTAGGGGTTTCTGTGTTATGTGGGCCTCTTTATCAAATTTTGATTTGGAAGCCGGAGTTCCCCTTTGACTGCTTGCTGCATAATTGTCATTATTTGAAAACTGTTTCCGTGGAAAGCTTAAGCCTGTCACATTGAACCCGCTGTAAATAATTGTGGGGACCCACGAACCTGTAGGACTTCAGAATAATGTATTTCTTTTGCTGGCCATAGTATTAGCATTTATTTATCATACAGTATAATAATGAATAATTTTACAGTATGTGGAATAGGGGAAGCACTGAAAAATTGCATTCAGGTTAGAGCCATAATTGTCCATTGAATATCTTGAAAGGATTCAGAGGGGAGAAAACATAAAAGGGGCTGACCCATCAAATGAGGTACAACTTTTAGTTGGGCATGTGTAGTGTAGAGCTGAAATATAGGGAGGCTTAAAAGACTTTGGCTGTGAGTGCAGTGTTCAAGTTGGCACTATACGTATTAACATACAGTACCTATTTGCTTTGATAGGACTCTGTGTGCCTTAATATACTTCCAGAAAAACATATAATACATTTGTCTTCATCTTACAAACCACTGGGCTGTCTCAGCTGACGACTTCTGTAACCTGACTCCATGCCATTTTGTTCCATTTGGAAAAATGAATTTGCTGTTTTCAGAATGCTCTGCTTCTTAAGCTTATTTACTTTCTGCGGTATCCTACTGAGGAGGAAGCATCTTTCTCACGAATCAAATTCTAATTATGTAAAAAGAAATCTGTACTTTTCACTCAGTGGGAAAACAAATACTTCTGTCAGACATATGTTCATTTTGACACATCCTTCACTGATACAGCAATTCTCCCAGATAACCCTGCATCACAGACTTTTCTCTTAAAAAGAAGAGGACATTGATGACTTTCCTTCATGTCAAGGCACCATATTTGTGTTGCGGGTGTAGTAAAACAGGAGAACTGTCAATGACAGATTTAACTTGCTGGAAGCTTCCTGTGTCCCTTTCTGCTCCAATTTATTGTTCAGTTGCCTATGAACAGTTTCAGTGCAAAAAACCATAAGATGAAGTGTTAAAAAACACATTGGGAGATAAACCAGAGTGGGGAAGTGAATCACTTATTTTAGGGGGAGTGTTGCTTGAATTTTCTGTACAACATCCACTCTTGGCATTTTGGATGCCATAATGAGGAACTTAATCTTTTCTATATGCTATGCAGTGTAATTTCACAGGCTTATAATGGTCTCTTAGCTCATCCTGAATATTGGCACCTATATAGACAACCGTCTACATGAACTATTGGTGTATGTTAAATTAAAATATATAATTCATACAGCTTCTTGATCTGTAGCAAGAAAACCCAAACTAGTGATACATATACAGTAAATCCATGTCAAGTAAATACTCCACTGACCTTGTAGAGGGCCCAAGTTGTAAGCATAGAATTCATGAACATCCCTTTACTATGCAGACACAGAATGTTACTCAGTGCTTGGCACCAAACAGCCACTTCGTGTACCACCGCTTCATGTTGTTAATGAACCCATTTTGCTCGTGTTGCATTACCTTGATAAAATTCAATAAGGAGCATGCTGCTTCCCAGCCTATGATATCTTGTTTTTTTATCCTGCGTAAGGAAATTATTGTGGAATTTTATAGAATTTTGACTTTATGATATTGCACTGTTATGATACAGTAGCAGCTTCAGTTGAAGTAACAAAGCACAAGGAGCCATATTTACACAGATCAGCTGGGATTCTGACTTATATTTTATTGTAGCCACTAAAAGAGCCATTGGAGGGCTGGGGAATAGTTTTATATTGCAGTATTGATTAAGAAATACAACCATGATATCAGGGGTGTAACTACAGAGGAAATAGACCTTGTAGTTGCACGGCTGCCCAGGAATGTAAAAAGCCCTGTAAGATCCTAATTAGTGAGCAATTTCAATAGATCTTGGCAGAATTGGTTAATATATATATATATATATATATATATATATATATATATATATATATATATATATATATATATATATATATATATATATATATATATATATATATATATATATATATATATATATATATTTATAATATATATATATGATTTAATATATATAATTATATTATTATTAAGCAACAGTGTTTAGAACCACTTTAGCTCCTATCTACAATGCACTACTGTACTTCAAATAACATTCTACACACTTTTCAGGCACAAGGGAGAAGACAAAGTACTTTGTAGTACCTTTTTTATCCTATAGAACATGTTATATACGTTAGTTTCATAAATAGTATTTATTTTATGTTAGACTTTCTTGACTGATAAATTATAGTTGCCCTTTAATAGCACATCTTATGTGTCCATACACATTTTTTTTATTTATCTGAGAATGCGTGTCTTATTGGAGAAAAAATCAAATCTTTTTAATGCTAATCAAGACTTTTCTAACTGGTAGGAAATTCCTTGGTGACCACAATAAATAAAGATTCGATTCACTAAGCATTATCAGCTAAATGTCAGACCTATTACAATACACACCCAACAACATATCCAACATTTATATACATTCTCTGGCAGGAACTGAGAAGTGTTTGTAGACAGCACTTTTAAGTGTCCAACACAGCAACCAACAAAATATTCTTTTTCTTCTTAGACTGTAAAATGGGCATTTGTCGTGTCCTCAGTATAATATATAGGAAAATGCACTTGAAAAAGGTTTATACTAAACAATCCAGCTGTACTTCCTTTGCAAGTAAAGAAATATGAGTGTAGTAGTAGTGCAGCTAATATAACCAATAATCAGCATTGCATACTAATGTGCAATATCTAAACCCACACCAGGCCCTAACCTGCAAAATGTTGTCATTGTAGGACCCGCACCTGATCCATAACAGTGTCTTATCATTATGTACACTACTTCTGTGTGCCTTTGGTACCAAAACATGTAATCTTCGGAGCAGTGGAGGAGTGTATGTTCCCAGTTTGACCCTCATCCAAGTTTCAACCCCAGCCCACCCAATCGGTAGTCAACTCACACATCACTAGATTATAGGTTATCATATCCCTGGGTTCATTATTTCATCCATAAAGCTAATTGTAGTTCCCTTCTGGAAAAAAGGTGGCTGTGAACCTGACTTTAAGGCTGTATCTATATGAGGGATGCCACGCATGGCACATTTGGTTCAGGATTCGGCTAAATCTGAGCCTTTTTCAGCATGATCCTGATTCGGGTGAACCAAAGTGCCTTCCACAATTAAGGACAATTCATTTTTTTACTTTTTTTACCAACCCCATATGGATTTGGTTCATGAAAGTTTATCCCAACTCCCAAAAAAAGGGATTCAGTGCATCCCTAATGCAGATTGAATCTTTGTAATAAGAATCTGAGGCTAGATAGTGTGGCCCCAAGGTGTGAGCCATACAATTACAGCAGTATCCATATTTCCTAACCTGGCTTAGCTATATTTAAATTAGGACATGACAATAATGTTGAGAATACAAGAACCAACATTAGCTGTCAACATGGGTTGTGTATCGGGTCAAACTGTCTACCTAACAATATCTGGTTGGGTAATGGGCATACAACTATCTAACAGGTTTAAAAATGCCATTGGGCAAAGATCAGTTATGTAATCCTCTCCCGCATGCCTTCAAAAGCCCCTATTATGATGCAGTTGTTGGCCCCCGTACCCCCAGCTAAAGATCCATCCTCATTTGTCAAACTCAAGAAATGGGCAGATCTTTGCATGCATGGCAAGCTATAGTGCCAATAAAATGTAAAGATAAAGCTTTACATTGCTACAAATGACAGTTGTATGTATAGTAAGCAGGGTTTTGAAAGAAAATGGCCATTTATATTACTTACCCAAGCTGATACAAACAAGAGACACTCATATATAAATATCCATATTCTCAATCACATACAAGTTTTGTTTATTTTGACAAAGGAGTCCTTTCCTTGTTAAGGAATAAAACTCTGAACTCTGTGAAACACAAGGGATAAAACCCCGTGCTTTTCAATGAAATTCAAACATTTCACCAATTGCATGCTTTAGTTGTCATTCTTGTTATATAAGCAAGAATTATCACGGTGCTGCTATAGTTTTGCAAGTATCTGAATATTTATACATATTGAAATTAAAGCACTATTGTCTTGGAAGAAGTGTACGTGTTCTGACACTTAAAAAAGCAAACAAGGATGTCCTTGAATCTGATAACCTTTATTTAAACATGACAGTATGAAATGTTATTATTCACAAGGGTTTTTTTTGTGCTTTAGTTTCACACAATGGGAATTGCTAAATAAAAAGCTGGGATGTTTTTTTCCTGGATATATATTGCATATCAGTTATATTTACATTTGCCTTTGTGTTGATGCTGCTTAATGACACTTCAAAACCTTTTCTAAACTGCATTCCCCACTGATTTTGGAATGCAAATAGATATTTACAGTAGCACAGGTTGACTAAATACCACTAAAATAAAATCTGGACAATGATTTACAGTTTCTTTCTAAAATATGGCATTACATGTCTTTAGGAGTGGAAGGAGAAGCTGTTTAATTAATCCCAATTTATGATATTATGATATTAGAAGTTACCAAGGACTTGGTAAGGTCATGGAACACTGAACATGCAACATTTTGCAAAGGCAATCTGATTGTACTAGAATTTGTTATAAGTCAAAAAATATGCGTTACAATTTTACTAAAATTGACTTATTTTAGGAGTTTTACATGTAAAATACAAAATAATGTTTACAAAGAGATATTGTTTCAATGTGTAGAACAAACCATACCCCTGAATGGTAATTTCACCCTGACATGAGTAGCTTAGTTTACAATCTAAGTGGGTGGATAACATGCAGTCTTAAACAGGCAGGCAAAAAGCACAAAGGTATGGGCATTGGCCCTTAAGTTCTAAGGCTGGGTCATGTAAGGCACCAGAATGAGAAAAACATCTCCTAAGTAAATTCCAGATTTCATAGACATCAGATTGATAGACATCAATTGATTTTTCATCAATTTTTATCTCATTAAACTGAATCTGAGCATAAGGTGGGATCCGAGTTAATTTTAGAAGAATGTTCCCTACAGAGGAACTCAGGGATACAATTTTAGAGGTAAGAAGCCGCAAGTTAGAAAGCTTTCAGTTTTCTGTGGTGGGTGTGAATGGAGTGAAGGAATGGTGGCTCTTAGAGAAGTGGAGGAAATGGCCAAGACTATACATGAAGACAAGTAAACAAATATAGTACAGTTATGGGATCCATCAGGTCCGGACTTAGTTTCAAAATAGGCCTTGGCATTTCAGGTACACAGAGGCCCAATCAGCCCACACAGAGGCCCAAACAGCCTCCACCAGCCCAACAAATACTGACTTTCTATGGGACCTTATAGCAGCCCCTCTGGCATTTGCCAGAACCCACAGATTGCCTGGGATCCATTATCTGGAAACCCATTATGCAGGTAGCTCGAATAAACTGTATTTTATCCATATAATCCAAATTTTTTAAAATTATTTCCTTTTTTTCTGTAATAATTAAACAGTACCTTGTATTGGATCCCAACCAAGATATAATTAATCCTTATTGTAAGCAAAACCAGCCTATTGGGTTTATTTAATGATTTTCTGTTAAACAAGATCCATTATCTGAAAAACAGAAGGTCCCAACCATTCTGCATAACAGGTCTCATGCCTGTAGGGTGTGGAGAGTATGCAGCATTTGTTTAACAGGCAGCCACAATAAAGATTTTAACCATAAATATGTCAGTCACCTTAAGATAACATTAACTAAGGAGAACTGTATCCCTATTAAAATCAGCCTGAGATGGGGCCAGCATTGAGACCGACTTAAAATTAGCAAAACCATCTCCAGTACAATCTCCAGTACAATCTGGTAGCAATGTATCTTCTTACCAATAGGGATGTCGCGGACTGTCCGCCGGCGAACTTGTTCGCGCGAACATCGGCTGTTCGCGTCCGCCGCAAGTTCGCGAACGTCGCGCGACGTTCGCCAATAGGCGTTCGCGTCAAAATCGTTCGACCATTCGACCATTCGATCGCTAAAATCGAAGGATTTTCGTTCGAATCGAACGATCGAAGCCATTGGATTGAATGAAATCATTCGATCGAATGGCTTCGATCGTTCGATTCGAACGAAAATCGTTCGATCGAACGATTAAAATCCTTCGATCGTTCGAATCGAACGATTTTCGGATGTTCGAAGTTCGCGAACTGTTCGCGAACTGTTCGCAATTTTTGCCGGTGTTCGCGAACGGCGTTCGCGAACACATTATCGGCAGTTCGCTACATCCCTACTTACCAAAAAATACCAAACTTGCTTTAATCAAACCCTCAAACCCATCCTGAAACCTCTTTTCCTTTCACGCCCTCCACTGTCCATTTTCTCTGTCTGTCATCCAAAACACAGCCTAAATCTTCTCTCACTCTCAAGCCTACTACTACTCAGTTTTTCTATTTCTTCCCAGCACTGCTGATTCATATTGTCCCTTACAAATCCTAATACCTCTTAGACCCTCACTAAATGTTGTCACCCACATGCTCAAAATTTCCCACCCCTGCACTAAACAACGCGGATTTGTGTTTAAATTTTCCTTGAGTCCCCCAGATTCCAGTTAAATGTGAGATTATAGCTGTTCATTGCTTGGGAATATTTAAATTCTATATATTTAAGCAAAGGCTTGATCTCTGCATAATAAACAGGCTGCTCATTGAGTGAATGATGAATTTCCATCTATTTCTAATTACCTTTACTAAGTAGAAAAATTAGAAAAGGTTGCCATGTCAGGCATCATATAACCTTTTTGCCTAACTGTAATGATCCAGTATATTCACCTAGCCAATTGCCCATGTATTCTATACATAGTTAAAAAGGCAGAAGAGACCAATGCATCATCAAACTTGTGTCTATAACGATTTGGTGATAACCAGTCTGTCTGGACATTGTGTATTCAAGTATGTGATGTGCTAATTAATTATGTCTAATACATTACCTGCAAATCCTAAGAGAGGCACTTTCCATCCTTTTGCTTCTTTTTGCCGTGGGCATTAAGACACAAAAGAATTAAAGGAATTTTTCAGTATTAAAATAAAAACTGGGTAAATAGATAGCCCGTGCAAAATGAAAACATTTTCTAATATAGTTAGACAAAAATTTAATCTATAAATGCTGGAGATGTTTGACATACTGTAATAGCCAGAACACTACTTCCTACTTTGCAGCTCTCTTGGTTTCCACTGTAGTAGTAACCAATCCATGACTTGAGGGGGTGCCACATGGGTCACAAATGTTGCTTTTGAATCTGAGTTGAATGTTGAGGATCAATTGCAAACTCACTGAATACTTATGTCCCATGTGGACCCCCTTCAAGTCGCTGACTAACTCAGAGTTAGAGAGCTGAAAAGCAAGAAGTAGTGTTCTGGCTATTATGTTACACATCCACTCACTCCAGCCTTTATACATTACATTTTTGGCTAACTACTGTGTATTAGAAACATTTATTATTTTGCACAACCTATTTACTATTTACACTGAACTGTTCCTTTAAGGAAAGGTGTATGTGAAGGAAAGAAAAAAGCAAAAAATAGAAAGGTAAAAAATAATATAAAAATCCATTGTTTGCGTTTAACCCTTACCCTAACTAAAGATTTCTGAGAGTTGCAGACTGGAGACCATATGCTGGGTATAGTGACGTGGTGTCAATCAGGTAATGCAGTGCTCTAACACAGGGGACTAGCAATCTGCCCTATAAAAAGAAAGAAAAAAAAACTTCTAGATGGAGTTGCTACAGCTATAGATACTTGTATAGGTCCATTCTAACAAGAACACTGACTGGTTTATCCTAATCCTGCCAACCCATAGAAATATAACAAGTTACGGGACCCCATCAAGAGCATCATATTTAGGCTACACCTACTGTGTTGGTTGAGACCTAGGTAAATACTAAATCAGAGGTACAGTATAGGGTACTGTTAATTCAAGGGCAAAATTTAATTCTTTCTACTAAATGCACCCCCTCCCTAACTGTGTGGACCTAAAACTGTACACCCCCCTCATATTACAGTTGCACCTTTTGTGTTTTCCAGCTGGGTGCTGATTTATTCTGAGTTGCCTGTGCCCCCTATCTAAGAGTATCCCTCTAGCCATGCTCTGATAATATAAGGGGGCCATGAAGAACCTGACGTGACTTTCTTGCATCTCACCACAATAACGTGATCCCCCCGCTAGATAGTAGAACAGTGCAGAGAGGCAGAAACAATGTAGGGGATTAAAATCATGATCCCCTTATAAAAAGATTAATTGGAGAGGAGAGAAAAGCATTGTTCACTGTGGATGCATATTCTCAGATTGTCTTTCTATCATTTTTTTTGCAGTACAGATTAAACAATGCGGCCTTTACTTAGATGTGACTATGGGCAGATGGTGTGTTTTTATCACGCTATAAAACTACCCTATAAAATTATGAATTAGCTATCTGTCCAGCTATGTTATTATCAGTATCCCCACAGAAAATGGAATGCAATATTAGCATATATTTTGAAGCAAACATGAATTTGACTGAAGTACCGAATGCATTATTATCATTTGTGCCTGACAGCAGGGATATTTTAAAAACAAAACAAAGCAGGACAACAAAAAAAAAAAAGAAAGTTAGACATTATTAACTGAAAAATGTTAGCCTCTTGTGGCATGAGTCTATTTTAGGGGTAAATCCGCCTAATATGCTACAGCAATATTAACTAAAGAAATGCCATTTCCCAATCAGCTGAAACTGAGTATGTTCCAGGTTGTTTTACTGTATTCCAGAGGCATGACTGTGCAGTGTTAATCCGGCTGCTCCCCTTTTGAATAAGAAACCCCTGTGATTTTTGCCCAATGCCCCTTATACATAGCAGAATAAGATAATACATATATTTAAAGTGCATTATTTTAGAACCAGTAATAATAACAATATTACATGTTATACCCCAGTGGAATGCTTGCTAATTAACACTCCAGCAGTAATAGTGGCTGCCTGCCATGCTGGCCACCTTCAAGTGAACAGGCCAACCGTAGTACACTATGCTCCTGGGACCCTTACATCCAGTGCAAGATGTGACAACATAACCAGTGCTTCAACTACTCTCCTCCCCGTTAACCAAAGGGGAGGGTGGCAGAACGATGTTCCTCACTCCAGAAGGTAAGAAAGAGAGGCCTCCTCATATGCTAATGCCCACTAATATCCTTACCTAACCTGACCTCACTTCCTGCATGTTTAAAAACCCTCTCCTACTGATCCCTTTTCTATATCTATTACCCCCAGGCCCGAATTTCTGGTGAGGTCACAAAGGCCTGGCAAGGTGGCAATATTTTAGGGATGGAATGCCACCCAGCCGCAACCTACAGAGCACTGGAGATGTGTACTTCTGCAATCCCCAGTGCTCCAACGCATGTGCACACGAGTGCGGCCGCAGTATGCTAGGACCCAGCGGCCTAGGGGGGGGCATCAGCCCAGAATCTGGGCCTGATTACTCCTATATTTTTCCCGCCTGCCCTTCTCGGGGCACAGTGAAAAACTCCTGCCCTTAAAGATAAGGCTCGCCTTCTTGCACACACCTGAATCCAAACAAATCAAAGAAATAGAAAGTCTAAATTAAATTAAAACACTAAATTAGCCAGCATGTTGTGGCATATATACAATATGCAAAGGTGGATACAGATCTTAGTTTTTCATTTGACTTAAGCAATGTTAAGCAATAATTCACATTTTTAAAATTGATTTCCTTTTTCTCTGTAATAATAAATACAGTATCATGTACTTGATCCCAACTCAGATATAATTAATCTTAATTGGAGGCAAACAATCCTATTGGGTTTGATTTATGGTTAAATACATTCATAGTCGAAGTGAATTTTCGAATTCAAAAACTTTTAATTTCGAAGTAATTTTGGGTACAGTACTTCGACCATCAAATAGGCCAAAATTCGATTCGAATTGAAAAAACTTTGACTACGAAAATCAAAGTACTGTCTCTTTAAAAAACTTCGACTTCGACACTTCGCCACCTTAAACCTGCCGAATTGCTGTTTAGCCTATGGGGGACCTCCTAGAACCTTTGGCTAAGTTATGAGTAGTCAAAGTACTTTTTTGTAAAATTGTTCAAATCGTTCGATTCAAACCATTTAATTGATCGGTCGAACGGTTTTTACTTCTTTTTAATCGACTATCGAAGTATCAAATTCGATGGTCAAATTTCGAAGTTTTTTAACTTCGAAATTCGACCCTTAGTAAATGTGCCCCTTAAAGTATGGTGATGACTGGTATGACTGGTGCTTTTGCTATATTTAAGTTAGGACACAGGTGTGATTTTTTTCCTACATGACAGGGGAAAACCCATAGTGCAGGTATAAATAAATAGTTCATTATGCAGAATGCTTATTTAAGAGGTTCGCACTTATTCATTTGAAATAATGCAAGAACCTCAGAGCCTGCAATACATGTCCATGGTTATATCTAGCTGTTCTGTGTATAAACATAATAGAGAATAGGGATGTAGCGAACTGTTCGCCGGTGAACTTCGACCGTTCGCGTCCGCAGAATGTTCGCGAACGTCGCGCGACGTTCGCATTTTGAGTTCGCGTTCGATTCGAATACAAATCGTTCGACCATTCGACCATTCGAATTCCTTCGACCGCTAAAAATCGAACGATTTCCATTCGTTCGAACGATTGTAAGCATTCGATCGAATGAAAAGCATTAGATCGAATGCTTCGATCGTTCGATTCGAATGAAAATCGTTCGATTTTTAGCGGTCGAAGGAATTCGAATGGTCGAATGGTCGAACGATTAAAATCCTTCGATCGTTCGAATCGAACGATTTTAGCGGGTGTTCGAAGTTCGCAAACTGTTCGCGAACGTTCGCATTTTTTGCCGGTGTTCGCGAACGGCGTTCGCGAACACCAAATCGGCAGTTCGCTACATCCCTATTAGAGAACATATTTAACCCTCAAATACAACAGGCACAAAAACCAGACTTTTAGGGGCAAATTTACTAAAGGACAAATTTTCGTCAGCGAAGGCTCCGCCACCACTTTGCCAGGCGCAAATTCTCTACCACTATGCTAATTCACTAAAATGCTGAATACTGGTGAAGTTGCACTAGTGTCAATTCGTCAGTCACTAGTGTTCATTTCTGCCTAGCGAAACTTTGTTATTACTCTTACGCTTAGGTCAATTTGAATAGGGCGGGTACATATAGGTTGTATAGGTATCTTAGGTAGAGATGGTGCAAATCCTTGAAGTGGCCACTTATTATTACAAATGTCCAAGGAAGCTAAATAAAGATAAAAGAGATCCTTGAATGCCCTAGACATGAGCCACCCTAAAACAAATGTGCCATGCCCCTCAAATGGTTGGGGGGAAAAAATTGAGTTAAGACTTTTGAAGGCAATCCCACTTTAAAATATGAAAAAAACCACCAGCGTTGTTTAGAATTGTTATGACTTTTCCTAATACAGGATATGACGTCTCTGAGATAAGATTGAGGAGGATGTAGCTTCATCTTATCAGTTTGCCAAGTTTAAGGTGGCGAAGGAAACTGGCAAAAGAGGTAACGTTCTGTAAAATTCTTGAAGAGTGAATTTGCAGAGTAAAGATCGGTTGCCTGAGTGAAAATTCGCCTGGCAATAGGGCGCGAAACTGCACTAGCGACTGTCTCTTTCTCTAGTGAATTGTCCTCTATGCCTGTTAGTAAATTGATGTCCCTACGGATGAGATTTCTATCGAATTTTCGCTAGTGACGGCCACTTCACCCTTTAGTAAATCTGCCCCTTACTGTGTGTGTTGTTGCATTGTGTAAAGAGAAGCACATTAATGACCATCATTATTGGCTACTTTAGTCATTCTTGCAAATAGGCTATAGCCTAACTCCTAAACACAATTCTTTTTTTTTATCTTTCTGTAATAAATTGTTATTCCTTGTCCTGATAAACACTTGCTGTGTATATCTGCGGTATACTGTTCTAATACAGAATTTTCCCTATTGTTAAACTTACTGACTTTGGAAATTCTGCAAATCACTGTTTATATTTTACTACAGAGAGATACAGTCTAGCACATGAATGCTGACAGATAATAAATTATATTCCATCCAGTACATCAAGTGTCCTGCTATTGTTTGAGAGTGAATGTAATATTCAGGTGGCGGCTATTGGAGTGTTTGTTATATTGAAGCCAGTGAAAAACAATTATGATTGCAAATGCAGGCTGACAACTTGCATTTGCAATTTATATCCCCATGTAAATATATATTTTAATTCAGCAGGCAAGCGTAGTCATTCTTCTGTAACCAGTAAATACAGAGTATGTATATATATATGTATAAAGAAGGGTGCTGATAATATACTGTATATACATGCCATTTATGTTTTACTGAAAACAGGTCAGCTGTTTTTCATACCTTTTATCTTATTAAATGCTTCACAAACATCAGATGTTGAAAGGATTTGATTCTTAGCAGTAATTCAGCCAGTTAATTCCCATTAGGATCCAGTCAAAAATTGTCAATGGGACACACTGTTCTTTCGTCTTATACACCTAATATTGCAGAGCTATTCTGGGCAACGATTAAAATAAAAGCCAATTGAACTAAAGAGCCAATATATTCCACAAACTGACGACAGAAATGCAGTGCTTGGGGGGGGGATGCAAAATGCTAAGCATTCATTTCTTTTGTACTTTTTTTAATAAAGGAAGATTTTTTTTTATCCCTATGTAAGTTACTGTGACACATGAATTGGTGAACAAACATTTAAAAATAGAATTCCATAGTATCCTGTCTAAGACGTCAACAGCATAACAAAGATACACAATACTGCTGCTATTTGGGAAATATGTCCTATCTGTTGAGTCAGCCATTTTATAAATCTGTTACCGTTGCAAATTTTATCATCAATCTAGCAGCAGTCAAAGCAAAAGATTCCGAAGGAGTGGTAAATTCCACTTTCTTTTGTCCTGCTGAGGAAAAGTGCCTTGCTTAAATAAAGTCATTGCCCTTTATTTAATGTTTTTTTCTGTTCTTTCAAGTTTGCATGGAAAACTTTCCTCTAAGGAAAATTATTGTGAAGAAACATTTAGTCCTCTATAATGAGGGAGGACGAGAAAGAAAGAGAGAGATAATAAGAGAGAGATTAAGATAGAGATGGAGAAAGAGGGTGAGCGATAGAGAGACAGAAAGAGAGAGAGAGAGAGAGAGAGAGAGAGAGAGAGAGAAAAAGAGATAAAGATAAATAGAGAGAGAGAAAGAGAATTAGAGGGTGAGAGAGAAAGAGAGAAAGAGGGTGAGAGAAAAAGAGAAAGAAATAGACAAGGAGGGTGAGAAATAGAGAGAGAATGAGAGAGAAAAAAAAAAAAAAAGAGAGAGAGAGAGAGAGAGAGAGTTCTGCTCTAGATCCAACATGCTATTTGACAGAAGCCAATGTTAATAAGAATGAATTAAATGTAACTCATTTGTGCCTATATGGAACCATATTTGTGCCACCATTCTTAGGATCTACAAGGCTGGCACTCAAGCTACAGCAATGGCACTTAAACTATAACTATGTGTCAGGGTTCCTGTTTTTTGCCATCTTTCTATCCACCTGGGCGTACAATGGATTAAAACAAGTCTAACTTGCCTTTTATGTTTCAAGAAAACATTCAAAACAAACCCATTGCTATTTTACTACTAAAGGGGGTTATTTATCAAAGGTTGAGTTTGTGAGGTTTGTGAGGCTTTTTAGTACATAACCCCCTAAAACTGTATTTTTAAATATTATAACTCACTCACTGTCCCATAAAATTCTCTATGAAATGAAGGGATATATGTGCTAGGGATTGAGAAAGTAAATGATTCCATGTGATAAATGGCGACATGAAAAGACATAGGGGCAGATGTACTAAAGGGCGATTTGTTGACAGCGACTGCTTCGCACACTTCACACCACTTTGCCAGGTGCAAATTCGTTACCACTAAGCTAATTCACTAAAATGTGAAGCTGTGTCCTGGGCGCTGAACGCTGGCGACTTTTCACTAGCGATACTTCTTCAGTGTGAGCATTTCATAGTGAAGATTCGCTAGCGTTTATTCAATTTACGCTTAGGTCAATTTGAATAGAGCAGGTACAAGGAACCTTAATAAAGACAAAAGAAATCATATAATGCCCTAAATATGAGCCCACTGTAAAATGAATGTTCCATGGCCCTCAAATGTCTGGGTGTCTGGGGAAAAATGTTAACCCAAAAAAGTTCAAGTTAGAACTTTTGCAAACAATCCCGCTTAAAAAAAGGAAAAGTCGCCAGCGATTGTTTAACTTTCTAGCTTCATTTTAGCAGATTGCCTGGTCTGAGGTGGCGAAGTCAACTCTGGCGACAGAGGTAACATTCAGTAAAATCCGCACTTTAGTGAATTTGCGGAGCAACAACCATTCACCTGAGTGAAAAGTCGCCTGGCGATAGAGTGCGAACGAACGATATTGATGGTCTGTTTCGATAGCAAATTGAAATCTGTGCCTGTTAGTGAATTGGCAATGTCCCTGCAGATTGGATTTCTGGTGAATTTTCGCTAGCGATGGCCAATTTGCGCTTTAGTAAATCTGTTCATGGAATGATGCAATTTATGGTAGAACTTGTGCTGTTTAAAGAGGCATACATAGTTGTGTATGTACAATGAAGTCTAGTAACTTGTGTAGGTGGGGAACTATATGCAACTTTGCATTGCAGTAGCAGAATTAGAAATTTGGGCTAAAAGCAAAGAGATCTAAAATGTCTTGGAATTACATATATTTAGTCAGAAACTGCCAGCCTTAATATAGCCATAATTTAAAATCTCAGAATACCGACAATGGCAGACAACCACGAATATATTATAATGTACTAAACTAGAAGAGGTACAGTATAATGATTTCAGCGCTATTCAATGAATTCTCAGCCATCAGGAACCTCATTTTGCTTTATTCTACTCTTCCCAGTCTTTCTATTACTATCTATAATATTCTATACCATCTCTTTAGGATTTAATGACCTTGAAATAACCTTCCAAGTTATCATTGTAAAAACTCTCTGCTTACTTCTTTTTGTAATATTACCTATATACGTAAATAACCTCTGTTCATAACATTATTTCTAGACAGATTTCCTTAGTTCCACTTAGACATAACATAAAACAATCTGTTCTGTCTATTGCGTTTCACAGAGATACAAGCTGTTCACTTGTAAGTAAGTTGGTAAAACAAAAATATGTTGGCACAACTTTCTTTTTTAAAAGAACTGGTCATATTCAGTAGGTGTTTTATGGCCATATAGTCATAATAAATAGGTTCAACTGGTTTAAACATCACTGGGATTGTGCTTCACGTTGACCAGTAAATTAAATTCTTATTTGTTTTATTCATGTATTTATTATTAGGGAACAATTATTACCATCAAAACATGACTTTGATTGTGGCTAATTGTGTATGATGCAGCATTTTATTATAGTGAATACAAAGTGGGTTTTTTTGTTAAAAATTTGATGAAATTCAAAACTTCAAATGTAGACTTTCCACTGGTAATCCAGAGGGGGGAAATATTGACAGAATTTGACAGTTATGCTTTAAAAATTGTTATTTCCTTCTCGACTTCTTCATGGCAACTTGTAAAGTTTCTTGAATCAACTTGTAAAGTTGCCTCCCATGGCTGGTGGACAACCATTACAGGTAGTATTACATTTATGTGCAGGGCCTTTACTGAAAGAAGTAGGCATTTAAGGATATCAGATACACAATGAACACTTTTCAAAAGGATCTCCACAATTCTCACTCTCCCACTCAGTATTCCTCTCCTGGAGCCTCCAGTGTTACAGTCATGCAGAAATGCAGTAGCAGAGCCATTAGCCTTTGTAGGGACCTTTCACTTTTCCACACTCTTCCTGGGTGTCCCTTCTTTGTTGTTTCATCATACAGCACACACATTTCCCCTGGCTGTCTCACTACAACAAACAATTGTGTCACTCAGTAATTTGCTCAACCAAGTTGATATCAGTGTAATTTTTGTCTATGACGACTCCTGGCCTGTATAAAATATCTGTCATTAAATGGTTTTTTTTTCATGAAACCACAGTATATATAGCTTTATGAGCAAAATTGATGCCACATGTGATGTTCTTTGCATTTGGATATTTGTATTTGGTACACTACTTGTAAAAGGCACTAAGGGGCAGATTTAGAATTTTGAATATCGAATTTAAAGTTTTTTCACCGAATTTGGCAATCCTACTATCGAATAAAAATCGTTTGAATCGAACAATTCAAAGGATTTCAGTGATCTATCGAAGGGTTTTTATTCGATGTGTCCCCATAGGCTAACAAAGCAATTCGGCAGGTTTAATTTGGCGAAGTATTGAAGTCAAAGTTTTTTTAAAGAGACAGTACTTCGATTATCGAATGGTCGAATATTCGAAAAATTTTTACTTCGAATCGAAGTCGAAGTAAATTCGATCGTCGAAGTATCCAAAAAAATTACTTTGAATTTCGAATTTTTTAACTTTGAAAATTCGAATATTCCCTCGAATTCACTTCAACCCTTGATAAATCTGCCCCTTTCAGTCAGATTTATCAAGGGTCGAATTTTGAAGTAATGTGAGTTTTTTTAACTTCCATATACTTCGAAATTCAAAGAAAAAAAGAACAAACGAAATTTATTAAGAAAATCAAAGTTTTTTTTCGGAATAGGTTGTATTCAATTCACTCTCAACAAAGTAAGATCGTATTCTATCAAATTCGATTAAAAGTGTTTAAAAAAACCTTTGATTTTTCAAAGTCCACCAATTGACTCCATTTAGGTTCTAGGAGGTCCACCATAGGCTAAAACAGCAATTCGGCAGGTTTTAGGTAGCGAATGGTCGAAGAGACCATTCAAAATCAAATTTTATCCTATTCGGTAGTCGAAGTACACAAAAATAGCTCAAATCTAAATTTTTTTACTTTGAATTTTTACTTCTACCCTTAATAAATCTACCCCTAAGAGGCACTTTTATCAAAGATAATAATTTGACCTATCGAAATGTATTAAAAAATCTAATTTTTTAAACTCGGATGAAAGGAATCAACCTGAAAACTTGAATCGAATTCAAATCGAATTTGATTAGAATTTTAAAAACTCGATTCGAGTTTTTTCTCCGAAAAAAACTTGAATGTCAGGAAGGCTGCTAACAACTGATCCCTGGACCTCTCCCATTGACTTAAACAGCAATTCGGCAGGTTTTAGGTGGCAAATAGTCGAATGTGAGTTATGATAAATCTTGAAAATCGTATTCGATTTTTTTTGAAAACACTAATTTGAATAACTCCCTAGTCAAATTTGACAATTTTGACCATAAAAAAATTTGAATTTCGAATTCAAATTTCCAATTCGACCCTTGATAAATCTGCCCCTAAATCACTAAAACTGTGCCCAGAGCTTGCCTCATCACCCCCCCCCCAGAAAACTAAAGACGTAGATAATAAACTAGTGATTTAGTGATCTGAAGTCCATACCAGTATAGTTTGGACAGGGCTAATACACAGTAAGTGTAAATTTTGCAGAGTGGCATACATGAAATCTTCCTTCTGACCCCAGAACTATTGATGAGCGAATATTTTCTGTTTTGCTTTGCCGGAAATTTTGCAAAGTTGTGGAAAATTTGTGAAACAAACTGAAGTCAATAGGCATCAAAAGATTTTTTTTGAGAGACATTTTTTATGCGTACGACAATTTTTTCTCACTCCAAATGCATTAAAGTCATTGCGTGTTTTTTCTTATGGCGACAATTTTGTCTTGGCACATTCTTTGTCACATTGAAATTTTTTGCAGTGAAAGTGCATAATTTTGCTGTGAATCCATGCCTGGTGAAAAAATTCGCTCATCACTACCGTGGACCTGGTATTTGCCCCAAAGCCAAAGTAAATCCCAGCAGACAACATTACACACTGGTTGTATAGTAACACACCTATATGTATGTTCTAAGCTGGTGATTCCCAACCAGTAGCTCATGAGCAACATGTTACTCTCCAACCCATTGGATGTTGCTCTGGAGTGTCCTCAAAGCAGGTGCTTATTTTTTAATTCAAGGCTTGTATAGTGCCTAGTAGAGCCTTCTGGAGCCTCCAGTAGGCTGCCAGTCCACATAGGGGCTACCAAATAGTCAATCACAGCCCTTATTTGACACCCCAATGGACTTTTTCATGCTTGTGTTGCTCCCCAACTCTTTTTACATTTGAATGTGGCTCATGGATAAAAAACAGTTGGGGACCCCTGTTCTAAGCAGTTCTCCTACCACACTCCTTGGCAAAATAAAAGATGTGCTTAATATGAAATGTCCCATCAGACTTTTATCATATGCTTTCATGAGCCCTGAGTTACGCACTACTTACCACATTTGGCTTCGTTTGCTTATTTCAAACTCTGAATGATCTGTCTCTACATACTTTACGGCATCGTTTAAAACATGTTGGGCCCATGGATTTCACAACAATATGAATAGAGTATATTTAGTTCATATGCACTAGCAAACACATATTCCACTTTTACAGCTGGGACCTTGTACAGGTGTAGCATATGGGACCCCCTTTGATACCAAATTGTACAGAATATAGATTATCAGGGTCCCAATAATGATGGGATTGCTCTCTGGCTCTCTACATATAATCTGAACACAGTAATGTGGTATTTAGCTGTTTCTGGACACGGAAATATATAAAGATATGGCAAAATACCTGCTTTTATGTCATCCGTTCAACTGTATCTAGTTACATAGCCTTGAGATTACAGGCATTTGCTTGGTAACAGTTTCGATATAACCACATTAGTTTCACAGTATAGTCATTGATACTTCTTTGTAGCAGACATTTCTTATGAATTAAGATAAGAATTTGAACACGATCTTGACCTTGTTTATGTATGGACTGGCAGAACACAGTGAGTGCTAACACTGTCAGTGCAAAAACCATTTTCCAGCTGTGAGGCAGTTCATCTTGCACCATGCAAGGAGTTTACATTGTGTATGACATCTCATACAAAGCTTCCTTTTCAGTTGGCTGTGAAAGAACGGGATATATTTTCAGCAATTTAATTACTAGGAAATGCTGCAATTTTGCTGAAAACGAAAGAACATCACTATTCATTTTAGAAACTGATGGACAAATGGTTCTTGGACTGAGCTAAAAAAAAAAAAATACTTACCAACCACTCACCACTTTTGCTTTCAAAACTTAATTGTAAGCACTTGGCACATTGTGTGGCCAGTCAGCAAAACTAATGAGCTAGAACAAAACAGGGAAAGTAAAAAATTTCCCTGATGGTAACTTGTATGTTCTGCAGTTGGAGACAAGACCTTAGAATCTGTACTAATATGTGAATCATATAAGTATTATTTAGTGCAGCATTACAAGGGTTCTCTGTCTTGAAAAAAAAGAGACTATAGCTGCTTTGTTAAGCAGAACTGAAAATTCGAGTGAGGCATATTCCATTGATACTTGGATCAGAAATAAAGCACAAATTTAGGGTTCTTTATTAAATGTCATGACAGTGTTTGTATAGATGTCAAGGAACATACTGTGTCTAAGTATGGGTCCCTAATGTGGGCCTTCTTTTAGCAAAATTATCCCACTGACATCTGCCACTTAAAATGCATTGTCCAAATGATGTTATAATGTAGACACATGGACAACACCCAGTTTGCAAGCTTGAAGCACAGGAAGAGAGACAGTGGACATGTTTGGGGATTATGCTTTTGAGATCCAATGTCACCATCTACTGGTAGATCTACCTTTGGGACACCACTGCTCTAGAGGTCTACATTGTTACATAGTAAGTGTAAGAACTAAAAATAACTTAGATCCATCAGATCCAGGACCCTCAAAAACTTCTGCAAAGAGATCCAGAGGTAAGCAAACAAACGTAAATAAACAAACACAGCTCCTTTATTACTTTAACACTTACACACTTCTATACTGTCAATATTTGGATCCTGTAGCAAACCCTTGACTTTATTTACCCTTTTTTACCCAAAAACCTTTAATTAGCCATCCCCCAGTGCATTGTAGTGTAATAGATAGATAGATGATAGAAGATAGATAGATAGATAGATGATAGATAGATGATAGATAGATAGATAGATAGATAGATAGATGATAGATAGATAGATAGATAGATAGATAGATAGATAGATAGATAGATAGATAGATAGATAGATAGATAGATAGATAAGTTGATTGATAGAAAGATAGATAGAAAGATGAGACAGACAGACAGATAAGTTGATAGATAGATGATAGATAGATAGATAGATAGATAGATAGATGATAGATAGATAGATAGATAGATAGATAGATGAGACAGACAGACAGATAAGTTGATAGATAGATGATAGATAGATAGATAGATAGATAGATAGATAGATAGATAGATAGATAGATAGATAGATAGATGAGACAGACGGATAAGTTGATTGATAGATAGATATATCGATAGATAGACAACAAAGAGAGAGAAATAGATAGACAGACAGATAGACAGACAGACAGACAGACAGACAGATAGATAGATAGATTGATAGATAGATGATAGATAGATAGGTAGATAGATGACAAAGAGAGAGAAATAGACAGACAGACAGACAGACAGACAGACAGACAGACAGACAGACAGACAGACAGACAGACAGACAGACAGACAGACAGATAGATAGATAGATAGATAGATAGATAGATAGATAGATAGATAGATAGATAGGGACAGGGAGCTGGTATCTTAATAATGATAGGGAAATTGATGCAGCTTTTTATAGGTAACATGATGCCTGCACAATGCCTGTTTGCCTGCATGGATTAGTTGGAGCCTTCCATTATTAAGAAGATCTGATTTAGTGCTCTCTGATTTTAGTATTTCAAATTGCTTAAAGCATTGCAGCAATGCTGCTTGTCCCAGTCCTGCACATGTAAAAATGCTGAAAGATTGTTAAATATGACAAAATAAAGACTACTGAGAGCAAAGTAGAAGACAAATATTCTGTTGAGGCTGCTTAGAAGATATTCAGCTGATGCATATCAGCACTACATATGCCACTGTGGCTGGGAGCCATACATTTTTCTGATCAAGCATAGTTTAAGGAAGCCTTAAGGCTAAACAGATGAGAGAAGGTGCATAATAGTACAGTTATGTGTTCAGGGAATACAACTGCTAAGTTTCTGTCAGTAAGGAAGCGAGAGAAAAGAATGTAAATACATAATCACAGAAGAGCAAATTGATATTTATCACTCTGGGTAGGTGCTTTCTTGAGAATAAGCAATATAATTAAAACGGAATTTATTTTGGTAATAGAGAGATGACAAAAAGCACAAGTAACCTTGAAATGAATTCACGGTGAACCAGTCTCCATAAACAAAAGGCTTCTGTTTGTGTTTCAGCAGTACAAATTGCAGTGACAACAAATGCATGCTTATGCTAAAAGGAATGCCTACCCTAAACAGCAGTGACAAAACGAATTATTGTTTTAGACATCAGTTTCTGTTATCATCTAACTGAGAATATGTATTTTTCCTTATGAAATCTTGATATTAAAACAATGACGTATCATTGTATTAAATCATGGTCAGTTGGGTAAATAGTCCCCCCCCCCCCACACACAAAAAATCTTTGGAGGGTTCCCTTCCGGCGCTGCATACACAGAGAAATGCTACTTTTTTGCTCCATTATAGGGGTGCAAAGAGTTGCACCTGCCAGCAGGAGCCATAAATCACTGGGGTGTTTTTCTCAAATATTAAAAAATTTGCCCCTACATGTTCTGTGGGTCACTAGACCTGTAGAAAATGTTCTGTTACATCAGCCGCAAATGATTGAAAGAATCTCCCTGATAATCTGCCGGAAATGAACTCACATCCTTATTAAGATTGTAATTCTAGTTTCAGAAGTAGTGCTCAAATGAGTTGGGTTTTTAGGGTTGACAGCATGCAGAGGGTTATTTCCTACAGTTACAAGGTTATAGTGATTCACCCACCCGAATGCAGCACCTACAGTATGTGTGTCCATTAGCAATGACTGCACCTGGGTATTCATGAGAGATATGATGCCATTTACATAGCTTAATCCTTGGATTTGAGCCCAAATCAGTGGGACTGGGTTGAACAATTGTTTGGCTCCATAGTATCTAAAACTGAACCTCTATAGACAGGTCACATGACCCCGCAAACATCTTTTGCCCAGGTCTGCGTTCCAGACAGCATGCATGGCTGGACTTTCTGAATGGCCATGTTTTTGTGTGTGTCTGATGATCCATGAAGTCATTTCATAACATTCAATTGGAAATCCATTCCCATAACTAAGCAAGAAAAACACATCAATAATCCTTTAACTCTTTAACTAAAAGGGAGGTCAAACTAAGTCTGTACTTTATTTTGCATACATTTCCTTATATTTGCATATATCACTAAGGCACAGCAAAGAGGCTTCTGCTAGACTAGGATCATCATCGTTCTTTATTTTGTAAATAACTATTAGATGCAATTATTTCATCCATTTTGCCAAAAAAAAAATCTGTATACTTTTTATCATTTGGGTAATAGTGAGCAGAAAGTCAACAGCAGAGGGATGGATAGAAATGAACAAAAAAGGCAAATGAATAACTAATTCATCATACAACATTTAGGGGGGTTATTAATCAAAGTTCAAATTTATCTCAATATTTTCTGCTACAAACTCAGATCAAATCCGCTCGAGTTTTTTACGCTTGTTATTACATTTTCCCAAAAAATGTCTTTGTGGTAAAAAATAAGGTTTTCACAATTTTTTTTTTGATTTTTCATACGATCTTCACGTTTTTTTCTGAATTTTCATCCAAAAACTTTGGGATATTGCATGAAACCAAGCGCACATCAAAAAATAATTGAGACTTCTCCCATTGACTTATATGCAACCACGACAGGTCTTAGAGACTTTTTCATCCTTGGGGTTTAATAAATTCCGAAAAGTTTGTGATTTTTTTTAAAAGTCTGATTTTATTTAAAAAATCACGAATTTTTCATGATTTTTGCATTCAGAGTTTAGTAAATAACCCCCTTAGTATTATAGGTAATAAGTATATACCCCTTAGTATTATAGGTAATAAGTATATTGTAACAATATAAAGACATTTATTTGCATTTGTAGTCTAGGACAAGGTTATCGTAGAAGTGTTTTGCTACTCATGGCTTGTCATATTTTGTAATGCAGTTTTTTTATAAAATGTTGGTTAAGCAACAAACTCATTTTTAAATGCATTTCCCTATGATTTGTTCACTATTTATTGTAGGAATGCAGTCACAACACAGACAGTCCTAATGCATAGGTTACACATTGCAACCAACATTAGTTGCACTTGCAAAACTCAAGGCCCTTTAATTGCTAATTGGTTGCTTTGGTACATTGCATTTTTGTAAACTGAACAAATGTAAGTAAATTTCAAACACAGGGTGGCAGATTTATTAATCTAGTAAAGTCATTTTGAGTTTCACTGTGAAATTTGATTTGGAAAAAAAAAACACTTGATCAAGACTTTTTCACGTATATGATTGGTGTTTCTCAGTCACTAGCATAATTATGAAAAAACTTGAATCAGGAATTTGCACAAAGAAACTCCAAAGGCAACAACAATTTTTTTTTATTGAAAACATTTTTTATGTAACAATTTTTTTTTTCCGTTTAAATTCAACTGTATAAAAAACAAAAAAATAAAAAAGCTTGAATGTTGAAAATATCCCCCCTCCCATAACTAAAGCTCACCAGGTTTTAGCTGGCTAAATCTTTATGATTTTACATTTCCCGGGGGTGGTAACAAATTCACGTAATTTAAGGGAAAACGTAAAGATCGAAGAAAAAAAATAAATGTTACTTGCCTGTATGGGACCACAAAAAAATCTGGGTATATAATTGAGGTTGTATTGATTGATAAATCGCCAAAGTTTGAGAGCAGAAAAAAATTCTAGGTCATGTTTTGCTTGGATTTTCTCACATTGCAGAATGTGAGAGCTTTTTAGACGCCGGCACCGTTCCGCAAATTTTTCGCCGTTTTGCGGGAAATTCGCAAATTTTTCGACGAATCGAAACGGTGCACATTCGCCTATCACTAGTGTGCACCTCCAGTGAGAGGTCAATAACATCTTAGCTAACTATCGCTATTGCAAAATAGAGACATAGGGGCAAATTCACTAAAGGACGAAGTGCCTAACGCTAGCGTTAATTCTCTAGCGTAGCGCATTTTCGTTAATTCGCCGATTAACTAACGGACACTGGTGTAAATTCGCTAGTGTTACATCACACCCTTACGCCTGGCGAATTTGCGCAACGGACGTAACTACCCAAATTCGCTGACGCGCGCATTTTGCCCCATAGACACAATAGTTAGTCCATACTGACACAATTCAGTAAGGTATTTGCATCGATGCATGTTCCTGTTCTTCCTTATATGTACAAACTGAGTCCATTCTGATGAATAATGTAAGTGAGTCTACTGACACTGGGGAACCCTTGAGCTACTCCTACCTTAGACCTGCCAATGTCCCCTATTTCTATAGAGTTAAACTTTATGCTTTCTGTTCCTGGCTCTTTATTTTATATCTGCCTCCAAATCTTGTACTGCTGCCTTTACATGAAACAATTGTTTAACACTTTAGGTTCCATGTTGCTTCTGTGATGTGTGCTGATAATTATATGCACGAAAATGTACTGTAATACATAATGTGACACCCCCCAACACCTCCACACACATCCTTTTAAAAGTGAGCACAAAATGCATTCCTGATGATTTTGAAATCATTAATTATATTTTTATCAAAATAAAAAAATTGCAAATAAACAAAAAAATCATGCAAAAAAGGCTTAGGTTTGAATAAAATAGCTCTTGCCGGGGGCTTTAAGGCTAATTTAAGCTTTTATTTTATTTAAGACACAACATTCACAATTACAAATAACCAAATGCACTTTGTCCCTCTCTTCGCACATTACAGCTGGTTTGTTTTCTTACGATGATTGCCCATTGTGTATACATCCAGGCACGCTATGTATATTTAGAGAGCATCATTAAAATAATGCTTCCGATAGGTTGGATATGCCCGCTCTTTAGAGTCTTAAATACAATAAAGTCAAATCGAATGATACACTAAAACACTAAAAGGCACAGCAGGTAGAGGTGAATGAACAGAACTGGCACAGGTGCCCAATTTGCTGGCACAACATTCAACCAACTCACAGTGGTTGCTATGGTGGCAAGAGTACGGAACAGCTGGCACAGTAGGAAGATATGACAACGCTGTGTTTTGAAAGGGAAATTTATCATGATGGAAAATAAAATTTGAAAATGATATTTAATGTCAAACATTTATAAGGAGAAAAGGACTACTGCCGACATGCCAGGCAAAATGATATGTGTGTGTATGTCTTCTGCACTGAGGTCCATAATAACCATAACAATACAAACCGGAAAAAAAATAATGAACCGTGAACAAACACAGAATTTCTGCAAAGACATATTTTTATACAGTTCTAAACATGGAAAGAACATCCATCATGCTCCGTTTGCATGAGAAAGGTAGAAAATACCAAGGAGCACTTACCCCCTTCAAATAAAAACTAAACTGATCCCTGTAATACAGCCTTCACTTTTTAGGAAACAAATGATATATTGTATAATACTCCTTTCTGCATTAAGGGGAACTGGTTGTGTTATAACAATAGAATGTCTCATATGAAGTTTACATTTTGATTCTTATTCAATTAACATGTACAGAGGTGGTATCTCTTACCCAAAATGATGTTGTCCAGAGGGATCTAAAATCTGGCACTGCCCTTCTCTACTTTGTACTACAGGTAAAGTATATGATCTTTAAACCTGTTATTCAGAAAGCATCGGAATATAAGAAGACCTTTTCCCACAGACTGCATTTTAATCTAATAATTATAATTTTTGAAAATAATTTTTCTCTGTACCCTGTATTTTATCTTAAAGGGATCCTGTCATCGGAAAACATGTTTTTTTTCAAAACGCATCAGTTAATAGTGCTACTCCAGCAGAATTCTGCACTGAAATCCATTTCTCAAAAGAGCAAACAGATTTTTTTATATTCAATTTTGAAATCTGACATGGGGCTAGATATTTTGTCAATTTCCCAGCTGCCCCTGGTCATGTGACTTGTGCCTGCACTTTAGGAGAGAAATGCTTTCTGGCAGGCTGCTGTTTTTCCTTCTCAATGTAACTGAATGTGTCTCAGTGAAACATGGGTTTCTACTATTGAGTGTTGTTCTTAGATCTACCAGGCAGCTGTTATCTTGTGTTAGGGAGCTGCTATCTGGTTACATTCCCATTGTTCTTTTGTTTGGCTGATGGGGGGTAAAAGGGAGGGGGGGCATTTCACTCCAATTTGCAGTACAGCAGTAAAGAGTGATTGAAGTTTATCAGAGCACAAGTCACATGACTTGGGGCAGCTGGGAAATTGACAAAATGTCTAGCCCCATGTCAGATTTCAAAATTGAATACAAAAAAATCAGTTTGCTCTTTTGAGAAATGGATTTCAGTGCAGAATTCTGCTGGAGCAGCACTATTAACTGATTCATTTTGAAAAAAATGTTTTTTCCCATGACAGTATCCCTTTATGTGATTAATCCTTATTGGTGGCAAAAAAAGTTTAAATATTTAATAGATTTACTAGGAATTTTTCACTATGTAGATGAGCTACTTACTGTATACAGAGTTTTTTTTAGACTTCTCCAAATAGTCTATATATAATGTAAAATGCAGAACATTACGGTATATAAAATATATGAATGAACTTAGCAAGTGCTACTAAGTGCTAACTAAGCAGCATGGCACAACAGACATTTACAACTGAAATTAGACTCAGTGGTCACATTTGTTATGTCCTTGTAAGTGCTGCTAATGTATTTCATCTCATTTCAGGCAGTAACCTTATTATCTATATCTTCTTACTGATTGTCACATATTGCCAGTTACTTGCAAAATGTACAGCCGACCTAGAACTTTAACTATTGTTTCTTGTCAAGCACGAATTGGTGTGAAAGGGCAGAGACAAACGCTCAGATTCGGGGAGATATAGTCGCCCGGCAATAAATTGCCTCTTCTTTGGAGTGACTAATCTCCTGCCGGCCAGAATCAAATTGCCGGTATGGAGCGCTTCATTTTCCGAAGTCGCCCAAAGTTTCCTCAGGAGGCGACTTCGGAAAACGAAGAGAACCGACTGCCATCCCGCCGGCAATTTACATTCTAGCTGGCGGGAGGCAGTTTGGGAAGATTAGTCGTCCTCCGAAGAAGGGGAGATTTGTTGCTGGGAGACTAATCTCCCTGAATCTGCCTTAATTGTTACTACTTTTAAAATAAACATAATTTTGTGGGCAAGGATACATATATTAAAGATGGTCGTGATCTGTTATTCCGAGGCTTTTTACTAAAGGTATTGGATCCGTTATCCAGAAAGCTCCAAATTACAGAAAGGCCATCTCCCATAGACTCCATTTTATCCAAATAATCCAAATTTTTAAAAAATAATAAAATAATAATAATAATAAAACAGTACCTTGTACTTGATCCCAGCTAAGATATAATTCATCCTTATTGGAGGCAAAACAAACTTATTGGGTTTATTTACCCGGTGAAAAGTGTCCTATAATAACCAACTGCCGTTAAGAACGGGGCCCTGTTGCAGCCTCTGCTGCTACGTAATATACACATCTGAATGGCATGCTAGTTAGGGGGTTGGTAGGGGACAGGAGGGGGGATACCTATTTGCCTCCCCTTCACCCATAATGAATATAGAACTGCAGAACAGAGTCATCTATTTAGTGATTGGGCAGCTGTAGTTCTCTGTAGTCTTGTAAACAACCTCTATAGTGTATTTTGTGCTTGATTAGGTCAGTTAAATAGAATGGATAGTATCATAACTCCTACACTAAATTGGGGGTGACCCTCATAGCAATCAAATAATCATGCTACACCTGCAACCCCCAGTTCCCTCTTGGATCCTGGGGGTTGCACTTATTTTTAAATTCACTTTTACATATGTTCCTGATATTCTTCCTTTAGGTTAGAAATACTTCCACCGGCGCAGGGTAAAATGTAAAATTCCATGAAGAATTATAGAATGCTAATGGAAACATAATGCACCAATTTTTAAAGGCAATTAATAACAGTGACAGTAAACCCATTGAATTATAATTCGTATATGGAAGAGGGTGGAGGCTAAATGCATAATATTTTTCTGGTGTGAATTATTGAGTCAGAAAGGAGAATCATTATGAGCACAGGCTCAGTAAACCTTTGGGATGCAGAAGGGATACAACTGTAGGACAAGGTGATCATATCAACCCTTAACTGATGGCACAAAATATAATTGTGGTAGGGACCTATTGAATCTTTAATGGGGTTGTTCACCTTTGAGTTAAACATTTTAATAAAATGTAGGGAGTGATATTCTGAGAAAAAGTTCCAACTGGTTTTTATTTTTTATTATTTGTGTGTTTTTTATTTATTTAGCTTTTTATTTAACAGCTCTAGTAGTAGTAGTCTGGTTTCTAGGGTCCAAATTACCTAGCAACCATGCATTGTTTTGAACAAGAGACTGGAGTATGAATAGGAGAAGGTCTGAATTAAAAGATGACTAATAAAAAGTTTGAATCCTTATAGAGAATTTGTTTTTTTAGACATGGTCAGCATCCCCTGTTTGAAATCTGAAGTCAGAAGATATAGGCAAATAATGTAAAAAATAAATAATGATGACCAACTGAAAAGTTGCTTAGCCATTCTATCACATACTAAAAGTTGAACTTAAAGACGAACCACCATGTCTTTTTCTAGGTGTCCTGCATGAAGATATTGTTTGCAGCTTACTGTAGGGGGCTGTGGGACTTCTGAAAACCATCATTAATACTCTGCAGTATGACATGGGACCCCAAATGAGTTTTTAGGTTCAACAAACATTTTAAAATATGGACAAAAAAATTACTTTTTTTTGGCAAAAAAGCGCCTGTTGCTTTAATATTTTAGTAGAAAATTCAACAACAGGAAACCCTAACCAGAATATTATCCTGTATATATAGTGGTAACATTTTAGCCACTGTGTAAGAAACCTACCCTGGTGGTCTAGTGGGCAGCGGGGTCCACGCTGCGTTCTTGGCGTGGATGCCCGCTGCGCCGCTCCTGTCCTTCCTTTGCCGGCACCATCTTGGACTCCTAGGGCGCACGCGGCGCATCTCTTAAAGGCGCAGGCGAGCTGGCGTGATTGCACCAGCGCTCATTGGCGCAAAATTGCGCATGTTTTGGTGCGAATTGGGACCCTATTTAAGGCCCATTCAGACCTGTAGTGAGTGCCCGTTATAGGATCATATCCTGTGGTTTTCCTGAGCCTTGTGCTACCTGTTCCTGAATTTGCTATCCTGTTATTCTGTGTTTGACCCAGCCTGTTCCTGACTATTCTGACCTCTGTATCCTGATCCTGCCTGTTTATTGACTACCGAGCCTGCCTGATCCTGTTTGTCTGATTACCTGGTTTTGACCCTTTACCTGCCTAACGACAACTCCTTCTGCCTGATCCAGTCTGTCTGATTACCTGGTTTTGACCCCCTGCCTGCCTGACGATTCTGTTATCTGCCTGTCCTGATCCGGTCTGTCCTGTTTCCGTTTCCACCAGACGCCTTGTCTTTGACCTTCTGCCCAAAGACTCTTGCTATCCGGTCTTGCCCCTTTGCCAGCCAGTACACCTCGCCTTGTACCCCTCGTTAATTCCAGGTGGCACCCAATTAAGCTGAATGCTCCTCCCGAAGCCCAAAGGTGGTCACACTACTGGTGAACTGATCCCACTCCTGTATATAATTTACATAATTTCTGTCTTTCTGAATGATTCTCTATAGTTCAGTGGGTAATAGAAATCATCCTTTTCTTGAGTAAAGTTTAACACAGCAATTGATTAGAACCAGCGTTCCTTTAGCATGTTTTGTACTCAAGACTACATGTGGAACCCCGATGCAGTTCATATGCCTTTGAAGTTTATTCGCTTTAACACTCAGAAGTGTCAGGGATTCTTAAAATAAAGGGATTTTATATACTAGTTAAATAACATTGCCTAAGCTTTATAAATGGAATGTGCTTTTAATAATAGACATGGTCATCTATTGTGAATCTGAATCTTGCCAGTTATTCAGGAAAACTTTTTACAGAAGTTTCTAGATGGCAAACAGATTGGCATACGTGAATATGTCCTGCATTACTAGCCTTTCCCATATCTGAGGCCCTGTGATGATGTTATTTAGGGAATAAAATAGGGCAGTCCCACGAGGATGTTTATTGTGCAAGATGGCACATTATATTGCTAGAGAAATATTACACATATTTATAATATCAGCCAATATTCGTCAACAATCAGATTTTGGTTTCTTCAGTTTAAATATTGTATAAGGTTACTTTTGTGTTCACTGCCATGTATTCTCTGTGTAATAACTGGTTTTGTCCTACCGGCAGATGGTTGTAAATGACTGAATTTAGACAGGTATTTAAAATATCACAATTCTAATTTAAGAAAATCATGGGTTCATTTACTATACCGGGGCTATGTTCGCAGATACTTCGCACTGGAAGTGACAATGCTGATGCAAAAGTTGCTCTTTTTTGGTAAATGTTCTGCCAGTTGTGTGGCATGAATAATAGTAAGAGTGCTATGGGTGCAACTGGCAAAGGCAACTCTGGAATGACTGGTTTGACCCTTGCCTGCCTGATTCCACTTGTACTCTGCCTGCACTGACCTGGCCTGATCTGACTACGCTTTCTGTCTAAGCCTTGTACCGTGACCTTCTGCCCAAAAGACTTTGCACTACCGTCCTGCCCCTTTGCTTGTTCAGAACCTGCGCTTTGCTCCTCTCTTATTAGGACCTGGCGGCATCCGATTAGCCGACTACTCCTCCCGAGGTGAAAGGCGGCTGTTAAAGGCGGAAGCAAGAGCTGAGAACAGGGTGCTTAGCATTGGTTCTGAATTTAGGGTGCCAACCGTGACAGGCATTTGCAGGTTGGGCAGCAGGTTCAAGTGGGTAAAAATGCAGGTATGGGTTTCAAAAATTGGCTCCGTGCAGGACTCTAATCTAATAACCTAACTAAGAATATAAATTTGGGCAATTTAATGTACATTAATAAACAGCCAACTGTTTAAAAAGGAAAAATTGTCAACTATTACTACCATAATTACTACCTTTTAGTACCCAAAGAACTTTACACAGACTTGTTTGGCCAAAAAAAATTGATCCTACCTGTCTAAAATGTTGGCCTAATTCGGCATACAGCATGGTTTCAAAAAATATAATTTCTATGGGTGCTATAGTAAAAATGCTATAGTAGAAATGTGAATTTTTGTTGCAGTCTAGTGAATTTCTGAATAGTATGGGTCCATAATTAACTAACCCCTTTTCTCAGGGGCTTCCTAATCTTGCCAAACAGCAAGTATCTACAAACATTCGCCCATTTTTTTTTAAATTTCTAAATTCACTTTATTTTATTTCTGCACAATAATAAACAATATTCTGGACTTAATGGAGCTTGAGGTCTGAGCTTTACACCTGCTGTTAAGAGCATTGCTTTAAATAATACACTATATCTGATTATTTTTCACTGTTTAACAGAATATGTGGGACCCACTAAAGTATAGGAATGTGTAATTATTGCAACTTCTTTACACTTGCAATGTTAGAGTTTGTTCGTGGGCCTTCTGCTATTTGGGGATTCTGGGAGTGGCAATTCTCAAACAGCTTAAAGTCCACAAGCCTGAGATGCCTTTCTTAGACTGTAATCATGTGTAGATGCTGGCAGTAGTTTATCACTAACACTAACACACTGGCTTTGCATTGCCAACAACACGACGCTTAAAGAATTGTGGACGCTTTATTAAACAATGCAATGATTTATGATATTGTAATATATAGTCCATAATTAAACAAATGTTCTTGTTTTTTGTATCATGTATTCCAAAAATAACATACAACAATATTATGTAATCTAGTCTTGTGTAGAATTATCTTCTGGTTAGCTCTGAGATAAGTTTAAAGTGAGTTCATATTCTATAAACAGTACAGTGCAACTATCTATACACCAAAAAAGGCATATCATTTCGTTTAGAATCAACAGAAAACCAATAAGGGCTGACTTGGAGCTTAAAGCATGATTTATTAAATTACTTTTTATTTGCATCATACTTCTGATTTTTGTGCCAGTTAACTAAATCGCCAACTGAATCGAAAATGTATAACATTACCTCCCCAAGCTGAAGGTCTGGGGCTTGAGCACCTGGACCGCCTGGTAATATTGGTAAGTGTACCTTACTGTTCATAAGTGTACAATACTGGACATTTTCCCCTTTTTTTGCTCCCATTTTTTTGTTAATGTTGGAGCTTAAAGTGCAAAGTATCAGTGTAAGTATGGATATTGCATCAGATACCAGTGGCACAATTTTTAGCACCAGCAAGTAAATTGCGCACAAATGAGCACAAATTGTTCCTGCAAGCAAGGTGCTGTACATGGCAGGACATTTGTGTACAGATAGCCTTCAACTGCATGCACTTCTGTTGGCACAAAAACACCTATATTGGTGCAAAACACAGAGACCCCTATTTTAACCACCCATTCCAAGCATGTGTTAGTTATATGGTTTCCTTATGCACCAAAGGGGACACAACTGGCAGACTGGTTCTAGTATACATGAGTACAGTGCTTAGTAAGTACAATGTATCTTTACATTTTAAAGCAATGGCAAAAAATTTCCAATGTTATTTTAAATGGCTTTCCTTAATAAGAATGCTTAAAACAAAACCCAACAATATGCCTTTGTGCCTGCATATTTACACTTAGGCCTACAAAGAGGCATGCTGAATGAATCAAAATGCACATGTTGCAAGTTAATGCACATTTCATTATTTTAACATATTCACCATGTGCATCACATGCATAAAAATGCAACATGTTGCATTTTTAAAGCAACACAATGAACATTTACTAAATGGGTGCAACTAGGCTCAAGGGCACAAGCAGGCAGTATACAATTTAATCAGTTAGCTTGTGTGTTAAATAGGTGTTTAATATGTTATAGAATGCTCTATTCCTCACAACTCTGTAGTTGAACTTCTTTATTTAGTTTTTAAAGTTTTTTTTAAATTAATTGTCTTCTTCTTCAGATGCCTTTTCAAATGGGGTTCACTGACCCCAGTACCAAAAAAGCGATGGCTTTGTAAGGCTACAATTTTATTCTTATTCATACTCTACTTTGCTCCTTAACTTCCTATTCAGCCCCCTACTATTCATATTGCAGTCTAGCCACTGCCTGATTGATAGGGTAATGTGAACCCTAGCAACCAGGTAACTGTTGAAATACCAAACGGCATAGCTGCTGAACAAAAAGCTAAATAACCGAAAAACCACAATTAATAAAAAAATAAAGACTCCAATGTCTATATGAATTCCAATGTCTGCATCATACTACAAGTTAATTTAAAGGTGTACAGACCCTTTAAGGGTAGATGAAGTCCCTTCCTCGCCCAATGTTAGTGAGATGGAGAGGCGTCTTCTAATATTGCATCTATAGGGAGCTACTGTATAGGAAAACTGCAGTTTGTTTAATCCAGGAGGGCACATGATGCACCGCCTAGTCTGAGTTTGCCCCATGATTTGGTGATCACTGAGTATGCTAAGCGGCAACAAGAGCTGTAATGTTTAATATGTAATAAAACATAGCTGATAAATGTCTGCAGGCATATGCAATGTTTCCAATCACTTAATTTTGGTACTGTACACTTGCAATGTAAGGGGAATAAAATGTGGCTAAAAAACCCCAACTCCATTCCTAATTGCGCTGTATAGATTGAATGCTAAGCAGCTCTCAGGTGCAGAATAAGAGTAGCGGCACACTGGGTAATTTTGCAGCATATCTTCAAACCAGCATGCAGCAGCTGAGTTTCTCCTCACACCCTGCACAGTTTAATGATTCTCTTTCCCTGCAGTGGTCATAATTAAGTTCTTGTTATTCTGTCTCTTGTATGCACTTGTGATTTACTTCCTATTTCACTTACTCAGTCAGAAAGTCTTTTTGTTCCTGTTTAAATTTAGTGCCTAATATTCAGGAGCATAAATGCATATCAGAGTAAAATAAATGCGTACAGTTTTATATCCATTTGTGCCGAGAGTATTTATGGGATTAAGATTAACCCCTTCAGAGCGAAAATAAGGTGCTGCAATGAGAGGAAACTGTGATACAACCATTACTGTCTTGTAAATTAGGCATTTGAAATGAAGTATCATCAGTAAATACTATTCTAATAATATAATGATAATATTATACTATTAAAAAGAAATATAATATTCAAATATGTATTAATGTGTAAGAGCATATATGGTTTTGGGCAGGTACCTGTACAGTTAACCCACTTAAAGGCCCTGCTTTTTGCATATACGATGACTGAAGTGCATCAAAGCATTCTTTGAGTTACTGTATCTATCTTGAGATATTTAATCCAGGGTAATTTATCAGTTCATCAAAATAAAGAGCTGAATGCAGGAATCCATATATAGTACAGATATACTCCATAACTCCGAACATTTTGGAAACAGAAAGAGGGTCCAAAAGATTTGCTGCGCACAGCGCTGTGAATATTTTTTTTACCACACCCATGTTGTGGTCACACCCCCTAATAAACCCTGTTCAGTTTACAAAATTTGGCAGGTTATGAAAGTTCCAACACATTTCTGTGGTTTTTATGTGTTATTACAGTTTTTCTAATGAAGGTGAATTGCCCTTTAAGCTACAAGGCACCGTTTCCCCAAGAGACCTGCTATGCATAAATTGTTACAATTGTTTATTTGCTTATCGTCAATTGTTACAAATGTATTAAAAAGTGCACCTGCCATGTATTCTGGTCTCTCTGCCAAAAGCCAATTAAGTTTTAGAAACATTTCTGGCTGTTCAGTGCAGGAGATCAACGAGAAAGTCGGGACATATCAAGCCTTCTAACTAGGCCCCCTTACCATTACTCCAGATATGAACCCTGGGTTTGAGCCCCACAATTTAGAAACCAATGATTTCTGGTCTTGATAAAGGTCATGTGGCACCATCTAGGCAATTCTGTTAAAAGCTCAAAAGGTTGGTAAGCTTTTTTTAAACTGTTTTAGGGCCGTTGCAATGGACGTTTACCCTTGCATTCCCATGCAGTGTTTTTATAAAGCATTCCACCACATGGGAAAACATGACATAATGGGGCAGATTTACTAAAGAGTGAAGTGGCTAACACTATCGACAATTCACTAACGTTGCCACCCGCAGGGACATCGGCAATTCACTAACAGGCGCAATCGCCAATTCGCTAGCAGACCAGACTATCACCAGGTGTGTTTTTACTCCGGCAAACAGGCGCAACTCCGCAAATTCACTAAATTGCGTATTTTACTGAACGCTACCTCTTTCCCAGAGTTGACTTTGCACCTCAGACCAGACGAAGCGCTAAAAAGAAGCTAGATCTTCCTCCATCTTCTGTCACTTACATCATATCCTGTGTGCCGAAAATGCATTAAAGTTCCAAAAACACAGGCGACTTTTCCTTTTCTGAAATGGAATTGGCTGCAAAAGTCCTGACAAACTTTTTTTGGGTAACCGGTTTTGTCCAGACCTGGCGAAGTGGTGCGAAGCGGAAATTCGCCCGTTTGCCCCATAGAATTGCAGCAAGTTGTGTTTACCTGTGTTCTGTGTTTCAGTGAGGTGCTGTGGGTACAAAAACTCTGTTCCTATGTGGTAAAAACCACTGCATGGGGACACATGTTCAAGGGCTCAGAGTTAGTGATGGGCCAATTTATTAGCCAGGCACGAATCTGTGGTAAATTCCTGTGATTCGCCGCTGGCGAATAAATTCACGTAGCCGCGAAAAATCCATTTTTATGGACGCCGGCGTCCATTTTTTTGGACACTGGTGCATTTTTGCTGGTGAATATGCGTCCAAAAAACAGACGCCGCCATCAAAAATCTGACGCTGGCGCAGTTTTGAAATGCACACTATAGCACTGTATATTGTCCTCTCTGGGTTGTGCCATCACTACCACCTTATGTATATATATGTGCTACCTACATTGATGGTGTGTCCATCTTCTGTGTAAAGCTCAGTTGCAGGTTAGAAATACTGAGCAACTGTGCAGAATGTCAATTACATTTTATTAAGTAGTACCACAATTGACACAGAGATATAGCAAAGTAGTTCAGTTGCCAGTTATGTAAGCTTTCTACACAATTTCTGCACATTACAGAAAAAGATCTCAAAAATATCAGCGCTCAAAAAGCTGCTGGTGTACTGATTGAGGATGACAACATCGGGGGTCAGCAGGCTTGGTTTTTAACCATGGCCTATCCATAGGTTCGCACACTCAAAAGTACAAAAATTCAAAAGCAGGAGTGGTATATTAAAAAAGTTTTTTTTTTCACTGTTATGCAAAATAAACAATTTAGTGTTGAATTAACAAGTGCTGTATACATACATCATATATTTAAACACATACTGTATATTGCTTAGCTTAAAAAGACAAACAACAAGGAGCGGATACACCTACCATGAGAATGAGAATAGCCCCAAAGTTTCGGCACTATGGCCTATTTAGTGGGGGTAACTTTTGGTTTCTGCACCTCATATTCTTCTCTACTGAACATTTTGCTAAATTGGTGTGCCCTCCATCCATTGATAATGCTCTAATCATGGCCTGTCTCAAGCCCCTGCCCTGATAGACTGTTGGGGTATTTGTTACTATTCAGGGACATAACTACATAACTACAGACTCGTGCCCAGTAATATCTAGTTACACCGATGTTACTATTTTATAAGAGTCATTTACAATGACGTCTAGGAGAATTGCACTCAGCGGAGCAAGAATGTGCCCCTTAGAGTGCTTCAGCCTGGGGTCTAGCAGTGCTCTGCATATATAAATGGTAGGAGGCAGAACATAGTGTTGGACTGTGTCTTAGGCCCACCGGGACTGCCACTTACAGAGACCACCAACTTTAGCCAAGGAGGCCCCAACATTGTTGCAAATCCCCCTGGTGCATCACAATCCCATTATCTCAGAGCTGCACCATGTCATTCTTCCTTGCCTCTGCCTGTCTGTCTGTCTCCCAGCAAGGTAACAGGGGGTCTGTGGTGGACCAGTGTCCCACCGCCCCAGGCCAACGCTGAAACACAGGCAGCAATATATTCTGATACAGAGCACAGACACCTGCAGAAATTTATTCAGCAAGGAAGGCCGTGTGTAAAGTGCAAAAACATGGAGGATTGTAGCCATCTTTTGCTCACTTTTGACATGACCACCCAAAAAGGGGAGGATGTGGTTGGTAGAATTCTTCAAATGTGAGATCTGGGTGCGGATCTGTCCAACCCTGGTATTAATTGCCTTATAGTGTGACATTTATATTCTATGTGTACTGTAGATTTTGCGGTCCCTAAGCTCAGTAAGTGACAGCAGCACAGAGCATTCAGCCTACTAGGGGTAGGTAGAAGAGGCACGTGCCTAGGGTACGAAGGCAGAGGGGTGTCAGGCACGTACCTCTTCTGATGCCTTCCCCTAGTTTGGACTTCTCTGCCCAAAAGCTGCGGTAGCTTTCGTCTGAAAGTGAGTGTGCGCATACACATTAGCGCTACCCCAGCGCATGCGCATTAGCGCTTCCTCTGCACTTGCTCTTCTGCACATGGCCGAGCAGTGGAGGGGCGCCATTGTCGGCTGGGTTGCCTAGGGTGCCCGGCCGACTTGGCCCTGAACTCATGTGGAGTGAATCAGCAGAAAAAAAGACAGGGAGCTACTGGGGCACATTTGGAGACACATATATTTACTGCTAAAGGGCTGTGGTTGCCTTGGGCTGGTACAGAAGCTCAGAACATAATGTACAACATTTCTAGTTAAGCTTTAGTTATCCTTTAAATACTGCAGTTTCAGGGACCTGTGAAGCCAGTATATGGTCATCATAAGCCTGTTATTGACTGATGTATAATTTAAATAAAAAGTGTGAGCCACCATATAATATATATATTTGCATAGAATACATTATGCACACAAACACACTTTGCCATCCAGCGAGGAATGTTTGCATCAGTGCTTTATTTGATTATACCATTTAAAAGCAGGGGCCACAGGTGTTTGATAATAATTAGTGACAGATTCATAAAGTATGTCATTACATAAACTTAAAACTTAAAAGCTGCTGGGTCTGCGAGAAAACCAATAGAATGAGGGTTTGGATTATCTGATATCCCTTAACTTAATCACATGGCTCTTAAGAGCAGGACACAAACAGCTGTGTCTCTCTAATATGCATGCAATGTGTGTAAAATGATATTCTTTCATTTTCAACCTGTTTTCAGCTGTAAGGAAGGAAAAAAAGAGAGATAGAGAGATAAACCAGTCTCATTTATAGGATATTATTGTGATTTCCTATGTATTAGTAGTAAATACATAATCTTAAGGGGATATACTGCAAATAGATATGTATTGATGTGTATATATTCATTGATTTGAGTTGCCGCCACCATCACAGGCTGCTAAGAACGGACATTTCACAATAAGTGTTTACCAAAGAATGACTGACATAGACATTTAGCTCTGCAAACATATATATAAAAATATACACCACCGGATAACTATTGCTTCAATGTTCACCCCTCTTACTGTAAGGTAGTTTAGCATTTTGCAGAGCCATTTGTAACTCGTGACGGCTTTAATAATTCATTACAAATTTGTATCCTCAGAATATTTGCTCTGATCATATTAATAATGGAGACAAAGAAATTGTGGATTACAGACTTTTATTTTGAGAGTAAAATGATATGGCTAACTGAGGATCAACTGACCAGAAATTATTTGCTTCTGTCTGTTAGACACGTAATGGAGTCATTTAACTAGTCAAATTAGGAGCTGTAGAAATGCACCATGCTTCATTACTGAGTTCGAATGGGCACCATTTTACATTTACGTCAAAAATTATCTCATAGAAAATTAATGTTTTCATTGTACTTGCGAGACAAAGCTATGCAACCTTAGCACCACCTAGAGGTTGGCAGCAATATATTTTCATTATTTTTTTTTTTTTAATATGTGCAAACTTAATTCAGCTGTGTTTTATCTTTAAAACAATGTGATCTTTTCTTTAATAGGCTGCTGTCTATACTTTTTCTTTATTGTAAAAACATTTTACATTCCGGACACCCTTCCATGTACACTTGTAACTAAGATTTTATAAAAAAAAACAAAAAACCCACCATATTTCTTCTATATATGTAATTAACCAATGTATACTTTTATTGATAGAAAAAAGCAAGTAATAGTTACACAATTAAAACAGGTTTTAGTCCTGAAACCCCTTGGAAAATGAGACCCAGTTTAAGTACTTGCTGACTGTCAGTAATGTAACACGATATTGCTACCATTAAAGAGTCTTTCCAAATAAAGCAGGAATAAGATACAGTGCAACTAAAAATATCATATACTGAAATGTCAGGTTCCAAATGTTTTTTGTTTTTTGCAAATAAATACTGGAACTGGAACGGACTGACATTAATTCCTGATTTAAGAGATTCGATCATGCCCTTTGGGCTCATAATTACGGAACTGCTTTTGAAAACCCCAGGAAGCCCCCAAACAGTTTGTCGAGGGGGTATAGAATGACCCCCGACAGCTGTGCATGGTTAAAGGATATCACATGATTCTGTGCTGCTTACTCAGATTAAATAGAATTCATTATTTTTGGAAGGGAAAATAAATTGTCGATCTCTGTTGGGAGCTGGAAACCAAAAGTTCATCACCTGGCGGCACTCAGCTGAAGGCACAGCTGCAGGAGTTCGTTTTGGATCCCTTGCCCCTTAAGGGCTCTTACACATGAGCGTTTTTGCCTGCGCTCCCCTGCGTTCCGTTTTTCGGCGTTCAGCCGCAGGGGAGCGCAGGAATAGACGCATTTAATTATTTCAAATGGGGCTGTACTCACACAGGCGCATGTAGGCGCCGAACGCAGGAAAAATGCAGCATGTTGCATCTCAACCTGCGTTCGGTGCCTACATGCGCCTGTGTGAGTACAGCCCCATTTGAAATAATTAAATGCGTCTATTCCTGCGCTCCCCTGCGGCTGAACGGCGAAAAACGGAACGCAGGGGAGCGCAGGCAAAAACGCTCATGTGTAAGAGCCCTTACATGGGTGTGCATGAGGTGGTACATTCCAGCCTCTGAACCAATGCATGATCTGTTTTCTGAAGCAGATTTGGGATTATGTGCTAAAAGCAAAAAAAAAAAAAGTCATGTATCGTGTCAGTGCTTACCCAGGGATATAGATCCACAGTGGTTCTATAAAACTCTCAGAGTTCTATATCACCTTAAAGGGTCAGTATACAACATTCATGCACAGAATAGGGCTTGTGGTGAACATAGTTTTTCTTCTTATTTTAATCTGGATTTATCTATGAATGGTCATTTATAACTGCCCCTGCTTCAAATGCATGAGCACTAAGTGGCTTCCAATTTTTGACAGTGCCAGTGCTGCACTCTCAACCTGGCACCTCACTCCACAATCTGGCACAAGGTACAGAACACAGCACTTTGCACCCTGAATTTAATGTTGTAATAGACCCATATTTATTTTGTTCTTTCTATAGCTACACAGGGCAAACAGGAAAATATGAGATAGTCCATGTTAGGTCCTTGCAAGGTAGATAATTAGATTACCTAGTGCACCAATAATACCCCCTGCATAATTGACTCCATTTTATAAAACTCACAACAATGGGTGAAGGGAGGGAGGGTTGTATACTGGTAATCTAATTATCTACCTCGAAGGAAAAAAAAAACACGTAATAGCTTGTATTTCCTTATTTGCTGTACTCTACACAGAGAAAAAACCTGATAGGCCCCAGCAACCCAACCCACTCCCTCACCTGAAACGTAGCCTGCCCAGCAGCAGCTAATTGAGGAGGTAAGTGGCGCATGAGTGGGGAGGGGGCTAGATTGACGCCGGGTGACACGAAGAGGACCCATCAGTAGCAGCCTCATACAGCCTAGTCAAACGCTGGACATGATAAACACACACTCAAGTAATGAAACCATTTCAAATACCACCCATAGTCTTCCTATTATGGTTCCTGGAAAAGTTCAGAACATATTACAAGAAGTACAGTATACTTCCTTTATTCTATAGAGAATTGGATGCTTTCTTTCTTGAAAAATTATTATGTTTCCCTATAGAAAAAAAACATCAGTACTAGAGTAATGGCAATCCATGAAGGGCTGAGGAAAATCTAGAAGTTAGGGTATGACTCCACAAACGAGTTTGTCGCGATCCGACGCGCTACGACAAAACGCATGTGACTTGACGTATGCGACAAAAATAAGGTAAGAGATAGAATTGTTGCATGGTGTCGCATCGTCAATCCCACGCGACATGACTGTCGGATGCAGGATCGCGACAAAATCATTCGTGGAGTCCTACCCTTAAATTTTGGAGGAAAAAAAAAAGCTGGACCTGTTTCTGCTTCCATTGCATAATCAAATACTTGAGCATTCCAACTCTCACAAAACAGCAGTTTTGTCACACTTTATGTTTGAGATTCTAGCTTTCTTTATAACAAAGAATTCAAGACCTCGGTAGTTCAAGATCCTATGCAAAGGCCATTGTCTATACTGTATCACTACAGGATGTTGAGTCCTTAACAAGATTGACTATGAATGACTGAAAGTTTAGCATTGCTAACCAGCCCAGCACTAAATAAATATATAAGAAATGTAATAGCAATTTTTAAGAAAAGAAAATTGGCATAAGCCTATATTTTTATGTAATTAGATGGACATGGAACCAACATTGGATGTGCATTTTATTGTTCTATTTGTATGTGTGTATTTTGATTCCACCATCAGATTTACAGGTTATTTTTTTTTTACAGGGAATAATTACAGCTGCAACCCTGAATGATTGAATGAATACAAGTGCATTCAAGTGTAAACAGGAGGATATATCCTCTGTTGCAAGGATTTATAATTTAATTGTGTATTTACAAAATAATATTAGGTTTCGTCTTACTTGCACGAAAGGTAACAATTAAATATGCATACTGTAGGTGTTTTCAGAATGGATGCATCTTTTTTGGGTGGGGGGGACAATATTATAATATCTGTTTCTGCATTCCATTATGTTTGACTATCTCAATGTGGGATTGAGCCTGCATATTAAAGTGGACCTGTCACCCAGACATGAAAATCTTTATAATAAACTCCTTTTTAAATGAAACATAAAATCCAAATTATTATTTTTATAAAAGTATTCATAGCTGTTGTAAACTCATTTAAATATGTCAGCTGTCAATCAAATATTGCCTGCCCCTCCTCTATGCCTTAGGCATAGAGGCGGGGCAGACAATTACTTTCACTTTCCATTCAGCACTTCCTAGATGTCACTGCTCTCCCCACAGTCCCCCTCTCTCTTTACCATTTAATTGTGTAACCAGTGCATTGTAATGGACATCAGGTCCCCCATTCTAGTTCACAAACAAGATTTTGAGATGGTGCAAGGCTTGTTTTAATAACAGTGTCCACAATATGGTTCCTGCCTGCTTGCTATATTTATGAATTCACAGACCAAAGGAAACAAGGTTCAAATAATTTATACAGTGTAATTAAAATTTATTTTGCTTGACAAACGTAATAAAATAGGATTTGGAATATTTTTTTTCGATTTAAAGGTCCCCTTTAAGAAGACTTTTAAGGTAAAAATACCCCTCCCATTTCTTTTTGACATGTTGCATTTTGCAGCATTTCTATAACCTTCTTGGCAGGGTACCCCCTTTAGAAAATCAAGCTTCATGACCCAAAAATGATTTAGAATCAGTTAAGATCCTTATTTTAACTTGTTTTAATTGCTGCTTTCTTTTGGAGGAAGGAATTTCTTAGTATTCAGAAGGATCATGGTGGCCCACATTAAACATAACCTTTAGGTTCAGAATCCCAGGCCCAGAGACCGAAGGTCACATTAGCAGTGCTAGAGGGAAATTCATGCCCTTAATCTGGGAAAAGAAAAGACGGAATTTTAGCTAGTATGAAAATGTGTATGTTAAGAGACCAGAAGTTGTTAATTTATAGAGTATTCTTGTAGGTGCTTATGTAAGAACTTTAGCTACTGAATCTCTTAAGAACCTCTTAAGAACTTTCTGTAGGATTCCATCAGAGATGTTAACTCCATGCCATCAGGGAGAAACGATTTCTAGTCCTGATATTGTAACGTGGTATTGACATTTTCAGTCCTGATATCGTAACATTGACTAAAGTCTTTAAAATGCTATAATGGGAATTATTATCTTCTGATGACACAGATTTAGACTACTGGCCAACCGCCACATACCAATCATGGTGCCTTTTGTGGTTGCTTTATTTTTTGTGTCAACAACAACAACAACAAAAATCACAAATTTTGCAGATGAAAATACCAGAAACTGACCTTTTAAATGAAAGACAGCAATAATTTTAGCTTTTTAGCTTGCTGCACTTTTCCAGGTTTCCAATTAAGTTCTCATTAATCTATTTATTCTATTTTGGTATTTTACTCTCATGTGATTTTCTTCTTTCTTTATAACCACAAATTTTTTTCAATTTCCTTCTATATCTAACCTCTCACTTTTATGTTTAGATGAAAATTCTTACATCTCTATTATGGGACATCTTACATTTTTTTTCTCCCTTAGGGAATCAACCCAGTTTTTTTTTTTACTAATCTCCAGAGAGCTTTTTGGGGGAATTAAGCTGGCCATAGACTCAAAGATCTGCTCATTTGGCGACATCGCCAAACGAGCGGATCTTTCCCCGGTATGCCACTAACGGCATGGCTATATCGGGGGTAATTCGAACGTTCAGCTGTATGGTCGAACAATCTAATTACGATAAGCCAAGGGGCTCCGACGGGTCGGTCGGGTAAAAATCAAACCTTCCCGATCAATATCGTGGCCAGATATCGATCGGGAAGACCCGTCGGAAGCCTCCATACATGGGCAGATCAGCTGTCAAATTGGTCTAAATGATCGATATCGGCAGCTTTATCTGCCCGTGTATGGCCACCTTTAGAGAAAAGGAAAATTGGGGAAAGAGGATATCACCTATTGGCCAGTTCGAAGACCTTTTGTTTTGGTAAACTAGCAATTACTGTACAAGAAATAAACAGTATTGAAATGTGGTGAATGCAAGAGGGGTTGAACCTAAGCATGTTTATTGCCAATATTGTAACATTTTAAGGGAACACTCATTTGCCTCAGGGGCACCCCCATGATATATTAAGCTGGGGCTTAACCTCACTTGCAATCGCTAGGTTGTGATGCTATTTAGTATATGTAAGGTTATTTGTAGGCAGTGTTGATCCCTTATGTATACTGAGCACTGGGTGTGCTTGTGAGTTTTCTTTGATCTATTCGACTAACACTTAGCACTAGATCTAGTCAACAAGACATTTACATGCAATTCATATCCTTTAAAAATATGAGCATGTATGATGCATTCATCAATAACAAAGAGTGCTTTTAGAAGAATGACTAAATCCAATTTCTTCATCTATTTACTTTTAAAAGTGCGCATTAAACAACAACAAATATTTCAACGTTTCCATTTGATTGTACGGCATTCATGTTTTTTCATACTTAGATTGCTTTGCACATTTCAATATGAAAAGAATAGGCAGTGGGCTCCAGAAAAAAAGGCACTTTTGTTTAAAGCTAGATGCATGTGTGTAGGTCTGAATCAGGTGGCATTGTATTCATGTTAGAACCAACCTAATTCTTTGTTTCCCAGTACTCAATATGACTAGAAATGGTTACAATTGCTATATTTTACTGTAAAGGGTACCCACTTCTTTTCATACTCGACATTACTTTAACTATCAATTTTGAAAAGCTTTCTAAAGCACCAAAGGGAGGGGATGAGTTTATGGCAAGCGTCACACCATTTTCCCTTTTGCACTTTTTAATTGTAAGAATGCATTACCTATTACTATGCATCTGCCTGCTGAGCTGTGCAGCCCTCGTTCTGTTTACCAAGACCAAGCTCGGAGATCCAATTATTTATAGCCCGTCTTGTTGGGTTTTTATGTAATAACTTTGGAACTCGTATAAAGTAATGATCCACAAACTCTTTTAATGTTCATTATAAAATATGAAATATTTCTGAGAACCATTGCAATTATGTGACCAGACATAACTGTTTCACACTTGAGTAGGTTCAGGGAGGTTTAACATAACTGTGTTATCACCTCATCTTTCCCACTCATTGATGGCATAATACTGTTTTAATATTTTTTCTACTGAAAAGTTAAGTAATGGCAAAAATTTCCATCATGATTGCATTTATTGGTTTTCACAACAGAATACTTGAATACATTATTGTACTTAGAAAGCTACTCGCCATCAACCATTTTCCTAAGCTGTGCAAACCCTCACAGTAAAAATTGGAATTCAGTATTTTTAGTATATTTTTTTTTAGTAGCGTGTGGACATTTTTGACTGCAATAAAAAGAATTTCCATGATTAGGCAAAATTGTTTATTAGTATATAGGACTTACAGAAGAATAGCAGAAGGTACTGACTGTCACATTATATACTTTTATTTGTGTGTAGGGGGATCTTTAAGGGATTTAGAGCAATAACAGAATAACTTTATCTCAACCAAAATACTTTTTTATTATGCACATTTGGGTAATGGTTTCTTAAGTCCGACAAATGTGACCCTTTATGTCACTAAGTGGCATGTGTGCAAAATGTTTCAGCCTCAGCACTTGCCCACCAAAAATGCAATTTCTTTGTAAATTAAGAGTACAGGACTCTGCTGTGGACCAGAAATATTCTTACTGTAGATGTTACTGTATAAGGGGTAAAGTGATTTTGATTTTAGCTTATATTGTTGTACCTTTGTACCAAAATGAAACAGGACACTTTTGTTCACATCAGTAATGATTAGATATACAAACATCGCCTTTAGCTCTTATGTGAGCTGTTTGATGCTACTATATTATTATAACTTTAACAGCTTTTAAAGACACGTCAACTCCTTTTCAAAATCTGTTCTACTTGTATGTTTGTTAAATACAATTGTAGTACTATTCTATAATATATCTGTAATACAATTCCATTTGCATCTATTAAGGTATTCATAATTCCACTTGAAGATTTTATTTAATCCTAAACTGTAATTTTTCCTTATGCCATGATCCCTCCGCAGCGCTTCCCTATAAAAATGTACATGTCATTTCTTTTTAAGGATTGTTTTGTAAAACGATGAATATTTGTATGTCAATATCACTTATCTCACGTTAGTCTATGCCATGGTCTTTTCTTATCATAATGAAGCTTAGACAACTTGTTTGGATATAAAATGAATATTCTGATATCTGAATACTCAAAAATCCACAATTTTGGGGGCTAAAGCATAATTCATGGAGAAATTCTAGGGCAGATTCATGAAAATATTTGCTGCTGGTTTTGCTACAAAACTGTATCTGGCAAAAAGTTTGCTCAGACATCTCTATTGCGTTTCTTTTATCATCAGCTTCCCCATATGTATCTGATCAAATAGCATAAAGGACTTTTTTGGGGTGAGTGTGCTACCTTTCAGACTCATAGATATATTTGATCAATTTGATAACTAATAAAATAAGGACACATTCAGTTTATTAAAGGAACAGTTCAGTGTAAAAATAAAAACTGAGTTAGTCATTGACTTGAAGGGGGGAGCCACATGGGACATAACTGTGAGTTTGCAATAGATCTTCAGCATTCAGCTCAGATTTAAAAGCGACAGTTATGACCCATGAGTCCCCCGCAACCAGGGTAACCAATCAGTGTAAACCAAGAGAGCTGAAAAGCAGGAAGTAGTGTTCTGGCTATTATGTTAGACATCCAGTCACTCCAGCCTTTATACATTACATTTTTGACTAACTAACTATATTAGAAACATTTCTTATTTTGCACAGCTTATCTATTTACCCAGTTTTTATTTTTATACTGAACAATTCGTGCAAGTGTTAGGTTAAAGGGGAAGTTCACTTTCCAAATATTTTTTTCAGATCGTTCACCACCAGAAATAAAGACTTTTTTTTAATTGGTTTCCATATTTTATTTTTGATATGTTTTCCAGAATTGAAGTTTAAAGTTTATTGTTCCTGTATCTAGTGTTTCAGTCTGGCAGCTCAGTAATCCAGATGCAATTTCTGAACTGTTACAATTAGCTACATTAGTTGATACATTTCTCAGCAGCATCTGTGGGATCTGTTGTATCAATTATAACTGCTGCCTTTAATGAGGCATTCTACTCAGCAGTAACAAAGATAAGAAATGTATTAATTTGTTTAGTTCAGAACAGTTTATGAATTCCGTGACAACCCCACTCCCTCCCGAGCTGCTTTTTATTAGGCAGAAGACTGAGAAAATTTAAACTTTAAACTTCAATATAAGAAAAACTGTAACAAATCAGGTACATAAAAGTATCTGAAAAAAGTCTTTATTTCTGGTGAAATATCAGAAACCAACTAAACTAAAAAGGTTTGGAAGGTAAACAACCTCTTTAAGTAAAATGAAGCGCTACATGTAATATACACAAGTTACAGAATAAAAAATACTTTGAATTTTGAAGTGTTTTTTTGGCTACTTCGACCATCGAATGGACTACTTCGACCTTCGACTATGACTTTGACTTCGAATCGAACGATTCAAACTAAAAATCGTTCGACTATTCGACCATTCGATAGTCGAAGTACCGTCTCTTTAAGTAAAAACTTCGACCCCCTAGTTCGCCACCTAAAAGCTACTGAAGTCAATGTTAGCCTATGGGGAAGGTCCCCATAGGCTTGGCTATCTTTGTTGGTCGTTCGATTTGAAGGATTTAATCGTTCGATCGATATTCGAAGTCGAAGGATTTTAATTCCCCAGTCGAAAATCGAGGGTTAATTAACCCTCAATATTCGACCCTTGATACATTTGCCTCTAAGTGTCAAGTGGGATATTACTGGGTAATTTTAGGACTGAGTTACAGATGAAGCCACTTGGATTTGTGAGTTAAATGCGTCATGACTCAGAGTTAATTGAAGAAACTGTGTTATCTAAAGTTATCTTATCTCATTTAATGCATTTAACCTTTTCATTAGCATACCAAAGCACCATTGTTCACAATGGTGAATGCTTTAATTAGATGGGATGTTGTGACACAGTTTTCTGTGTTAAATGAGATAAATGGGATATCTGTGTTTAGTTATTCTGTGTCAAACAGACAAACCAAAGTGGCTGCATCTGTATTGCTGGGGCTTGCGAGGTGCTCCATGAACTGAGAGGCAGGTGGAGGTGAGGTAGAAATCTCTGAGTTGCTGAATGTTCAGGTTAGACAATAACAAAAATATACAGAACTATGGACATTTGGATTGCTTTAAGATTGGAGTAGGGTTAACTTAAATAAGACAAGACTTTAATTCATATGGAACAAAACATAAGGGAATGATAAAATCATTAAGTTGGCTAGGAATACCCTCATATAATTAATAAAAATGCAAAATGTTTGCTCAGGTGCAGTAATCTATAGCAACCCATACGATTTTTGCTTTTTAATCTGGTTACCAGTAAATGATACCACTGATTGGTTTCTAAAGATGAGAAGATAAGAGCTGTAGCAAACTTTGCACCTTATATCACATACCATAATGGTTTAAGACCCCCATTTTCAGTGGAACACAAAGCAGACCATTGGCCCATGAACTAATTTGCATTTTCATAGTTGATGTGCGTCACCTGTACATTTCCATATCATCTAGAAAATAAATATACAGAGCAGAACACCGTGATAGATCCTAAACTAGAAGGATTTCGGTGTCTGGCTTATCGGCCCCTAGAACAGTCTCCACTTTGTGGTAAACATAAACAAGGCAATCGTAACAGCGATCTTCCATTTCCCATGTCCCATGGCTATGCTGAATTCCTACTCTAGACTTTCCAACACTTTTCAACTTTTGTCCCTTCGAGTCGCACAGCTATTTCTTTGTTTGAATGCTTTTTGATGATTATACAGCCCTTTGCCCAGTTTTACATGAATCAATGCTTGTACTGATGTTTTTTTTCACATTCAAAAGAGCCAGGCAGAAAATACATAAATGCATATTGCACTACCCTTTGAACCAGAATTCTTTGAAAAAGCAGTTAGTGTCACTGAGTAACTTCTGGTTTCTGTTTTAACAAGAAAAGTTGTATTCAACGGTTCTAAAGCCCCAGCGGCTGGGACAATGCCGTACCTTGCAATTCAGTCTGTGTGTTTTTGTACATTTCTATTGAAAACGGGGTTTGTCTGATCAAATGTCACTCAAGTCTGTCACAAAGAGAATGTATGATTTTCCATAGAATGAATCGCAGAGGCCCCTACTCAAAAAGGATTAGGCTCGGCTACTTCTTAATTCTCATCAGTACACTAAGTCAAGGGACAAAAGCCAGTCTTTGTTGCAAACAATTGCTTTTTTAGCTTTGTGTTAAATGACATGCCTGTTAACCCTTTGCCGGTGCTTGTTATGAAAATAAGAAATGCTGGATATTCCTGAGTTTCTTTAGCTGTGTATGAATAAAAGCAACAGAAATAAACTAGAAGCCAACGAGAAGGATATCGGTGTGGTTGCCGTTTTACTAGCAGTTTAGTGCAGCAAGAATGTAATCTGCAACTGAGCATCACAAATGAGCATTTCAACTGTGTTAAATGGAATCAATCAAATCACAACTGGCTGCCTATGATTACATGGAGCCAAATAGTTTGCCCCCATTTGCAATGCAAAAAAGAGCTGTAGGTTGTGAGAAGCTCTTTCATTTCTGTGGTGTCACAAATTTAATTCATTCACTCTTTGCTTTAAGTAGGAAAAATATGTCTAAAGAGCACAATATATCAGGGAACACTGATGAAGGAGAATGTAGAGTCAGTAAAACTATTGTGCTTTAGACGGCAACGAAAGAAACATGGTCAGGGACAAATTCAGGACTAGGACCCAGTAATTAGGTATTAGCTAGTCAAAATAGAAATACAACTGGCTGGCTATAAGCCAAATCCACAGCCGCATGGATTTAAAGGAAAAAGAGGAAGCCTTATTTGATTTATCCTACTTAATCTATTAGAACATCTAAAATATGCAGCAGGGTTGAATCAGTATTGCTTGTTGAAGGGCAAAACTGAATCAACCATGTATTGCACCATGCATTGTACTGGAACGGTGTTCTCATTGGCCCTGCAGCATGTAGATTTTAATGGTAGGGTTTCCAAAGCCAAGGGCTACATCCATTGAAGGCCACTGGGACAACCACAACAACAGGATGTTACTTATTAGCACAAGTGAATCTGCAATTAAAACTCTTCCACAGGGGGGGTTTTAATCCTACAAATTATAACTGTTTCAGCTCCTTAGTAACAAGCAACAATAACTTTCCTAAATGGCAGCCTGGTTTTTTAATTGTCCTTTTGCACCCACATCATTTCACAGTTGGCTGTGTGTGGCTACAATAAGTATCTATCACCCCTTAAAATAATATTCTTGAACTCTTCTCATCGAAGGGATTATGAATGCCAGGGGACATTCCAAAAGCACATCATATGCACACATGTTGGGTTTTAGAAGATTTTTTCATGCGGTAAGAACTAGGATTCAGGGTATGAGCTATAAAGTTCAGGTTCACAAGTTTATACAGTGCAAGGGAGAAGAATTTAATATAATATAGGAATGTAATGTATGACACATGTACAGTATAGTGGCACACAGTGGGTAATGGGTGCCCGAAACCCATTATCCAGAAAGCTCAGAATTATGGGAAGGCTGTCTCCCATAGACCCCATTTAAGCAAATAGTCCAAATTTTTTAAGATGATTTCCTTTTTTTCTGTAATAATAAAACAGTATATCTATAGAAATAAGTCAAATCAACTGGACTTGGCTGTGTTTTTTTTTTGTCCTTCAAGATGTTTCACCAGTCATCCAACTGGCTTTCTGAATTCAGAATTGAGAAAGCCAATGATTTTTTAGTAGACTAGCAGTATGAAGATTCAAATAACAGAAAACCCCTTATCTGGGAAAACCCCAGGTCCTGAGCATTCTGCATAACAGTCCCCCATACCTGCTCCAGATAAATGAATATCTTGTGAATTGTATTTCTAAATACAACTGAATTGTATGACGTGCACTCCCAATACTTCTGAAGACCAATGCAGTGTTTTGGTATAATGGTTTCGCAATACCATTAATTATTATGGTGAATTTAAGAATGATCAAGAGACAAAAACACTCTGCTCTTTAGCTTTAACATAATTTGTATTCTGACATTTTTAACTTGAAGGCACAATGACTACAGAAAATATCAGGTCAAAGAGTAAAACAGGGGATGGGCTTGCATAGCAATACAGACTATCATGCAGCTGCTTTGGAAAACATACTATAGGGGGCCAGAGGCTAATCTAGGGCAGTGGCACATCCATTTGAGCTGGTCTTCATCTCAGCGGCTTGAAGGTTAGGAAAACAAGATAGCTATAAGTCCCTGAATCCAGTTCCAAGAAGGAACTTCTATGTTTCCTTCTGTAAAAATATACAACCCTGCAGTAATGGCAATAAAAAAATTACCTTTTCACAGACCCACATTAAGGGGGTTATTTATCAAAGGTCGAGTTTATTTGCTTGTTTGATAAAAAAAAAACTAAAATTAAAAAAAAACTCATATCAATGCAATCGGGGGTGGTGAACTTGAGTTATTGATCGAGTTATGGGCGAAAAAAATCTTGAATTGTTCGAACTGATTGAGTTTTCTAGGGCAGTCCACTGAAAAAACATCTTCAAATGGTGAAAGGGACATCTGCCATTGACTTCTACATGGCCTCCACAGGTTTTAGCTGGAGTATTTTCCGATTCAAGCTTTTTGCAGCTTCAGGGCATAATAAATCTCAAAAAAATCTGGTTTGCATAGTGACTTCGATGTTACATGTTTCTTTAAATAACCAGTGATTTCTATACAACTAGAGCATCTGAACCTCATATTGATACAATAACAGCCTCTAAATATACTATATAGCTACTTTTTAGCCACACTGCTATAATATCTATGAAAAATCATCAAGTACACTACACAGTAACATATCGAGTGTGCCAATTGTCATACAGGCATATAAATTCATATTTGAGTTATATAATATATGGGTTAAACACACTATATCTAAACCCGCTACATCTAATTGCATATATACTATGTTCCCCGACTTTCCTTAAAGTATACAACTGGAGAAAGCCTTTTCAAAGTATCTGTACTATCAATTTTTATAAACTTTTACATATTTTACATTAGTATTTTCTCACTATTGTGCTCATGCATTTATTTTTTCGTAATTATTTTTTCGTAATTATTTCTTTGTTTTGCTTTCTCAATTCTCTGACTTTTTTTTTTAATTTTTTTCTTTAATTCATATTTCTTTATATAAGTTTTTTCTAAAAAAAAATGTTTTAAATAGTTTTGCTAATCTAACATTGTAGATATATGGGCTAAATTAGCCCTCACCATGTAACCTTTACAACAATATATTGTAATCCACAGCATTTGTATGTAACAATAAGCATTTTGACCACTAGGTGTTTTTACGGATTGTGTTAAAGGAGAAGGAAAGGTTAAAATTAAGTAAGCCTTATCAGAAAGGTCCATCTAAATATACCAGTAAACCTCCAAAGTGGTGCTGCTCTGAGTCCCCTGTCAAAAGAAATACAGTATTTCTTTCCTTCTATTGTGAACACATGGGCTTCTGTATCAGACTTCCTGCCTTCATCTTAAACCTCATTGCCCTGGGCAAGAGCATGCTCAGTTTGCTCCTCTTCCCCCTCCCCCTCACTTCTCTACTGTAATCTGAGCCCAGAGCAGGGAGAGACTCAGGCAGGAAGTGATGTCACCCCACGTTAATACTGCAGCTCCTATCCTAAACAAACAGAGAGTTTCTAGAGCTTTTTACTTAGGTATGGTAAAACATTCTACAGAATAAATATAGCATTCTAGCTTGCACTATTGCAGCTAATCTATTGGCAATAAAATGCCTCCGTAGCTTTCCTTCTCCTTTAAGTGGTAACATGTGTTGTCTCTTGTGATTGGTCACAGCCCCTTTATATTCTATGTACAGGGGTGTGCCATTTAGCCTATGAGTAACTGCTCCAACAGGCACAAAACGCGTTAGGTCTCTGTCCAATATGTCCTAATAAACATTTTGTATTTTTTTAATTCATTGGTTTATTATTATTTTGGGAGGAACTCCCACTTATCGGAATATTACTGTGGATTTGCACCCTGGAACTGTGAGTATGTCCTCCTGTGCTTGTTGATGTTTTTGCTATCATTTTTCTTTATATATTTTTTTGGTAGTACCATTATTATTCTTTTTGGCTTTGAGCACCATTCACTTTTTCACATATTTTTTTTTGTATCCCAAAAAATCCAAGTTTTCACTCAAACTAACCTCGGAAACTCAAATTTTTCAGGAAAAACATAACTCGACCTTCTATTGACCTATTGAAGTCAAATGTTTAATATCAAAACAATCGTTAAGTAAGATTCATCAATCCATGGATTAAAATGTGATATTAAATAGAGAAACAAAACTATTCTGATGAATAATTATATTTTAGTACAATCTTGTGCCGTTGAGCATTTGTTGGCTGTCAGTATTGCTGAGTGTACCAGTGGCACAATAAGGTTTCCTTGTCGGCAGATTTTCCCTTGAGACTTAAAGGATGTCATTCCTGTCTGAGTAGTGGAACAGTAATACAAGGGCGCCTTCCAAGTGCAACACTTCACTGTCACCAGTGAACAGTCTAGCTTGTCATATGTGCAGTCCAACAATACATACATTAGCCCTGACACTGAATCCAGACTCCTATTGCAGGTGCTTTCTAACAAGCAGTGTTTTTTTTGTTCAATCTGAACAATGGGAGATGACTTCAGTGATCTTGTTTCAATTGCAAATTATCTCTCTTTCTTGAACCAATAAGTGAAACCTGTTCATGTTCATTGTGTATCGTTTTTTGCATTAGAACTGTATATCACAGGCAGAAATCCTTATCACCATATAAAGTGTTCTTTTAAAGCAAGGTCATAATGAATAAAGCGTCAGTACTTAGGCTGGACCGGATGAGCTTCTTCCTCCTCTGAGTTTTAAAATACTTGGGTGAAATAGCTGAAAATGTGATCCATGGTAGAGTCCTGCAGGGTTACCTGCAAAAAAAGAGGGCACCCTGCGGAATTAGGGGAAGATTTTCAAGTGAGGGTATAGATGCGGGTTTGCAAGTCGGGTTGCTGGTCTCTTCTAAATTTCTTATCTTATGTAATATTGTCTATATTTTACTAAGTTTTAAGTTTTACAAAACATGTTTCTGTTCCCCGCCCACTTTTGATGATGTCACTTTTTCCGGTTTGCAGCAACATCACTTCCTGTTTGATGATGGTCAGCGGGTTGCAGGTCGGGTTGCGGATAAGGCAGTTGCGGGTCTGGATAGCGGATCAAAGGTTGCGGTTTGGGTCGCGGGTTTGGGTCCAGTCGGGTCTGGCTCTTAGAAATTGGTTCTGCGCAGGACTCTAGTCCATGGCCAACTTTGGCTTCTTCTTGTCTGTACTTGAGACAGCTTAATCTTTACTTTTCATCATGGACAGCACCATTCACAGGAAAGTTTTCTTTAAAACGCCTTTATTTAGACATGGGCACCGACCCAGAAAAACACAACGTTTCAGACCGACATTGGTCTTTTATCAAGGGGGAAACTCTTGCTGAACTGTACTTTAGACAGCATCCATTTCTATTCATTTACTGCACTTCTTGCTCACTTCATAAGGAAATGACATAGCAATCCACTGGTCTTCAAGGGTCCAGTAGCAGTAGAGCAGTTCTCTGTCTGTGCACAACCCTTCAATGCAGTTATACATGTTACAATCTTCTACTATTACCTGTATTGCACTGCATTTCATAGCCTATGAAATCTATCTAAAGCAACGCCACCCACCCCAAATAGTATATTGGAGATATTACAATAAGCATGACCTGCAGTTCATCTAACAGAGGACTATTTTCATAAACAGTCTCTGCCCTGTGTTGGTCCCAATGTTATTAATTACATTTTTCCCCACAACATCAGAATTTGGATGCTATACCCCTATCCTGACACATGATAAATTACTAATGAGCTCTGTTTAGAATCAGCATTTCAGTCAACCTATGGTTCCAGGACATTTTGGGGCCTATTTATTTATGCTGTGTAATACTAAATTCTAAATGGTGTAAAAAGCTGTGTATAAGAAATGGCACATTTATCAAGGTGTGTTTTATTTTACGCCATACGTACGCCAGATTTGCCTCCCTTACTTTACACTGCTTCTGGCAGAAGTTGCTCAAAGAAAAAACATTTTTATGCTTTTTTTACATACAGGTGCCTGGCAATGTTTGGCAAATTGTTACACCATTTTGTATCCCACATAATACATACTTGGTAAGTCTTTGGAATGTCTGGTGGGCAGTTCTTGGAAACATGGGGTACAAGATATTAATGTTCTTCCCCAATAACACTGGGTTTAATCTTGTCAATTTTGCCTGGGCACCATAGGTACAAGGTGGAAAGACAAGTGGGAAAATAAAGTCATTTTTTAAAAAGCTGTAAAGCTGGAAACCGTTTCCCCTGCAGTGTCCTTAGAGGAAAGTACTTTCTTTGTTTCTTTTTCTGAGTTTCCTGAGAAATTCACTGAAGATTTGCTGTCAAAGAGTAGTTATTCCTTAACCCTTTCTCTGTTAGCCCGCAGTGATAGATAACTAGGCACCAACTTAATTCATTCTAGAACAAAACTGCAAAAAAAAAAAGAGAGACAACAAAGCAGAACTAACCAGAGAAAACAAAAGTCTTTCTTGAGAGCTTACAATCTAATGGGCTTGGGCTAAAGGTTAATGTCATACAAAGTGAGGAGTGCCTATGGACAAGGGTTCTTTATGTCTCCTAAATAGACAATATATTCATGTTCCACTTGTACACAATAATCTGCTTTTTATGTGAAATACAATTCTCTCCAAAGCATACAGTTATGTGGAAGATAGAGGGACTACAGTGTTTACTTCTTTAAAAAGTCATAAACAGACTTGGTGTGACCTTGCTGCTGCTGCAGGCACATTTTGGTAATCTGTGCATAATGATTTTTTACATTAAAGCACAGTTTGTGTTGGGCCCTTGTGTGTCACAGTAATTTAAGAACAGTCATTTTGCACATTCCGATCCCATTATGTTACATTGTTACTGAATAAAGAGCGGTATTATGTTGCGCCTATAAAGGGCAGAAGTGGCCTGAATTTTATCTGCTGAACGAATCAATCTGGATTATGTCAGCTGAAAAGAATTGTGGACTGCAGTTTCCAGCAGATGGGGGATATATTTTTTTTAATGTATCTGTTGGTTTTGAATACATCAGCAGAGATAATACCTTTTGGTGACTGAGATGTAGTTCTTTCCCCCCCTTCTGCTGCTTTTTTTTTTTGTTCGTATGAAAACTGTACCAATTATCGTTTCAACATAAAGTATTAGGAGATCAATTGGGGAACTGAATGGTATTTCCTAATGGCTATCCAGTGTATTATTTGAGCCGCCTTGACAAGCTGTCTAAGTTGTGGGAAAAAGACAGAGAGAAGAATGAGGGAACAGTTTGGGGAAAGAAGGGGGGGGCAAAGAGGGCGGAGCTTGGCAGAGGATATGAGCTATTTATCAACAGGCTAGTGAGAATGATAGAATTAATAAGTACACTTAATGAAAAAGGATGTTCAAGGGCACATTTCTTCCTATTGCCATGAAAAAATAAGTTTTATTGAGCACTTTTCACAAATTTTTTTCACGAGCTGTCCTTAATATATATATATATATTCAAAAAAGAACCGCACTCTCAGGACTTGATCAAAGTGTAGAAAATAATAAATGTTTATTTCAACGTCAAGTCTTCCTGAAGATGGCTTGAGTTTGGAGCCGAAACATTGAAATAAACATTTATTATTTTCTACACTTTCATCAAGTCCTGAGAGTGCGGTTCTTTTTGGAATTTCTACATGACATATTTAACCGGCACCCAGGCAGTGACTACATGAGGATTTTTGAGTGCACCAGTACATAGTTGGTTATTTATATATATATATATATATATATATATATATATATACATTATATATACACTGTATGTATATATATATCTATATTGACTATTGATATATAAGGTTTAATATTCTATTTAACAGGCTACACAAAAGATTAAGAACAACATGAAAGCACTTTTTTTCTGGTATCCAAAAGAATTAGAGATGATAACGCTATTAGAGATAACTGAGGAATTCCATGACCGTATATGATATGGTATATGGTATAATGTACCCCTTCATCAGAAAGTACTCACGAGCGATTGGGGAGCTCACCATTATTTCCCGAACACCAGTGTGGGTTCCCTCTCAGCAGCAGCTTGCAATCTATATCCGTATCTTAAGACTCAGGATTAACTCTGCTCTCCTAAAAAACTGGAGGTGTGCAGAGTTAATCCTGAGTCTTAAGATACTGTACGTATAATGTATCCCTTACTGTAAATCTTAATATATGAAAGTTTATGGCTGTATAAAGGCACATGGTCACTGGTCATACATATCTAGGTGGTTTACTATATTGTTTAGTGGAGGTATTTTACATTGTACAGTATATAAGAGCCTTGTTTCTTTATATCATAACAGTGACCTCTATTATCCTTAACCGTATAAATGTTTATTCCATTTTAGATCAAGATATAGGCCCTCATTTACCACTGCCCCAGGCACAAGTGCTAGAGCACTCCAGGGAGCAAGATAGCAAGTTTACTGGTTCATACTGATGCAAAGTCACAATGTTCTTGGCAATTGGCCCAACCCAATAATGTCATTATGTCTTTGTGAGCAAATTGCCAGCAATGTTTCAGCACCACATTTAAAATGCAAGGACTTTCTGAACCCAGGTCTTGACAATTCCTGGGAGGGCTTCTTTATACTGTTTATACTGTTTTGGACAATCCTGAAGACTTCCTGTCCTGACCTGTGCCTGAACTTCAGAATATGACTTTGCCCAACCATTCTGATACCATGTTATTGGACTTTAGCCTGTTTTGTCTGTTCCATAGCTCTAGCTTCTCCTCAATACATGCTTCATCATCCTGACTGCCTTCTGGCCTTGACAACAAAAACTGCTCCATGTTTTTGCGCTTTATTTTGGAAGCCCAAACAATTGAGAATTTTCCACAACTGTGGACTTTCATAATGGCAAAGTGAGAAACCCAGCATGTGTGAATGGGCAAATATTATTTATCCATTTGTTCAGGCCAGTGGCCCAAATACTGTATCTATGCAGAAGCTAGAGGGGTCTGCAGTTCCGCACTTGCACCATCTACCCACTGAGAATGGACGAATAAGATTTTCATTTAGAAAAGATTAATCACAGGGTAGTGTCCTTAAACTGACCTCCAAAGTGATTCACATGTGCAGCCAGTAGGATGAAAACCAACCAAGCTTCCCAATTCCAAATGAATGAAAACTATTATGATACTAACCGCAATATTCCTCCTTGGTGGAGCATAGAATGATCAGCCTCACACTAAGCATAGCAGCTTTGGAACCATACACCTAGGGGGTTAATTATTAAATCCCGAATGCCAAAAACTTGAATTTTTTTTTTTACTATAAATCGTAATTTTTAGTGGAAAAAAAACCTTGAACTTTTTGAGATTTATTAATTCCCGAGGATGGAAAAAGTCCAAATCTGAAAATCCGGCATCTCAGATCTACCGAGGTTGTTTATAAATCAATGGGAGAGGTCCCTATCCTATTTTGAAGTTTCTGTGGTCTGCTCTGGAATTAGCCCGAAAAACTGGCTATTTTGTGCTTTTTGGGCAAAAATCGGAAAAATTCTGGCTTTTTTGGGAAAAAAACCTGTTTCTAGGAGTTGCATAACACATTGGATAATCCTATCACAGTAACTACAAAGAATCAACACCTCTGTGAATTTCAGATGCCACCTCTCTGAAGAGTTGCAGTGTGCCTCTGTGATAGGATTGGTGGAAGAGTCTATATGCCGAGAACTTTCCACACCAGTCATTTGAACTGAAGAAGCTGCTTGGAAGAACAAAAACGTCTTCAATAATTACTCAGCATGTCCAGTTGTTTATTTTTGAATTACTTGTATTAGATATACCATGACCTTCAGACTTTGGCTCTTCGGCGGTTCAGGACTATTGAAAATGCGGCATGGCTTCGGCACAAGGGGGGCCCAGCTATTTCAAAAAGTGCAGCACAGCCAAGTCCCCCTTTAGGCCTGGTCCTGGTACAGCAGTACCCCCTGTGTCACCCTGATGGCGGCACAGGTGAATCTAAGAGCTTGGCCGAACTGAAACTGAACAAGGATCAGATTGTGTCCCAGACCTGCTCCCTCCAGAATCTCTGGGCACTCCCCCTGAACTCCCCTAATTGCAGGAGCAAAGGAAGAAGGTAAAGGGTATGCCTGGTAGGGGGATGGAAGTAGTATTGCAGCAGCAGGCATGGCCTCTGGTCGAGCTCACAACTGAGGTGGGGGCTCCTGAGGTGGCAGCCCCAATGGGCCCTGGACACAACCCAATCCAGCCCTGATCCGAACCCCTACATAACTATAGAAAATTTGCGCTTTGCATCAACAGTTTTCACCCAGGCAACCCGTTGGCAAGTATTCGGGATTTGGTTGAATCCTGATTTAAAGGGTTTGTGAATTCGTAATATAAAAGATGATGAAGGTATCAGACTGTTTAGCTAGGAGTAGAATAGCAACCTGAACAGTGCATGAAAATACTTTGAGAAGGTTCAAATTCCCCATGAATATAAAATTACCCTTATGATAGCAAATCATATTTTAAATTTTAAAAATGTTTTAATTGACTAAAAAGAAAGCAACACCGTCCAGTTATTATACAGTACTTCTAGAACCCTGGCTGAATGAGAATGCATTGATACAGTTGCAGAGACCATCTCATGGAGACACACTGGATCTGTAATATTCTTAGCACTGGGAGATATTTATTCTGAAATCAATGGACAATTCTGCTATTATATTGTACCAAGCTGCTGAGTTTTTTTTTCTTTTTTTTTTTAATTCTGCCAATCTAATGCCACCATCTGCAAAGATCTGGATTTTATAATACATCTAAGCTGTTTTTAATCTATTTTTACTGCCATGTTCTGTCCTGAAATGTCAAAGAGAGCAGAATAGGTCTCGGAATTAACATGACAGTTAAGAAACTTGGCAAGATCGGAGAGCAGATTGTGACATTAACACAATACAAAAGAGATTGATGAAATTAACATTAATGTATGCTTGTAGATACTCTAAAAACCTATATGTTCACCATAATGGAATTAAAAATGGGAATTTTTTTATGTGCATGCCATTAAATGGAAATCTGTGCAGTGAATAGACATTTCCCTATGAAAGGAATTTATAAAAAAAATAAAATAATACTGTAATCCTTTCTCTGGATTAAACAACAGGTTTATGTATCCTAGGTCAAACGGGCATATGGTTAATTCTGAATGCCAATTTCATTTGAGATTTTTTTTTTTTTACTCTGTAATAAACAGCTTTAAAAACAGAAATGCTGTAATATCAGCAGCTGCAAAATGTATTATATGGTAAGAACAGCCATAAGCGCCGGAGTTCATTCAAGTTCACAGTTAATTCAAAAAATAAGTCGCTGAGCCTCTATCTTCCTATAACACAAACATTATTAAAATGCTATCTTTAAAACATCATGTCAGCTTCTGCCCTTTAAAATTTGCAGCTGCTTTTGTTAGTCATGGCTATCCGCTAATAGCCTGGTACAGCTTGTAAAAAATAAAAAGGGAGGTTTTCAACGGTAGAATGATTTGTTTGGAAATAAAAAGGCCACGGGAAGATTCTAGGACACTCAACATGTGGTACTAGGGTAAACAAGCAGGGGAGGGTTTTAAAAAAAAAGTGGTCTGTACTTAAGTTGGTAATTAATAACTTGTTAAATGAGAGCCCCATTTGTGGGAAATATTCAGTCTCCATAAATGATTTAAAGATAAAATGGTTCTGTTTATTTTTGTGTAGGCAATCATAGATGCTGCAGCTATTTCTTTTTAATACAGCCTTAAATAGCTTGTTTTAGTTTCCCATTTTTTGGGGTGAAAGGTTTGCAAACATAGGCTTAATAACATACTACCCATTGGTGTTAGTGAGGGTATAGAGACAATAGGCCTGCATTGGTCACTCTGTTTGCCTTGTCCTGTCCAAGAATTGTCCAGACTACAGAATTTTCTGCTTTTGCAAACCATTTTTTTAAAAGTGTAAAATCATGTTTTTTCCACGACTAGCTATTTCTTTTCATCCAATCACCAATATGCCTAGTTTAAGGAGAGTAAATGGAAGACGTGGATGCCAAAGGGCTCTGTTAACAGTAGGTTACCGTTTTATACCTCCTAACATTTTGGAAATAGAAAGAAGGACAAAAAGATTACAAAATTTGGCAGGTTATGAAAGTTTGAACACATTTCTGTAGTTTATATGTTATCACAGTTTTTTTTAATGAAGGTGAATTGCCCTTTAAGCTGCAAGTCACAGTTTCCCCAATATACCTGCTTATCTTAAATTGTTACAATTGTTTCTTAGTTTATCTTAAATTGTTACAGATGTATCAAAGTTCAACTGCCACATATTCTCGGCTCTTTGCCAAAAGCGAATTAAGTTTTAGAAACATGTATCTTTTTCTGGCTGTTCAGTGCAGGAGGTCAAAGAGAAAGACATCAATATGGGACTGTGGGTTGAACTGTCAAAATTGGGACTGTCCCACGAAAAACGAGGTATGCCATTTGTCTTCTCATGGTGCCTTTACTGCTGAGACTGAGGTGCTCAGGAAGCAACATTGCCTGCCTCTACTGCTGCCAAACCACTGCCCAAAAAGTCAGAATGGGACTCACCATCCTGAACCTTAAACTGGTTTTAAATCTGCCCCCATCCATCACTTTGGGTCATTGATGTGGAGCCAGCCTTGCTGTCTGACTTACTTTTCTTTACAAAATAAGTAATAAGGAACAACGATAAGGACCAGGCTGCTAGAAAATGGTATGCCAAGATTCCTAGATATTTAGATGTGTGTAGATATGTCCTACAAGTTTAAAGGGATACTGTAATGGGAAAGCAGGGGCGATCCTGGCCCCTCCGCCGCCTGAGGCAGCAGCAGTTGCTGCTGCCCCCCCCCCCCTGGAAATTCGCTCTTATAGTACCAGGAGCAGCATTTTTGCTGCCCCTGGTACCTAGTGGGGCGCTGCCGCCTGAGGCGACAGCCTCAACTCGCCTCATTGGCGAAGCACCCCTGTGGGAAACGCATCAGTTAACGGTGCTGCTCCAGCAGAATTCTGCACTGAAATCCATTTTTCAAAAGAGCAAGCAGATTTTGTTATATTCAATTCTGAAATCTGACATGGGGCTAGACATATTGTCAGTTTCCCAGCTGCCCCCAGTCATGTGACTTGTGCTCTGATAAACTTCAGGCACTTTTTATGCTGTACTGCAAGTTGTTACAAGTTACAAGTTATATCACCCCCTCCCCCACCAGCAGCCTAACAACGGAACAATGGGAAGGTAACCAGATAGCAGCTCTCTAACACAAGATAACAGCTCCCTGGAAGATCTAAGAACAACACTCAATAGTAAAAGCCAAGTCCCACGGAGACTGACTCACATCAAGTAGGCGAAATCACAGCCTGCCAGAAAGTAGTTCCATCCTAAAGTGCAGGCACAAGTCACATGACTGGGGGCAGCTGGGAAACTGACAATATGTCTAGCCCCATGTCAGATTTCAAAATTGAATATAAAAAAATCTGTTTGCTCTTTTGAGAAATAGATTTCAGTGCAGAATTCTGCTGGAGCAGCACTATTAACTGATTCCTTTTGGAAAAAACATGTTTTCCCATGACAATATTGCGGATGCTTTTTTTCCACTTTTGCTGCTGTGCCTCTGGCATGAGATGCAAAAATATGTACCTGACTATGAACGGAGCACTGGCAGGCCCACCTTACACCCAGGAGCCCACTCTATGTACTCCTTTACCACGGGCATTGAGCAGGCACAATCAATTGTGCTTGTAGGTGCAAAGAGCACTGTGCTTAATGTGTGTTATTTTCAGAAGTATCTTTTTCTGAGCACAGCATTTTGCCGTGGATATGCTTCACAGCCAGTACATGGTACCATCATTATCCATAAAGCTCAGAATTATGGGAAGGACATCTCCCATAGAAACCATTTGAATCAAATTGATCAAATTTTCAAATCAAATTTCTTTATCTCAGTAATAATAAAACAATACTTTTTAGTTGATCCAAACTAAGCTTCATGAATCCATATTGGTGGCAAAACATCAAAATCCTATTGGGTTTTATTGAATGTTTAAATGATTATTTGGTTGACTAAGGGAGTGATTAATCAATGGTTGAATTCAAGTTATTTCCTTGATTTGACTTTTTTTGTGCGAGAAGTCCAAAATTCAAATGATGGTTTCCATAATTTACTCCAATCTTCATTATTTATTAAGTGCAAAAATCAGAAAAAAATATACAACGGCTGCATCTAAAGGCTTGAGAGTTTACGTTGTAAGTCAATGGGAGTTGTCCTAGACAAAATGCATGCTTTTTTAAAAAAAAGTTTGAGGGTTTGTAGACCGATTGAAAATGAATACGAATTTGATGCAATCATGTTTTCTTCCATGGTTTAAATTAGTCAGGTTTTTTATATAAAAAATCTAATAATAAAAAATATATCTATATAATAAATAAGCAAACATCTGAGTTGGTAAAAATGTGAAAAGGAAACTCTAAAATTGTCAATTTTGATAAATATGTCTCTTAAAGAATAGAGATCCCTTATCTGGAAAACCCCAGATCCAAAATATTCCAGATAATCAATCCTATTCCTGTACTATGCTTTAAACAGGGACCAGTGCTAAGTGAATGGAGCTTAGTTGTGCACCTCTTGGCATACCAATTGCATAAATGAGCTTATAAAGACTTTTTATTGTGATTCACTTTCAACCTGTACTGTACAATATCAAATTAACCATTAATTGTCAGACAAGCTATTCCAACGGTTCTGTTGCAAACTATCAATACAAAGAAACAGACACATCTGAATGAGAGCAGAAAATAAACTTTAAAAAACACTGTTTCAGTCGAAATGTTGCTGAAATGTTAGTACAGTATTCCTATTTGATTTTTATCTTTGAAAATGACATTCTGATCACAGCAGCTGAATTACGTTGATCTATACCATTGTGATAGGTGTTCTCATACCATATAATTGGCACTCTAAAAATACATGTTAATAGTAGTAATAATAATAATAATATAATGTGAAAATTCCAGTGGCAAAAGAATACAATGTCTCCATCTTATTTTCTTTTTTTTCATTTTCCTTAGGAGAAAAAAAAATACAAAGGCTTTAATTTCAATCCATCTTTGTTTAGCCCAGTGAACATAAAAGCACCTTCAGGGTGGGCAGGATGCCATGGTGACAGATGGACTCCCATGTAGACAAGCCAAAGAAACAGTATGCATATGTAGTTACGATGTTAGGTGCTTTATTAATGTTTGAGAATGTTAATCCACAATAGTCGCACAGAGTCAACAAAAACCTTTAAATAATTATTCTTCCTATTCTAGGTCCCCAAATACATATGTTTGTTATTTAAATGTTTTATTATCATTATTATTATCATCATCAACGGCCTTGAACTTACTATTTCTCCGACATAAACTTCTTCATGTTGCTGCATACTTTTATACAGTTTTGATTGTAAGCCCAAGTGGGCATAACTACTGTATGCGTCTGTCTGCCAAGTGTTCTGCAGAGTGATGTGGAATATATTGGCTCTTTATACATGAGTGGCATAATGCTAATTATTATTACAATTAAGGCAGAGACAAAGAGCATTATAGTGAGGCCTATACTAGTGTTGCCTCCGGAGATGAACAGTAGGGAATTGACCAACATGGCTTTGCGGTCTGGCCAATCTCTGTGTAAATAGCTCAGCTGGGGGAAAGCTTAGACTTTAGCCTCGTAGGGCTGTATGTATAGTTTATCCTGATTAAGCCAAAAGCCTGAACATGATTACGTATTTCTTTTGAAGCCTGTAGAACCTATTTTTTTTGTGTGTGTCATCTGTGTCCAACAAATGAGGTTATTGTTATACCATCATTAACGTGGGAAGCATGCAGGAAATACTTGGAAATATAACATACATGGATTTACTCATTTTTTGGCAGAGGTACATTTTGCTGCAGTCTGAGTTACAAATCTCTTTGTGGTGGGGGTGAATGGAAGAAAGAGTTAAATTGGAGATTTTCCTTAATACTAATCCAAAATCAGTGAGTTATGGTCAGCTTTAGGTGAAGGGAGCAACCGACATTTATAAACTGACTCTGTAGCACATTGACCCTTGTTCCACAAAAGTGTCAGTACAAGAATGGGATCTGTTATCCAGAAGTCCACTATTCAGAAAACTCTGAATTACAGGAAGGCTATCTCCCATAGGGGCAAATTCACTAACTGCCTGAAATTCGCAAGCAATGGCTTAGCTCACATCGCCACACTTGGCCAGGCGAAAATTCGTCAGGCCAATGCTAATTCACTAAAATGCGTAGTTTCGTCCAGGGCGCCGAACGATGGTCATGTTTCGCTAGTGTTGATTCGGCAAGCAAAGCGAAGTTGCGCTAACGTTGGCTAATGAGCATTTCAATGGACGTATATGTTGCATTAAATACATTACACTACACAAGCCCAGGGAACTTCAATAAAAGAAAATAGAGTTGTTATATTGCCCTACGCATGAGCCCAGTGTATAGTTTATGTGCCATATGTAAGGAAATGTAGGGGGGAAGCCGGGTACCCTAAAAAAAATTACGATCTTTTGCAGCTTATCACCCTGAAAAAATTAAAAATCGCCAGCGTTTTTTAGAGTCTATCTCCTTCGCTAGCAGTTACTCCAGCACCCGTTTTAAATCAGCGAAGTCCCGAAATGACTTCACATTGGCGAATTTTCGCCAGCGTTAGTCACTTCGCCTTTTAGTAAATTTGCCCCATAGACTCCATTTTAATCAATTTATGTTTCATGATTTCATGATTCCCTTTTCTCTGTAATAATAAAATCGGACCTTGTACTTGATACTGGCTAAGATCTAATGAATTTGTATTGAAGGCAATACCATTCTATTGAGTTTCTTTAATATTTAAATAATTTTTTAGTAGATCCTTTATCCAAAACCCCCCAGGTTCTGGATAATAGGTCCCATGCCTGTACAAATATTGGCCAAGGTTTGGGGGTAGTGGTTCTATTTACCCTTTTCACTATTCTCTTGTCCTGTCAAGCTTTACATGAGACAGTCCCCCCCTTTTTTTTTTACCCGTGAGCCACATTCAAATGTAAAAAAATGTTGGGGAGCAACACACGCATGCAAAAAATTCCTGGGGGGGCAAATATGGGTTGTGATTGGCTATTTGACAGCCTCTATGCAGACTGCCAGCCTACAGGAGTCTCTGTTTGGCAGTACACCTGGTTTTTAACCATCCAAAACTTGCCTTCAAGTCAGGGATTCAAGAATAAGAACCTGCTTTGAGGCCACTGAGAGCAATAATCCAACATGTTGCTCATTAGCCACTGGTTGGGGACCACTGGTCTAAGGAATAAATATATCACTTCATTAAAAGTGACAATACCAGTACAACTATGGAATTTGTTATCTGGAAATCCTTTATCCAGAAAGTTCTGAATTACAGGAAGGCCTTCTCACATAAACTCCACTATAAATAAATAATTCAAATTTTTTTCTGATGATTTCCTTTTCCTCTGTAAAATAAAACAGTGCCTGGTACTTGATCCCAACTAAGATATAATTAATAGTAAATAATACATTTGCCTGGTGCATATTCGCAATGAATTTCCGCGTTTCACTGCCGGCAAATAAATTAGCGAAAGTTCACCGGTGAAAATTTGTCGCCGTCAAAACATTTTGGAAAAAATTTTTAGTCAACACTATTCATACGACCATTGACATTAACGCCCGTGTCAAAATTGACGCTAGCGTCAACATTGACGCAGGCATCCATTTTCAAGTTCATCAGCTGGATTTCACTATGTTGTTTCAGGAGGTGGAAGCAGCAATGCTGGAAACATTCAGACAAATACTGCTTTTGTTATCAGTTATTCTGACAACTAACATTCTATTTCATTATGCAGATGCAGTTTGTGGTGGATATCACTTTTAAAACAGAGACTGTGCAACATATTCATCAGTAATTCTTTCACTACCCTCATTTGGCTAATTTGGTCAGGAATATAGAAGAAATCTAGAATACAAAAGAAACCCAGACAAAATACTGTACCATAACTGGTTTATTTTGGAGTAGATGTGGTTCCCCGTATCTGCCACTTGAGGGAGCTCAGAAACCATAAACCAAATAAAAAGTTTGCTCATGCTGTACATGGATTCTTCAATATAATTACAAGCAAGAAGATGAATTGAAACGTCTGATATTTACATACAGTCTATAGCCATTTTAAAGGGTTGTGTAAAGGAGTGGTTCACCATTAAGTTAACTTTTAGTATGTTATAGCATGGCTCATTCGAAGCAACTTTTCCATTGGTCGCCATTATTTTTTAAAAATGTTCAAATTATTATCCTTTTTACCCTCTTTCCAGTTTTCAAATGGGGGTCAAGGCCCATCTAAAAAAAGAAGCTCTCTAAGGCTACAAACATTGTTCTTGCTACTTGTTATTACTCCTCTTTCTATTCCAACCTCTCCTCTTCATATTTCAGTCTCTTATTTAAATCAATGCATGGTTGCTAGGGTAATTTTGACCCTAGCAACCACACTGCTGAAATTACAAAATGAGGAGCTACTGTATAACAACACAAATGATAAAAAAGTAAACCCAATTGCAAATTGTCTCAGAATATCACTCTCTACATCATACTAATAGTTCATTCAAAGGTGAATAACCCCTTTAAAACAATGTTTCCTTGGTCAACCTGTTTTTGTATTATATATGCTGGTGTTTGCAATGCTAAATTCTCCTGCGAAAACATACATCCAGTTATATCAGTTCATTGCAAACATGTTGCATTTTATAGGCACAATAATTCAGTTAACCAAAGAGAGAGAGAGAGAGAGAGAGAGAGAGAGAGAGAGAGAGAGAGAGAGAGAGAGAGAGAGAACATCAAATTACACCACACTCACAGGTCTTTAGTGATGAACAAAAAAAAAATATATATCATACCGAAATTTCGATCTCAACAGAGAACTTTATCGAGGATATGTATATATATATATATGTATCAAAGTAATACACACAATCACCACTGGATGGAAGCAGAGCACAAGGCAATTTCAGAATTTCAGACTTTCCCTTTCCAGATAAAAAGAGCAATGTGCAAGATAATTCTTCTCAACAAACAGACATAGCAAAGCAAAAATCGTCCTAAAATGATTGTTGAAGGCTGATAGTATGACAGTAAGGAGTTTTTGAAGTTACACTGTGTATATTCAATGTCATTGTCCATGCAACTGTAAATCTGTGACATGGATGTGTAGAAGTGTTATTTTTTTTTTAAAGGGGGGTGTTAGGATAGTTTTAAAGCTATGACCCATACAGATGAAGCCACTTGGATTTGTGAGATAAATGCGTCATGACTCATGGTTAATTGAAGAAACTGCGTTATCTAAAGTCATCTTAACTCATTTAACGCATTTAACCTTTCCATTAGCATACCAAAGCACCATTGTGAACAATGGTGAATGCCTTAATTAGATGGGATGTTGTGACGCAGTTTTCTGTGTTAAATGAGATAAATGGGATATCTGTGTTTAGTTATTCTGTGTCAAACAGACAAACCAAAGTGGCTGCATCTGTATGTCTGATTTCAGGAAATGAATCACAGATACTTTATGGAGTTACTGAAAGGTTACTGCCTTAAACTCTATGACATATGCAAAAGTCACTCATTTAATGAGTTCTCTGGTATAAATAAGGATAATTATATTGATATTAAAGAATAATGCCTGACAAAGAGGTGTCCATTTGTGTTGATATTGTCATATATTTTTCATTTACTGGAGACTACTTGAAGTGGAAGACACAAGCTCTGTGGATTCATAAAGAACATAGGAATATCGCTCCACAGCTGCTGCTCTTACAGCCAAAAAGGTGGTTCTACCTCAAGGCCAGGGTACCAAGGCTAGCTTGAGAACCCATCCAAGTCAGGGGGGGGGGTTCACTGGGCAATTGGCGTACACAGAATCGTATTCTCTTTAAAGGGGACCTGTCACCCCAAAAAAAAACCATTCCAAATCCTATTTTATCACATTAGTCAAGCAAAATGAACTTTAATTACACTATATAAATTATTTGAATCTTGTTTCCTTCAGTCTGGGAATTCATAATTATAGCAAGCAGGCAGGAGCCATTTTGTGGACACTGTTATTAAGGCAAGTCTTGCATCATCTCAGAATCTTGTTTGTGCACCAGAATGGGGGACCTGATGTCCATCCCATGCCCTGGCTACACAATTAAATGGTAAAGAGAACAGGGAATATGAGGAGAGCAGTGACATCTAGGAAGAGCTGAATGGAAAGTGAAAGTAATTGTCTGCCCCGCCTCTATGCCACTGGCATAGAGGAGGGGCAGACAATATTTGATTGACAGCTGAGATTTCTAAATGAGCTTCCAACAGCTATGAATGCTTTAATAATAAATAGAAATTGGATTTCATGTTTAATTTGAAAAGTACTTTTATTATACAGATTTTTGTGTCTGGATGACAGGTCCACTTTAAACATCTTCATCTCTTCAATTTCATTCAGAAAGCTACATTTATTTTCAAGAAAAAAAACCCAAACCCATGGTTCTCATTACAAACAAACATACCCATGTGGAATCACAGTGGCAAATTCTGGCAGAGTTTCTTTAAATTAGTCTTTATTAATACTAAAATCACATAACCATCAACAATGGCCCAGGCCACATAAGGTCTTACTCACAGTGACTGATTTGGATAGGCTCGGATATCTCAGCAAGCATTTAGCCTTTTATGCCTATACTATGCCTGTTCCCGATCAGGGGAAAAAAGAAGGTTGGAGAGGGAGAAAAATAGTATGAAGTGACATTTTCACAGGGTGAACTATAGCTAATCACCTGTTTTTCATTTTTCATTTGTGTGCCTGTTTAACCTAATTCTTGAATAAATGATGCTGAAAATTAAAAAAGACATTCACCTCCAGCCTTTAGAACAATCAGGCACAAATGCCCCCTGCTGTACAATGTAAGTGAAAGTCACAGAGGGGGTTCATGAGTGTTTAAAGGGAAAAAGAAAAGGCCACAAGCTGAGTAAACCAGATGATAGTACTCTGCAGTGACACGTTATACCCGCTAAAACTTTCACTAGGAGATACATTATATCTTACAATTAATGAAAGGTTAAGCATAAAGATAGAAATAGCAGCCTCTTTTAATTAGCCTGATAGCCTACAGCTTCCTGCTTTCAGAAGCATCCTGGGATTCTGGGGTTGCTTGTGGTACCAATGTTTAGCTTGCATTAGGCCTACAAAGTTGAAGGACTACAGGTTTGATATCCTTTTTGAAAGGGGTGGTTCAGCTTTAATTTAACTTTTAGTATGTTATAGAATGGCTAATTCTTTTATTTTTAATTTGTTTATCTTTTTTTTTTAACTATTTGCCTTTTACTTCTGTATCGGTGAGATTCAATTCATGGAGAAAAACGTTTCCCCTAATTCAGTTCCATTTGTTCCCATAGACGTTTATAGAGATTTCATGTGATAAACAGTGAAATACGTTTTTCTCGTTGAATTGCATCTGGCTCTATGGGACAAACTGGAATTGAATTAGGAAATAAGATTTTTTCATCACAATGAATCTGGCTCCTAGTATTTAAATCAGTGATCCCCAACCAGTGGCTCACAAGCAACATATTGCTCACCAACCCCTTGGCTGTTGCTCCCAGTGGCCTCAAAGCACGTGTTTATTTTTGAATTCCTGGTTTGGAGGCTGTTTGGAGGTGGTTGTGGTTGGCTAAAACCAGATGTTCTGCCAAATAGAGCCTCCTGTAGGCTGTCAGTTCACATAGGGGCTATCAAATAACCAATCACAGCCCTTATTTGGCACTCCATGAACTTTTTTCATGCTCATGTTGCTCCCCAACTCTTTTTGCAAATAGAATATGTCTCACAGGTAAAAAAAAGGTGGGGACCTCTGAGGGCTTCACTTATATCTTCCCTTGCCCTGCCAAACTGTGTATATGTTTAAGCTCTCCCAGTTGTATTTTTATTTGCTCTTCTTCATATGGTTATTGAACAGCACAATTATATGATCATGGATTGGGTTTGTGACATTAACACTGTAGGTTATGTATAGCATGCCTACTAAGGCTTGCATCTAAATGAGTATTGTGATTGGGAGCACCAGATTACTACCCTACTATCAATAATTATTAACATAATGAATGTGATAGTGAGTGCTTCCACCAGGGGTCCCCAAACTTTTTACCCATGATCTACATTTAAATGTAAAAAGAGTTGGGGACCAACACAAGCATCCAAAACATTGGTGGGGTACCAAATGCTGTTATTGGCAATTGGTAGTCATTATGTGGACTGGCAGCCTACAGGCGGCTCTGTTTGGCAAATGTTTTTGTGCAACAAAACTTGCCTCCAAACCAGAAATTCAAAAATAAGCACCTGCTTTGAGGCCACTGGGAGAAACATGCAAGGGGTTGGAGAGCACAATGTTGAGCGTGAGCCACTGATTGGGGATAACCGGCTTACAGTTACACAGGTTGAGGGTGGTGACCTGATTTTTATGCTGTTAACCAGAGTAAATAAAAACTCGGTATACGCTGCTACTGTTTTATACGTGTGTTTTTTAATTTATATTTGTACAGCAACTGTTCTGTAGTTAGGGAATTTGCCCAAGTGAATTTATGGGATCTTATTTGCTAAAGTGTCACAAAAATACCCATGACATCCCATCTCCCAACAATTCAGAATGCCACCAAACACTTCTGCTTTCTTTTTGACAGCATTACAGCCTGGTTGTATATCTTCATCCACCGCTTTTCTTTCAGGATGTCATTTTATGTTAATTGAATGCCAGTGTTAATCTAATGGAGTTTAGATTTATGATGGTTCTAACACAATGTCATATTCTAATCAATACATATTCTAACATTTGGATGGACAGATGAGAAAATGTGCTTAATCTCTGCGTTTCTGGACTATCAGCTGTCAATAATTCCTCATTTGAATCCTTCGAATGAGCAGATTTATGCTCCTGGGGTTATTGCATTAATCACCAAAATTAAGTTTTGGTTGGAAAAATGTTAAAGGTCACATGAATTTAAAAAAAGCAGTTGCATTACTTGTCCATCTCGAAGCAGAAATGGAATATGAGATAATGTATGAATGAAAATGCTTTAAATACGGCGCCTGCATAGATGTTCCTATAGTTTGCTCTGGAAATGTTATATAATACAGTGCTTCATTTATTTCTGTAGATCCCTTTCTTCTTTCTTCAGACTGAAAAGTTTATTTTAATGAGTACATTTGATCAAAGAGATCATTAAATGGTTTGTGAAGCAAGTTTGGACGAATTGGGTTGCCTGAAGGGCGAGTCATAGCTAATTAAAACAAATGGAAAATGATAAAAACCAGCATTACCTGAGTGCTACTCCGGCAAGGTTTAAATCTAAAACTTAAGGTATTTGATTATTAATTTACTCTAAGGATGCCATAGTTGCTGTTTTTTATGTGCTGGAATTGAATTGATTATACAGATGGGGCTGCATCGACATTCATGCATGGCATGGCCAGGGGGTACCGAGTATAAGCCGAGTTTTTCAGCATCCAAAATGTGCTGAAAAAGTCTACCTCAACTCGGGTCAGCGGGCAGCAGCCGAGATTGCAGTCACTTTTAATCATTCCTATACCAACAGTACACTTGGGGAGAGACTGCAATATCCCACAATGCCCTCTGTTGGTTTTATGAAAGAATAACAGTGCGCCCTCTGTTGGTTATATCAAAGAATAACAGTGACTGCAATATCACACAGCGCCATCTGTTGGTTGTATCAAAGAAAAACAGTGACTGCAATATCACACAGCGCCATCTGTTGGTTGTATCAAAGAATAACAGTAACTTCAATATCACACAGCGCCATCTGTTGGTTGTATCAAAGAATAACAGTGACTGCAATATCACACAGCGCCATCTGTTGGTTGTATCAAAGAATAACAGTGACTGCAATATCACACAGCGCCATCTGTTGGTTATATCAAAGAATAACAGTAACTGCAATATCACACAGCACCATCTGTTGGTTGTATCAAAGAATAACAGTGACTGCAATATCACACAGCACCATCTGTTGGTTATATCAAAGAATAACAGTAACTGCAATATCACACAGCGCCATCTGTTGGTTGAATAAAGGATTAACAGTGATGGCAATATCACACAGCGCCATCTGTTGGTTGAATAAAGGATTAACAGTGATGACTATATCACACAGCGCCATCTGTTGGTTATACGAAAGATCAGTGATGGTTTTATGACACACAGCACTCTCTGCACAATTCTCTGTCACCATCAACTTTGCAAAGAAGTCCGGTCGATCGCTGGGGGAGTCTCTTTGGCGGAAGGTGCGCTGCTGGGAGACAGGGCTGTAGTTGTGTCTAGGCTTATACTAGAGTCAATAAGTTTTCCCAGTTTTTGTAGGTAAAATTAGGTACCTCGGCTTATACTCGGATCGGCTTATACTCGAGTATATACGGTACCATAAACCTTTATAGAACATTACTGCAAACCCATCATAACATTAATTGCTGCTTGGTAAATATGGAGTTGTAGGGACATGTTAACAAAGCCCAATACGTTGCTAAATTTGATCTTTTGAAGTCTTTCTAATCAATGATGTGATTCAAGATCTGTTGACGACTGAACACTGTTATAGATGTAAAAGCCTTAAATTTCTTTGTAAAGCCTGAATCTTTCTGTATGGAAGTTCCAAGCTTTAGCAGTTTATACTATCTGTGTATATTCTCCATACTCTCTCTCCATGCTCTGTGTATATGTTAAAAATAGACCTTAAAAACAGTTTTCCTGGTTTCCATCTGTAACATTCTCATTCTCATCTATAAAAGAGGCACCAAATCCTGCTCTCTGTGCTAGCTCTAGCCTATATCTTTCCACCACACCCTCAACGGCCCAGACTCTGAACTGGTATTCATTCATATTTTGCTAATTCTCAATGAAATAGACTTTTTCCATGTGCTTTTTTGTGTGTCTGAGTATCTATTGTCTATTATTATTCATACATGTATTGAGCATGGGCACTCTTGATGAACTGGACCACCCAACATTCTTATAATTGGAACATAGCAGTTAAATTGTGTAGCTAGTTCTGATTTTGATCAGGTGCAGGGTATGTCTCCTCTACAGCACAAACTGCCAGGGACCTCAGGATCTGCATTAATGGCTACTTGCTTCAGTTCTTCTGTTCTAAGGCTCAGTCATTGCTTTATTCATTCCTAGACAGTATCATTTTGTCACAATCCTTGCTCAGCACCATTTTAACAGCCCCCATGCATATGCAGAGCCACTGAAATGATAGTTATCATATGTGATTCTAGAATTTCCACTTCCCCACTCTGCTTCATGTGCTTAACTATAGCCTATTTGTTACCTTCTCTCACTCAATATAACATCAATAACCATGACTCACCTACCCATCTTTTATAGACAACACCTCTACAGACTATTCATGTATACTAACCATGTATAGTAGCCTAGTTTTTGCAGATAGATACCAAGAACTATCTCAGATTTACACATCTGTCACACTTAGATGTCTTTGATTCAGTTTCTAGTTCACATCAGTTTTACAACAAGCCATACCCCCTTCAGGCAGATGCCTTTAGTGGCCGCAGTCTTTTCTCCATTATGAAGGCAGCTTAAGGTGAAAATATTCTCAGTTTGTTATGGCCTACTGGAGACCAACTGACAACAGAGAATTCTGCCTTCATATGAGCTACTACCTGGATTGTGTAGCTATTGATAAGTGACCCAGCAATCAAAACATACAAACCTCAGGGACGAGGCTTGTCACCTACACTCTTGCCTTTGGTTTACTTTATTTCTCCTGTGTGTGCTATACACACTCGGAACTCTGTCCTCCTTTAACAAGCAATGGTCTACTTCAGGTAGGGTCCTACTGCACCTATCTCCTACCTTCCTTCCCTTAATCCGTCATTCTGTTATCATTTGCTTCTTCCTGCAAACCTACATAGGTCTGTCATCTTTTTGGTTCTCATTTGCTAGACACTGTTTCAGACACTGAGTCCTGTATATTCTGAGCTTCTCAGCCTTCAGTGAGCATTGTGTCCACACCAATACTTTGCCTTTGTTAGTAAACCTTTGTTTTGGCATCAAAAAATGCTTCCTCTCTGATATTTCTTAGTCTTAATTTAATTAATTTTTTCCTATAGGTAACTTTTCTAACTTTTGCTTACTGATACTATACTTAAAGCCATCTGTTTCTTTTTTTTCTGCTCTTCTAGCCTTCCAGTTTCTTAGTTTAAAAAAAACCTAAGGTAGAGCTTTGTAACAGCCAATTAGCATATGGTCAGGGTACTGCAAAGGGGATTTTTTCCATCTGTGACCCATATGGGTGACTACTATTGTTTCTCAAACTGGGAGAATTCCTTGGGAGGCCTGCTGTCCATTCAAACTGTTTCTAGGTGGCAATCCTAATCACTATAGTAAATGAGGTTGATCACAAATTCCTGCAACACCTGTTTTGCACTCCTTCTCAGCTTGCTTTTCTTCCATTTGCTTCTTTGATGTTCAGCACAGAGAGAAGATGACTATGTGGCTAATATAGTCATGCAGATGCTGCCTGTCAAGGTGATAATTGCCCTTTACAGAGGGAAAAACCTACTTGATAAGTTAGCCCACACTTACTAAAATAAATAATTCAATGCAGATACATTATTGCTTTTTTTTGCAATATGGATCTATTTTTAATACAGATACTGTTAATGACAATTCACATGTATGACATCAGGGCTGGAAATAGCTTGAATGAGTCAGAAAACTGACGATTGAGTAAAACACATCATGCCAGCTTTTGCAAATGTAAAACATGGGGCAAATCATTTTCTTTTTCCATTTTCATTTGGTGATTTTGGTGATTCTTTTTCCCCCTCTGCTTGTCTATTTATAACTAGCAGACTGATATGAATTCTAGCAGGTATATCTAATGAGAGATGCCACATTCATTGGGAAAAGTGATCTCTGCTAATCATTTAGCGGAAGACAATATTTTGGATAACAGGTATGGAACCTGTTATCCAAAAAAGCTCGGCACCTGGGTTTTCCAGATAAGGGATCTTTCTGTAATTTGGATCTCCAACTCACTAGGATTGTTTTGCCTCCAATAAGGATTAATTATATCTTAGGTGGGATAAAGTACAAGCTACTGTTTTATTATTACTCTGCCTTCAGCTTCGTGTTTTTATATGGTCATCGAACTCCTCTGTAACTTATAATATCCTTATATTTTACAAGAGGGGGTACTTTATTCACTATATATATATATATTATATATATATATATATATATATATATATATATATATATATATATATAATCCAAAAAGGTAAGGTGCACACTGGGATCCTTTGTAGCTTTTTAAAAAATAAATTTTATTAAATACATGTTAAAAGTAGGTCAACGTTTCGGTCTGTTCCTAAGACCTTTATCAAGACCTTGGTGTGCACCTTACCTTTTTGGATTTTGTATGCAGCTGTAATTGGTAGCACCTGGGTCAATTGCTCCAGTGGTGTGCTGAACTGTTTTGGATTGTGTGTGTGTATATATATATATATATATATATATATATATATATATATATATATATATATATATATACATTTATTTTTATATATATACATATATATATATATATATATATATATATATATATATATATATATATATACATATATATATACATATATATATATTTATTTATATACATACAGGCTTGTTTATAAACACTACTTAGTAGATAAGGGAAAGGCTCAAGTTTAAATACCATTAAAAATTATTTGTCTTTAAATCCTAAAATCTCAGTTTGTCAGATAGTTTTACATTATTATAACCGAATTAGCTCTTGTTTTCTCGCACAATTGTTCCATTAGGAAGCAGCTCAACTAATTGTTTATCAAATCTGCAGAACAAGTAAACTTATCAATATCTTAATCCCGGGGATGTTTGAATAACTGTTTTCTCTCAAATACGTTTAATAAATGAACAGAGCAGCAAACACGATTAGAATTCATCTTAATGCAATTATTTATGTTGACTTTTGATATCACATTCCGGAGTCATTTCTAAAATGTGATATAGGATAGCTTTGCTTCTTTGCAATTTTATTCCAATTTAGAAGCTGCGCAAATATTAATATTTACTTCAATAATGGAACCTCGGAGAATTCAAACATGTCTATTTTGTACATGGCTTATATGAGAAAGCTTTAAATATGATTTTTAATAAATTTTTGGAGAAGGTTATTACATTTTGAAAGGTAATTAGGGAATATATCCTCCGAAGTTTATTCTTAAAACAATGCTTTAAAAAAAATCCATTTTGCTTAAAATTAAGAAAGGGGGAAGCATCATTTTTGTTGTGTCTGAAAGCTTTTCAGACATAGCAGAAATTAAATTTGGTTTCTGCATTACAAGCACTGCCTTGTTTTATTGCACACAGCAGTCTTAGTGACAGTAAGGTTAGGGGAAGGCTGGATTTGCAATTTGTTTCAGGTTTTTATTTTGATAGCGGGAACTAATAACTAGCATTCGAGAGAACAAATCAACTCACCTATGGATGCTGCTTTTTTAAAAATGATGCCTTTTGTGTTAAAGTGCAAATGTGACATCTTTTTATTCTGATTTAAACAAAATATCTGTGTATCAGTCCAAACCACTGCAGCTCTTCTGCGGTATCTGATGGCTGACACTTTCACAGGCAGACATTTTTACCTCCTATGTGCCAGTTTAGGTCACATCCCATAAAATCAGAGAATTGCATAATGACCTGAGCTTGAGCACTTTTGAACCTTCTTTACAAAGGAAGTCTTTAACTATTAACAGTGTCCTAAAATATAGGGGTTACTCTAAGCACATTTAAGAATATGGGAAAAAGGACCAACAGAATAGAAGAATTGATGATACTCATTGTTCCAAGGTTTTTTAAAAGACATGCATATTGAATGTACAGGTATTAGGTCCGTAATGCGGAAACCTGTTATCCAAGTTCTGAATTAAGGGAGGGCCATCCCTCATAGATTCCATTTTAATCAAATCATTTACATTTTTAAAAATGATTTCCTTTTCTCTGTAATATTAAAAAGATTTCCTTTTTCTCTGTAATAATAATAAAAAAAATCCTTTTTCTCTGTCATAATAAATAGTACCTTGTACTTGATCCCAACTGAGATATAATTAATCCTTACTGGAGCCATAATAACCCCATTATTGGGATTATTTAATGATTAGATGATTTTATAGCAGACAAAGTATGAAGATCCAAAGTACGGAAAGAACGATAATCTGGAAAAAAACAGGTTCTGAATATTCTGATAGCAAGTTCCATACCTGTACTTATGACTCTTACTGATAACTGTGATTTCTTTTTTTTTTTATTTTGTTATTTGTTTTACATTGTTATTTCGATTTCATATACCAGTATGGGATCTGTTATCCGGAATGCTTGGGATCTGGGGTTTCTTGGATAAGTGACCTTTCTGTAATTTGGATCTCGATATTTAATGTACATTTGAACATTAAATAAACCCCATAAGATTGTTTTACTCACATGGATTTATGCAGCTTAGCTATGATCAGGTATTATTTTATTAATACAGACAAATAGGAAATCATTTGTAGCAATTTGACTTAAATTTGCTTTAAAAAGAAATCCATAGAAGATGACCTTCCTATTCTGAACTTTCTGGATGTCAGGGTTCTGGGTAGAGAAACTCATACCTATGCCATGATATAATTCGTTACTTTTTTCTTGAGGGAGGTACTTAAAAATCAGTTCCCTCAAATCTGTTTCATTTATGCTGCAATCATTTATTATTGTTTTTTTTTTTATAAAAAAAAACAAAAACAAAAAAAACACAGGGAAGCAGGGACCAATTATGTTATAAAAATGCCAAGACACAGTAAAGAATCAGTGTTTACGGACTAGTGCATGTACCTTTTATTTCATGAATACTAGCCCTCTTGTGGTGTTTCATGAAAGCATTGCTTCTTGTAAGAGTCATTTAAGTTTATATAATGTTTCAAATATTTTTTAGTAGATTTAAGGTATTGAGATCCACGTTACAAAAAGATCCCTTATCCTGAAACCCCCAGGTCCCAAGCATTCTGGATAACATGTCACATACCTGTATTATGGAATTCACCATGAAAATGTGTTTTATGGAATATTAATATAGGTGTGGGATCCCTTATTTTATTATCCGGAATGCTCTGAATTACAGGGATGTCTTCCATAGAATCTACTATAAGCAAGTAAATAATTCTAATTTTAAAAAAATGATTCCCTTTTCTTCGTAATAAAACAGTTCATTATACTTGATGGTAACTAAGCTGCATGGATCCATATTGGTGGCAAAACAATCCTTTATTTAATGTTTAAATTATTGTTTTCCCAATTAAATTTTTATTTATTTTGATAAAGAGAATTAAGTAGGGGGGTAAGGAAAAAACAAGAAGGATTGTATAAAGATCAAAATTATGGGGAAAAAAACCCAGGACCCAAACATTCTGGATAATAGATTCTATACCTGTAATACACATGACATCAGAGTAAGGGGGTTATTTACTAAACTCCGAATGTAAAAATCACATGATTTTTTTTAAATAGAATCGGACTTTTCGAGTCCGAAAATCCGGCATCTCAGACCTGTCGAGGTTGCATATAAGTCAATGGGAGAAATCCCAATGATTTTTTTGACGTGCGCTGGGTTTCGTGCAATACAACGAAGTTTTCAGGGAGAAGACATAAGAAATCAGAGTTTTCGGGTGAAAATATGTTTGGGAAAATGTAATAGTAAATAAGTGTAAAAAAATGTGGATTTGATCAGAGTATGTAGCAGAGATAAATTCAGACTCTGATAAATAACCCCCTTGATGTAAAACAAAGCTCTGTACTGAGTTGGTAAACTTGGATTCAATTTGCAGTAAAGAAATTCAGTTTTTCAACGTTGAAATGTCTTGCATGGAAAAGAGAAAATACATAATAACAGACTGAGGCATTTCGACTTGTTATCACGCTGCTTTATAGATAAACCATAAAAATGCAGATAAAGGTTATGCCCATGCAGAAATAAGACATTCATATACAGGTTTGTATTTGCAAGCCAGGACCAAAGTGGACTTGGTTATTCCTATAGATGTTCTGGAGATATCCCACAGTGTCCCCATATGCAGGAACATTTCCTTGTCTCATCACTCAAACGGGTTTTAGAGGGATTAAGACTTGACGTTCGATGTACTGCACGAGGTTTAATAATGCCATTCTCTTAGGTTTTACTGTTGCTTCATCCATGCGCCGATCCATCTTCCAATAGCGCACTCATTTTGTCAACTCCATCCTGGTATCCATGGCTACTTTCTTTATTGTTTATAATTAGATTATTTTAAGAGTGATTTTATTTTATTTTCGGAGCCATGATAAGCGTGTTTATGATGCGACTGAGGCTTAGTTGAAATGCGCCAACAGTTCCTAGTCAGGCAGATGGTGACCCCTGATTGAACTTGCCCTCTCATTCAATTATTCAGCTGTATTTAATTTTTCTTAGCACTGCCAGGGTGCCAAGCTGCAATCTGAACACTAGATGGCGGTGAAGACCAGGCTTAAAGAGAGAGAAAAAAAAAAAAACATTTACGCTGAAATCATTTGACCACAAATAAGCTACCCACAATATGGAATTCTCCATCTTTGAGCAATGTTTAAGTTTCCTATCAAATTATGTAAAAAAAAAAAAGTGGCCATTTTGACAACATTATACATGAATTGGTAAACAGCTTTTAAGTAATTTACATCGCAATGAGCCATTTTATAGATTTTTTTTTCCGTCTGATATTTGCTATGATTATTTAAATCCGTCACATTTTCTTTTGTACTGGTTCACAGCGTACCTGGAGAGCTTATATTCATTTTCACATTATTTGTCATCCTGAGAATTCCTTGAAATGCAATAAATCAGATGCCCAAAAAAAAAACCAATTCTTTACAAATGATGGGAGTTAATAAATGGAGAGGTGGGTAAGTGTTAGGGTCGTAACTTTATCCCATGTGCAAGACAAACTGGAAGTCTGACCATGTTCTAGATATTTAGGGGGTTATTTACTAAAACTCCAATTTTTCTGATCAATTTTTTTTTCGAGATTTATTATACTCCAATGCTGCAAAAAGCATGAATCTGAAAATCTACAATCTCAGACCTGTTAGAGGACCTGTATAAGTCAATGGGAGGTTATTTTGGTCTGTGCTGGTTTAGCCCAAAAATCCAACCCTTTCGGGGTTTTCAGGAAAAAAATTGAGCGATTCGTGAAAAAAACTTTTTCGCTAGATTTTATCGGGATTTTCCACAATATGATTAAATCGAGTTTTTAATGAATAAATTACCTAAAATTGGGCATGGGAGATTGGTTGAGCCTTTTTTTTAATTAATATTATGAGATAAATTCATATTTTAGTAAATAACCCCCTAATTGTCAGCCCTGAGACAGCATTGTCAGTGGCTTTTTCTGGCTCTCACCTCTCTAGTGTTTGGGATATTCATTTTGGATATGCAGCTCAGTATTTGAATGTATTATTATTATTATTATAATTAGAGTTAATGTGGTTTGGAGTTGACATCAGCAAAAGTTCTGCTACTATGTACAAGATTGCTGTGGACAATTTTATACTTTTGCCTTATAATGCAAGCAGGTGAATTCCATCCCACACCCATCAGCAGTGTATAGATTTGCTTTAACCAGAATTCTTAGCAAGCTGTTGTCCCAGTAAGTATACAGGTAACTGCTGAGGGACTGTGTGTTTACCTTCCCTGGTTTAATTCTTATGTGCAAAACAGATATGAGATTTGTTATCCAGAATATCTGGGACCTGGGGTTTTCTGGATAAGGGATCTTTCTCTAAGTTGGATCATTATTTCTCAAGTCTGCTAAAAATAATTTTAACATTAAATAAACCCAACAGGATTGTTTTGCTACTAATATGGATTGATGTACAAGGTACTCTTTTATTATCACAGAGGAAAGGGAAATCATTTCAAAAATGAGTCTATGGCAGATAGCCCCTCCCTGTATTTCTGGATAGCACGTTTCCAGATAAAGGATCCCATACCTGTGTTTAATTAACATTTCCCCTTTGTATCATCGTTTATGTAATGGTTATGTATTATAGTGTATGTAATGGCTACATTGCCGCAATTATACTGAATGTGAATAAAAATTGTTATTTTAATTGTCTCGTAATTGTAATGTTCTTCACTGGGCTTAAGAGGACTTTTGCTAAAGATGCCGGCCCTTGTGTGTTCTAGTGGCCCTTGCATTTTCTAGCGTTCCCCGTGTAGCTGCTGACATGGCCACTTGATGATGTGCTCCGGCAGATACAAGACGCCTGTACCTAAATGCTTCATTTCTGCAAACCGACTTCACCTCCCAGGCTGTCATCTGCTCTTCGCATTCTGCTTCCCTCCATTGCTCTGGATTGTGAGCTTCCTGACATTTACCCTTTGCACTTGTGTGTGAGTGTTTGTATAGTGCCAGTTCTGCTCATTCACCGAAGTGATAAGCGGTGCCATGTAGCAGGGAGAGGGGGTGCTCCTGCCAAGTAGATAAACATCAGGAGGGGATGCTCTGCCGAGAAAAGCATATAGTCTAGTTATTGGTATAATACTGTTGCACACACATGCTTCTTACTGAATCATTTTATATACAAATTTGTAACATTTCACTGAATAAACCCCTGTTTATTGTAAAAGTGCATGGTTGCATTTTATTATAGTATATATAATGCCTATTTGCAATAACAGTGGCCGTGTGATTCAGTGCAAGGCTGCATGCTAACCGGGAATATTCCACTGTGCAATGTATTCTTTATTATGCACTCTGTTAGGTAAATCCAGCCCTTTCTAGTATATGAAGCAAGCAGGCTGAAGCATCTGGCCCATACATCCACTGATAGGGTTTGTTGTGAGCAGCATATGTACCTCTTTGCTTTAATATACTCTGCTCCATCTGCATCTATAAAAACAAAACTAAAACCGGGCAGGAAAGCATTTGCTCCATTTTTATCAACAAAGAATTCTCTCTGGTTAAGGGTGGCATCTTTTTCCATTGATTGCATGGAGACATAACTTAACCTTGGAATTGTTCCTATTTAGCTGTGATAAATGCCATGCACCCCGTTCAATAGACATTAGTGCGTAATGCCCTGCCTGTTGCATATTCTATTATTCTAGCATTTTAAAATCGGTTGCATTATGCTATTGCTTTGCGCTTATATTTGCATCATATGCTGGTACAGGTACAGGATCTGCTTTCCGGAAACCCGTTATCCAGAAAGCTCCGATTTACAGAAAGGGCATCTCCCAAATTTTTAAAAATGATTTCTTTTTTCTTTGTAATCATAAAACAGTACCTTGTACTTGATCCAAACTAAATTGGAAGGAAAGTTAGCCTATGGTGTTTATTTAAAGATTTTTTAGTGGACTTAAGGTATGAAGATCAAAATTACAGAAAGATCTGTTATCCGGAAAACCCAAGGTCCTGAACATTCTGCATAACAGTTCCCATACCGGTATTTATTCCTAGTTCTAGATTTAATAAATCTGGCTACCTCCAGAGTGAGAGAGCTCAAATCTTGGACATGTATTTCTGATTGGGGAACCATATCTTGCCAAAACTCTCCACTGTAGTAATTGGTGGATCATTTGACTACTGGTGTGGCATTCTAAAAAATGAATAAATACTTAAAATACTTTCTATTCCCTTAATGCAGTGCTATCGATTACATATACTTGTAATGAGCACTAATCCATGGGTTATTATTATTGTTGCTGTTCCTTTATACTTAGAAATATCACATAGATTAGTGTAAGCAGTTATTTGATAAGCTCTTGTCCTCTAGGCCTAAGGTCTAATGTATATTTATTCATTTTGTCAGTACAGGTATAGGACCTGTTATCCAAAATGCTCAGGACATGGGGTTTTCTGGATAATGTATGTTTCTATAATTTGGAATTTCATGCCACAATGTCTACTAAAATATCAAGTAAACATTAAATAAACCAAAGAAGCTGGTTTTGCTTCCAATAAGTAGTAATTATTTCTTAGTTTGGATCAAGTACCAGGTACAGTATTATTATTACAGAAAAGGAAATCATTTTTATAAATTATGGGAGAAAAGCCTTTCCGTAATTCGGAGCTTTCTGGATAAGGGGTTTCCAGATAACGGATCTCATAACCTGTGCAAATATATTGTTAATTAAGTTATTATATCCCTGAGATGATTATCAAAAGAAAGTTGAAATTCAGTTTCCCATATCTGACCACTGTTTGGAACTAGACACTGACTACGTGAGTATAAGAGTTACAGGCAACTGAGAAACTAATACAAGTGAATATACAACATATTCATGATTTGGTTAAAGCAAAAATGAACAAGAAGCAACGGTCATGTCCGAGAATAAAGAATGTGAGCATCATGTATGTATGCTAAGTAGTGGTATGCAGATAGCTCTTTGCCTTTGCTGTGCTGGCTGCATACCAACTAACCACAGTTAAATTTCTCAGTACTGGCTAAAGTTACAGAGATGTAATTATAATTTGCAGACAGACTGCTTCATTCTTACTCACCCCCTTAAGTGTTAGATATAAATGTAGACTTTGGCAATGGGAGTCTGCTAACATTACAACAATTTGGGAGTGGGGTTAAAAATAAGCCCACTCCATTCACCGTACAGTAAGTGATCTTTTTTTAATTCTTCTTCCATAGTGCGTATCTATGTTGTGCCATAGCATAAAAGTGATGACTGCCTGCCTATAACCACAATTCCTAAGTGCACAATCAGATCTGCTTTGTGGGGAAGTGCTGTTTTCTAATCAACTTCTCTCAGGATAAAGAACTGAAAGAGGGGGTTATTGTAGTTTCTTGTTGCTTTTCTCTTTCTATTACAATGACTACATCACCTGTTCCGGGTTCCCTACAGTTGTAGCACAGGCTGCATATGTCTCTGACTGGTGAGTGCAACTTCCTACTGTAACTATCAGAGCTCAAGGAAATCCCACCCATGGCACTCAGCAGAGCAGAAAGCACTTGCTGCATGAGGTGGCAACCTTTAGAATAATTGCATTGCTTATTGTTAGGTCAGTAATCGGATTTTAACATTTGTTTATAATTGAGAGTATGGTTTTATGTTTTGGAAAGATATTTCTGTCTTCATTGTGAAAAATTCAGTCAGATCTTTTGTTTCTGCTAGTTTACACAGATATTTGGACAACGTGACCCTCAATGTGTGAAGAAGGACCCTTTTTAAACAGTTAGAATAGCATGTCTCTGGATGTAAAAACACTTTTTTGCTTTGTATCAGACCTGTACAAATATTATTTGTCCTCAAACCAAATGTTTATTGTTTAAGGCAGCAGAACTTAAAAGCAATTTACCCAAGGCATAACATAGCAAGTAAATTGAGGGCTTCTAGATTAAAAACCTAATGGCATGATCTGTTAACCACTACCTGGATCTAATTTAAATGCAGACTAGACTACCTTGCCTGGTATGTAGAGCAATTTTCCCAGCAAACCCATGAGCTGCTGATTGCTATACACATACTATAAGTTCAGTATGCCATACTTTATGATGTATGGATGATAGGCAGAAGCAGAGCTGGGAGCAAAACAAAGGGTTCCATGGGCAGATGTAGAAAGTTATCAAGTGCACAACCGGGCCCTTCGGATTTGATTCCGCCTGGTGCACCGACCTTAAAGGGGATGTAAAGGCAAAAAAATAAAATCCAATTTAACTTTCTTTAATGAAAAAGAAACTTATCTCCCATATACTTTAATTAAAAAATGTGTACCGTTTTTATAAGAAACCTGACTGTATGCAGTGAAATTCACCCTTCATTTACTTGCTCTGACAGCTGCAGTTAGGAAACTTCAGACGGTAACCTTACTTCCCAGAACTCGAGCAGCTTTGTTTGTTTCCCTGTAACAACTGTGTAGATTTGTATCCACAGGCCCAGTGCAGTCTGCATATTCTGATTATTAATCAGTCTTCCTGTATCGGCTTCTGGTAGATATTATTTGACTTGCGCGGTTTTGATAATTTATGATGATCCCTAAGCTTAACCTCTCACCTGAAGCCCAGACCACACTGAGCATGTGCGTAGTCTTGATATTGCAAAGATGTTTAACAAATTTACAAGATGACAGCCCTGTGCGCCAACTTTAAAAGCATAAATCATTTGTTTAATTGGGCTTCTGGTGCAGTAAGTTCATGTTTATATTTAGTATACAAAATACAGCATTTCTAACATTCTATTTTAGACTTTAGTTGCCCTTTAAGGAAGACGGCACTCTCAAATACTTAGTAGTAGGAAATTAGGGCCGGCACACAGAGCGATTCAAACAGGGAACAAGCCCCTTGTGCGTTTATTGCGTCACAACATTTCGGGGGAACGCCCCGAAACATTATGACACCATAAACGCAAAAGGGGCTTGTTCCCTGTTTGAATCGCTCTGTGTGCCGGTCCTAATTTCTTGCTTCCATGGGCAGATTGCATGTTTTTTTTCCTGGTGCCATCTACAGCCAAAGTAGCTAGAAACCTGTAGTTGGAAGCTTGAAGGGTGCCCTGTTGCATTTTGTGCACTCAGCTGGTATATTAACAAAATAGGCAGGATAAGCTGCAGCACTTGGAAACTTGCATGGTTTATACGGAGGTGAAGCTACCTACAGAATTTACGTTTCTTTCTCTATTAATAGTTAAACCATCTTATCTCTGTTCAAGAATAGAATAATTCTTCTTTGCACCCCAAGTAGTGCCCCCCACCCCAACTCTTGCCCTCCTCCTACTCCACCCTTGCTCTGCCCATATCACATTCCAGCCCCCCCCTCCCCTCGTGTTCTACCTCATCTGACGGCATTGGGCGCCCTGGGAATTAGGGGCCCCTAGTGACCACCTGGATAGGCATTATGAAGATCAGCCAGAGTCTCTGTTATTGCTAATTATGATAGTAAAGCAATTATTCTATGTCCCATTGGGAGACATTCTATATTCTTCTGCTATTAAAACAATGATCGTTCTGGAGGTGAATACAGTGAGCTGCATATAAAGATGTGGCTGGCCTGGAATTTAATATAACATCACCATCAATTGTGTGAGCAACAGAAGTGAATGATAGTTCTGCTGAGTCTTAATGTGGTTATGTGTCTGTATGTAAACACTGGAGCAATGGCTATGGATTATAGCATGCACAGATACAGCCACACTTTGTCAGAAAGCCTTTTTCCTATGTATTTCCTCTGCACATGTCTATGCAGAAATATACTTGCATGAATAAATATAGTAACTTTTATAGCACTGTACAGGTGCTATAAAACCCAGTCCATGTACAGAAAACATCCATATTTCAGGGAATCAGTTTTATTTGTATAAAGACAAAAGATCAGCTTGATGCACACAAATATGTAAAAATTCCTATTTGCCGATAAATGCCTCAGTGAGTCTGACCTGTGCATCCAGATGTGGAGTACAGTCCTCAGTTTGTATTTATCCCCACTAGAATGCATTTGTCTCTGCCTTTTTTTTTGTATATATTACACCGTTCTGTATATCACATAAATGGTTAACAGAAATACAATATGTTTGGAAAGCAATACAGGCATTTTGTGGTTTCTGTACAGTAAAAGTAAGAAAAAGAGAGGGGAAAAAAAACCAACTGTTTTAAAAGAAAAGGGGATTATTGTTGAGCAGAGTTTATACCTCTTTTAAGCACTTCCTGTGGTCTAGTAAAACCTCCTAAATGTTGACTTTCTAGATCCCCAAATTCATTCTTACAAGCAAATCGTTAAGCAGACTGAGTCATTTCCGAACTTTAATTCCTGCTCGTGGAAAGAATAGAAAGTCTCCAGAATGAGGTAATTCAGAGAGTAGATTTGTCTTGGCAAGCTTTCCTTTCCTAGAGGTGGCAGTGTTGAAAAAAAATCCGGTGCCCCCCCCTTCCCTCTCCCCAACCCCGGCTCACACTCCCTTGCAGCCCCCTGCAAACACTCCCCGAAGATTAGGAATTTTATTACAAAACAGATGGGAGCGCGCTGTATTTTACTGTATGCCTGATTCCCCCCCTCACCGCCCGTGATTAGTAGCAATGAAAAGCTACAGTTCCTAGAAACTGCTGATAAAATTGTGAAAAAGTGGCAGGCTGGCACGGTCTTGTGTTATCCGAGGTTAGAAGTAAACGAATGGGCTGCGCCAGTTCCTTTTTAGTCCTTACCAAGATAATTGAGGATCATAATGGTGGAAAAGGACTGCAGTCATCATTCGCTTGCCTGTCAGGTATCTGTACTCATCTTCATGTCATCCGTCACCATTGAACCAATCTGTCATCTTTCCACAGCCCTCAGCGCCGCTCCTTCTCATCGTGTTCATTATCTCCAGCTCAGACCAATCCCCCCCTCCCCCCAACCCTGTAAATGCATCTTTGTGCGGCTCTCAGTCTTCTGATTATGAATCGATGATCATGTGGTGTAAGAGAGATAGATGGCTTTTAGTTCCATCTTGTCTTCTCTAATTGTAAAATATTAGTTACATTAGACTGTGCCTTTTGATTAATGGAACTTATTTGGAGTGGCCTCTCCCAGCCCTCCCCCTACCAAAGTCCTCCACTGACTTTTGAGAATTGAGTGATTTCACTTAAAGCAGACAAATAGGCCCTTCAGCTTGGAGGTAGGTAAGCTATAATCTTGCAAGCAAAGAATGCTCACTGAGACAGAATTGTGGATTCTATAGAAAGGATTTTTTTTTTTACTGAGAAATCCAGTTCACCCGGGGCATGGGGGGTGGGGGGGAAGCATTAACTTATGCTGTGCTACTGTATCCAATTAATTCACAAACATACAAAGCAACTATGCATGTCTCTGCAGCACGTTCAACTAAAGGGCAACAAATCCTGCTCTACGCATCACAACCAAACTAAGCTCAGAAGCTACTTTTTATTTCTCCCTGGTGAAGAAATGAAATAAGGAGACAGTCTGATAAGACAGATTTATTTGATGCCTTTGCATATTAGCCATTAGCAAAAAAGCCAAAGTAATCATGAGCAAACTTGGATTGGGGGGGACAGGGTAGGGAGTGGGGGTCCAGCTGCTTCTGGACTACAGCTGTAGGGCTACATCACTAGGTTCTAAACTGTTAATGTTAATGGCCCTTCACTTAACCCATTGATTGTTAACCCTAAAATGAGCTAAAGTGACTTCCAACAAACATTTGCATCACTGATAGTTCCAATGATTGTATTCCGAGTACTATTTTTACACTATAATGATTATATGGAAAAACAGATGAAAATAATATTAATAGCATTGTCGGTGAGACCACCGTCTCCCATTAAATACACTTTTGCGAAATAGTGTGAAGGAAGGCTTTGATTAGGGTATATTTTCCGTATTTTACTAACTATCATTTTATTTTATCCAGAATAAAAACACACCAAAATAAAAAGATAGGGGCAAATTTTATTACCTCCGAAAATCCGCAACACTTCGCCAGGCGTAAATTTGCCTGGACAAGGCTAATTCACGAAGATCCGAAGTTGCACACAGGGTACCGAATGCTTGCAAAGTTGCGCTAGCAAAAATACAATCAGCAGTTCGATTACGCTAGCATTGGCTAATTTGCATACGGCGTGCAGTTAAAGTACAATGGCCGTATATGCTACACAAGGCCAGGGAACCTTAATAAAATTATATAGAGTTGTTATAATGCCCTACACATGTGCCCACAGTTTAGTTTAGGTGCCATATGTTATCAAATGTAGGGGGAAGGAGGGTACCCCAATAACATTTTTCAATCTTTTTCAGCCTATCACCCTGTAAAAAATAAAAGCATTTTTTTGGGACTTTTTTGGGAAAAAATCTCAATTTTTTTTGACAAACTCCAATCTACTCTACTGCACTTCTCCTGGTCTAAGATGGCGACGGCAAGTCTGGCGATAGAGGTTACATTTTCAGTAAAATCAAAAACTTACTAAATTTGCGTAGTAACACTTTCGCCAGAGCGTAAATTTGTCTGCCGTTAGAGTGCGAAGTTGTGCCAGAGTCTATCTCCTTCGCAAGCGAAATTACGTCAGTGACCGTTAGTAAATCGTTGAAGTGCCAACATGACGTTAGCCAGCCTTAGCCAATTCTCCCTTTAGTAACTTTCGCCCATAGAGTGAAGTTATTAGGTCCAGAAGTGACTGGAGATAATGGTTCAAGAAGCTGCAATCATTGTTCACCATTTAGCTGCCATTAGTTCAGCTTTGTGGGCTTTGTCCTTTCCAGTAAAGTTTTCATGGTGGAATGGTTATATTTTGTTGTACAAGCATGAGATCTGTTATCCAGAATCCTCTGAACCTGGGGTTTTCCACATAAGGGATCTTTCTGTAATTTGGATCTCCATACTTTGTCTGCTAATAAATCAATAGTAAATACATCCAACAGGCTGGTTTTGCCTCCAATAAGGATTCATTCTTAGTTTGGATCAAATACAAGCTACTGATTTATAGGATAAGGAAATCACTTTTAAAATTTTGCATTATTTGATTAGAATGGAGCCTATGGGAGATCGTCTATGAGTTAAGGAATGTACTAAATTCATTTAACCTATTGTTTGTTATTAAATGAATACCATACTGTATTTTTTAATTTTTTTCTTGACACACGCTGCCATACAAGTCTATGGGCGTCATTTCCACGGCGAAACAAGGCTCCCTCGCTAATCACTAGCTGCATCCTCTGTAGGAGCACACACTTAATAATTAGTGTTTCATATAGAAGGCATCTACTATAAAGTATTTTCACGAAGAGTTCTTTCTATTTTTGCTGTCTTTGACTCTCCTCTCAGGTGTGGCCCTACTGCACTTTTATAGCAAAAAAAAGCAAATTCTGTGGCATTTGTAATCATAACAAGTACTGTATATTTTATTTACAGTACTATTTACAGTTTATTTATTATATTTTTTGGATTTCAATGGTTTGCCACATAGAAGGGAAGCTGTAAAACACATGTCAAAACTATATACAGGTATAGGATCTGTTATCCTGCAACCTGTTATCCAGAAAGCTCCAAATTATGAGAAGGCCACCCCCCATAGACTCCATTTTATTCAAATAATTAACAATTTTAAAAATGATTTCCTTTTTCTCTGTAATAATAAAACAGTACCTTCTACATAATCCATATTGAGATAAAAGTAGTCCTTATTGGAAGCAAAAAACCCTATTGAGTATATTTAAAGAAGAAGGAAAGCTACTGAAGCAATTTATTGCCAATACATTAGCCACAATAGTACAAGCTATAACAGTATATTTATTCTTCAGAATCCTTTACCATACTTAAGTAAACAGCTCTTGAAGTGTTCTCTGTTTGTTTAGGATAGCAGCTGCCATATTGGCTTGGTGTGACATCACTTCCTAACTGAGTCTCTCCCTGCTCGCTCTTAGCTCTGGGCTCAGATTACAGCAGGGAGGGGAGGAGGGAGGGGGAGAGGAGCAAACTGAGCATGCTCAAGGCCGTGCCCTGGAGGTTTAAGCTGAAAACAGGAAGTCTGATACAGAAGCCCATGAGTACACAATAAAAGGAAAACAATATGGTGTTTCTTTTGACAGAGGACTCAGAGCAACATTACTTTGAGGGTTTACTGGTGTATTTATATAGACCTTTCTAATAAAGCTTACTTAATTTTAGCCTTTCCTTCTCCTTTAATGTTTACATTATTTTATTTTATTTAGTAGAGTATGGAGATCCAAATTACTGAAAGCCCCTCATCCCGAGCATTCTGCAAAACAGGTGCCATACCTGTATATGCTAGTGATAAAGAAAACCGAATCTATTTGTTTGACAGGAGGATAGTCCATGAATGTAAAATATGTTCTTATCTGCTGACAATGATGCTTTTTTAAATATATGCTATTCACATAGCAAATAGATTTTTTAATGTTGTATCCAATGAGAAGGAAAATCTGTTATTCTGTTACAGGCCTTAAAACTCTCTTTTTTTGACTCCTCCTTGGCATGGTCCCAAATTTGGCATGAACTAGTCTGTGTCCAGCTTGAACATCTGGTGCTCTTATCAATAACCATCTAGCCTTCCTCTTGTCTGACTGTGTGCAACCTAGTTCTGACCCATTTTGTTTGTGCTCCTAGCCAGTGTGGAAACTGGCTAGCCTGCAGTAACAAAAGGAAGTTCAGTTCTTCCTTTTTATTACATCACATATTACATCACATATCTTTTATCAAAAAATACAAAATGGGAAATTATGTGGAGTAAAAATGACATTTTGGTGCCTTGAAGCTTTTTTATTATTATTTATCTTTTATGATGATTCGATTTCATGTTTTCAAAAAGCACTGCCACTCTCCAGGCTATATCCCATGCCAAACAATAATGTTACTTATACCTACTAGCTTCACCCTCTATTGTATCGCAGGTCACTTTTTTTGCAATAGCTGGCAGTTTATGTTCCTGCAATACAGTTAAACTGCTGACTTTATTCATTGTTTAATATTGAAAATAAGGAGAAAAGGGTATGTTGTTATTTTCTTGGACAGAATAAACAAGAACAAAATAATTTGTACCAATGAGCTTAAAATACAAAACATGATTATTATTATTATATATATGACTAATTGAACATTTATATATGTATTTAGCTCTTATATATTCTGCCACCAAAGATGGCTAAAAAAAGCCTAAATATGTTATATCTTAGCATTACATTTCCATTTGGAGCAGTTGTCAGCCATAAAACAGCTTGAAAATATTTTTTGTCTTTTTATAGAAGCATTTATTCCCACTTGTTATCTGGGATTGGTTGCCGAGGATGATAAGAGCTGTGGTTCTGTGGCAGATTGGACAGCTTGAGAAGTCTTTACTTGTGAACTTGCCCAACTATATTATTGTGATGTTCTGATGATATTCAGTTCTAGATGGCTTCCTGTAATTGGGTAGCCCAAAAGTAATGATACAGCTGGTCAGACAATTGAACCTGAAGCACAACTGAAGGACATTGAGTGGTGAGCTAACTCCAGGAGACAAGAAAGCCATTGTTCAAACCAACACGAGATTTACGGTGAATACTGCTAAACAATCAGCAGAAATGCATACTTTTTAGTTCTTCCTTAGTGCATGCATATGCACAAATGCAGAACGTGGGGAGCTCACTCAGGAGACTTAACATACAAAGAAAATTCTTTATTGTAGCCTCAGACGTTTTAGTCCTCCACAAGTCCTTTTTCTAGATTCAGTACGAAACAGTGTACTAATTCCCCTTAATTATAAACCATTGAAAAACTGGGACCAAAATTAGCCCCTCCTTTATATGTGTGACCTGAACAAGTAGTGATTACTACTAATTACTAATTTGCAATCAAGCCTCTGATGGGTTTCTATGGGTAGCAGGGTATACCATGCTGCCTTTTCAATCACTCCTTTAATATACTGTAGTTTATGCTCTTGAAATGTTTTTCATTTATGTATATTATTATTTCATTAATCCGGAGTTCGTACCTTTTTAAGTACCTGAAATCACCAACATTGTTGTGTAAGCCACCTTTATTGTATATACTGTATTATAAGGTCCAGTTCTTGCTAACCAGTTTTAAGGGAGTGCAGCTTTCATACCATTTCTGTGTCTCTCCCACCCCCTCTCGTTTTCTCTGTACAGTATATATATTTTGTATTCATAGAGGACCAAAAAAGTGGATACATTCTATTGCATCTATCCAGAAGTCTGTTATTTTCTTCTTCAACATTTACTACTACCACTCGATGTTTCTGTGCAGTGTTAATAACATTAACTGCGGTATATAGCGTTCCTTGCTTATCATTATTAACATACTGTCGGAAGCCCCCAAAATTCAACTTATACCCTTGGGTGTATAAAAATTACTGTCTGGAAACAGAGATTGTGCCTGCTTTAATTTACATACTGTGTACATAGGAGTATTGGCTGGGAGCACCAATTGAAAATGGATTGTATTAGCAAGTGATTGACACATGCAAATTACCTAATTGTCTTGGTTTTGACATCGTTGATAGAAGAAGTTTTTGAACTGGCTTAGTAAGAAGAAATGGTAGCGAACAGAGCAGATTTTCAGCATTTAACCAACCTACTTTGTGTGAAGAAGTTGCATGCATTTTTAGAGAAGTGAAAAAATGTAGTGTTTAGAAAAGTTAATGGAAGACGTTCTATTAATGACTAATATTGTAGTGACAAAGGGCTTTTTTTTGGTTATTGTTCTGGGAGTAATCCCTATGATATCCCAGAGTTATTCACATGAGTTCTTTGTATGACGAATGCAGGCCTGTGTCTAAAATAATAATTGACGTCCACCACAATGCCTCCACAATCCCAGTTCTACATTTTTACTGTGCTCACTATGGAAACCTCTGTATCGAGCACATGCCAGTTTACACACATACATAGGTATACTTGCTTTTTAGTCCTGTGCTTCTGCCTACACAATGCACATAGTGCTTGTCAGTCTCTGTTACTCTCACTGAAACAACTTCAATCTCCTCACAAGGGAAAAGCTTCATGCTATAGTGTGAGAGGCTCTCAAACAGTGTCACACTATTAAATAATGTCACTTGGCATGTGTTTCATGGTAGTGCTTAAATCTTTAAAACCAAGTTATGAAATCTGCCACGGCAAATTTTAAGGTATATCGATTGATTGTTAACTTGGGTCCCTAGTGTATGCCTTGGTAATTCTTTGAATGGGGGAGTCAGCAGTAGAGCTGTTCAACTTCGAGGACGTCTACTCATACCTATTAAAAAAAAAAAATAATATCGTTTTCCAAAGCCCCTATAGAAAATAATAGGATATTTCAACTTTAAGGTGACATATTGTGTTGGCTTGTCATGGTTTGAAGTATTGTATTCTTTTCAGTAATTATTGATGCATATATTCTGATGGACTTGATTATAGTTTTAATAATGCTTGTACCAATAAAGTGTACTTTTTTCACTTTATAACCACGCATACCAAATGAATTCAAGCCTAGGGCACTCTACTAGTTGGCTCCACATGTATGAAATTAACCCATAAAAATAGCTTCAAAAGCCAACCCAAGAAAAGAGTGAGAGCTGCAAAGACCAGTTGGAGAACTAGATATTTAAAGGGTTTTATCACTTTCTGTATGTAATTCTCTGTGACTTTCTTCTGGGAACACTTACATCCATGAATACCTTACAATAAGGGGCAGATTCACTAACTTCGAGTGAAGGATTCGAATGAAAAAAATTCGAATTTCGAAGTATTTTTTGGGTACTTCGACCATCGAATTGGTTAAATTCGTTCGAATTCGAACGAAATCGAACGAATCGAAGTAAAAATCGTTCGACTATTCGACCATTCGATAGTCGAAGTACTTTCCCTTTAAAAAAAACTTCGACCCCCTACTTCGGCAGATAAAACCTACCGAAGTCAATGTTAGCCTATGGGGAAGGTCCCCATATGTTTGCTAACCTTTTTTTGATCGAAGGATTTTCCTTCGATCGTTGGATTAAAATCGTTCGAATCGTTCGAATCGTTCGATTCGAAGGATTTAATCGTTCGATCGAACGAAAAATCCTTCGATCGAACGATCGCAGGATTAGCGCTAAATCCTTCGACTTCGATATTCGAAGTCGAAGGATTTCAATTCGAGGGTCGAATTTCGAAGTATTTTTAACTTCGAAATTCGACCCTTAATGAATCTGCCCCTAAGAATGCTTTATGCCAGGAGTGATGTTCAACATGAAGCTCTGAAAGAGCAATCAACAACCTTTTTTTTATCATGAACCAAATTAAAATGTAAAAAAAAGTTTGCAACACAAGTATGCAAAACGTTCCTGGGAGTGCCAATTAAGGCCTGTGATTGACTATGGATAGCTCCTATGTCCTCCAAGCCTGGAATTCAAAAATAAGCACCTACTTTGAGGCTACTGGGAGCAACATCAAAGGGGTTGGTGAGCTCATGAGCCACTGCTTGGGGACCATTGCTCTAGAACAGTGATCCCCAGCCGGTAGCTCGTGAGCAACATGTTGCTCACCAACCCCTTGGATGTTGCTCCCAGTGGCCTCAAAACAGGTGCTTGTATTTGTATTCCAAACATGGAGACAAGTTTTGGTTGCATAAAAAACAGGTTTACTATCAACTAGAGTCTCCTGTAGTCTGCCAGTCCACATAGGGGCCTTCAAATAGCCAATTACAGTCCTTAATTGGCACCCCAAGAGGTTTTTGCATGTCTGTGTTTCTCCCCAACTCTCTTTATTTTTAATGTGGCTCACGGGTAAAAAAGGTTGGGAACCCCTGCTCTAGAACAACAGGTAAATAACACATTATGGCACACTTTTTTGCAACTCCCATATTGATTATATAATCAAACTGTATCCACAGAAAGTTTAACCTAAAAATTCTATTGTAAATGTAATCCCCATGATTCCACCTCCTTGTCCTTGGCAATGGACCATATATATTTATATAACAGGAGAACTACTGGATTATGCAAAAGAGATCACTTACTTTTGTAACTCAAATCTCCATTTATAACAGGTTTCCGGTTAAGGGGTTCCATACCAGTGTAAGATAAAAAAAAAAATATATATATAGAGAGAGAGAGAGAGAGAGAGAGAGAGAGAGAGAAAGAGAGAGAGAGAGAGAGAGAGAGAGAGAGAGAGAGAGAGAGAGAGATACTAATATTTCAAATAAACAAGTCCAAATAAAACAAAAAGAGTACTGGCCCTTTAGACAAGGAAGAGAAAATATACTGTATATAGTCATATTTTATAAAACAATGGACAATTAAACCTATACTTGTAAATGGGATTTAATATATTTTCACTTTATATTTCAATTAGAGACATGGGATCCATTATTTGGAAAGCCATTTTTCAAAAAGCTCCAAATTACAGAAACACATTTTAACAACTCTTATTTTGTTTAACGATTTTTTTGTTCACTGTAATAATAAAACACTGTACTCATTTTTTTAGTAGATGGAAATCATAGTGATCCCAACTATGAAAAGACCACTTATCCGGAAAATACTTACTCCAAAGCATTCTGGATAAATAATGCCATACCTTTAAAAGTTGTCTTTTAATTGAACTTTTTAGAAATCTGGTTGGTTCAACAGCTAGTCCTAAGGCAGAGGAGGCATAGACGCAAATCTTTGTTGCTATTGTCAGATGTTAAAATAACTTAGCTGCAACAGTAGCACTAAATCTGGCTCATAAAAATCCTACACTTTTACACAGTCATTGAGAAACACCCCCAACAGTAGCAATCAATTTAGGTGAGATTTGTAAAACATAAAAGGACATCAAAAAGGTTCCTGTTCTCAAACTACTGTTCTATTTAAGGGGCACTATAATTTGGTTGGGCTGCATGCTGAATAATTTGCAAGCATTCAGAACATGCAGGTTATTGTTTTTGGACAGATGGCACATCCCGTTTTATTGCTTGTTCCTTCTGTGGTTTCTCATATGTAGACTGATGTGCATTTTGCAGCCTTTGTTTCCCTGCAAAAAACGTCTTAGCTAAAACAAATACAAACATGTAGTGGCTTTATAAAAAAACACACAGTTCTTTAAAATATTATCTATAATGCATCAGGTACAGATATAGGCCTTTACAATGAATATCCAAAGACTGCAGAAGTTTTGAATGAGAATGATGGACAGTCTATGTAAAGTGTTGAGAAAACGTGCGATATAGATAAAGGATAATAAAAAGAGTGTTGTGGGGTTGTAAAATTTATTTTTTTACACCTTATAAAGATTACCACCAGCTGAGTTATTTTCTTCTTTTTAAATGGCATTCTTATTTGTGGACACAAGTGGATCTACTGCTTTATGACCAGTCTCGAAAATAAGCATTCCTACTCAGAAGCCATGTGCTAATATCTTGCATAGGTGAGATCTAACATGATCGAAATAGGCTATCTTCATGGTTGGATTTATGGTTTTGAATCTTTAGACTGTATTTGCGGAGTTATTCGCAGGTTTGAGTTCATGATTCCTAAGAGGGTTAAAATTTCTGATACAGGTATGGGACCTGTTATCCAGAATGCTCGGGACCTGGGGTTTTCCGGATAACGGATCTTTCCGTAATTTGGGTCTTCAAGCCTTAAGTCTACTAGAAATTCATTTAAACATTAAATAAACCCAATAGGCTGGTTTTGCTTCCAATAAGGATTAATTATATCTTAGCTGGGATCAAGTACAAGCTACTGTTTTATTATTACAGAGAAAAAGATAATAATTTTTAAAAACTTGGATTATTTGGATAAAATGGAGTCTATGAGAGACAGCCATTCCGTAATTTGGAGCTTTCTGGATATCGGTTTTCCAGATAAGGGATCCTATACCTGTACTCTGTTTTAATGGAATGTTCTGTGTGTAGCATGACAAAACCTTCTATTATAATAAGTCTGTCCTGGAAATTGTATTTTTTTTTTAACAGTATAAAGTCCAATGTCACTTTTGGACATTGGTGTGGGGAAAAAACAGTTTACTACCGGGGGACTGCTGACAGGCAGTGGTCAATGGGAAGCTTTTGTCTCATGGCTCTTGTTATCAATTATTGGTAGATGTTGTATGTATATATTTATTAAAACTGTATAAATAGTGTCTCATTTGGCTTGGACTGAAAAATATCTGTAAACCTCTGCCCTATTGTCTGCATACAATGTAAAGGGAGTCCATACTGACCTCTGAGCTGTACAACTTAGCCAATGTTCCAGAGTCAGTCTCCTTTCGGTGTAGTTTTGAACCATGAACCTACTTACAATTTGGCCAATGCAGTGGGCTGCCCTCATCATTAAAATTTTGAGAGCTTGTGGCATAAATGGTACATATGTGGATTTGAAATGCAGCCAGGACTAAGCAACAGTGAAGCACATCATGCAAAATAAAAATGCATCTTTTTTGCTACACTTTCCTAATGCTATGTTGCAGATTAGCACCTATTGTATTTTAGTAAATGAGGGGATCCTCAATCCTTATTTTTATTGCATCATTAAAGATGTTGGCCATTATGCAGACCAAAGTCCTTTGTAAGTAATCAATAGTAAGTGCATTTGTGGTAGCTTTGCATGATCCTGAGCACATGTGTCTGTGTGTGTTCATACAAAGACCTTTAACTGTTCACACAAGCAGCATAATCAGTTCTTTTTATTCTGGCACAGGTACAGAAGATAGACTGCCTTTAAATAATATGTCCTATAGCACGTGTGTTCTCCCTTTGTCTATCATCTGTGTATGTCGTTGGTTGCCTCCTATTATTTTAATTAGATTAGGTCTGCTGACCTTTTCCTTCCCTACGATATGATCACTCGGATAACTCCTGTCTGCTCTAACATGGAGATTCTGTCACATTTCCCATGGGTGATTAGTCTCCTATTTCATGTGCTCACGTTAGAGTGCTGACCGCGCCGCCACTAACATGTGCTGCTGCCTGTAAGAGTTAAACCCTTCTCCTCTGTGCAGTGAGAAAATGAAAATGGCCATAACTCTGCTCTTTTCTTCCTCATGTTCTTTTTTTTTTTTTCCTTCCTCAGACTGAAGATAGAATTACTGTTTGTAAGCATCTGAAAGTCATTAGTGGCTCTGCAGTCTGTCAGGTGCCGGCGCAAAAAAACTGCTGAAACTGAACGGGTTTCTGTGCAGAGTGCTGGGAATTTGTCATGTGCTGATGAGCAGTTATAATAATATATGAGCAAATCACAAGCATTCTGCAAATTAATCAAATTTTTTTTCCCTCCTTCTCCCTTGTCTATGGGAGAGTGGCTTTGTGTGCAGACGTAGGTGAAGCAGTTTTCCTCACAGATGGTAGCTCTGGCATCAGATGGAATTTATATAAGAGTAATTCTGATTTCCTGCCAAAGGAGCGCTCAACACTCTAGGGAAATGGTTCAAGGCAGTCATGTGGTTTTGCTGAGGTTGTTGTGGAAAGTTTAAGGGGGGAAATCTCAGATTTTCCTCTTTGCATTTATGGTTTTAGCCCGAAGGGCCCAAAATTGTATGCTATTGTGCCATAGGCGAAATCCAACACATCCTCCTTTTTGTGTTGTTGTTCTGAATTATGCTGAAAGGTGGATTCACAGCTGTGGAAACCACTGCCTGGGAGTGCCGTGCATGTCTCTCCCTTTGCAGGGATTACAGGAGGAAAGGTTAAGGAGTCTGATTCGGTACATGCTAGCATGTCAGGAGGTCACACTCTTAGGAAGCCGCTGGCTACTTCATTTATTTTAACCCCCAGAAGATTGGCCTTATTTAACCTGCCATGTTAATGCTCTAGAATCCCAAACGGAAGTCCACCAGCTGTTGCTGAACTGCACGTCCCTTCATTCTCAATTCTACCACAGCTTCAGATTGGTGTCACAATTAACCCTTGCACTTCCAAAACAGGCCTGCTCAGTCTAAAAATAAAACAACTTATTTAAAACCAAAATGAGCACATTGTGTAGTGTGGAAAGTAATATTCCACCATTGTATTTTACTCACAATGCAGTATTTTCTCCATAATTCCAGCATAATTGCCAATGCCAGGGGCCAGTGTCCCAGATGACATTGCAGCCAACGCGTTACAATTCCCACACTAATGTGACAGCTGGTTCACAGTTCCCCTGGGTCAATAGGTGCTCAATTTAAAACAGGAGACGGAATGGACCAAGTTTTGGCGAGTGCAACAATGCAGAAGAGAAAGGAGCAGCAAACTTAGCTCCCCTACTGAACGTTCCCTCATAAATGAGCCCTAATGTGTTTTCCTTAAATAAGATGCATTTGCAAATATCATGAAAAATGAATATACGCTAAGCAAGACTAATTAGTAATTTTGTCTAATTAAGGAGTTAAGCCTGGGGAGCTTCTCAGAGTTGTATTAACCAGAAATTATGGCTGGCCCTGAGAATAGAAGTACTAAACTAATAGACCTCCCAAAAGAAAATTACTGGAAGATGGATCCCCCTGGAGTGTGATGGGAATGAAAATCGTGTTTGCTTTTATATATATCATGGGACTAAAAGCACAGTATTTAAAGGGAATCTGTCATTATTTTTTCTCTTATTATCTTTTGTGTAAAAAGAGATATAGCATGTAACAACAGGTGAGAACAAACTGGCTCAGCCTTTCTCTGGCTTTCTATTTGCAACGTATTTGAAACAAAGCAGATTATTCATATTATATTTTACAACATGCTTATAATAAACTAGTGTCTTAATGTAGTATAGACTAAAGTCGGCTACCAGCGGAATACCTGCATGGCAGTCAGGTCTCAGCCGGATTCTACTTGATATCCTGACAGTTGTGGGTGGCCCGTGGGTACCCTTTAGCTGCAGTGAGGTAGGTTACAGGCTACCAATTAAAAGGGAAAAAAAATAAAATACACTTTTCCCCATGTTCAACGATATTTGAGTGGCGACACTTCCATGCTATGTGACATCACTTCCGGTCTATGCACAGGTCTCTAGTATAGACTTTTATGAATTCTCCCACTATGTTTTCTCCTCCTACTTATTATAAACAAGTCACAAGTCTTCCTAAATTGTGTCCTGATATTGTATAAGCCCTGATGAAAAATATGTGAATAATAACTATGCAAGTGTCAGTTAGCTGTGGCATTATATAACCAGCAAGTGGAACCAGACTGGTGGATTTTAACCGGGAGGAATAGCGTGGCCGATTTATTTACATTTCTATTTTTTTCACTTCCCGAATCCAAAGTGCTAAAAATTGTGTATAAGAATAGTTACTCTACCCCATGAAAATTTCAATATTTAATAAGTGTAAAAAGCATAAAAAAACCTCTAAAAAAAAGTTCTGAAAGCCGGTGAGATCATGTAGAAGTCAACGGGAGCTGTTCTTTCTAAACTCTTGATTTACTTTGAGGTTTTAGAGGTTTTCGGGGGTTTTATTTCCATTTGTTCTGCATTTTTATTCATTCACGTTTTTTATATTCCTATTTTTGATTAAAAATGGAGACATCCCAACTTTTTTAAAACATGAATTTAGTTGAAAGCTCTATCTGCATGGAGTATGTGTGTGTATGTGATAAGGTCTTACTGCTAGACAAATACTGTAAAGGATAATAATAACCCACACAGGTTAACACCAGAATGGAGATTGATTACCACATTAGAAAACACCTCTCAGTAAAATACAAGAATTCTGTACTCTCTTGAATGTTATATGTTAAATATTAATATGCACACAAAGATTTAATTTGCATGTTACGAGAAACTGGAGAAAAGATGTCTGATTCCTGTAGAGTAACATAACATAACATATGACTATGAAGATTTTCATTCATCCAGGTCATAGTATATCTAGTATAGGTCAATCTAAAAACAACTGGACTTGCTGAGTAATCAATGAAGACGTTTCACTACTCATCCGAGCAGCTTCTTCAACTGATACAGAGTCCAAAGACAAAGAGCAAAAACATCTCAGAGGAGCTTTGAAAGCGTGTGGCTACCCAGACTGGGCCTTTGTCAAAACAGCAGCAACCAAGCCCAACAGGAACACCAATAGAAATAACCGCCCGGAGACACATAGTAGGCGAAACATAGTCATCCCATATGTAGCTGGAGTGTCAGAGAAACTCAGGAGGATTTTCAACAAACACCATGTCCCTGTGTTTTTCAAACCTAGCAACACACTGAAACAAAAACTGGTACACCCAAAGGATCAAACACCAAAAGAAAAACAAAGCAATGTGGTATACGGAGTCCAGTGTAGCGAGGAGTGCACAGATCTATACATCGGGGAGACAAAACAACTGCTCTCCAAGCGAATGGCTCAGCACAGGAGGGAGAACTCTACAGGGCAAAACTCAGCTGTCTTTCTACACTTAAAAGACAAGGGACACTCCTTTGAAGACAGCAAGGTCCAAATCTTGGATAAAGAAGACCGCTGGTTTGAACGAGGCGTGAAAGAGGCGATTCATGTCAAGGTGGAGAGACCATCTCTGAACAGAGGTGGGGGCCTTCGACACCACCTGTCTGCTACATACAATGCTGTTCTAACATCTGTACCCCGGCGGATTCAGAACACTTCACACATCCATTCATGCAACTATCACAAGTAACACCTGTACCTAGGATTATATACTAATGAACCAAGAAAGGGGACTTCTCCTCCAATATTAGGCTCCCATAACATGGGATAAGATATATAACCATATGAAAAAGATATTTAAGATAAAAGGCAATATTTATTAACCACCACGCCAAAAGCATTTAAAAACATTTAAAACATACTAAGATAGCAGCGCTGCATGGGGAGTAGGGATCCCTACCCTCTAATTGTCCAAATTTTGTGGGGCTCCGGGATATCAAATCATAACAAAAATTGTTCGTGTGAATTGGCTCGTCAGCCTTTACACATACGATATGTAACTCTGTATGTCCTGGAGTCCGGTAATCAAGGGGACAAGTGTGCGCAAGTCTTCTTATGAATAGGTGAGTCCTGTGCTTGGGTATGAGCAGAAGCCGTGGGTCCTATGGGTATGGACCGAGAGCGGAAACCAGTGTGTAAAGGGTCGGGACTCTGATATGGACCCAATTAACCGCAGTGAAGCGCCCAATTTTGAATGACAGAAACGGCTAATTTGCAGCCGCTTAGGCAGTAGCAAACTTGCGGTAGTCACCAATAAATGCCAGGCAGCGGTCTTAAAGTCCCGATTGTCATTCAAACCCAAATAAGTGTTTATTTATTTTGTGGACACCTCCAATCAGGCTAATTATACACATTGATTCACTGAGATTCCCACCTGTTTCTAGCATGGATGTTACCTGTACCTAGGAGTTGCATGACACATTGGATAATCCTATCACAACTACACAGAATCAACACCTCTGTGAGTTTCTTCAGATGTCACCTCTTTGAAGAGTTACAATGTGCCATTGTAAATGGATTAGTGGAAGAGTTTATATGCCGAGAACTTCCCACACCAGTCAGTTGAACTGAAGAAGCTGCTCGGATGAGTAGTGAAACGTCTTCATTGATTACTCAGCAAATCCAGTTGTTTTTAGATTGACCTATACTAGATATAACATAACATAGTCTCTATGCAGAATGTTTCACTTTGTGGCACTGCTTGTAACTGTATATATTTATTGCACTGTTGTCTGCTCTGTCAGCCAGGAAAAGAAAAGGCACTACTGTATTGCAACTGGGCACATGCGACAAATTAATAATGATTTTTGTGCTTCAAACAGAGCATCTTTATTTTAAATTTAGATAAATCCCTTTCGGTTTGTTCATGATTTACAAACTATCTAGATGTTGCTCATCAACCCCTTGGATGGTGCTCCCTGTGGTCTTAAAGCGGGTGCTTATTTTTGAATTCCTGGCTTTGAGGAACGATTGGGTGCATAAAAACCAGATGTACTGCCAAACAGAGCCTCCTGTAAGCTGACAGTCCACATAGAGGCTACCCATTAGCCAATCACAGCCCTTATTTGGCATCCCCTGGGAACTGTGTTCATGCTTGTGTTTCTCCCCAACTTTTTTAACATTTGAATGTGGCTCACATATAAAAAAGGTTGGGGAACCCTGCTGTAGGGACTCTGCACCCATGGACTAACCCATTGACACTTAGGAGCAAATTTACTAAGATTCCAATGGTAAATTCAAGTTGTTTTTTTTGGCCAATCCTCACAATTTCGAGTTTAAAACCACTAACTCAAATTTGAATCTGAGATGTATCATCCCCACTACCCTGGAAACAACTGCAATTCGATAGGTCGCCAGCTAAAACCTGACGAGTTCATGTAGAAGTCAATGGCAGTTGACCCATTTGAAGATGTTAATAGCCTTCCTGAATTTTTTTTCGGAGGAAAACTCGTTTCGAATTGCTTTTGAATTGTGCATGAATTTGATTCAAGTTTTCGGGTAGTTAACTTTTAATCGATGTTTAGATGTTTTTTCATAAATAAGCTCCCATTCGAGTTTATTAGAGTAAAAAAAAACTCTAAAATGTGACCTTTGATAAATTACCCCCTTAAATGTGCTATCACACTTTAGTATTATTTCTGTAATAAGTTCTTCAAGCCCTGACTACTATGATTGAACAGGAATCCAGCTAGGCATTTAGAGATGAAGTTTATCATCTCCGGTGAATGAGGATTGTTTTGGTCAATATCATTTACCATCTAGCTGAGCGTTTAGGTTTAAGAAAACCACAGCCAACCTGAATGGAGCATTGGCATAGGTTCTGCAACCTGCGAGATAGATGAGACAGAGCCTACCTGTAACAAGATAAACAAAGGAAAGATGTAATCTAACCAACTGTCAGTCACGTCACAAATGCTACTGGGATGTATAAGAACAACATCAATAAATTCAGGAAATCCCCGCCCCCCTCAGGTTGAGCTTAATCTCTGAATAATAAAAGCTGACCAAGTTTTTAGTCAATGCAGACGTTTGGATTTAAACTATATTTACTCACTTCAAAGACAGGATTTATTTTTTCACTTTTTGCAACTAAGCTAATTCTTCGGTCGTTAAGACAACATAAGTATTTCAAAGCAGCATCACCATTTTTCATCTTCTGAATGAAAGAATGTTTATTTTCGGCATTAGTAGAAGCATGCTGTATATGCAGTTTTACATACCTTTCATACCTAGGCTTGGTAATTGTATAGTTTATTTGTAAAAATGAAGAAAATACTTTTAAATAATGTTCTTGAAAATAAAAGATTTGAATGTGACCTGCATATATGTGATATGGATTTTGGCGGAACACATTTTAACCATGTATGTAATGTCCTGGAGAAAAGGCAGATACTGTTACAAAAGGCCATTGCACTTTGGCAATTTCCATATTCTCATTAAATTGATAAAGTTATTGAATACTTTTTTTTTTTAATTAAAAAAGCTACATTTTTAAGCTCTAACACAAAACCTTAAACATTGGTTTCATATCCTGACACAAAAGGTTTAGTTCTTCAAACATATATACAGTTTAAGATCTTGCATGCCTACAAGAGCTAACTTTTCTTAAATCACAGGCCTCTCCAGCCAGTAGTGTCATAAATGAGCTTGTCCTGTACACATTTGTTAACCTTCCACAAATCCAAGCTATAAAACTGTTAGATGTGTTCCTGGGTGGATTATTGTGGGTATTTACTAAAACCCAAATTGATCAATTTTATTTATTAAACAAAGTTGACCTACAGTAACTCCCATCCACAAATTTTACTCATTGATCAAGAAATCAGCTTGAAAAAGTTGGTGCCGGAAAGAGTCACAACAAAATAGTGCGACAATTCAAATTGTACAAATTGTCCTCCAAATTGAAGGATCTTTTTGAGTTGTCACCTGAAAACCCCGGCTTTATACAGTGCTGATCACAATGTTGAGAAACAACTTTAGGGACATCTGCCATTGACTTCTACATGACCTTGACAGGTTTTAGACGGAGTATTTTCGCATTCAGATTTTTAGCAGCTTTGTACTGCCTGTCATCAATTGTAGATACAGGACTATGTAAATGGTAGCATACCATTGGTAGGAGGGGCTCAGCAACTGGGTGACAGAAAATAAGATCTGTGACATAGTATTTGCCCACTGCTCCCACTTAACAATATACCCTCAGTATTCCACTGAAGCTCTGCTGAACTGTCTTGCATGAACTGATGCAATGTGGACTTTTTATTGAAAAAAGTGAGGACACAATAAAACACAAATATGAGCAAGATAAACTTAAACCGAGACTCCACCAGAAATGTTTCTGCACAGAGCAAATGAAATGTAAAGCAAGAGAAATGGATAATTTACAATTGTTCTTCATTTTTTAAGGGAAACTATCGTAAAAATGAAAATATAAGCTTCATCATACTGAAATACAAAACTTTGTAAATACAATCAATTTAATATTCTGCATTGTTTGAAATAATCAAGTTTATCTTCACTATACCTCTCTCAGCGTCTGTTTCTCCTCATTTTGGCTTCAGTTGGGTGTCAGATAGTCATAGACAGTTAGATCCAATACATTTTATAGGGGGGGTTTCCTTTCCTAACAGATGTATTAGAGCTCACTCAAAAAACTGATTCCAGTACAAACAAAATCTAACAAAATAACTACCTTTTGCAGAAATTTTGCATGTAGAGAGACAGGATTTCTGGTGATTTTGATACAGGGATCTCTAATACATCTTCTAGGCAAAAGGAGCCCCCATAAGATATATTGGATCTAACTGTCAATGATTATCTGACACTCAAGTCCTGCATGAAGAGAGAATTAAGAGAAACAGATGCTGAGAGAGGAATAGTGAAGATGAACTTATTATTATTTATGAAACCGTACAGAATTTTTAATTGATTGTATTTAAAACACTTCTTATTTCAGCAGTGGTGGAACTACAGGGGGATCAGGGGTGTGATTGGACCAGGTCCTGCACCCAGGGGCATAATTATATTAAGTCCCCCGAGGGCCTAGGCCAGCACAGTTATTGGGGTGTGTATTTTTTATGTTTTTTTTTTAAATCCCCCCCACCCATCGCCACGGATTTTATTGGAAATCTGATTATGGAGCTGGGGGGGATGAGGGATAGGGGGGCCCAAGGAATTGTGCGGAAGTGACATACTCATGTGCATGACATGCTGACATCACTTCCGCCATGCATGACACGCTGATGTTACGCACACTACGTAAGGGGTGTGTTTAGGTCCAATGCCTAGTGCGACATCGGACCTAAATATAGCCCTGCCTGCACCCCCTCAGGCCCCACCCGGCAGATTACTTACTGGTGTAGCCGGTAAGAAATTCACGTGTGGAAGGGGGTGGGGGGGGGCCAGGCTGCATGGCCTGCACCTGGGCCCGGCTCCAGCTCGTTACTTTACTGTATTTCAGTATGCTTAAACTTATATAACATTTTCATTTTCTCATAGTTCCCCTTTAACTACAACATGTTCAAGATTAACTAATTTACAAGAATGTCAGTCATTTATCAAAAAATCCAAACTGAAAAAGCATAAACAGGAAAAGTTGCAGAAGATCTTTTTGGATGCACAATAACTGCAACTTTTTCGTATTGTCGCGAAAAAACCCCCCCCGAAAACCTCAGAAACACTCAAATCAAAGACAGATCTTTCAGTTGTAAAAGGGACATGTACCATTGACTTCTACAGGATTTGACAGGTTTTAGCTGGAGTATTCAGATTCAGAATTGTCGCAGGTTATCGCATGATAAATCCCGGAAAAGTCTCGCTGAGACTTTTTCAAATTTTTGGCATCAAGCCTGACTCGAAAAAGTCAGATTTTACTAAATTGTGTGTGTGTAACCGACTCTTCTTCTGTAGAATGCAAAATTCTTGATGGACAGCTTTTATAACATTGTCTGGCCATGTTTTGCGTGGATAATTGCAAGTAACTGTTTTTAGTTTCTTTCCTGTGTTGCCTTGGATGTCAAACCAAAGAGCATTTTGTCTCCTCTAACCATATAGACATAAATCATTTACAAAAGTTTACTTTTACATAGATTTGTTCATATAATATTGCATCACATGCAATTCAACTACTTTGGCAAACTACCACACAAAAGACTCTTAAAAAAAAGTGTATATAAAAATGACCAGAAATGGACAGGGTTTAATGGAAACTTTTGATATCCATTTGAAATAGCTTTTCAGTCCATACAAATCTGACCACCTTAATGGTTAGTGTAAGCAAGACCTCAATAATCTACTAAATAACAATACAAAATGAAAGAAGAACAATGGCTGCTCTAGTGCTAAAAGCGGTGCACTTTTGCAGAAACCTTATATATGCAATATTATACAAATAATTTTCATATTTGCTCTGCAATTTTCAGGTATGTTCTGCTGAGAGTAATATATTAAAGTTAAGCAAATTAGACTTGCTGTACACATGGGGAGTCTCAACATATGTTTAAAGGGAAGAACAAAAATGAAAATGTTCCTGAGGTGTACTAAAACCTTGCAAACAAAAGGTTCCTGCTTCCCTCTAAGTAGTTTTAGATTAGCATCCGCCTAAAATCTTGTCGGAATGTTCTGTACGGGGAACATCAAGTAATGCATCAACATCACACACTTTATATTTAATTTAGATGTTCAGTTAAAATCACATATAAAGAAGGTGGGGCTAAATACTCTTAAAAGCTTTTATGATATTTGCCATTTTATTTTGCATTAAAAATGCATTGCCTATTAGACTAAAAAAATGTTACGTTAGGAACCAAACGAGACAGTTGCACATTAAAGACAGTTTGAAATGTTTGGTTCCAAGCAGATGAGTTGAAATTCTGAAAAACAATTTAATTAACCCCTTCAGCTGAACCCCTACTTACAGTACCAGGAAAAAAAAGTTTATTCTTGCTCTGAATTTGCCATGTCTTGATCAAGGGAAAAAAAGAGAATTATACACACTAGCTCATATTTAACTATATTTCCTGACATGCTTAATTTGCATACAGTGCAGGCATGGAATCTTTTATCTGGAATCTGGTGTTTTCCAGATAAAGGGTATTTCTATAGCCTACTAAATTAAATTATTTTTTTTTAAAAGTATGATTGTTTTGCTACTAATAAGAATTTATACAACTATAAATGCCATCAAGTATAAGGTCCTGTTTTATTATCGCTAATTATGGGAGATAGCTTTCCTATATGTTGAAGCTTTATGGATCACAGGTTTCTGCTTAACAGATCTGTACTGTACTGTATAATCTACCTTCAATGTATAATATAGCTACCAGTTACTGGTGCAATGGCACACACTAATAATGAGCCCCTCTGCCCCATAAATGTTTCTTTATCAAACCAACAGTTAAAACCTGGTTAATTTAGTTCTAACAAATGTGTGCATGAATGCATTTAGTTTGCTTAGAATATTTTAGTCTTCATCGTCGAATTCTTCATTTATTGAGTCAGCAAGAATATAAATAGGGCCAGAAGGCCCTGCTCATACGATCTTACAATCCGCTTGGGTAATTTCCATTTTGTCTTTGGAGTAGGGATTGTTGGGGGATGCGGTTGGCTGCTTTATAGGGCAACCACACTGATGTAAATGTGATATGTAAACATGGCATAGTATTAAAAAAAGATTATAACACACTGATGTGATTGCTGGCAATGTAAGGGTTAAATCGCTGCACTTTACACACCGCCCCACTACAATAGCACAATAATGAAAGTAAGTATTCCTGCCATGTTACTTTTCTAATGGTAGTCTCTGCTCATTTGTATTGCTTTATGTGACTGCAAAGAAGTAAATGGATTAGAGTGAAACTTTAGCATGCTTCATTGCAGCTGGTTGCAGACATCTGTCATTTCCGCAGCCATCCATTCTGGATCATGCCAGGAGGAAGAAAAAAAAAGCAAAGAGAAAAAGCAAAGCCTGACACCTTTCAATTTAGAGAACCTTTGCGGGAGTAGAGGGAAAGCAGAGGAACATTTTTTATAGCTTAATAAAAAATATGTCCACTCTAACATCGTAAAGAGTAGGTTCCGCACAAAGATACAGTTGTCTGCAAATGCCTGAGATTGAAACTGATTCTGACTTTAATAATTGAGTCAGTTGAAGTCTGAAGCTACGTTATCCAAAAGTCAGCAAAGTCATTCTTTGCCCAAAGATATCAGATAATTCAGAGTGAAAACAAAATCAGACAACCTTGCTTTGACATAAGCAACAATTAGATTTTTCAGTCATAAAGATATCAGGTGACGTCTTAGTCAGCAGGCCTTTGGTCTACCCAACCAGCACCATTTGTTTCTTCTGCACCCTGGATTCACCGAGGAACTGGAAATCCTATACCATTACAGTGTAATGTACGTCTAAAGAACAGTCAATGGCAAAATAGTTCTGAATATTTTTTTTAAAGGCCACAGGACCAACTGGGAAGATTATGTTTTCCTGTTTATAAGCACCTAAATACTGAATCATATCAATGGATCTGTCATTGTTCATGGCTTGGCGGACTATGCCCAGTAATTCTTGCAACTGTTCTTAGTGACAAAAAGAGAAAGACTACAATAAAAAAAAGGAAGAAGTAGAGTGCTTACACTTATACACAAGACAATATGCCTGCACCACACTCTCGCTGAAGCACACTGTGTCTGCTCCCAATGTGAGACACCATTGTACAGGAACAGGATGTTGAACTCCCCCAGAACAAATTGCTTCCCATATATTGTATTCAATTATAAGTTTCGACTATAATGGGAACTGGGAGTGAATCAATGCGTAGGATATTATTACTGTGTAGAGGGATGAGAAGGGCTTTCACTAAAGTTGCAGTATCCGAAAAGGTGATAATTAGTGGAAATATGAACCTATTTGAGTTTTATATTTTAATATAATAGCATCAGTGATAGCTTGTAAGCGTTTTCACTATTCTTGACAGCAGACTTTATTTATTGGTCCCAGTTTATAGGGAAAACGAAATCTTTTTTTTTTTTTTATCATGGTCTGTGGTGACTATTCTCTATCATTATAGAATTTCATATACATTACATCATTACAAACCATGAATAATATGGCAATGAAACAAATGGGCCATGTTTAAATTACTCGCAAGGAGTCTACTTATTCTGAGGTTGCTTAGAGACCCTGGGGTTAAGTTGCAATAAAAGAGGAGGGGGTTGTGGGCATTGAGAACAACAGGGAGGTAGAGTGAAGAGGCAGTGACTATGTGGAAATATGGTATTATTCCTATAAGCAATTTGTATTTGTAACCCCTTGAGTACCTGGATGGTGGCTACATACTTTATAAAATCAGTGGATGGTAAAGTGCCATGGGATGTCTTGTAAAGCTATATACTGTATATAATAATCAAAGGAACTCAAGATGTGTTTTTAAGATATACATTCTAATGCTGGAAAATAAAGAGTCTACTGGGCCCATTTACTTAGCTCGAGTGAAGGAATAGAGGAAAATTAGTATGAATTTCGAATGGGTTTTTTGGCTACTTCGACCATCGAATGGGCTACTTCGACCATCGACTACGACCTTCGACTTCGAATCGAAGGATTCGAAGTAAAAATCGTTCGACTATTCAACCATTCGATAGTCAAAGTACTGTCTCTTTAAAAAATTCTTTGACTCCCTAGTTCACCACCTAAAACCTACCGAGGCCAATGTTAGCCTATGGGGAAGATCCCCATAGGCTTCCTAACAATTTTCTGATCGAAGGAATATCCTTCGAGCGATGGATTAAAATCCTTTGAATAGTTCGATAGAACGATTATTCCTTCGATCGTAGGAATATCGCTACATCCTTCGATATTCGAAGTCGAAGGATTTCAATTCGGCAGTCGAACATCGAGGGTTAATTAACCCTCGATATTCGACCCTAGGTAAATCTGCCCCTGCATGTCTGTATCTCTATTATCTGTATCAGAAAAGTAAAAAAAAAAATGGGAGAAGATTTACATACTGGCTAAAGATTATGGGGACACCTGTGGGTAATAATGTCATGAGAAAACCTATAGTGCCAGCTCACACTCTGTATTATCAACCCATTGATTATTGCAAATACAGGTATGGGACCTGTTATTCCGAATGCTCGGGACCCGGGGTTTTCCAGTTAATGGATGTTTCTTTAATTTGGACCTTTATACCATAAGTCTGCTAGAAAATCATGTAAACATTAAATAAACCCCCCAATTGGCTGGTTTTGCTTCCAATAAGGATTCATTTTATCTTAGTTTATATCAAGTACAAGGTACTGTTTTATTATTGCAGAGAAAAAGCTAATTATTTTTAAAAATTCAAATTATTTGGATAAAATTAAGTTAATGGGAGACCAACTGGTTTTTTTCTTAGTTTAGGTCAAGTACAAGGTACTGTTTTATTATTGCGGAGAAAACACAAATCATTTTTAAAAATTTGAATTATTTGGATAAAATTTAGTTAATGGAAGACCGACTTTTTGTAATTTGGAGGTTTCTGTATAACGGGTTTCTGGATAATGGATACCATCTCTTCACTGGCAGTACCTTTTGTCCCAGTGAGCAAAATGAATGCCTCAAATATGCCTTTGTGGAAAGTATGAAAATAATTATTTTTTGTGCAATCTTACACAAAACATGAAAATGGCAAAAAGGTTCCTAAATAGCAGCTTTAAATATAATTATCCAGCAATATGTAACCTTCAAACAAAAAGTGGCACTAAACCCATTGCTACAGGCATCTATACAAACATTTTGATTATAAGGTGTATAGAAAATGTATACATATAAGGGTTAATTAAGGGGGTTATTTATCAATGCTCAAATTTAAGAGTTTTTTATACCTCGAATGAACTCACAACGCAAAATGCTTCGTGTTTAAGAAAAAACTTGAATGGAAAAACCAGCTTTAGAGAGTTCAGGGTTAACAACCCAAGAACTTAAATTGATCAAATTTTCTTGCAAAACCCTCTGAAAAAACTCAACCATCATGATTCAAGGGACCTCTGCCATTCACACCTACATGACCTCAACAGGTTTTAGATGGTGTATTTTCACATTCAAGCTATTTCCCTGGTCGGGGTATAATAAATCTCTAGAACTTTCGTGGAAAACACAACTCGATCCTTAATAAATATGCCTCTAAGTGTAATGAGTGGGACAGAGGGTGGAGAAAGACATTCAAGAGTGGGGTAATGATTTTAGCACATTGATTTGGGCTTGAAAAAGGAGAGGGAAGTTCTGAAATGTTGGGTAGATATAGTGTGTATACTATATATATATATATATATATATATATATATATATATATATATATATATATATATATATATATATATATATATATATACTGCTATAGGCTTAATAAACACCTGTGAGTCTGAGCCTCTGTCTGGACTATATATATATATATAAATATATATATATCTATATATATATAGATATATTTATATATATATATCATAAAATTAAAGAGTCATTTTTGTGTACTGTAAGGGGCCCATTCACTTCACAGTTTGAGTGAAGGAATAGAGGAAAAATAGTTCGAATTTTGAATAGTTTTTTTGGCTACTTCGACCATCGAATTGGCTACTTCGACCTTCGACTACGATCTTCGACTTCGAATCGAACGATTCGAACTAAAAATCATTCCAATATTCGACCATTCGATAATCGAAGTACTGTCTCTTTAAAAATTTCTTCGACCCCCTAGTTCGCCACCTAAAACCTACCGAGGCCAATGTTAGCCTATGGGGAAGGTCCCCATAGGCTTTCTAATGTTCTTTAGGTCGAACAAAAATCGTTCGATCAATGGATTAAAATCCTTCGAAACGAACGATTTGAAGGATTTAATCGTTCGATTGAAGGTCCCCATAGGCTTGCTAACAATCCTTCGATCGATGGATTAAAATCCTTCAATCGTTCGATAGAACGAATTGCGCAAAATCCTTCGATTTCGATATTCGAAGCAGAAGGATTTTAATTCGGCAGTCGAATATCGAGGGTTAATTAACCCTCGATATTCGACCCTTGATGCATCTGCCCCTTAGTGTTAAATGTGTATTAAAGCTTACTGAAATAATAGTATTTTTCCACAAGCATTGTTTTAGTTGCACTTTATTGACCATATGGAATAGATGTATTGTTTAAGATGGACTTTTAAATCTGTATGGAGATATGTTGACAGTTTGGACTTGAAGGAACCGATATTTTATAACCTTTCTGGCACATGACTGCATATGAAAAATATTTTTTAATTAGCACAATAAATGTCAGATAAAATAACATACATAGGGGTCTATTAATAAAGCTGTGTAAAATGATTTACGCTGGACAAATTGTGCTAAAAGCAGTGCTGTATTTTATTGGTACAGAGTGTTTTTTCCTTATATGTGTTTTTATACCTTGCATTGTAGTGTTTGAAATCATCCTTTAGAACAAATACTTCCAGTGTTTAGTAAATTGTGTATTTTCTTTTACCATCTTAATTCTTTAATCTGTCATTATATACCATGTGAAAAAAAAAAGTACAGCATAAGTAGTGTAAAAACAGCATAGAAAGTGGTGACAGCCAACATAATGTTTTTCAAGGAACCACTAATTTTTATGTCTTTTATGTACAATTTCACACTTACTTTAGTTTAAAATCAATTAAAAAGTAGATTTTACTTAGCTATAGGTGGTGTATGTACTGTATATGCCATTTCTTACACCAGTGGCGTAACTAGATATTACTGGGCCCCACAGCAAATTATTTTTCAGGCCCCCAAAATGTTTAGAGGTTGACTTGTTTCTCCAATATTTATTGAAATTGTATATGAATTAGGGCCTCGTGGGGCCCCTATACCTCCTGGGCCCCCCTGCAGCCACAGGGTCTGCTTCCTCTATAGTTACGCCCCTGTCTTACACCATTTATAACCCCATAATATGCTTTTTACTACATTTTTAAATTCCAACTGTCCAATAGGCTACAGTGTAAAATGTAAAATTCTAAGGAAGTCATAAAAAAATAAAGTGTCCCTATAGAGAATATCTTTCTGCATTCATAATGTCCCAATTTCAAGATAAGTGACTACGTAAACCGTATTATTTATGCCAATATAAACCTAATTAGCACAGCCTAAATGGTTGTCACAATAAACATGGTTTTAAACACCTCAAGTGAAAAAAATCGTATTGGTACCACAAATATTATCACATTTGGGATACAAAGTGACTGATGCACCTTGACAAGATGCCTGAAAATCAACATGTCACGAGGTTCTGTAATTAACTTTAAAAACTTTCAATTAAGAAGGAAGCTGTTTGAAAAAATGTAAGCTTTTATTAGCTTCAAAAAATGCATGGGTAATTTGCACAGTGATAAGCTATTTAGCTGCGATGACTGTAGGATGATATGTCATATCGCTTTTATTTAACATAAAGATAAATGGAGATTGAACTTTGTATGCTCACTGTATGCTTATCTTTAAGAATGCATTCAAGTACTTCTCATGTTACCTTCAGGTTTTTACTCAAGGATTCAAATCGTTCTGCAAAACAGGCATTGCAAAACAAAACTTTGGTAGAATGGTTGGTAATATGGGACAGTGTCTCGACAGGCCCAGTGTTGAAAATCAAGCTGGGACTACCCGTGACACACATCAGCTCAGATGAGTAACCAATGGCTACATCAATTTATTGTTGTGTAAACATTTGTATTGCATATTTACATCAGATATAATAAATTATGGCAGTGGTTTATTGTGCCAAACAACTAGTCAATGTTTCGGGCCAACGCCCTTCCTCAAGCCTTGGCCGGAAACGTTGCCTAGTTTGTAGGCACAATAAACAACTGTCACAGGATTCTGAGTGCTGCAGCGGGTGGTTCTTGTGAGTTATAGTTGAGCATCACCGCCTTTGATTGTTGGTGTTTAGGCAGCCATCTCAGGACATTTTACCTGGTCTTTTGCTTTCAGAAAGAGTCAGCACTTCATAATGGAACTACTTGCAGATAGGCTATTTTTTCTCCTACTCAATGTTACTAGGGGAGTCACAACTTGGGTTAGCAGGACCTGGATTTTTACTGCTGAGTGCTGTGCTCATATTTACCACTAGGCAGGGCATTTTTATAGGATAATTTTTAGCAATGCATGTATCAGGCAGCTGTTTTCTGGTTCCTTCCCATAGTTCTGCTGATGCACCCCTGCCTAATGGTTTTAAAAATTAGTGGTGAGCACAACTTGTTTGTTATAGTTCTGCTGATGGGGTGCTGCTGGAAGAATGGGGGATGATTTCACTCCAACTTGCAGTGCAGCAGTAAAGAGTGAAGTTCATTAGAGCACAAGACACATGGCTAAGGGCACCTGAGAAACAACATGTCGATCCCCCATGTCAGATTTCAAAATTAAATATAATGAAATCTGTTTGCTCTTTTGAAAAATGGATTTCAATTCAAGATTCTGCCGGAGGAGTGCTGTTAACCGATGCATTTTGTAAAAAAACATGTTTTCCTGTGACAGAATCCCTTTAAGGATATTTTTCCCCATTAGATAGCAGTGAGATTCTCAGTCAGACAGATTATTTTGTCTTATATTTATCATGTATTTTAGGCCTTCTGCTGTGTTGCATTGCATTATTGTAGTCATAAAATGAACTATTTGGGTATACAATCTATTTCATATTTCCTTAGCCTCTGGCATAATACGGTACAAGATAATGTAACTTTGGGAAAACAAAGCTCCAGAAGTTCCAGCTTTCTAGATGGAGCAAACTTTACCTATACATTTGACTATGACCCACCATGTAATTTTCATTGAAATATATCATCACAATTGTTTTTTTCTTTGTGGAAACATTTTTTTTGTGATGTTATACCAAGGTGCCTCTTGTGATATCAAAACAGATGTGTTCCATCAGTAAGAAGCCTGTATCTTGGCCTGGAAGCTGCAACTTGAGGAGTTTGTTTTTTTCACAATATGTGGCTGGCCTGCAGGTCAATTTAATTTATGATTTAATACCTCTATTGCCTCTAAATATGGGTAACTGTGTGACTAGAGAAACAGAAAGTATTTTTATTGCAAAGTTCAAAATGCCTGGTGTGATATTTCCAGAACATGCTGAGCTCCTACAAATAGTAATATACTGTATATGTGGAAACTCATGTCCACTTAGGATTTTCTTTGCAAATCAGGATTGTGTATGGATTATGTATTTAATGAGTTTATTCACTAGTGATGGGCGAATTTGTGCCATTTCGCTTCACCGAAAAATTCTCGGATTTCCCGCAAAATGGCGGAAAATTAGTGAAACTGTGCCGGCGTCCGTTTTTTGACGCCAACACCCGTTTTTGACGCCGAAGCCTGTTTTTTTTATGCCGGCGACAATTTTTTTTGACGTCGGCGAACTTTCGCCAGCGAATTTTCACAGCCCCGCAAATTCGCCCATCACTATTATTCACCTGTTAAACCATTATACCCTTGCATATCCATGCATAATTATGCATTGTAAACAGGAACATCTATGCTGGATTAGATCTATGGGATCCCTTACATATATAAAATTAGAATAATATCTCTTGGTCTGAGAGTGCTGTTTACTGTCCTGTCCTCACAGCATTTGTTGTTTGGTAGTTGAGGGGATGTGCATTTTACCATTTTACCATTTGAAAGTAGGTTTCAAGGGAATGTCACCTTCAGACAAATGTCCAAATCTAAACAGCCGATGATTTTAAATCTAATTTAATCTTGGTTTTTTAAAAGTTATGCATTTTCAACTGCAGCTGTTCTGCAAGTTTCTTTTGTTCCCTGTGCTGGGGGGTTGCTGACCCCCTCTGCCGCCAGCAGGATGATGGAGAAATAGCTTTTGAGATGTTCTCTGTGTCATTGGCTCATCACAACAAAATGTAGGTTTTAATACTAACTGAAACAGGAAGTATGGAAGCAAAAGACCCACCTTTGTCCATTGATTGAACCTAACATGTGCATGCCTTTGGTTTGTACTTGAGCACAGGGCCACATACAAGCCAGTAGGACAGACTTTAGGGCCTATATAAGATTATTCATTGGCAGATATGTATTATAAAAACACATTTGTCATGAAACATGGCCTGTTTTATGTGATAAATTTTTTTCTTTCACTTTAAAATGTGAATAATATTACATCATTAATAATAATATGCAAATACATGTTATATGAGAAAAGAGAGGGAGAAATATAAAATAATGTTTCCGTTTGTTCCACAGGTCAAAGACCTTTTCAATGCAGATATTGCCCATACAGTGCCTCTCAGAAGGGAAATCTGAAGACCCACGTGCTTTGCGTTCATCGCATGCCTTTCGACAACAGCCAGTATCCCGATCGTAGGTTCAAGCGCTCACGAATTGATTCAGAGACTACTGGGAATTCAGAAGAACTTCCAACGGTCAAACCTGGATGTTCAACACAGCTGACAGCGGGGAGCATCCAGCCCCAGAAATAACACAATAAATGAAATGCGAGCTGTATATTGCAATATTATTTTACACAGTCTGTAAATACTCTTTTTGCAGAAGCAGGAATTGCTAAGTGCATGAGAGGATTATGTGCAAATTCTGAAACGTGTACAAATGATTCTGAATGTCAAGCCCCCAACCCTTAAAATGGCTGCTAAACTGTTACCTGTCGATGAGTACTTCCAAATACTTGAGAAAATCGGGCTAATAAAGAGTAGTGCGTAGGTCAGTCCTTTGAAACGTTGAAGTGGTCTTTTGTCCAATGCGAATGCTTTTATGTGAAAAATGATACTATCTCCATGATTAAATGCTGCCTTGAAGATTGAGGGGCTGTGTTTTCATTGTTGAAAACACCTTTATAATATGACACCAGCTGCTGTCATTATCTGAGCATAGTAATGAGATGAGTTGGTAGCCTGCCATGGTGCCAGTCTGACTGGAGCTGTCATTGCAGAGAAAATCAATTGAAGTGGTGTTGCAACAGCACTATAGGAGAAATCTTAGACGGCCTACAAGCTGGGGTCAGTACTGACCTACAGCATATTGAAATTGCATTTTCAGTGTCTTTTCTTCATATGCAGCCAAATGAATCACTTGATGAAGGAACCCACAAAAAAAAACATACAAGTGTGAACCACTGAACCATCTTTATTTGTTCCCTAAAATCAATGTCTGATATTGAGGGAAATGCATTTATCATTCGTGGTATTTAGTATTTAGACACAGCTGGGGATGCTGAAAGACCAGTTACAGTCTAGAATTTTTTTTCCCAGCCTAGTGTGCAAAAGGCACTATGAAGAATACATCTTGTTCGCACAAAAGGGAATTCTTCCCATTACTTGAATGAAGCATTCCCTGCAGAAAAACCAGGCTGGCTTTCTCAGTTAATATCTATACGTGTTACAGACATAGTGCAGGAAATTCTTAAGGACGCAGCTCTTTAAAAGTAGCTGGAATGAATATGTAAATATGAATGCTCTCTGCTCTCTATTACTAGATTTTTTTTCTTGTGTTTGTAATATACATTTTTACAGACTGGATCCCTCAAGTCATTCAATTCTGGACTGCATATGAAGTATTCATGATAGCCTATAAAAGCCTAAACTGGAAGTATTCACAATAGCCTATTAAAGCCTAAACTAGATTCCTATAACAGTCCCTCACTACACTTAACAGCCTAAATGTTTTCTGCTCTGGAGGGCTTTGGGAGCTGTAGCCCTGTGCGGCTGTAGGGGCTCAAATTTTTCACCCCTGTATGTTAAATCTAATTTGGGGTTTGGAAGTATATTCTTCCTGTCCTTACGGGCTGTGGCCTGGGTGGCATTTTAATCAACGTAGTCACAACAAAGGGAAATTGTCATAGTAGTCTATAGCAGCCAATCACCTACACACACTTTAGGGTAACAATTGGCTGCCACAGGCTAAGTATAGCATTTCCCACGGCTGGCAATGGTTAAAGATCAGTGGTGATCTGTTTTGTTTTGACCGTCACCGCAGAGTATCACCGATCAAAAAGCTGCACGTGCAGATAGCACTTACATTTTTAAATTGTATATTCTGATATATGTTCTGATTTAGTCATTTAATGCACTTCTTCTGAAATAAGTGGTGCTCTAGAATTTCCTAGATTTTAGCACAAATTTTGGTTTTTGAAGTAACCCTTAGCAATCAAACATTTACTTTAACTGTCAGACTTGCAGTGTGTTAATCAAAGCTAAATGCTTTCTGGATGCTAGGGGTTACTGCGCTGGAGCAAATATGGATGTATCTTTGCAAAGGATGCCTGGTAAATCAGTATTTCTTGAGTAGGCTGGGAGCTCAGTATAAACCCCAACAGCCTTAAGATGTCTACTCGGCCTAAAGCAGTTTACAAAATGACAAAACTGTAATAAGTGTAACTATAATTGAGATGTTCTGTTCTGAGACCAGAAACAAATATCATCTGAAGGAGTGCTATGTGCAAATGCTGCCTGAAATAAATGGACATCAGAGCAAATGTTCCAAGAGGTCACAATGTAATAGACCTGCTTGGTGTAGAGCAAAGCTGCTTACTGGTTTATCCTCATTTCTTTTCTTTTTCTTTTTTCTAGTATAGTTCTCACTGCCTTACTTAAATGGAATCAACAAACTAAATGCAACTCTTTCTATGATCCTAAAAAAAAAAAAGAAAAAAAAAAAAGATTGAAATGTTATTAAGAAACTCTCTGATTGTAGTAAGCTTTAGGATTTTAACTGCACTACTGTGTTTGGTGACTGTCAGTCGCTTGCTTTGTGTGTTTGCACCACCTTCAATATCTTAGCAAAAAAAAAAAAAAAAAAGAACATTCCATTTCTTGCACTTTTGATGTGTTTCAGTATTCTTTTGTGTCCTCGGAGCATTTTCCGATACGACAGGCAATAATTCTGTTTGTGACACTGGAGACACCCCCTGTTACTTGTGACGTGTGTGTGCGTGTGTTGATCACAATTGGTCTGGTGCTACTGTCCCTACTCCCCCTCCCCAACATAGACCTCTTTTCCAGAACATTTGTAAGTTGTAATAAAAACAAGTGACAGCGGCAGTGATGCATTGTCAGTTCCTGAAAAACACCATGCTTCTCATATCTAAACATGTCAAGTTTTTTCTCTGTAACTTCTGTAGTCTGTGATATTGGTCATAATACTGTCTACATTCCTACACAAAGTGGAAAAAAAAAATCTGTTTTGGAGAAAACCTGAGATCAATAGAGTAGAGGATTTTGTTGCTATGCTTGTAACAAGTAGAGAACTTTGTATTTAAATTTTGTTCATGATCATTATTTATTATCCAAACACATCCGTTTACAGAACTTTATTCTGGTATAGATGTATTAGAAGCTGTTTTTTTTTCCCCAGCAATGGCTGTTTTATTTTCTGCTGTTAGAATAAATTGTCTTTGAAGCAGTACAGTTTTATCCAGTGTTTTACGCAATAAAACCTCTACCTCTGAAAAGTTTCCTACTTCCTGAGAATTATTAGGAGAACCCTTATTTTTTTGCAGTACAAATTTAATGTAAGTAAATTCACACTTGTAAGGTGGTCACTGTAATGTAATAAAAAAAATGTAATATCCAAGTCACGCTACGCAACCTACATATACTGTTAATATATCTATCCGTACATATAGATAGGCATTTTATTGTGCTTAATTAAATTACTGTGGAAATTATGTTAACACGTGTGACTGTTTTATATAATTTACAGGTGAAACCAAGTAGGGTTCGAAAAGTTATTTACAATCAATAGGTTTAAATGTACTTAAAAGAGTAACTGTTTTATTATCCTTTATTTCAGAACAGCCTACGATCCAAGGTATCAATCACCTATACAACCATGCACACAATGGTCAGTTTTATCAGGAAACAGACTGCCTGTAGGTTTTTGGATCATGGCTTTCCTTAAGAAAACCGACAAGGGGAGAACTCCATGTAGATGTTACCCTTGTCTGAAATAATCTCATGACACCAGAACTCCAAGGTAGAGATGCTATCAACTGCACCACTGAACTGTTCAGTTTTATTTAAGCTTTATATAGGTGATTAAAGGGCAGTTAAAGCCAACAACACAGTTGTGCTATATTAATTCTTCATATGGTATAGGGCTATCAAGGTCTAGTAGCTCTAGGCCAGTGATCCCCAACCAGTAGCTCATGAGTGACATTTTGCTCTCCAACCCCTTGGATGTTGCTCCCAGTGGCCTCAAAGCAGGAGATCGGTTTTAAATTCCAGGCTGGAAGCAAGTTCTGGTTGAATAAAAACTAGGTCCACTGCCAAACAGAGCCTTTATGTAGGTTGCCACTCCACATAGGGGCTACTAAATGGCCAATAACAGCACTTATATGGCATCTCAAGAACATTTTTCATGCTTGTGTTGCTCCCCAACTCATTTTACTTCTGTCTATTGCTCACAGGTTCAAAAGGTTGGGGATCTCTGCTCTAGACCATTTGAGCTTTCCCTTGCCTGAACAATTAAACCTATCTTCAGAGTTCGAAAGGTGTCATTTATGTAGCATATATTCTCAGCTGAGATCATTCAATTAATAACAACAGCCCCCTTATCAAATCATAGCCATACACAAGGCTACACAAACAGTAGCCTCAGATTCATCATGAGCCAGTTAACCCACCATATAACCTATTATTTATTTATTGGTGGCAATGCATGCATACAATGTCAATCCAAGTTTCAAGAAGCTTCAAGTACCCTGTAACTCAAATACACCAAAGGATGGCACCAGAGGACCAGCAGAGCTGGTCAATGCACTCTGTCTTATATGGGATAAGGTTGCAAAGCACACATAAAATTAATTAATACAAGCTTTATTCTTTAAAGGGGTTGTTCTCCATTGAGTTAAATGTTAGTATAATGTAGAAAGTAATATTCTGAGACAATTTGCAATTGGTTTTAATTTTTTATTATTTGTGTTTTTTGAGTTATTTAGCTTTTTATTCAGCAGCTCTCTGGTTTGCAATTTCAGCTATTTGGTTGCTAGGGTCCTAATTACCCTTGCAACCATGCATTGGTTTTAATAAGAGACTGGAATATGAATAGGCGCCTGAATAGAGGGCTGGATAGAAAGATGAGTAATAAAAAGTAGCAATAACAATAAATGTCTAGCTTCACAGAGCTTTTGTGTTTTAGATGGGGTTAGTGACCCCCATTTGAAAGCTGATAAGATTCAGAAGAAGAATAAAAATAAATAAAAAATACAGACCAATTGAAAAGTTGCTTAGAATTGGCCATTCTATAAAATACTTAATGTTAACTTAAAGGTGAACCACCCCTTAAAAGAATGAAAAAGTCTATGCATGTACTAGATTACTTTAGAAAATGAAACATCTACAACTGATGCATCATTTGGCATTTATTTGGGACTTGTAGTGTACTGAAAGAAAAATTAGATGAATAAGGTGAATAAGAATGCTATGAAACATTGGGGAACTGGTAGATAGTATGAATGAAGTATATCCAAGGTATCAGTACCTGTAGCTGCCCCAGTAGGATAAACCACTCGGATGTTTCTCCCCGTGGCCTCAAAGCAGGTGCTTATTTTTGAATTAAGACTCGGAGACAAGTTTTGGTTGCATAAAAACCAGGTGTACTGCCAAATAGAATCTCCTGTAGGCTTTCAGTTAACATGGGGGCTACCAAATAGCCATTCACAACCCTTATTTGCATCCCCAGGACAGTCCTGCGTCAGAAGCGGCACCTGCTTAACCTTTTTCAGTGGCGGACTAAGGGTAGGCTGTTTATGAGGTACATACCTGGTGCCCCCCAAGCTTTGCGCCCTAGGCACATGCCTCTTCTGCCTACTCCTATTTCCGGCCCTGCCCATGTGATGTCAGTGCCCTGCCACTACTGTATGTAGGGTAGCTGAGCCAGGTGCCACCCTCTGTAGAACCTTAATTATTCACCCGTGAAACATGATTATTTCTCAAACCATGGTCTTCAGCATAGACTGGATCAATGAGAGATACTACCTTAAAAAAGTAAGATGTAAGACAAGCCCCTTGGCAAATGATTTCTGGAATGTTGCTGCATTGGAATGATTGATATTCACATCATTCTAGATTTGTTGGCACTCTGTAAGATCTTCAGAATAACCCCAAACAAGAGTAAAGATCTTTTACATACAAGCTCATTTTATACAACTGAAAATGATGGGGTATGGAAATAGGTGGATTTGTTTGGTATGCTGTTTAGATTATGTGTAATTTGATTAGAAGAATGCACATTTTCTACCCATTTTTATGCATGAAGCTCTTTAATGTAAAAACAGACTTGATTTTGATCATATAAAAGTGTAATTTTATTATTTATTCGTGCAGCACATAGATACTGACCATTTATTCACACTAGTCTATGCTTCAGTGAAACTTTAAGTTCAAGGTCCCTTTCATATTCCCATGACACATTTGGGTCAGTTTTATTAGGAGCCAATTAACCTGCCTTTATGTAGGAGGAAAGCAAAGTACCCAGAGGAAACCCACGCAGAAACCTGAAGAACATACAAACTCCTTGCAGTGCCCTGGTTAGTATATAACTTATGATTACCAACATTACAAGGTCCAAGGGTAACCACTGAGCTGCCACCCACCCATGTAAATGAGAAATATATGTTTTGGAAATTCTTTCAGCTAGAGATTTTGAAATATGCTTCTTTAGAAGTTTTAAACATCAACAGAGCATTAAGATCCATTAGAAGATGTGTAACATTTGCAGTTGATTATCGGACATCTGTCCTGTAGAATATATAAAATACAGATAGAAATAAGGTTATACACTGTAGGTGTAAAATCAGAAACTTTTTAATTATTTATCCAGAGCTAACTGTTCTTTTGAATGGTGCGCCTGTACCTTCCAGCAGAAGCCCACTACAGTTCTCTGTCATTCAACGTATTTTCCCCCATGTCTCAGCAGTTGACACTGGGCTTGGTGGGTAGGCCAATGTACTTAAAAGTTTAGAACAAATGTGAATAATGAACTATTTAGACTTTGCCCTTCTTTACAAGCCTGGGTGGATTAGTGAGACATCTAGGACAGGAGCTGTGACACTAATCTGTAATGGAGGCTTGGGTGGAGGAAGCAGGGCATGATCCAAAAGAAAACGTATCACCTATTAAAGGAGAAGAAAAGTCACAATCACTTGGGGTGGAAAAATGTAGGTACCCCCAAGTGATTTTAATCACTTACCTGATACCCCGGGCAAATCCTGGGCTGATCCAGTTTTATGCTGATAGGAGCACTGGCCTGGGGTATCAGGTAAGTGAATACAATCACCGGGGTGCCTAACTTTTTTTGATTCTTGCCTTTCCTTCTCATTTAAACGGGTAGTGACAAGATACCAATACATTTGAGAAGTGCCACTATGCCTATAGACAGTTTTTATAGCACCAGCCAATTGCATTATATCCCTCCTTCTTATACTTGATTAGTATCAAAATTAAAAATTTATAATAGCAAGATGACTGGCTGCATGTTGGCAGGCCTGAATTTATGGGAAGGACACAAAGACCTGGATCTAGGGAAACACAATAATAAGGGTTGTAGGCAGTTCCTCTGCTCCAGCTGCCATTTCCTGAACCCACCCCTTCCCATGAATACACAAAGGGGCAGATTATAAAAGGTCGATTTTGGAAGTTATGTGATTTTTTTTTGACTCTAATAAATTCAAATGTATTCACAACTCGAAAGAGGAGTTGTTTATGAAAAAATTCCAACATCAAATATTCGATTGAATACGAATGACCTGGAAATTTTAATCAAATTCTGAAACAAATTCAAATCGAGTTTTCCTCCGAAAAAAAACTTGAATGTCAGGAAGACAATTAACATCTTCAAATGGTTCAATGAACCTCTGCCATTGACTTGTAAATGAGCTTGTCAGGTTTAAGGTGGCAAATGTTCGAATTAGAACTGTTTCCAAGGTCGAGATGAGATAAATCTCACATTCAAATCATATTTCAGTTGGTGACTTAAAATTCGTATTTGTGAGTTTTGACCAACAAAAAAATTTGAAAATTCGAATGTATCATTCAATCCTTAATAAATCTGCCCCAAAGTGTCAAAGAGCCACATGGTGGATGGGGCAGGAGATACAATCAGATTTCAAATCTTCTGCCCATACATTGCCTAGTGCGGATTCATTGGGTCTGCTACTTGTTGTACAAGCAGGAGGGGAGAGGCTTGAGTGATCGCTGGTTGTGAGCTGGGGGATGTTAAACCCTGTGGTCAGGTGGAGGGGAAGCAGTATGCCAGCCTAGCGCAATAGAGACTAGGAATGTAACTCTGCATGCCTGTATGCAGAACATTTTTTAAATAAGTTTTTCCTAGTGTCTTAATATATTAATAATATTCTCTTTGTCTGTATGAATGTTTTGCCACATCCTCATTGCATATCATGTACAGTGTGAGCACAATATTCCCTTTCTTCTATAGTTAATACAGGAAAAGAGACAGCACCATGTTGTAGCACCCTGAGATCACCTGACTGTAGCCCCAACTATAGTCAGGTGATTCCAGTGGTGGCCAATAAAAAGGGCAACCATGTGGAATTTAAGCCTAAAGCGGCAGGTCTTTAAGGGCAAGCAGCACTGATACAAAAGGACCCTACAGTGAAAATCTTGCCTGTTCCATGTACATTTGACTTTCTGTTATTGGCATCATACAATAACCACTGAAGGCATTCGTTGAGCATTTTTTTTTTAAAAATCTCGGAACAGATAACAGTGCTATATGTAACCTTGAAGTTTAATTAAAATTGCAACCATAAATTACACAGTTACCTTAGCCATGAATTTGCGGTGAAATTCCACATTTTGCTATCTGTGAATTTTTTTTCACAAAAATGGGGCAAAAATTTGCTGCAATAAAAAATGGTTGCTCATGAAAAAAAATTTGACGTCCTTTGACTTCAATGCGTTTCGAAGTGACAGATTCGCTCATCACTAGTTACCAGATCTCTTAAAATTCAGTGACACATTTTTTTAAAAAAAAAATCCAAAAAAAAAATAGAACGGCTGCACTGATTGCAATTGAATTGAAATGCATTAAGTGTGGCCCTGTAACATGCATACTCTAGTAAAGATTGTTCTCATTAGTTTTTGGGTTTTTTTACTAGTTAAAAAAAAACATATGGGAGTTTCTGCTTTTAATTTTTTTTTCCTACCAATTTAAGAGTTGTGACTTTATCTTGTGTTCCAATAGGGCAAGCTGCCACTCACTTTTTATAAATAAATAGTCATATATGTTTACTAATATGGGTATCACTGTAAGCAGGCTCAACATGTGCAGATGGCCACACCACAACTCAACAACACTAAGGTACAAAAAAAACATAAGCACCAGGGAATTGCTTCTTATCAAATTACAGATTTGTAAAAAAAAAATTGGTGCATTACAATTTACCAAAACCATCTAGGCTAGATAAAATTATATATTATTTATTCAGAAATATGAATTCAAAAGGAATGTGTGGTATCCATTTCAGTTTTTGGTACTGTGTTTAGATTTAATGATCTGAATACATGATATGATCAATACCTTTATAAACAAAATGGACCATCAAAATGTATCACTGCGGTTGCTCAGAATGACACCGCCATTAGAAATGCAGAGCAAACTGTAAGAGATCACTTTGGAGGGAGTCAGAATATTAAAAAAAACCTCTGGCTGAAATTGATAGTGTACACTGTCTGCAAGCTTGTGCACAGTATGTTTAATGCTGGAGTCAGCATGAGTATACACTCTAGTTACTGAGAAAATTGACTTATACTTACTTAATTCTAAAGGGAAGGGTTCATTTAACTTGGGGAAAGAGCATGACTCCTATTTATGGTAGCTATGGTTTATGAAAAAGGTTTAGACCTCCATGAAAAGATGCATTGAAGATTTGCCCCTTTATGAAAAGAAGCATTGAAGGTCTGACCCCACATGCCAGCAAATATATTACTTGACCCCAGCTAAGATACAATTAATGCTCATTGGAAGCAAAACCAGCCTATTGGGTTTATTTAATGTTTATATGATTTTCTAGAGGAAGTAATCCATAAAGATCCAAATTACAGAGAGATCTGTTATCTGGAAAACCCCAGGTCTCGAGCATTCTGGATAACAGGTCCCATACCTGTACTTGTAGCTCCCTAAATGTTTGTACCTTTAAGGCTGCTGGATACTCCTGTCTTCTGTGCCGTCCACTAAAGTTAACAGAGGAACTAGTTAGTTGTTTCAACCTTCAAGGAGGAAGGGATTCTCCAGCCAATCATCAGGAGTTTTGTCTGGGTTCTGCCCCCAGTGCCAGGAACAGGAAGGGAAATCAGCCAGAAGAGGTGATGAGAGTGCTGAGAAATATATGTCAAATATATGCTGCTTAACCCCTGCATTGCCATTTTAAATGGGACATACAGTATGCTATCATTTTCCATGGTGCATTAAGAACGAGATTTGCTCACCTGGTAAATCTCTTTTGCATAGGCCTGTACTGTCAGTGCAGGGTGTCTGGGGGCTAAGTTCTCCTCTCTGGAGGTAGGACAATCCTTAGCTGAATTCTTAGACTCCTCTTCCTGTTTTTTCTTCTACCCTCAGTTTGTTGTAAAGTCTGTGAACGGGAGACACACAGGAAACATCTAAATTATCTAACTCCCTAACGGACTATGGCATGGCAGCAACCGGCACCCACACCCATGGGGCGGGATGCTGCACTGACAGTACAGGCCTACGCAAAAGAGATTTACCAGGTAAGCAAATCTCCTTTTATGCATATGCCCTGCCAGTGCAGGAAGTCTAGGGAGGTCCCAAAACCATCCAAAAAAAAAAAAAAAGGGTAGGGAAAAAAAAGGAACAAAAAAATGACTGGAAGGTTAGGGAAAACAAAAACAGGATTGAACTACCAGGAAGCGAACTATGTGCTACTGCTGCTTGTCGCACCTTCCTGCTGAACTCTGATTGGCTTGAATTAAAAACATCAAACTTATAAAACTTTAAGAAAGTATGTGGGGATGCCCAGGTGGCTGCTAGAAAGATTGCTTCTAGAGAAGCCTCTTGATGGAAGGTCCAGGATGTACTGAACTTCCTTGTGGAATGCACCTTGATTTGAATGGGAGGGGGCATTCTGGCTCTGGTCTAGGCTTCAAGGATTGAGCCTACTATCCATATGGTTGTGGACCTTTTCAATGCAGGAGAACCCGATATGTTGCCCCCAAAAAGTATGAATAAGGCCTCTGTCTGTCTAAGGGATTGAGTTCATTCAACATAGGTCTTTAGGGCTCTGACTGAGTCTAGTGCTAAGAAGTTGTCTTTGAAAACAGGGTCCTGAGAGTGTAGGACCTGGATTACTTTGTCATGATTGAGATGCAAAGCCAAAACCATCTTGGGCAGGAAGGAACGGTTGCTACATAGTACCACCTTGTCAGGATGGAACTTGAGCCACAGGGACTTGCGAGAGAGAGAGAGAGAGCGAGAGAGAGAGAGAGAGGCTATCTCTGAAACTCTCCTGGCTGAGGCTATGGCTAACAAAAAGACTATCTTGAAGGTCAGGAATTTTAGATATAAAGCTGGCCATAGATGCAAAGATCCGATCGTATGAATCATCGTACAATCGGACTTTCCCATCTCCCGACCCGCCACTAACCATTCAGATCAAAGTCTTACCAGTCAGATCAAATAAAGAACAGATCAGCAATGTTCTGCCCCTGACAGCAATCGTACGATATCTATGTCCAACCAAAGCTAGTGACCCACAGTCTCCCACTGAAAATCATTCGATCGGCAATACACGCAGAGATATTATCTAACCTGTCCGATCGACCAAACGACCGATCTCTGCCGGACGAAAAATGTCGGGACTCTCCACACACGGTTCGAAAATCGTACGAATCCTCGATTCGTACGATCAAATCTTTGCGTCTATGGCCAGCTTAAAGATTCGTAGGGCTCAAATTGTGATGATTATAATGCATCCAAGTTGGATCGGTTGTAACATTGGAATTGGCGGAAAGAAAAAGGCCATCTGAAAGGACTGGGGTGTAGCCAGTGCATCTACAGCCTCTGCCAGTGGGTCCCTCATCCTGGTGAAGGATCTTTAAAGTTGATTGATGTGTCTGGACAGAATGACATCCACGAACTGAATGCCCCACCTGTCTGTATGCATATGAAAGACTTTGTCCTTGAATTAGTCTGCCTGCCAATTCTGAAGGCCCGGAATGTGAATGGCTGTAAGATATACCGAGTTCTTCTCAGCCCAGTGGATAATTTTTGATATTTACAACATTGCGGTTGCACTTCTTGTGCCCCCCTGCATGTTGCTTTTGTCTGACGGGATTCGGACATGGGCTGAATGGAGGGATGGGAACCAGTGAAGCAGGGCTTTGAGGATGGCTTCTGCTCCCATGCGTTCCATAGACCTTGGCAACCACTGTGTTGCCAGGTTGCGCCCTGTCCTTTCAGACTGGCATGTGTGGAGATGACCAGGGGGGTGGTAGCTGCCACAGCTTGCTCTTGGAGAGGTTGGACTTCAGGGACCACTAGAGAAGGCTGTTGCGAACTGTGCTGGAAAGGAAAATTGGTTGAGAGAGGTGGACCTTGTTCCATTGGTGTAGGAATACTCTCTGCAGTGGTTTCATATGGAATTTTGTGAAAGGGACTGCATCTATTGTTGAGTCCATGAGCCCCAGCAGTTGCAGAATGGCGTGTGCAGATACCGTGTTGCACTGCATAGCAAGTATTAGTGCCCATATGATAGATATTTATTGGGCAGGTTTGAAAATACTGTTGGGTAAGGACTGCATCATTGTATTGAGATGGGTCTCCATATTCCCTGCTGTATGATTTCAATCATTGGCCCCTAAGCAAAGAACTGGATCAATCTGATTTGGGCCAGTGTGTGGGTGGCCAAATCAGTCCAAGATTTCAACATGTATGGCCAACTTTATATAACCCCGTGAGGTGGTGATCCTTGCCATATGCCTTGATGAATCTAAATCCTTCTGACATCACACATAGGTGGCATTAAGGCCAGGGGGGCATGTTCAAGTGTATCCTGCCACTACTAAGGCTAGCCAAGACTGCGTCCATCATTTCCTCATCCATCAGCTCTACAGATTTAATGGTATCCCCTGATTTTAATATTAGTAAAAAATGGTTGTTGAACAGTGCCTTATTAACATCATTATATAGTACAATAAAACCTCCACCCCTAATTTTATACCATTTGTGGTGGCCCCACAAATACTGTATATAATGCATTTTCCTGATTTTACATTTTCATGAATTTTTCACCGTTGTTCCCCCTGAAAAACGTTAAATGTGGGCTCTTCTTTATGCAAAAGAATATTTAATTGTTTAGTCCCCACCTTAATATCACTTGCTCTTTTGATTGTGGGTGCTTTTGATTTTATTGCCAGTGAAAACATTTGCAATTATACTCTATTTTATTTCAAGGCTACGTTTATAGCAACCATACCTTTTTAATGTGTTCAGTAGACTTTTACTTTTTATATAAATAAAATATTTACTGGCTTATGTTTTTTCTACTGTAGAAAACCTTAGCTCCATTTAGATGTTTGGGGTCAGGTGGCTAGTGAAATGGATCAGTGCTTCCTTTTAGCTTATGTTATAATGACCAAAAGAAAAAAAAATAGAAATGCCCAAACATGTAGAGCAATATCCATTGGGATGGTAAAAACCTGGTCTGTGGAAGGTGTTCACATGCTGTGAATTTTACTAGCCTTGCTATTCCTCACCTGTTGGTGTTGCTAGATGTGTAGAAATCTAAGAACCCAATAGAAAGAGGAAGACGAGAGGAAATTTAAATGACCCAGACTGAACTGTTTTGCTGTTAATACAGGCATACAGAGCAAGACACGTTTAATGGGTTCTATTTTTTATTATACTATGCTGAATAATTAAGTTTGAGGCAAAGTGTCACATAGATTTATCTTTTAATTAAAAAAGCATGGTTCACGCATATTTGAGTGGTAGTCCAAATAAATGCAATATAGAAATTTATGTTTGTTTATCTAGGTGTTAATTACCTAGAGATTGTTCTGGATTACTTCTTTTTATAAAGTGTCATAGGCTCATGTCACTGGTAATAAAGCTTAACAGTGGAACCTTATCAATTTGCTAACTATAGTTCAAGTGTGACCAAAGAAATAAAAAAGGAACTTCGAATAATGCTCTGTAGCTACTGCTCACTCTCCTATCCTTAGCAAAGCTATTGTTTTCAGTCTGTTGTGCAAAGGGAAATATAGTTGGATATATTTAATGCTCTCTGCAGTTCAGCATGCACAATTTTCATTGCACAGCACATACAGGATATGTCTGGGGGCAATATATTTATGCTGGACATAAAAGCCTATTATTTTATATTAACAACCTTGTAGTGAGGTGGGCTGATACTTCTGGGGAGAAAGCCTCTCTAAGATAACAAGTTGTCTATATATTGGGACAGGAGATAATGCAATTCGCCAGATGAGCAATAAAAATGTTTTGTATGATATTTAAAAATTACGTTTAATAAGAACCCTACACCTTGCACTTTTTTGTTGATAACTGCACTATCCTACTGTGTGCTAATTATTGTGCAATGATATTCAGAAAACAGTCACTGACTGTTGTGATGACCCTGCAAATGGTCTTATTATTTGGACTGCAATGCAAATATTGGTGAGCCATGCTATTGTTTTTCAATTAAAAGATAGACCCCTTTGTACAGGGGGTAAATTAGAAACATTTTGCACAGCCTATTCTATTTACACCGTTTTTTACACTGTTCCTTTAAGGAAATACATGTTAGATTTATGCAATATGGTTTAAAGTTACTTACAGCATAAACCAAGTATCAGTAATCCATATTCCATACTGTATATGCAGAACATGCGCTGATAAGTGTGTCTATTATAACTGTTATAATAATCACAGACAACTTCTTTAATATTAGTCTAGGAATGCTCTCAGATAAATCAGTTTTGTGCCATGCGTATGATGTGTGGCATGGACATTGTTAGCAAAATTCTAGCACTCTCTATTTCACACCCTGCTACCATACTTCTTGACATTGCAGAAGATGTATTGCCATCATCAAATGATGTATATATGTGGTATATACACTTAATCTTCTATAACAAAAAACAATACAGTGTACTCCAATGCAGTAGAAAGGTAAGCAGATACATTTTACGACACTCTGAATTGTAGGCAAGACCTTCCAAATATGGAATATGTGTACATGGAATACATTATCTGGAAACCCGTTATCCAGAAAGATCCAAATTATGGAAAGGTCATAGACTCCATTTTATCCAAATAATCCAAACTTTTAAAATTGATTTTCTTTTTCTATGTAATAATAAAACAGTACCTTGTACTTGACCCAAAATTAGATATTATTAATCCTTACTGGAAGCAAAACCAACCTATTGGGTTTATTTAATATTTACTTGATTTTCTAGGAGACTTTAGGTATGAAAAACCAAATTACATAAAGATCCGTTAACTAGAAAACCCCATGTCCCGAGCATTCTGTATTGCAGTACCCATACCTGTATCAGTAATGCAGTAGAAGCCTTTTTTTTCTTGGTTTGTTAATAAGCATAATTTGAAAGCACAGATATCCCTTTAAATGCACTATTCTGTACAAATGTACTGAAAAAGACAGATATTCTTAGGGATTAGAAATGTTAATACAACTTTTGTAATATTTTATTTTTAATAAAATGATGGCAGTATTTGGGCAACATACATATTCTGAAAAAACAAGGAGAATTTCTGATTTAAAACACAAGGACCTCAATCAATATTGACATGAAAAAAGACAGTTTGAGGTTGTCTCGTTTAGCAGAATGTCACATTTTTTTCCCACCGACATTAGAATATAATATCCTATTACTATCACATCAGCAAAGCTAATAATGAAGCCATTTTTCAACATGGTTTGTGAATATAATGGTTTATGCTAAAAGGCAAATCCATTTTTTATCAATAGTTGTCACCACTTTGGTACTCATTTAAATATTCACTTTTTCTTAATTACGCTTTCTATCAATTTACTTTTTGATTGACCGTTTTCCATTTTATTTTGATCTCGCAGTTCTGATAATTTTTTAGCTTGCAAAGGAATTCTATTTTACAATCCATGATAAAAGTGAAAAAATTATGATTTGACTACACATCTTTAAAATAGGTAATACCCCTGGAAAGTGCGTGGTGGAGCATTCATGCAGAGAATACCCAAAATGATTCATTGTGAATGAGCTGCTTAAATTTGTTTTCCATTTTGGTCAATGTTGCATGTACATCTCCAACACAATGATATAAAGAGGTGAATTAACATGAAAATGAGATTTTGGATGAGGTGCCAAATACATGCATAAAAATTGACTTTTACATATAACACAAACACACAAAAGGTAGTAGACAATTACACACACATTAAGTAGACAATATTTTGTAAAAAAAAAAAAACACATCAAATCTGCTAATAACTAAAGGTACAGTAAATAGTTATAAATATGATTATGTTTGTGTACAATCCCAAAATAGTTTCTTTCAGAAAAGGACATACCATACAACAGAAACGATATACAGGACATTTATGTTGACATAACATATACAGGTATGGGACCTATTATCCAGAATGCTCGGGACCAGGGGTTGTCCGTATCAGGGGTTTTTGTGTAAATTGGGTCATCATACATTAAGTCTACTAGAAAATCATTTAAACATGGATTAAACCCAATAGAATTGTTTTGCCTTCAAAAAGGATTAATTATATCTTAGTTGGGATCAAGTACTGGATACTGTTTTATTACTACAGAGAAAAAGGAAACAAGTTTAAATATCTGATTAAAATGGAGTCTATGGGGCAGATTTACTAAAGGGCGAAGTGACTAACGTTAGGAAAAATTCGCCAGCGTGACGTAATTTCGTTACTTCGCCGATTTCTTAACGAGCGCAGGCGTAACTTCGCTATTGAAGGAGATAGAATCTAGAGGTAATTCGCTCATTTACACCTGGCAAAGTTGCCCTCTGGCGAAGGGACTTAAAGGAAAACTATACCCCCCCCCAAACAATGTAGGTCTCTATTAAAAGATACTGAGTAAAACAGCTCATGTGTAAAACCCTGCTTCATGTAAATGAACCATTATCATAATAATATACTTTTTTAGTAGTATGTGCCATTGGGTAATCATAAATAGAAAATTGCCATTTTAAAAAATAAGGGCCGCCCCCTGAGATCGTAAGATTCACTGTGCACACATACAAACCACATGTTAGGTCACATGAGCCAATTAACAGACAGAGTTCTGCCTTTTGCTTCCTCACTTCTTCCTGTTACAGTTAGTGTTGTAGTATTTCTGGTCAGGTGATCTCTGAGGCAGCACAGATAGAGTCACGAAATGGTGGTTCAAGGCAAGAGATGTAAAAGGGCAATATTTATGTAAATATATATTCCAATTTGGTAAGATTCTTTAATATGTCATTCAATTTGATATAAACTATCTGTTGCTTAAGTATTAATTTTGGGGGTATAGTTTTCCTTTAACTACGCAAAATCACTAAGATTTTACTGAACATTACCTCTTGCGCCAGACTTGCCTTCGCCACCTCAGACCAGGTGAAGTGCAATAGAGTAGATAGGACTTCCTCAAAAAATAGATGAAAATTTTTCCCAAAAAACGCTGACGACTACATTTTTCAGGGTGACAGGCTGCAAAAGAGCGTAAATATTTTCTGGGGTACCCAGCTTCCCCCCTACATTTCCTAACATATGGCACATAAACTATACAGTGGGCTCATGTGTAGGGCAATATAAAAACTTTTATTTTATTTTATTAAGGTTTCCCGGGCTTGTGTAGTGTAATGTATTTGCTGCAACATATACGTCCATTGTACTTTAACTTCCCGCCGTATGCAAATTAGGCAACGTTATCGCTACTTTGCAAGTGTTCGGCAGCCTGGACGCAACTTCGGATTTTAGTGAATTAGCGTTGTCCTGGTGAACCTACGTCTGGCGAAGTTGCAATATGAGCGAAGCAGACGCTAGTGCAAATTCAGAGCTTATTGAATCTGTCCCTAAGGGAGATGGTCTTTCCATAATTGTAGCTCCCACCCTCTAATAAAAGGGCAGCCAAGTTTTGGAGTTTTACTTTGAAAGCAGCTAGTAAGTTGCAGGTAAAACTTAGTCCCTTTGTAAAATGTATAATGAAGCAATAGGATTCTTATTGAATCAGATGAAAATTGAGCATAGGACTGGCCAGATATGGGATGACTTTGATGTAGTTGGCCAGCTTAAATATATTGCAATATATGGACAAACAATCCCTGTTTTGTTTAACGGGTAAGACATTTTTCTTTAGCAGTATGCACAAAATGTCTCTGTCTTAAATATATTGATAATGGGTTGAGTGCAGAGGACTCTTGTATTTGTCTTTCCATAATTGAGACATTTCTGGATAAAGGGTCTCTGGATAATGGATCCCATGCCTGTATATGTATATTAAACTTGCTCTTATAGTTTTCCTGAATTCACCTATGAGATATAGCTTTAAAAATCAGTTATCCTTTAAAATAATATTAATGGAACAAAAACCCATTGCTACTATTCTTAGATTGAAAGAGGTAGAACTGCACAGGGGCCTTTGTCTGAGGAGGAGGAGATATGTAGAGGAAGAAAGACTCAGAAAGGGAGAGGAATAAAAAAAGGATTAATGTTATATACATTTATATGAGCAAAGGTATCCATATACAATTTGTAAATCATAAAAATGATAATACATACCTGTATTTGTATATTAAACTTGCTCTTGTCAAAATGCACTTCTACAAATCCACTGGAAAGTATGATCAATGTAACGTTCTGTAACGTTCAACATATGTCAATGATTTCCACTGGAAAGAATAAGTGATTCTCTGTCCATGGCTGTCAACCTGGCACCACTCAAGAACTCCACAAGAGCACTGAGGAGGTCAAAATGCCTTGTACATATCAAGTAGGAACTTATGTCTCTTCTGGCAACTGCTCCTTAAAGGACTGCCTTGCCCTCATTAGCCGCGCACTATACAACTTGAACCAGATTTTTAATTTGGCACAAGGTGCAGAGCACAGCAATACCCAGGAGCAAATGATCACTTGGGGGCAGACTTCTCCATTCCTTAGTGCTCTTGCACTTGTGTCCAGGGCACAATTAAATAACCACTTTAACCACAATCTTTTGCAAACTGCTTTCATCAACGCTTTTTTCCAGTTTTGAGTTTCAATAGTTCCACTAATCCTTTTTTTTTTTTTTTAATAAGGATCATGCTTTTAATGATGATGATGAAATGCTTAAACACTTTCTTCCATTTCAAGTATTAATATTGGCTATTGCTCTTTTACCTATATGAATCCAAACATTTATTTTGGTCAATCAGAAACAGTAATACAATTCAGTAGCACTAGATTGTGGCTACTATACTATACAGCCATGTGAAGGGGCTCATGTAGACAGTTTTAGCTCCCTGAGCTGACACTGACAGACTTCTGATGACTTCGCTTGCCAATGGTACACAACACTATCAATTATTATGGGAAGTTCAAAAAGGTCAGAACATTTTCTGCCAAGTTTAACCAAGTGTAGAATTTAGGTCCCAGTCCAAGATATGTTGTAATTTCCATTGAGACACAGGTGTTCTATCCATCATCTAAACAATACTTCAACACATTAAACTGCTTCTGAGTTTCAAGTCCAAATACAATATGTTATAATAAGGGAAGTCAGAAACCCCAAGACTATTTTATATTGGACACAAATCAAGTCTTGTGTTTGTTGCTATGCATGACATGGTCTGCTTATTATCTGTGTACTAAATGTTTGTGGTGAGACCTGATTGCTCATGTACTAATAGGTAATAGAGAGATGTACTGCATTAAAAGAGTTGTTTGATTTATCTTAAAAAAAGCAAGCTATTTCCATTTAACATTTCAAAACTACAACTCTGCATCAGGCACAATATATAAAGGATGAAGCAGAAATAGAAGATACAATACATTTACACAGAAACAAAGCAGGATGCAAGTTACATCAAAGTAGCATTCTGACATGGACATGTGAAATAGGAAATAGAGAACAGAAAACTGAATATGGTTGAGATAAGAGTCTGTTGGTTGTCCTGATCCCAGAACTTGGGCATCAAATGTACAGTATAAATATTTAGTAGGGACATGTGATGGTTTGTGTGGTTTGATACTGTCAGACCCTTTGAAGTGCCCATGTCCTACAGTAGGCTTCTCTTGGAAGAAAGTCCCCTGGATACACATAGCCTGGAGGTTACAGCTCATAATTTGCACATGAAGCTTTTATCCCTATTGTATCCTCTGCACAGGGTGTCAAATATGTTCTTGAATTTATATTCCTGCGCCTTTCTGTCCCTTTATGATTTAAAGTTCCTCATTAGAACAGTGACCCTCAGGTCACCAATACTGTAGTTGTCACAGTTGAAATGTGCCCCCATGAGACATTCTGTTTTTTTTTTGCTGTAGTAGGACATTTAAGGCACATACTGTATATAGATAAACCACATTTTACGATTGACAATAGAATGTACCCTACATTTGGTGTTTAGGGAATTTTGTATCTATACCTTATCTGTGCTATATTACTTACCTGAAACCCTGGGCTGGTGCTCCTATCAGCAGAAAACTGAGCGATCCTCTTCTGGCTTCTTCTTTCTTCAAATTTCCCAGGGCAAACATATGCGCAGTAGAACGAAATAGCCGACTTTTAGTTAAAATTTGGCTTTTCATTCATCTACACATGCGCAGCCGCGTGAAGAAAGAGGAAGATGGAAGCGGATCGCTGTGTGGTGCTCACTGGAAGAACCCCGGGCCGGTGCAGTTTTCTGCTGATAGGAGCACCGGCCTGGGGTTTCAGGAAAGTCAACACAATCACTTGGGGATGCCTAACATTTGGCACCCCCAAGTGCAAGAAGACTTTCCTTCTTCTTTAAGGTATGAAGATCCAAATGACAGAAAGATCCATTATCTGGAAAACCGCAGGTCCCATACCTGTATTTACTTTAGTGTTTTTCTTTATTTCAAGATTCAAACTTTTTAGGGCTAAAAATCTTTCATATGAAGAATAGTTTTAAAAGACATGCGAGTTTAGCCTAAGTTGAAAAAAACCTATAAAATTACACAAAACTGAATTTGGATAAAAAGGCCTCCCAATATAGAGACAAAAAACAAAGGAGATGAAAAGGGGTTGGGCATTTAAGAAGTAATGTTTCCTTTATTTTACCCTTGAAGATTTGAGTTCCCAAGCATTTGCTGTGTAAAGCTATATACTGTATATTTTGTGGAATTTAAATTATACCTCAAATTAGGCCAATTTTTTAAGTCATTCATTCATTGATCTGTTATAACCTTACTGGTAAAAAAGCAGTGTGTGTTATAAAGCAGTTCTATTGGACTGGCCCACAGGTTGAAAAGCTCTACAAATAAATATTTGTTAATCTTCAGTATCAGTGGGCAAACAGAATCTCTTCCCTTTAACCAACCACATTATTGATCATATGGTCCTTTCTTCTTGATGCAGATCAGATTTAACACAAGCTAGAACCTCAGCCATAAAGCAGGACATAAATTCTGCTTGCAGAACTAGGAATGCATGCTCTAATGGAAACTCCCAGATATTTTTCAGAGCATTATTAAAACCATGGCATATTTAGATATGTTATTCTCCAGTTAAATATGTAAACCCTTGCAGTATATATTAAAGACATAGTTGCACAATGCTCTATATTTGTACTGATGGGTAGTGATGGGAGAATTTGGGGCATTCCACTTCAGCGAAAAATTTTACGGCTAACAATTCGCGAAATGGCGCCGACGTCTAATTTTTGACGCTGGTGTCGGCTTTTGACGCTGCCATCCGTTTTTTTTTGCGACGTCAGTTTCCGTTTTTGCCAAAATTGCGCTGGTGTCCAAAAAAACGGACGCTGGTGTCCATTTTGTTTTACGCCGCCGAATTTTTGCTGGTGAATTTTGTGGCGGTTTCGCAAATTTATTCGCCGGTGGGGAATTCGCCACAAATTTGCGCCTGGGGTATAATTCCCTTTTTTGTCTGCTTCAAAGATGATCAATCACATAAATGGTCACAGTGACTTCTAGTGAATATCACTCTGAAATGATCATTTAATACAATACGCAAAGTCAGGAACACACACATGTATGACTATAGATATTGCATTATTAGCATTGGTATATTGAGTGGAAGGTGACATTAATGTAAAGAAAGTTTGATTTTCTTATTGCAGTGTATGTATAGGTAACTTCCTGGCTGAGAATAGTGTTGTTTATTTCTCTTTTTCTTTGTTCTTTTATTGACTGGGAATTTAGCTGTGATTTTCGTTCCTACATCTCTAGTCTAAAGTGAATCATTATTTTATATGGAATAAATAGCTTTTCTTGCTTGATGTACTTAAGGCTAATGAGCCAGTGTTCTGCATCTGAGACGCCAGATAACTAGACATGGTTTTCCTCCTCTGGTCTCTGTTGATGTATTAATTAATGGAATATCAAGTCATTTTCTTACTTGAGTCTGTGTTTCCATGAACATTTATATTCGGTTGCAGGTTTCTCATTTTTGCATTCAATTATTTTTCATCTCATATGGAGCATTGCTGCTGGAACAACTGAGAAATGTTTCCTTCTTGAAAAGTGAGATGAATGCTGAAAACTACAAGGATGGTATGAAAATTCTGGCCTCATGAAGCGCTCATTATATAACCTGTTAAAATACTGTGCAGGAATTAGGAAAATATTTATATAGTATAATTCTCTCATGGGACTACCTTGATTTTTTTAGTGATCAAGTAAATACAGTGCACTAGATGCATTTTTGTATGTTAATACTGTCGACATTGGGGACAACAACAGGGCTATTCTATGTGATCGTCTTTAGATTTGGATAGTTTCCCCTGCACCTTGTCCTCCAGTAAATATCAATAGATGGAGTGATTGCAGTTGCCTTGACATTTTAGGGACTGATTTATCAAAAGGTAAATGTTAGAGTTTTTCTTCACCTCAAATGGACTCGAATGACCTCCAAACTCGAATGGTATCTTATTTAGGAAAAAACTTGAATGTCTAAAATTCTAACAAATATTACCGACCCGAAAACGCAAAGAATTTTCTCTGAAAAGACTCGTCAGGAAGGCTATTCATTTCTTCAAATAGGTCAGCGGAGACCTCTGCCATTGGCTTCTACATTAACTCGGCAGGTTTTAGGTGGCAACCTATCAAATTCAAGTTACTTTCAGGGTACGGGGATGATAATCTCGGCTTTGAATTTGAATTTCGAATTCGAGTTGGTGTTTTTAAACTCGAAATTGCCGAAACGGCAAAAAATTTGCGAAACGCTGACGGCTCATTTTAGACACCGGCGAACATTGGGGAAATGTGGGAATTCGGCCCTGGCGATTAAATTTGCCCATCACTAGTTTTAATAGTAAATTCAAATTTTAAAATTAAAATTAGTCCGAGTTTTAGATATTCATTTTTTTAATAATTAACCCCCCAGTCGAATTTCGAGTATATTTGAATTTAATGGAGTTTTTGAAAGACTCACATATATTTGAATTTCCACCTTTAATAAATGTGCCTCTTACTGTTTGTTTTTGAGTCCTTATTCTATCCAATTCAATTCAAGCAGTTACTTCAATTTACCTTATCTCTGGACACCAAAACATCATTAAGAATTGAAATCAAAGGATGGGCATTATGAGTAGTCTCCCATGTTGTATGTGGAGGGTATGTCTTCATAAAAGCCCTAAAAGTCTAAAATGCATTTAAAGGGAAAATTAACCCATCTTGACATGAGCTTATTAACTGGTAGTAGTGTTTATGCACTTTTTTTATATACATAATCCCAACTGCATGGTCCATGACCATGTGGGCAGCGAAATGTGAAAATTTGCCGCAAATCCATGCCTGACGAATACATTTGCCAATCACTAACCACAGAGACTGCCATAAATTGTCTTTGTGCTGCAGGATAACTACATTAATCCTGTATGAATACAAAAAATGGGACAATAAATTAATAAGAATGGTGCTAACTTTAAGGAGAGGTTTGGAATTGTATTACAAGATCCTAAGCATGTTTGAATTTAGAAGAACTAAAAACCTAAAATAGGGCAGAATAATTATAACGGAAGCCAGTTATCAGGATTTGGGGTAAAATTGCTACAGGCTCATTCCCATAAAACAAATACATGCATTGTTTGTAACGGCTCTTAAGAAATACTGCAAAGGTTTGGGAGTCCCTTATTAAAATATGTTATTGTGTTATTTCTGAGCTGCCTCATTAGTAACAGATAATTGTTTACTTGTATAGACTGTGTCACAGCATTCCCTGCTGAGCTGGACAATTAAACATGAACCTTGAGGGCCACATTTGGTTTGCAGAAATGAGCCGAAATAAATTATAATTCTGTTTTGCATGCCTGTATACAGTATATGCTAACCAGATGTTTGGTCATTAAACCAGGAAAGTATGTAGAGAAGATTCTAAAACCCATCCTGGATCCATTTTGATTAACAAAGTTCAGTTATGGTTATTAGTTATGATTAAGTATTATTCTTATGTGTGTTTCTACCTACCTCCATAATTGGGAAAGATCTGTTTCCTGGGTCCCAGATTAAATAAACAGGAATGGTTCCTATGGAATGGTCACTATATGCCCTGTATGAAGGCTAGTTATGGTGATATTTGGATATCATGCCTGTCAATGCTATACTGGCTGTCCCAAACAGTCCTAAAATATCAGCTTGAAAGTTAATCAGTATGAGCTTTTTTACATATGCTTTAAGATTTTTTGTTGAACTATGACTAATTCAAGAATGTTTTCATATATCTGTAACTTTGTGTTGAGCTAAAGGAGCCTTGACAAAATGTTTGACCTAAAGACTACTACGGTTAATTAGATGCTATACTAGGTGAAATATTTCCATATAAATGAAGTCTCAGACCTGGAACAGTATAACATCAAGCTGTACAGCATTACTTGAATGTAGCTGCTACTATGAGGTATAATGCACTTGGTAACGTAAAGAGCTTCTATTGTTTAGGATGTTTTTTTAAAGTGTGTTGTCCCTATTATGAATAATTAATATTAAGCAGATTGAAGAAGAAAGAAAGTAGTGTAGGTGACTGATTCCTATTGCATCCATCGCTTTACTCTCCCACCTTTTGCAAAAAGTCCTGAAAGTAATTAAAATAGTACAAATATGAGATTTAGGTTAGTAACATTTTTCGTCCAGCGGAGATCGGTCGTTTGGTCGATCAGACAGGTTAAAAGATTTCTGTCGGCTGTGGGTAATATCTCTGCGTGTATTGCTGATCGCACGATTTTCAGAGGGAGACTGTCACTAGCTTTGGTCGGACATAACTTTCGTACGATTGCTGTCAGGGGCAGAACATCTTTTGTTCTTTATTTGATCAGAATGGTTAGTGGCAGGTCGGGAGATGGGAAAGTCCAATCGTACGTTGATTTGTACGATCGGATCTTTGCGTCTGTGGCCAGCTTAAGTCCAACTTTAGGAAAGGTGCAAAAGGGTTATTAGTGAGGACTTTTTGGAAGACAAATAAACATTAAAGGGCTGATTTATCAACATTCAAATGAGTGTCTTTACCACGTTTCAAGTTTTTTTTTGAGCTACAAATCATAAACTCTAATTATAACATCAAATCTGTATTTATTAACTAAAAAACTCGAAAAAACGAAATGTAAACTTAGGCATCTAAAAGCTTGTCATGTATAAGTCAATGGGAGTATTTACAGGCAACATTTAAGCTGTTTATTCAATTAAAGTTTTTTTCAAGGTATTTGAGTTTTTTTGCAAAAATGTTATTAATTCAAGTCTATAGTTGTATTTTTGAATAAATAAGGTAACAAGCTAATTGTTAGTTTATTCAAAGTAGAGAAAACCTGTAAAATTACACAAATCCGAAATTTGATAAATAAGGCCATAAGACTTGAGAGGTGGAAAGTATTCTGGGCTTGTCATATAGAAATACATATTCTGCTGCCCAGAAAATGGTTCTGGTTTAATGTGTTGCAAAACTAAGAATGGGCCATAGCAACAAAAGATCTATTGGTACACAGAGAAAATGTGTACAATTTTTCATCAATAGGATTAAAGAGTTTTAAGCATCATTCACAATTTTGCAGTGGAAAAAGGTAGAATAAATGAGGTAAAATACTAATACAATTTGTGCTTTAATGATTTTATATAGTATTTAACAATGAATCACCTAAAACAGAGCTACATCTAGTAGGAACATTTCCATTATTGCAATAATTTTCCATATTTGTACAACATTCGCAGACTTTATTTCTGGTACTGAATACTTATTAGAGGAGGTCAGGCTGACATTCTTTCTCCTTCCTGCAAAGTGTCTTTTTCCACTTTGAACACAATATGGTTTAAACTCAGCTTGTTTGGCTTTAGGCAATACACACCCTTTATGAACAAAGAAACCATCTAATTTTTTCAATGAGAGTCAGTGCCAGTCAAAGAAACTCTATCATACGCCTACTAAGGATACATCAAAAACATCAAAAATCTACAAATATTGAAAATCTTTGCACAGACAGTCAAGTTGCCATGTGGAGGCTTATGAAAGGAATCTAAATTAAGTCAGAATATTCAGAACATTAATGAAATATTTATAACATTTTTTAATGCTTGTGTTTTATTGATCATGATAAAATTGTCTTGCATTCCACTGTAAGTTCTTTATACAAATAGCAAGATTTAAATGTATTATTTCACCTCTGTCACATGTCGAATTGCTTTGCAAAAATAGATTGGTTTAAATGGAATATAAACCCTCTATAAAACTGACCAACATGAAGTAGATGACTAAAAAGTTAAATATGTGCAATCACTTAATTAGATGCAAGATTATTCACCAATGAGAATACTGGTTACCAGCAGGCATGTTGCTGTTATCTTACATACATAATTTAATCTGCAGTTGAAATTTAATGATATTACAGTTTAATCAAACAACAGAATGGAAGACAGACTGCTGTTTAGTTGTTCTGTTATAAAAAAAACTGCATTTCAAGCTTATAGTTCCAGTAGCAGTAACAAAGTGAACCAGGCAAGGTTTAAACAGATGAGGTGAGATTTTTATTGGTAGATTATTTCACATTTTCATTGGACTGCTGACCCTGGATAGGTGGGGATACATTTTATTGAGTGATATTACAAATACAACCCTGATGTGGCAGAACTACAGTTTTCAGCAATGCATAAAATTTGAATATGTTAGAGGATGGTGGGTTTTGTAGTCCTGCAACAATTGCATAAAGTGTAGTTGAGCAACAGTCTTTCAAAAGTTCTGGAGCTTCTGCTTTCATACAACATATAAAAGGTTCAGGATAAAAGGAGAGTTGTAAAAGAAATTGTTCTTATCTTGAAACGAAAGGTTAGATATATGTATGATAACATAGTTGAATGACTATCCATTTGCTAAAGTTAGAGAAACATCTACCAACATTGCACCATGATGTCACTTGATGTTTAGAGTTACAGTATGTGAACAGCTTGAGGGTTGCAGCTTAATCATCTCTGCCATAGCAATAAACACAATTATTTTTCTAAGTCATCTTTACAAAGGCTCCCATTGCCCTATCGAAACACATTTTTTAAATCATAGAAATACAAAAGTTTTTCAGCGTATCCCCAATACTCATGGTAGTAGCCTCACCTTCTAAAGGTTATACCGCACAGACCCAGAATGCAGGCCGCTGCTGTTAGTGTTTTATCACATGGACCCTTTCTTAAGTGTAACACATAAATGGTCAAAACAGATCTTATATCCTTAGTACCACATCGTGCTCCACCTCCCACCAATTATCTTGTTTATCCAATCACATTAGAATTGATTGCTGAATGTGTAATAAGAATCCGGTTTTCCCATAGTGAACCAATAATGTCCAGATACCATAATACAAAAGAGTCAAATTAAGTCTTTGGTAAAACAGTCCAAGAATCCAACATAATGTTACTCCATTCCATGAAGAACTACAAGCTCCCTGTTTAAAATCATATATACATGAAAGGTGGTATTACCCATTTCAGGGTCTACCTGTCACAGAAACATGTATAGTTGTGCCTCTCCACAACAATCTGATACTCTATCACATTCATTTTATAGCAATATTCTCAAATTAATATTCTTTTAATTAGTTAGTTACAGAGTATAAAGATGAGTATATTTATTATCTTATCTTACCCCCAGCTCAGAGGATAGGCAACAATTAATATATGTAAAGATAGAAGTAGGATGTTAGATTTTTACAGAAAGCACTTCAAACTCCAGGCATCGTTAAAACCTACTGGGGAAAGAAAATTCAATTTTGAGATTCATTTGGCTTCACGTTGTAGCATACTTTGTTTAAAGTTACCTTCTCTGCGTAAAGGTTGTACCACCTCCAAGACTACCCATCTGAGTTGCCAATGACTATATTTTGCATCATTAAAATGTCGGGCAACAGTGGTATTAGTTTGAGTTCCTTCTTTATAATTCACCTTTATGTTCCTTAATTCTAGTTTTCACATTCCTCATAGCTGTCCGACATAAAACAAACCACACGGACACAAGCATATAAATAACCCCCTTAGAATCACAAGTGGCATAATCATTAAGATTGAGGTTTGTTCCCTGTGTGGGGTGATTTATACTTTGATTTTTGACGCACAACAGACACAGTTTAGGCAGGGGAACGTCCCCTTCTTTGTATTCCCAAAAATCTCTGCCTTGTTCCTGAGGGTAATACTGCTGGGCAGAATATATCCCTTATACAGGTATAGGATCCCTTATCCAGAAACCCGATATCCAGAAAGCTCCGAATTACGGAATGTCTCCCATAGACCCCATTTTATCCAAATAATCCAAATTTTTAAAAATGATTTCCTTTTTCTCTGTAATAATAAAACAGTAGCTTGTACTTGATCCCAACTAAAATATAATCAATCCTTAATGGAAGCAAAACCAGCCTATTGGGTTTATTTAATGTTTACAAGAATTTCTAGTAGACGTAAAGCACGAAGACCCGAATTACGGAAAGATCCGTTATCCTGAAAACCCCAGGTCCCGAGCATTCTGGATAACAGTTCCCATACCTGTACCTTATTTTTTTAATTATAGGTATGCTTTAAAGGTTCACAGGGAGGTGAAGATATACACCAACAATGTAATTAAAGGGGACCTGTCACACAGACAGAAAAAGCTGCAAATCAGACATGAAACTCAAATTACTTTTTTTATTAAAAACATCCCTACCTGTTATAAATGTATTAAAAGTTCTGAGCTGTCAATCATTTATTGCCTGCCCTGCCCTAGTCCTCACATTCCATTCAACACTTCCTAGATGTCGCTGCCCACCTCACATTCGTCCTTCCTCCTTACTGTCTAAACATGTAGCCAGTGCCTGAACATCAGATCCCCCATTCTGGCACATAAACAAGATTTTGGGGTGATACAAAACTTGCCTTTATAATAGTGTCCAAAAAATGGTGCCTGCCTGTCTGATGTAATTGTGTATTCTAAGACTGAATGAAACACTATGATAACAAATTATATAGTATAAGGGAATTTTATTTTGCCCTATCTAACCAACATATGATAGAAAGGGATTTAGAATTATTTATTATGGTGACCGGTCCCCTTTGAGCATTTTTAAAAGGACACACTCATGGAAACACATTATGCATAAGAATGGAATACATATTTGAAATGTTTAGAGGCAGCCATGATTGATCAAATGAGGTATAAAGAAATAACAGATATCAGACATGCATTGTTTTCTGCATCAACAAAAGACTGTAAAAATAAATTATCGTTTTCTAAGTCCATAATAAGTCAATATAATATCCCTTAAATGATACTTGCAATCCACTCTTATAACTGTTAAAAGCTACCACCCATTTCATTTGCATTAGTTCAAGGTTCCCTTCAAAATGTAATCGCTACACTATAATTCAGAGACATCTGTGTTTAGTTCTTGTGTCGACTCCTTATAGCCTTGTCAAGTCATTGACAATACACTGTATTATCAGGAGTAAAGTTCGCCTTGGTATAGTAACCTATAGCAATCAGCAGCTAGCTGGTCTACTACACTTTAAACAAAGAAAGTACATGTCTGGTTTGTTGCTGGGGGTTTTAAAGGTGTGCAAAATGTACCCATTATTTCATTTTAATGTTAATATCTTTGTAAAAACAGTAAAGATTGCCAGCTTTGGAGGTTGGGGACTTGGCGTATGCGTACAGCTCTATATATAATTATTGAAGCCTTATGAATTACTGATACAACCATTTCTTCATTTGTTTTGTATCTTCAACTTAATTTGAAAGAGAAAAAAAATAGAAATGAACAAAAGGTCATTTAGCAAGCAGCTGCAAAGTATATAACAAAACTTCCTTTAAGTCTCTTCGTGGCTGTTATAACAAAGAGTTAACACAAAGAAATAAAATCAGATATGTGTTAGCCTCCAGACGTCCATTAAAGTGCAGAATGCTGTTTTCTATCACAGATTATATGCCAGATGTTCAAACTATCTCTAATCATTGCAGATGTAATGGAGTAGAATGTTGCAGTTTATGAGTTTACTGGCATTAATTCTGTATACTGCACAAGGGAAAAGATTTTAAATATATAATTATATCTCATTAATACTCAGGTTTTATTTCCTTTCAACGGAACAGGTCTTATTAAGGCAACCATTTACCGCATGTTTTCTTTTATATTTCGGCTGCAGAGAAATCTTTTGTGTCTTTAACTTGTAAATACTCCAGGACACATTGATTTATATATCACTGCGCACACATGTTACATGTTAATATTTTATATCTGCATCATCATAGTTTTAATTTGAGCTCCACATCATCATTTTTCTAACTGCTTGACATATTTATGTCCCATGTGCTTAGATGGACTCGATGAAATGAAGGGTATATGATATATGCATATAATTTTATTCTAAATGTTATATTCAATATCCCTATGAGATATATAAAATTGTTTAAGATAAGATTAGTTCTTTTTTTTTTTGACACCTAAAATAGAGAATGAAAAAAAGTGATAACAATTTAACATTGTTAGATTCCAGATGTGCAGAATATGTCACTCTAGAGACCAAAAAAAGTAGAATAGACACAAGAGGACGACTGTCCAGCGGATGTCACTGTTTATACATTGCCAGTGTAGATTCTAGTGTTATTCTCTGGTAGATGGGTTTAGCCACTGCAGGGATAATAGTAGCAAAAGAGGTAGCATAAATGAAACATGGTACACAAACTGGGTGGCCTTCAGTTACTGCTAATTCAAAATAATAGCTATTTTGTTTTTTTTCAAAAGAAATCCAAATAATCCCTAAATTGTAAATGGTGTTCTTTTACAAATGTCGAGGTATCTGTTCTTTGTCTCAAGTCTTTTTGGAACAGCAAAGCATAGGATACACAAAATGTCTCATGGAGAAATATAGACTTGACTTCATACAGTATTTACTACAAATAAATATTATAAAAAAGTACTTTACCTCTGTAATTAAAGTATTCACCTGCCATGTTTTTGATAACCTCTAGAAAATATTAACATTCACAACACTAATACCACTTGCTAGAGCTTTAAAAAACTATGAACAAACACAAGCTGCCACCATAGGGTTAAATGGAGATGTGTGTACTGCCTATAAAAGGGGCATTATCTTAAGTGATGAAAACATAATTATGCCTCTTTATAGGTCCCTGGTGAGGCCTCATCTGGAGTATGCAGTGCAGTTTTGGACTCCAGTCCTTAAGAGGGATATAAATGAGCTGGAGAGAGTGCAGAGACGTGCAACTAAACTGGTTAGAGGGTTGGAAGACCTAAATTATGAGGGTAGACTGTCAAGGTTGGGATTGTTTTCTCTGGAAAAAAGACGCTTGCGAGGGGCACATGATTACACTTTACAAGTACATTAGAGGACATTATAGACAAATGGCAGGGGACCTTTTTATCCATAAAGTGGATCACCGTACCAGAGGCCACCCCTTTAGACTAGAAGAAAAGAACTTTCATTTGAAGCAACGTAGGTGGTTCTTCACAGTCAGGACAGTGAGGTTGTGGAATACACTGGCAGGTGATGTTGTGATGGCTGATTCAGTTAATGCCTTTAAGAATGGCTTGGATGATTTTTTGGACAGACATAATATCAAAGGCTATTGTGATACTAATCTCTATAGTTAGTATAGGTATGGGTATAGAGAATTTAATTAAAAGTAGGGAGGGGTGTGTCTATGGATGCTGGGTTTTCATTTGGAGGGGTTGGACTTGATGGACTTTGTCTTTTTTCAACCCGATTTAACTATGTAACTATGTATAATATGTTGGGAGAAATTTACTATCAATGCAAGGCCAAAAGAAAAAATTGAAACAACTTAAAATTATATCGTTCAAAAATACAGTATGAGACTATAGAAAACTATACATTATCAAATTGCTTTAAGCAATGTAAATATTCCCACTGATGGTGTAATATTTTGGTAAATGTTGTTATAACTGAAATTACTAATTTCAATAGATTTAGAGTTTGTCATAAATTAATAAAATGTTAGGGCTTATTTATGATCACAACCACAGTTGCAGTCTCGCAAAAAAGACTGCAAAGCTGTTCAATGCCCTTCCCCTTTAGTTGTGCTCAGTGCTGGTCTGTATGTCCTGCCCTCATTTTAAAGGGGTTGTTCACCTTTGAATGAACTTTTAGTATGACATAGATAGTCATATTCTGAGACATTTTGCAAATGGTTTTCATTTTTAAACGACAGCTCTCCAGTTTGCAATTTCAGCTATTTGGTTGTTAGGGTCCAAAAAATCCTAGCACCCATGCATTGAATGAGAGACTGGAATATGCATAGGACGGGCCTGAATGGAAAGAAGAGTGACAAAAAGTATCTATAAAAACTAATAACTATAAAAAAACCTCAATACTCATGCATGAGATTCAATTCAAGGAGAACATTTTTTTCTCCTAATTCAGTTCCTGTTTTTTTCCCATAGACTTCAATACAGTTTTGACATGATAAACCATGAAATGTTTAGAAATGTTTTGAGTTGAATTGCATCTCAAATTGAATCTCGGCCATGACTTTTCACGTGATAACCCTTTTTCTCAGTTGAATCTGGCCCTTTCATTATACACTGTATTCCCCTAATTGATCTTTAGCCTTAATTCTTCCATTAGGTGGGGGCACTGCATGTTGTGCATCGCCAGGTACTAGTATACAGTGGATAGGGTTTCCAGGTGGGGATTCAAGTTTGATACTGTTGGATGTCATCAAAAGGTATAAAATATCAAGAATAATGACCTAAGAGTAAATATAACATATCACTGTACCTTTTCTTCTTCATTGTCAATGTGGAAAGAAAAAATGACCCAATTCATGTGGAATCTATGGCAGATTTGGATATCTTTTTGTGTGTTTCTTCTTTTAACTGAAAAGCATCTTTATTGTGCTAAAGTCTACAATTACTGAATTGGATTGCTTCAGCAACGAAAGGTTTAAAAAAGAAAATCACTTTATCATCATAGTTGCTTTCCTTTTATATATTAAGTGGCCTGTTATGCATATTTTTCATGTAGAATGAATTTATAGGTATCATTTGTAAAAATTATACTTTTTCAGAGCAATGGTGAAAGAACAATTTCACGTTTTACAACAAGAATTTATGTATATCTTTATTTTCTCAAGCACTGAAATCAGGATCTGTTCATCCTCAATCCCACAGATTGTTATGTCTTTTTAATGAAAGCATAAAATCGCATAGTTTAATCTGTGCTGCATAGAGAATGCATTGTGCCTACAGCACTCACTCTGTTTGTGCTTGTATCCTAGATTAGAATAGAATTTAAATAATTTAACTACTACTATGAACTCAACCTTTTAATGTTCCTCATTGAAAATTACAGTTTACTCGGGAAGAAAGCAGCCAGTATTCTGCAGCAAATTCAAATATTTTAACTATGTAATACATAGATTCCAGTGCTTTTCATGGAAAGCAAATTATTAAAAATGATATTATGTCCCAAGCAAACTATGCTGTTGTTTTAATAAACTCTTATTGGTTGCTGTGTGTTACTGTATGGAGCAGAATTTGGCCATATTTCCATTTGACATATTTCCATTTGCTTATGGGCAGATTTATCAAAGGAGGAATTTCAAATTGATGTCAATTTTTTTTTTACTCTAATAAATTCGAATGTGAGGTTATTTATGAAAAAATGTGAACGTCTAAAATTTGATCAAATAGGAACGATCCCAAAATGTTTTTCGTATTCTAATCAAACACGAACAAAACTCAAATTGAAATTTCCTCTGAAAACAACTTGAATGTCAGGAAGGTTATTAACATATTCAAATGGATCCATGGACCTCTGCCATTGACTTGTAAATTAATTCAGCAGGTTTTAGTTTGAATATTCGAATTAGAACTGTTTCCATGGTCGAGGTGTGATAAATCTCGCATTCAATTTTACATTTGAATTGGGAGATTAAAATTTGAATGAGTGAATTTTGACACCGAAATAAATTCCAATTTACTATTCGACTCTTAATAAATCTGCCCCTTCATGTGACTTCATATTATAATAAATGTTGTTACTGGAAGCTGGTTAAAGAGATATATGCTAGATTTTTGTTCTAGTTTATATACATAATGGAAGAATTCTGAATTGCTCACTGCTCTTGGAGTACCGACAGTTGAGTGCCAAGTCCCACCAGCACATCTAAAGAAAAGTAAGTCACATTGGCAGGTGATAGATCCCAGTGTTCATGCAGAACTGGTAAAAAGACAACCTGATGACACCAGGATGAAGAGAAAATACTTGAATGGGCAATACTTGGTACAGTAAGAGGGAGAAAGATGGTGAATAATAGATACTATGACATATTGCAGCCGTCTGTATTGAATGACTCTGATACTTAATAGATATTCTGAGCATTTAGTATTCTTTACATTTTCCATGGAGATAATGTTTTGCTCACACAATATACTATACCTGCATACTTTACTGTCTGTTTAAGGGAAGATAAATGGCACAAATATTACAAATATACTGAGCAGTTATTTGGAAATTCCACAAGACAGCAACTCACCTGCTTAATGGGTCAACTTGTGGTATTTTCCCCACCAACAGAGACAGAAATGTGAGCAGATGATTAATACCACAGCACCAGAAATGTGGGTGATTAATAGCTAACCATATTATTACAATAATAGGCATAATACCTCAAAACAGAAGCTCTAGGAATAATCTCTGTATTTAATAGCATAAAGTCCCCACATAAACAAAAACATTATTGCAGTAAAATGAGTGTATTGCAGTTAACGACATATACATATCATACTGCAAATATGTTTATTAATGTAATCTAGTATCATTGACACAATATAAATGTACACAAATACACACACACACACTGAGGGGCACATTTACTTTGCTTGAGTGAAGGAATAGAATAAAAAAAAACTTTGAATTTCGAATGTTTTTTTTGGCTACTTCGACCATCGAATTGGCTACTTCAACCATCGAATTGGCTACTTCGACCTTCGACTACGACTTCGACTTCAAATTGAACGATTCAAACGAAAAATCGTTCAAATATTTGACCATTCGATAGTCGAAGTACTGTCTCTTTAAAAAAAACTTCAACCCCCTACTTCGACACCTAAAACCTTTCTAAGGTTTTTATGGTGGTTGAAAAATCGTTCGATCGATTGATTAAAATCCTTCTAATCGATTTTTCGTTCGCTCTTTCGATCGAACTAATTGCGGTAAATCCTTCAACTTCAATATTTGAAGTCGAAGGATTTACCTGCGGCAGTCTAATATAGAGGGTTAATTAACCCTCGATATTCGACCATATGTAAATCAGCCCCATAATGTATATAACCAAAACTAGAAAAAGTTGTCTCTATCCAAATATTTATGGGCATATATAGGTATATATATATATATATATATATATATATATACATATATATATATATATATATATATATACATATATATATATATATATATATATATATATATATATATATATATATATATACTGAACTAAACAAATTAACCCAGCACTATCATTATACAACTTTAAGGAACAATTGGATTAAAGAGAACTTATCTGAATTTGGCAAAAAGAGACACTTTTGGTTACATGGTTTGTACAAAGTATGCATAGGCTTTAAAGTATATATATATATATATATATATATATATATATATATATATATATATATATATATATATATATATATATATATATATGTATAATAAATGCTATTGCATATGTACCCAAAACAGGGGTTATTTTGTTACAAAGTTATGATCAGAAAATTGATAAGCCACCAAAACATGTGCTGTGTGAGTCCTGTAATGGCAAAACTAATTTTGTTTAGTAAATAGCTCTTCAGAAGATGCATTGTGATAGGGCATAAAAGAGTCCAGCATTAAATTGCCTGGAGTGTCTCTAAGGTTCATTACATATCACCAGGTAAACCAATAGGTTATTTATAACTGACAATGAGGGAGATTTTGTCACTTAACTAAAGGTATTCAAAGCACTTCAAATATAGACTGAATTTTAATATTCCAGATTGTTTTCTCTGGTAAAATTAGATTTTATGCATAATAGAACTAGCAGTCTCCCAATATCACAAAAACCACAGTGCCCCCTAAGTATGCAAAATTGTCCTCTGTGCCATGAAATACAGGAGTAGCCTCCAGTGCTCACCAAAAAAATGTAACAGTCCACAGTGGCCCACAGATATTGCACAGTCTGCAATTCATTAATAGTTCATACAAAGCTGACATTGGCTACTCCTACCATATAGTTATTATCATATGCAATTTACTCTTTAAACAAAATGATGCCTTAATCACAATAAATCGCACAGAGATAACACACATTCCTTGCAATAGGGGAGCAAAGCTGCAACTGCTGAGAATAAAGAGCAGTTTATAAAGTGACCCATAAGTAATTTCAAGATATGTTTAAGAAAACAAGTAATATTCCTGATGTTTTGGGAGCCCTAAATAGGTTTTACCAGCTAAAATCTGCACTGATTTTATGTGATGTGATATTCGGTGATGTTTTTATTATTTTTTTATCTCAACAGTAACACAATATTCCACAATTCATTTCTACTGATTAGCCCATTTTATCTGATGATGCTTCATTTATCTTATATGGCCAAATGTCTAGAACAGGACAAATCAATATACTGTTGTCAGGGAGCCGGGAGCTCCCTCCAGGGAGGTAGTCTGGATCAAGGAGGAAGCCCTCTTGAGGGTGCAAGGTCGCGGTATCCAAAGAGTTAAGCAAGGCGGAAGGTCAAAGTCCAGGCAAGAGTTCAGTGGCAGGCAGAACAGGATCAAATAACAAGAGTCCAGGCAGAGGGTCAAAAACTAGGCAGGAGCAGGAATCAGGAATCAGGAAAACAGGAACCCAGGTTCAGGGTAGCAGAACCTATTCTTGGGCGCCATTCTGGTGTCCTGGGCGCCCTTTTATAGTTGAATTTAGCGCCATAGTGACGTCACTGGTGTCCTTACGCCGGCGTGCTTGCACCGGCTTTTTTGCGCATGCATGTTTTACACATGCATCAGCGTTGCGGCGCTGGCGCCATTTTGGATTCTTCGCCGCCGGGAGCAGACGCGTCTTTTTCCTCCACCTGCATGCAAAACAATCCTATTTGAAAAAGAAAGAAGTGTCCAAACTTCAACTGAAGAATCCACTTCAAGGAGGGTCTAGATACTAAAACGCTAGTTTAAGAAACTTTTACTTCCAAGTTGGTAATGCTGAAATTGCTCCTGAAGTCAAGTTTTTGGCATTTGCTCCTTTTTAAAAGACATATGGGGGTAGCATTATGCAATCAAACTATTCAAAGACAAGCCAAGGTGTGACCTTTAGGCTATATAAAAAGACAGAGAGAAAGCTTATGCCTCAGCATATTTTTATTCAATATCTATTTAATATTAACCATTATCAAGGGAAGGCAGGTGTCAGTCAGTGACGTCTGTGATCCATTTATCTTCTGTAATTAGTAGTGGAGGTAGATTTACATATATTCCCTGTTCACATTAATATGTTTTATATGCAGGGAGAGGAGTAGTAAGACCCAACGTGACCTGTAACAAGTCTGTTCAGGTACCGGGGTTTATAATAATTATAACATCTATTCCTGGCTGCTTTCCTGTTGTTCTAGGCAGACTATGAGGTGCAAAGCAGACAAGACATGCTCATACTGTTATTTGCCACAAAGGGAAATCAGCTGGATTATTAGAGATGTGCACAAGTGACAAATAATCATGTGAAACCGAGAGACCGCTTGTGCTCTAAAAGGGCCTCTTCAGTTGCTGCAAGGCACTTTGATTACATGAGAGAAAATGTTCTGTATGCTGATTCAGGTTCCCATAGCCCAAGCAATATATTTGGCTAATAACCGCTTCCACACATCTGTTGACAGTATTATAGAATGCAACGGACTTACGTTTAAATGAAAGTTCCAATACGTTTGTTTCAACCTCTACACTGCAGGGTAAGTTCCACCGAATTTCAACCTACCATTATCTTCTCTATTATTTTATTCTATAACTCAGAAAGTTTGTAGGTGTGTATTTCTCTACTTTTTAATTCATCCTCCATAACCCAGCTGAACTAATATAGTTTGTCCTGCCGACGTGTTATTAAATAACTGCACTGTCTCCAAGGTTGCGTCACCTTATACCGCCTGGAGCACATCTACTACGCTCTGCAGAGTCTTAAGCCAAGTACTAGAGTTCACTACACCTACAAGACAGAAATTACAGAATCCCTAAAGAAAAAGATCACTTCACTATCACTGCAGATATTTCTTTGTACTCAGAGACTGATGCCTTACAATTCCCCGTGGATTTTTAAACAAGTGAACTTCTAATTCAGCATTTCCATCATACTACTTAAGGGGATAGTAATTTCATTTCAGAATTTAGTGTCCTCTTGGCAAATTTCAGACACAGCTTTTTGTGAGTGTTCTTAAAAGCCTTAGAGTCGAACAAGAGATCACCTTGGGCAGCAATTCTTTCTTAACTGTCATTGTGCACAACTCAGAGGAGATCATCAACTGACTTGACAGCTTCATTCGTCCACCATCTGTTTGCTGTCACTCAGGCTGAAATCCTGAGGCCACTGACAATGCTGCCGGATTGATTGAAAATCAGCTGTTGGTGAAAGCTTCAGGGCTGCACCATTTAAAAAGTATACAGTATATTTTCTCTGTAAAACCTAATGATAACACGCAGGCCGCAAATGACGCTAGTAGTCACATAACAGAACTGGCTGCATAGTTCTAGAATATATAATGATGTTTGTTCTAATATAGTAACAAGTATTTTCATTATGCATATGATAAAGAAATTGAAAACAAGGAATATGTGATAAGAACATGATTACAGTAACTATGGTTAAAAACCCAGATGAACCATGGGTTGAGCTGGCTGGCTAAAGCACATTATTGCTCCATCACTGTTATTCATTTTGACCATAAAAATGTCAACCTCACTGCTGAATGTGACAATAAAGCTAATAAAGTCAATGATAAATTAAAATATGTAGGCATATATATATTTAATGAACCTACACACATAAATATTTATGGTACATTTCACTGGTTCACTTATAAACAAGAAAAAAGTCAGTGACTTGCTCTTATAACTGAGGTGATGTCTGTTTGAACTTCCTCTTCAATTATTTTAATATTAAAATGTCAGAGGACTTGATGCTCTGAGAGTTGATTCCGGCATTAGGAGGGTTAATCTATAGAGCCGCTCGTTTATGATGTAATCGAAGCATTTCTTGTATTGCAATCTACTGAATGCTGTATAAATTATTCAGACCTTCTAGATGCCTGTAAATCGGATAGGCTGAGAAAATATAGCACCATGGGAATTAATTAACAGTCAATTACTACAATTATATCAATTCAAAGTTTAGACATTGATTTAACAAACAAACCTTCTTTCTCTGTTAAGATATATATACACTGCTTGCTGTACTGATTGCACTTGAGTACTTATGAACAAATTCACAATAATAAACGTGAAATTTTAAGACTCGCTTTAATATAACGTAATACTGTTTGTAAACAATTGTATATTTACATATTGCAACTCAGCAGAGGTGGTACAGGAGATTTTGCAGCTTAATAATTTTTAACATTTGCATAAAACTGTCTAGAATGTTAATATATTCCCGAGCTAGTAACTTTGACATCTCATAGACAGATGGTGCAATAGGAGTAAGATGGCTTTTCAAGACTGATGTTTTAGGTAATGGTGTTTGTTGACTTGTTGGCATGGGGCAAAACTGAGTCACAGTGATGTAAGTGGAGACCAGGTAACATCATACTCTCACCCTGGGTATGGCAAAGCAAACTTTTACAGTATTTAAATGTACCCCACTGAATAATAAAGCAAATCAATCAGTGCTCAGTCCCTCCTTACATTTAAGTAATTTACATGAAATGGCAATTGACTTAACTATTGGTAAAAATGTTTGAAGTCCATTTACTCTAGAAAAGGATGACTCCACTTTATGGCTAGCAAACCTCTTGCATCTTCACCAGTGGCACATCCCTCCCTGCAAGTTGCCATTTTGCTAGTGGGCCCCACTCTCAGTATCATAGACAGCTCAGGGTCTATCACTGGGTCAGCCATTGCTGAGCTCTTTTGTTCTATTTTGTAGATCTCTGGAGGAGCAACTGGGAAAATGTATTTCCAGTAAAGTTCTAAAAGGGCTTATGATATCCCCTGTGATGAACCATCTGCTAATAGTATTACATAAGTACAAACACTTACTTAAATACCCATATACCTGATAAATGATTAAAGAGCACTTATGTGAACAAATACGAGAAAAAAAATCTCAGGAAGGAATCAAAATTCATCTTCAAATAGCTATATACAGGTGAAAGAGCTCATAGAATAAAATGTACTTGTTTTTTTTTTTTTTTTTTACAAAGGTCTCATGATAAGAACACCTAATAATTATAGAATTATAATTTCCAACCTCCAATCCTCAGAACACCACCAATATTACAATTAATGTTACGGTAGTGCCAAACTGATTTCACAGAAAATAGCCAAAATAAGAAGAGCACCAAAAGTCTGTAGGCCTCATTTTTTTCACTCACCTGGATAAATGTTCTAAAGCCCTAATGACATTTGGGCCCAGGTGAATAGGCTATGCAGGGTGCAGAATACATCACTATTGAGCGCATGGTAGCTCTGTACTTAAAGACATAGGCAGGCAGTAAGTTCAGGTCTCTCTTCTTCTGTGTGGCCCCTGGTACTATATAGCATGCATGTCTGAAGAACACACAAGCTACGGGGCATTCCATGTGCTGCCCACCATCCTCCCCTGCTGAATACAGTCAGTGCTGCTACAAAACAAGACTATTTGCATTACCTTTAAAGAGTGTAGAAAGCTGTTTTTGCCTTCTTTTTGCTCTTTGAACCTTGTTCAACACTTTATAGCAGTCCCTATAGTTGAAAAAAAAGTGTTTTGTGTGAAAACATTAGCTTCAAAACAGTAAGAATGCAGAGATGTGACCTGTATTAAACTGTATTAAAAATATTTTATAAACATAAAGCAATCACTAGCTATTCTCATATGGGGATCTTAATGGGTATTGGCAAGAAAACAATAACCATTTCTTTTATTAGCTATGAGGTTTAGAAGACACTACAATCCTCAGAATTTCTTTACTAGGAGCTTGGCCCTGATTGCACAACTGGATTAAAGCTAACGTGCGTTATAAAAAAAAACTAAAATAAAAAATTATAGACCACACAAAAACTTATAGTACAATATACTATCTACTCTTGGTTACTAAGAGTAGCAAAATTAGCACAAGTTCTTAACTTTTGTTACCTCTGTACTGAGAAACTCCACTGCAGATACTTGTTAATCTTCAAAAAATAAATTTAAAGCAACAGGTATATGAAAATAAAATGCTATATCAAGTAAAATAAATACGCAATAAGAAAGATTTTGTAAAAAAATTTGAGAACGATATCAGTTTTATTTTATTGTTTCCTGTTATTTATATAGTGCTGACCCATTTCCACAATGCTTTACAGAGATTATATATCATTCACATCAGTCGCTGCCCCAGTGGAGCTTACAGTCTAAAGTCTCTATCACATTCACATACAGAACACTTTGGTCAATTAAGTTAAAATATAACATTTCTGTATATAAGTAGACTGCTTCTACAAATGAATACTGTCTCTTTAAAAGGACAGACTCTTGGTAGAGTTTATAGCTGTATTTAAGATGTCTAAATTATTTTCTTTGGGCAGAGCAGAGCTCAGTCTGAATGCTTGATGCCAGAGGAGAGTAGCTTAGAGTTGTTAGCATGAATGACTGTTATCTTTACTGTCTCAGTTGAGAACTTATATACTAGCCCAAGCCACTCACAATCTGTAACCTTTTTCTGCTTCAGCTAAAATTCTGCATGTTTTTCTGCTGTAGAGGTTTTTCTGGAGTGTATTCTGGCATCAATATCGATGATGTATATGTTGTTTCTCTCTCTCTATCTTTCTCTCCGCATGTATTTCTGTGAATTAGAACTTCTGTAGTCACTACCGTAATTGTCCAGAGGTTGGTCATTTCTGCACATTCTCTCTCCTGCTGTGTCTCAAAGCATAATTTTATAAACTTTTCCACAGTGTACAGTTTTTTACCAGTACAAACCAATGCTATGGAGCAATAACTGTAACTCTCACTATAGAGCTTCCAATTTTTGCTTCTTTCTGTTTTGCCGGCATCATTCTTTTCAGTCATTTCAGGTTTGAATCTTCTCAACCAACCAAAAGACAGTGTTTGTGTATGTAGGCATCGACAGAGTGGATCACCCGTCTGAGTGTACCTCGCATTCCTATCACAGGCAGCGCTATGACACCCAGTAACATGAGTCAGACTAACAATTCATATTATCCATTGTCCAGTAAAAGAATATTGCTCTATTTCTTGTATGAGATTACTCTAATCATGTTATTTTGCCATATGTCTATGAAATATAAGTAATAGATGCTCTCTGGGTCAATGAGTGTGCCATATTTGGAAGTAACTGAAGTGTTCTTTAAAGGATGAAAATAGGTTGAACATGAGAAATTTAGCTTCATTTCTTAATAGAAAAAAGTTATCAGAACATACAATGCTATTGTATTTTTTCATGATAGTGTATGTACTAATAGAATGCCCATAGTGCATTAAAGAGTTTATTGCTCCAGTGGTCTTTCATTGTTCCAATCCCTGTCCAAATCACTGATTACTGAATAAAACCACAGCAGGACTCCAGAGGTCCTTCAAATTCCAATGCATTTATTAATTATCAGTAAGGTCAAAGAAAATGGAAGACCTATGGTGTGCCACAGAGACTACAGCAAATTATATACATTTTTTTTCTAAATTTGTTCAGCACATTTGTAATTTAGTCTAACCCAACAACAGATTGGGTGTAATAGTTTCCACCTCAAAAGAAGAATATGTTTGGCTTCCAACATTCATCCTTTTTTTTTTTTTCTCTTCTTTGAGTGTTTTTCTTGATATCATTTTTCATGTACTTTTTCTCATCAACAGATACTTTTTAATTCAGTTTCAGTTCTCATCTTCTCAGGTGTTCATTAAAACTTTAGAATTGTCCCACAAGATGAATGTACTGTGAAGCACCTCTGAAGCAGAGCTAGAAAATGAAGTACATGAAAATGAAGTTCGCATGACCATACAAAATGGTTCAGGATGAGGCTTGGTAAGCAGAACACAGACAGGAGTCAAAACTAGAATACAGCACATCCAGGAACAGGAACACACTAGAAATTAGACCTATGAAACGATAAAGAAACGTGTGTGACTTGTACCAAATGAGATTTTACTATGCAGGGTCCTTACATTTTCAGACAAATTCTAAAAAATATTTTTGCTTAAAATAAGTTCAAATAATAAATTATATTTTATGAAAAAAACAGATAGGAGAAGTTAAAATGACTATGGGTTTGTTAGGCAGACCCCCATTGAGCAAAAGCATTGCACCTCAAGTCAGTACATTTTTTAAAGATAAGATTTGTTTTTTGAAAGGGGGAGCTAATGAACTGTCTGAATGTGAGATTTATCTCAACTCAACTATGGAAACAGTCCTAATTCGGATATTTGCCACCTAAAACCTGCCGAGTTCATGTTCAATGGCAGTGGTTCGTTGAGGTTAGAGTTAGAGTTTTTTTTGGGAGAAAATCTGTATGAATTTGTATGAATCAAATACAATTCAAAGTTTTGGGTAGAATCCATTTGATCGAATATTAGATATGCAAAGTTTTTTTTTAAATAACCTCCCAGTCAAATTTGTAGCATATTTAAATTTAAAAAAAATTCACATGAATTTGAAATTTGTCCTTTGATAAATGGGCCTCTCAGTTTTTTTAACTTGAGTTCATCTAATATGAACAATAAAATATCACAGGTGTTATAGACATGAAGACAAAACATTATGATTTTATAAGAAAATAAATGATGAACCGATGGACTAAAAATCAAAGTGCAAGTTGTAGCACTGATGGGCCATAGCAGCCCAATACTTACCGCCAGCACTCCCTATTATTGGAGGATGCATGTAGAATTTTTTTCCCTTTCAACCCATCTTGCATTTAGAGGCACATTTATCAAGGGTCAAATTTATGTGAGTTTTTTTAAACTCCCCTAAAAACCATAAATTCGAAATTTGACTAATCAAAATTTATTAATAAAAATCTAATTTTTAAACGATCCAAAAACTCAAATCAAATTCGATTCAAATTATAAAAACTCGATTTGGATCTAAAAAAACAAGATTTCGGTTTTTTCACCGAAAAAAACTTGAATGTCAGGAAGGCTACAGACATCACCGAATTGATCGTTGGACCTCTTCCATCGACTTATACAGTAATTTGGCAGGTTTTAGGCGGCGAATACTTTAATTCAATTTGTTAAAGGGCCAGAGTATGATAAATCTCGAAATTCGAATTCAAATTTTAATTGAATTTTGACAATTGGAATTTGAGAATTTTGATCAAAAAAATTAAATTAGAATTTTTACTTTGACCCTTAATAAATCTGCCCCTTAGGGCAAGGGTCGAATTTCTAATTGAATAAGCTTCGAAATTCGACTTCAAAAAGACCAACCAATATAAGTTTTCTTTGGTCGAATAGGTCAGTTTTCTATTGAATAGGTCCGTATTCGGCCAAATTCGAATTGTACAAATCGAAGGAATAGTGCAGATCAAATTCGATTTGAAGTTTTTCGCCAAAAAAAATTTGATTTTTCAAAGTCCACCAATTGACTCCAATAGGAGGTCCCCCATAGGCTTAAACAGCAATTCAGCAGGTTTTAGATGGTGAATGGTTGAATTCGAATTATTAAAGAGTACATGATAAATTTCGATATTCATATTTGTTTATCTTTTTTTTATTCCCTAGTCAAAGTACACAAAAAATAGCTCAAAATTCACCTCAACCTTTGATATATCTGCCCCTTAATGTTAAATGTTTGCCATTCATTAATGTATTATGTTAACTCCTCAAGCCTTCACAAAGCCAATATATTGGGAGTATATCATAAACATATGAAAAAATCTTTTGATAGCCCTTAGTTGAGTGTTTTTGCATGACTTGGCTCAAACATTCTAGACTGGTTTATGAAAAATGACAGCAAGTATGAAGATAATTAAAAATGTATTTTGCCAAAAGCAAATTGGAATCCATAACAACCACCTTTAATTTGCCTGGAATTTATACTTTTAATATTTTAAATAACACTTGCGTTACACCGATGGGGCTTATTGGTGCCAAATATTAGAATATTTCATGATCTGTACTGAGCATGACCTTTTCAGATTAACTTGTAAGTCGATTAGAGCATACTTGCAGACTATAACTATGCAGCATCTTTTGTGTTTAAGGTCCACTTCTTGATTGAAGTCTATGGGGAAAAAACTGGAACTGAATTAGATATGTTTTTTTCTCCTCTAATTGACTCTTGTCCATGAGTTCTGAAACCATGAGATAACTTTTTCTTACCGAATTGAATCTGGACCATTATTGTTTTAGACAATAGTCTAAATGTTTTATACTAACAGCACCTTTACCATTTGTACAAATGGACTGACGTAATGGCACGGCCATTGTTTGTAGAATCTTGTGGAAGGAGTCCATCTCCAGTAGCATTTCCAGAAGCATTGCAGATTTATTTATTTTTTTGGAGTGGAAAAGAACTGGGGTAGGTTCATCTTTCCTGTTAACATAATTTTATTTGGGGAATAAAGTGTGATGTCATAGGGAATATGTCCACAGAACAGTCCTTTCCTGCATTTTTAATTTATAATTCTGATTTAATGTCCTATTGCTTACATTGGCTGAAGCACTCTCCATAATCATTACAGATGAGGACTTTCCTTTTTTAAATGTCTGTTACTCAAGCAAATGCCAGAACTCTAGGAAATAAAACATTTTAATAAGTGCTAGATTTTAACTTTTGGATAGAATGGCCATAAATAGGTCCATTTTATGCGATATTCCTTCCCCTACAGCAAGCTATGTTCCCATGTACATGTGATAAGGGAGGCATTCTTTAGGCTATGAGCACACAGGCTCAAGGTTCCGGCTGTTGTCAGTCTGTGTATTTTTGCTGGCCGTGAGAAGCAGATACAATTAATGGAGCAGGGGCACTGACAACAGGCGGAGCCTTCAGCCTGTGTGCCCATAGCTGTGTGTCCAAGTCCAAAACGGACAGGTGTCTGTTGCTTTGGTAGTGACTGATATTACAAGTCTCTATATGCTTATCATTGCTTACATGTATTGATATCATATTGATATTTATGACTCTATGTACACGCAATAATCAGATAGCAAGGACTAAATATGGTATGAATAAAGCTGACCCTTACCCATATAGCTTTAATATCTGGTCTCCTTTGTTTTTGGTCGGGATACATGGTTTCTGCAAAAGGGACGAGGGAGTTCAAGCATCCACAGTCTCATTTTCCCACTATCTCTATCTTTACCATGTACACTGTTGACTATTACTTGATAGGGGCATGATATAGACCTTATTTTGGATATTAAATTGTGTTCATACTGTCAGAGAAGTAGTTGTTAAAAAAGGTGTATCCATGTATACCTGCAAAATAAAATATTTTTTATATATAACACCAAAATAAAATATTTTTTATCTGTATTCTAATTTCAAATATTTTGGTATAAAACAATATCTGCAAAACTGAATAACTTGTTGAAAAAAATTCACAAATCTAAGGTTCTCTCATTTTTACATGCTGTATTGTGTGCAGGGAAACTTGTGTTCAGAGCTCAAGGTAAACTACTGTATGCCCAAATACTCTTTTGTCTATTAAAATAAAGTAAAGCTCTACTGAAAAGCTGCAAAGCAGCCGTTAAAATGTACAGAATAAAGGACAAAAATTTTGAGCAGAGCAGTAGTAAATTTCCGAAGCTGTGACCTCAGACACAACAATGGTTTATGCCATCATTTATATTTCCCCAAGCCCTAATAATTAGGCAGGGTCTTTGTTTTTTAAGCATATTGTTTTAAGTTAAACTCCTTAATCAGTTGTTGTAGAGGAGATAAATCAAGTCTCAAAAAACATCAATAGCTTGCAGTCATTTGTTTTAATACTTTAGATTGCATGATGGCATGAATAACAATAAAACAGATTGAAACCATTGCTGATAGTCCATTGATCTGTTTGTGTCATTCATCCCTCTCCTGTAGTCTCCGCAGAGCGCTTTATTTATTACACCGTCAGTTCTGCACCACATATCCATCTATGCAGGATCATTGATTGTAAATGTGGAAATAACATTCGTATAAAGAATGGTTCAATTGCTTTCTCAAGTAATGGTTTCAGCTGTTTACTCTATTATAGATACAGCAGTTCAAGTCAAGGATATTGGTGAAATGATCCCCAGCTGGATCTGTCACCCAGGTTATGTGTTCTTAGTGAAAAATGAGTCAGGTGAGCTCAGGTTAGACTGCTCTTATGGATTAAAAGGATTTAGGAGCTAGGGAATAGTACCTTTGGATGGGTCATGGGTTATGTGTATGAAAGAGTCTCATCTTGATAATAATAGACAATAACAGTTTCATTTCATTCAGTTCATCAATAGAGTGCATGTTAGAGTATCTCTCTGTAATTGAAATAATCTGTATTAAACATAATAAAGAATCAGCCTTTCTTTCTAGCCACACAATTCAGGATTTCCAAATATACTATATACAGGCATGGGACCTGTTATCCAGAATAGGGTTTTTTTTGTCATTTGGATCTCCATACCAGAAATCCACTCTAAATCCACATGCTGAATATAAAGATTACATAAACGCAATAGAATTGTTTTGCCCTCAATATGAATTCTTGCAGCTTAGTTACCATCAAGTACAAGGAATTGCTTTATTACAAAGAAAAAGAAAATCATTTTAAAAAATGTGAATTATTTGATTAAACTACACTCTGTGGCCTAGGGTTACTGCTTCCCTTTAAGTTATAGAATTATTCACTACATTGCTTGGAAATGTGATAGATAGATAATAGATAGATAGATAGATAGATAGATAGATGATAGATAGATAGATAGATAGATAGATAGATAGATAGATGATTGATAGATAGATAGATGATTGATTGATAGATGATAGATAGATAGATAGATAGATAGATGATAGATAGATGATAGATAGATAGATGATTGATTGATAGATGATAGATAGATAGATAGATAGATAGATAGATAGATGATAGTTAAATAGATAGATAAATAGATAGATAGATAGATGATAGATAGATGCTAGATAGATAGCTAGATAGATAATAGATCGATAGATCGATAGATATATGATAGATAGATAGATAGATAGATAGATAGATAGATAGATACGTGATAGATATATAGACAGACACACAGATCGATAAAAACAAATGCACATATGATTTTGAAAAAAACAACATATTGTTCTTCGACTTCTGCTTATTATTCCACCGCTTCTAATTATTCTTATTCTTATTCCCATTTTCTAAGCGCTTCTCCTCCTACAATTTTAGCAGTACAACACCCAAACTCTCCTTTTTGGGGCGGCACTCCGAACACCCCCAATTTTTCCATTGACTTTGACAGGGAAGATTTTCAAATTGCTGCCACTCTTACAACTTTAAAGCTACGCTCTCCAAACTTGAGTCACATAATCACGGGGTCACCCCCAATTAAATAATGCTATTTGTTTGATGACCCAAAGTGGGAGGAGCCAACAATAGCCAATCAAGTTTCACCCATTGACTTTATTTAGGAAAATTAAATTGCTGCCAATGTTCGAGCTTTGAGGCCCACTCACCAAACATGAATCACATAGTCATGGGGTCGACCTAAATGAAAAGGTGATATTTTTTGGTTGCCCAAAGGTGGCCAGAACTACAAACAGCCAGTCAAATTTCACCCTTTAGCTTTAAATCAAGGGAATTTAACCTGCTGCCATTTAACAGCAGGGTCTCCAAACTCTTCACAGTTGGTCACTAGTGGACTGCAGGTCCAGCTTAGTAAAAGGCAACAGCCAATCTCATTTCTATTCTCACACGATTAATGTCAGGGCCCTTAAACTTTCCAAAGTGGTCACTGGGTGGCAAAGTTTAGAAACAGCAGCCAATCAGATTTCACCTATAGACTTTTATTGCTTGTAATTTAAACTGCTGCCATTCGTTAAATATTAATAGCAGGGTCCCCAAACTTTGCAGAGTTAGTCACCAGGTAAGTGCGGTTCAAGGTCAGAAAAAGCAGGCTAATTTTAATGGGGAAATATAAAGTGCTGCCATTTTCACACATTTAATTTTGTCCCTGGGTGACTATGGATTCAGGTTAGAAAAACTGGGTGGAGTCAGTAACAGCCAGTCAGATTTCATTCAGTGAGTTCGCATGTTTTTCAAACTAACATGAAGTTGGTTCTCAAACTTCTCTTTCTAGTTATGCCTGAATTTACTTAGTGGGGCCAAGTGGGCAGCCAATGGTACTAGCGGTTTTGAATCATGAAAATGAGAGAGCCTTAATGGCCATGAGTGTCTTTGCATAATAATTTCATGTCCATGCTCCCATTATACTACTTAATTTCAATTTCATGGATTTGTGCAGTGGCATTAAACACAAGTATCATTTAAATGTAAAGATTCTTGAAATTACGTTTGAACAAATATTTACCTGTGTATTGTTTTATCCCTTGTTAAATGCGCACAGTTTACAAGGGGTTGTTAAGTAGTAAAGGCCTGAAATTTTACATGTGCCTCATCCAGCTCAGGAGCAATTTGCGGGCATTCCTGTGCTTTATGCTTTTTTGTGTCTAATATGATGTAGTTGAAATGACTTCTTTATTTGACTGAAATCACAATGGAAAGGAACATACAGTCACATAACCTTTCTACATTTCAGTCTCTGGTAGCAAATTATTTCATCCACTGGATAGTTACATTCAAGTTTTCTCACCTAGTTCAATTTTGTTCCTCTCTCTCCCTTTCTGTGGCTGATTTGAGCTATTAATGAGGGTGTAAACTTTTCCCCTAGTAGACAGCAGAACGTTGCAGGCCTGATGACCCTGATCCTCCTCACGCTCAGCCTATCTCCTTCCAATTGTTTCATCAACTGCGTGACTGCCTGCTCACACCTGACAAGTGACAAGCCTCAGACTCCTGCTGACTAAATAATCAAAGTCTTGTCAGAGCTGTCAATACCCTGCAGATAGGATAGGACAAAAGAGAGGAAAGGTTTCTACAGAAACAACAGTCTTTCACAAAAATACCATATATTTCTTTCATAGACGTCACTTGCTTCATGTTCAACATTGTGTTTGGACTAATAAAGATACCAACTTACAAAGTGTTGATACATATATATATATATAGATGGGACAGTACATTAACCTTCTTGATTTGGGCAAAATTCAATACGTTATAAGGGAAATTAAAATGTCTATTATTGGAATCCATATATATATATATATATATATATATATATATATATATATATATATATATATATATATATATATATATATATATATATATATATATATATATATATAATATATAGTTGGGCACAGAGTGCAGAAATAAATCATGATTTTTTTTTACAAAATTTAGACCTTGTGTACTTTCAGATGTTAAATAGAGATGATTATATATACTATGTTAGCTTATCTATTGCTCTTTGTGGCTTCACACTTGAACAATTGATACCCCAGAATATTCCAAAGGCTTTAAACTGTGAGGAAAAAATGTTCACTTGAAGTCAATATATTAAGTTAAAGGATATATAGTACAGATATGGGACTTGAGGTTTTCCGGATCTTTCTGTAATTTGGAACATTATACCTTAAACTTGCTAAAAGTCATTTTAACATTAAATAAACCCAATTGGATTGTTTTGCTTCCAATAAGGATTAATTATATCTTAGTTGGGATCAAGTACAAGGTACTGTTTTATTATTACAGAGAAAAAGAAAATCATTTATAAAAATGTATTGGATAACATGGAGTCTAGGGGAGACAACCTTCTCTAAATCTGGAGCTTTCTGGATAATGGATTTCCAGATAATGGACCCTATACCTGTATTTGTTCCACATTTGTTATTTTGAATGGTTTGATCGTGGACATTACCATTCTAATTTTCAGTTTATAAATATTTTATTAAAATATACAAGGACAAAAGATATCATGCACCCATCCATATCAATGAAATGAAGCCATTTTATGCATGCAGCTACTAGAAAATGCCCTCCCTTTTAAACACAGCAATAATTGTTTGTCCATATATTGCATTATATTTAAGCTGGCCAACTACGTCAAAGTCATCCCTGGCCACTCCTACACTCACCTGCCTGATTTATTAAGAATTCTACTATTTCTTTAGGCATGTCTAGAAGGACTATGTTTACCTGCAACTTGCATTAAAACATGGAGCTGTACAAACTATGTTGTATTCACCACTACATAATTAAAAATTACATTAATTTAATATAGTGGTGGTGCAATAAGGCTGTGAAATCTAAATGTATACAGAGCCAAGTAATTCTCTGCATTAACCCCTATCAATATATTTAGCACATTAAAGCATGTTGTGCATTCAGCTACTAAAAAAATGATAATGTTTAACAAAACAGGAATTGTTTATCCTTATATTGATATAATAACATACTGTACAGTTTTGCCATTTGCAAATGGGCCACACTGAAAATTAGTTTGTTATTATTGGCTTGTTTTGATGCCTAAACACACCATTTATAACTCAACATAAAAGAAAAAAGTAAACCGCCACCAAGCATCATAGAAACTCGTCACCATAATCAGGGATGGGCGAATTTGACCTGTTTCGCTTCGCCAAAAATTCAAAATTTTGTCGCGCGGCGAAACTGTTTTGACGCGTGTCTTTTTTTTTTTGGACGCACGCTGCCATACGAGTCTATGGGCGTCATTTTTTCGGCGAAACGAGGCGAAAAAATTCGCCCATCCCTAACCATAATACAAAGTAGTGACCCCCTATGAATCACTATGTTAAATCCCCCAAATAATACTGGACAGTTTTTGTCCTGCAACTCCAACACAAGTACTAAGCAATCCTTTCACACATGTGCATGTGGACTACAACTGGCACCTCCATAGAATGGTAAGGACTGTACTTTACTTTAAAACATCAGTATGTGTGTTAAATAAACCGTTATGCTTTTGTAAAATTTTACTAGTTTGTCAGCTACTCACCACACTTAGCAGCAATAAACATAAAATAAGCAACGCCCATCTATTTCAGTATGACAACACATTTCCATGTTAAAAAGCTGTTGCAAAGAATACTTAAATGTATAGACAAGACTAACAGTGAGAGTGAGTATAGGGTACATTTAATACTGCTGAACCACTTGTACCCATATAACACATATTATAAAGCATAATATATCCCAAAAGTAATTTGATATCGCTAAACTCACATGTATTAAATATAAATTATAAATTGTTTTGTGCACTGACGTACTTTTACAAATTGGTGGGTAGCGGCAAAAAAATACCATCATCCTTAGGAGCATACATATATGTATATTTGTATTTATATTTATATCTTTCACGCTCACCCTGTTTTTATGGTGACCTGGGTGTATGTACCCCAGGTCTTGCGCTTCTGGGTTTGCAGACTTTAATAATCTCAGATCAAAAAGAAGGAGTCTCACTCAACGAACCTGTAGCTTAGGGGGAAATCCTTGAAGTGCAGAAAGAAAGTCTGCCTATGATTATGTATCTGTGATACGAAATGCGTCAGGATGCTGATAATTTTAACTTACTGAAATAAACTTCAACATTTTATCTTCACGAGCGGTGTGCTTGCTGACTTTCTTTCTGCATATAATGTATCCCCTACTAAAATCTATAAAGATATTAGAAGTTCTGTGACCTCTATAAAAGGTACCACCTTTTTTTATACATTCCAAACATATAAGAGCCTAACAGATGAAGGAAACACCTTTTAGGTCCAGCCTTCTCTTAAGCACCTCACTCCAGGTGAACAATTTCAGAAAAAGCGGATGGAAGAAAAAGACCAAAACAGAACAAACTGTTAGTTAGTTTTGTTGCCACAACATGTTTTGAACAACAAGGATTACAACCTAGAGGTCTGAATGACAGTTGGAGCATCAAGTGTTTTTTGTTATAAATTCTTGTTGTTTTTCACCTGTGTAATGCTAATTTGGCTAGGCAGACCAAAAAGGGGTTAGTGTACAGCTAGTCATAGGAGCATGGGTTACATGTGACTCAAAACTTCAGGCTAGCGCCTTTGCTAAGAGGCGAGCCTTCGCCTTCCTAGAGAGTCTATAACCTGATTCTAGCTAACTTTGTTCACAGGGTTCCCTGGTCCCCGACTCAGACACTAACGGTGCTGGTCCGTTTAGGGCAATGGGAACAACCAGTCGATCAGGACATCAGCAACCAAAGAGGAAGAGCCACCCCTTCCAAACACTATATTGAAGTGTGGTAGGAAGTGGTCATTACACCTCTTGGCCAATAACACTGGTTATGTAAATATAACTAGACACAAGGGGGCAAATTCACTAAGATGGGAAGCGCCGAATGCTAGCGTTAATTCGCTAGCGTTTGGCATTTTCGCTACTGCACAAATTCACTAACGAACGCTGGCGTAGTTTCGCTAGTGTTACTTCGCAACCTTACGCCAGGCGAATTTTCGCTAGCGACGAAACTACGCAAATTCACTAACTTGCGCAGTGTACTGAACGCTACCTTTTACGCTAGACTTCCTTCGCCACCTCAGACCTGGCGAAGCGCAATAGAGTAGATAGGGATTGTTTCCAAAAAAGTCAATTTTTTTTCTAAGTCCCAAAAAACTCTGGCGTGTTTTCTACATGATGGGTGATAGGCTGAAAAAGATCGAAAATTTTTTGGGGCTCCCCTTCCTCCCCCCTACATTTCCTGACTCATGGCAACTTACCCAGACAGTGGGCACATGTGTAGGGCAAAATAAAATTTTTATTTGCTGATTTGAAGGTTTTCTAGGCATTTGTAGTGCAGATACGTGTTCCTCCATTGAAATTTGAATTTCGCGCCGTATGCAAATTAGCCTTCGCTAGCGCAACTTCACTTTATATAGCGAATCAACGCTAGCGCAACTTCGCAAACTTACGCTACCCCTGTGCGCAACTTCGGATTTTAGTGAATTTGCGGAGCGCTGGCGAAACTACGCCTGGCGAAGTGTGGCGAAGTGCGGCGAAGTTGCGCCTGGCGCAACTTCGCATCTTAGTGAATTTGCCCCAAGGGCTTTTGCCCAGCAACTAGGGAAAAAGAAGGAAGGGTAGGGATTTAAAGCTATAGGAGCATATTAATCCTATGGGTCCCTACACCTGAAATTTAGTAATATTTTCTTTCTTCTATCACAGATTATGATTGTTGCCCTGGTACTAGAATGGTGAAAAGCACTAGTATATAGAAAATGACTATGTGAACATTAACCGGGCAAATTTACTTGCAGTAAATTTAATTTAAGGACTTTTGTGCAGAGCTTTCACTGTATTCATGTTGGACTAGTATTATCTCCCACTATAACCACTATATCACCTGAGACTTGCCTGGCAACCACTATAGCTTAATTGGATGTAGGGGTTGCTCTGAATTCTGTTTCATGTTTTGTTCCTTAAATGTTTCATTGTACACAGTTTGTATCAAACATGATAAAGAGCGTGTTGCTCGAAACATGTTGTGGCAATAAAACTCACTAGCAGCTAGTTCTGCTTTATGTCAGGTAAGTAGATACAATCACTTGGCACCCCCAACTAAAAATGTCTTTCCTTCTCCTTTAAAAGTAGCAAGGATGGTACTGCTGGCAGATGCTTTATGTCTTAGCATTTACCAAGACAGATTCTTCACTGTGTCAGGTATCAAATTAATGGACGTGAGTTTACAAAATACAAGACTTGCAGAGTGTGGTTAGCATTTCCTTCACTAGAAGAGAAGGCCCCAATCAAATCCTATTGGCAGTATTCAGCACTGTATGTATTTGTAGTCACCTAGGGTGGTACCTCCAATTCATCTTTTTCTGCTTACCAGTTAACAATGTATTCAATTTGATTTATATGCTTAAAATACATCTATGTGAAATGAGACTCCTTGACAAAGGGCAGAGATGTGTATTTTAACCAAGTACTTTCATTTTATTACCAGTTTAGCATAAGTTGCCAAGTATAACGTGCTACACAGTAGGGGCTTTACAAAACCAAATGGCCATTGAGAGGTTAATGATCAGGTTGGAATGCTGACATACTTAAGTTTCTCATTCAGTAAATGTCTCCTGGCTTCACCAATAAATTCTCATTACACTTTTTATGATTACCATTATATTAGGTTTCTACCTATGTAATTACTATTTAAACTGACGGCAACTAATTACAGAGGTAAAGCAGAAAAGTCCATGCAGGAGTTGTGGCTGTTTGCTTTTTTATAAAGGCGGTTTAGCCTTGATTTATATTAGCACTTTAAGTATCAAACGTATTTCAGTAATCTACGAAGAGATTACTGTAGATATAATATAGTTAATTGATATAAGCGTTTTCAATTCTCCTTAATATGACAAATCTCCAGTGTGAAATATTCCTAGTTAATGATCAACATAAAATAGATAGAGGTCATTTTTAATGTAATTTTAACTTTTGAATTCATCTGCAGTTATAGCGAGGATAACATTAAACTTTACTTATTTAGCATTAAAAGAATCATAGCCATTTCAGAGAAAAACCTAGGAAGAACAAGCTTGTTGGGTCTTTATCACAAGTTGTCATACTGTTATACTAAGACCTTCATTAATTTCACTAGTAGAGCCACATTAGCCCTGGAAGAGGTAGTTTAAATGGCAGAAAAGATCCAGCACGACACTGATGCCTTATCACCTAAATTGAATCTAAATTCCACTATATTTTATTTGATTTTTACTACTTTAATATTGCCTTGACTTTTTCAACAGTGAAGCGATTAAATTAGGTATCCAGTTTGTGCTGTGATTCACTAAAGGGCGATTGCACATATTTTCCTTTGGCTCTTCTTTAGTTAAATGGGAGTTATGGCAGCACACCTTGGCTAATTTAAGCATTATGAAAGTGCTATGGATCTGACATAAATTTTATTAACACATTGTAGTTTCGTATTTAAAGAGACAAATATCTAAGTAGAAGTTGGATATATATATATATATACCTGCATTCTGTAGTGTAGAAATATATTCTAAACTATGTTGTAAAGGTAAATGTTTTTAATAAATATGTGTAGCAGACTGGATAAGGCAAAACTACATTTGCATTTGAATATTCCTAGATTAAATGTTCTATGGTGCAAACATGGCATGAAAGGAAAATGGTTTCCCCCATGAATAATAGTATGTACTGTCAAATTATATAAGAGAAAATATTAAAGGCAGCTTGGGGCTATAAGGGCATATGTATGGCATACAGTAAATTTTGTCACCCATGCTTATGGCACAGGCACACATAACAGGCTATAAATACAAGAAATCATGTTTTTGGGGGTTCTGCACATAAAAGTTGGGGTGTCAATTAAATGAATATCTGCTGATCATCTATACCCACTAAATAGGGGCTGGTAATTCTGCTTTCAGTAAAAAACTGTAGTACTATTTGAATAATATTATCATTCCAACATTTTGGGACATTAAATGAGATGTGTTGTGCGTTCTGTGGCTAGTTAAGTAAACCAGTACCTAACATACACTGTAGGTATAGATTTAAAAATTAGTAAGCTGTGCACACAATCACTGATACTATTTGCGAGGTGGTAATCACAGGAATCCTAGGTACCACAAAATGGTGGCATAGATTTATAAAAATGGTGGTGTTTTGTACATTATTTTGTATTGCATATGCTTGATGAGTCTTTACATAATCATCATCTGACTATCCCTCAGCATCATTGTCCAGCTTTGTTGCTCCAACTAAATATGTGACAAAAATTCAACAGAGACAAAGATGTCGCCAAAACATTGACTTTAATGCATTTGGACAAAAAAGATGGCTTTTGACTTCAATGCATTTTTACTAATTTTTCAGATTCTCAGATTCCCTCATCACTACCAATAAGCCATTTTATGGGTGGAAAAGAATCACTTTGCTGATCAATAGCCAAGGGACTTGTTCTTATATCTATTAGGCTGTGATATGCCCACTACTACTTTACTACTAAATGTCCAATACTGATGCTATTTCATTGCCCCCCCCCCCCAGGTCAACTATATTCAGCCTACCAGCTGTGTGTCAAATAAAGTATTAGCTCATTGAGCCCTCTTTATCAGGCTTGGTCCCAGAATGAAACAGCACCTAGAAAAATAGAATAGGGCTGGTCAATTTCAGGAGTCTCAGAGGTGGTTGAAGTCAAGACCTTCAAAAAAGCATACAGGCAGAAGCAGAAGACAAGCTCCTGTTTTTTTCATTAAATGGTAAACAGCAAAATATCAGGAACCACAGTTTGTTGATTGAGCCCTGGTTAAGCCAAAGTTGGTAGCGGACAATCCAGAAGAACTTATGGCTCAGTGTCTATCTCAGAAAGGGCAACGATCACCTTGCACTGGCTCACAGTTTGGTATCAATTTAAAAGCTATCCACATGTGTTCCAGTTGCACTGCATTGTGCGCATATACTCATCAACATACGTTCTGATGACAGTTTTATTACAAAGAACAGGATTATGTCTATACCAACAGCTATGTGCTAATTGAGGTGCTGGGTTCTGGCATTGGGATATGAATTCTATGGACCACACAGTTTTATAATATAGTTGCAATAGCAAAATCTTTTGCTCACCTCATGCTCCTTTTTTTTTATGAAAAAGATGCTACACACAACACAAGTAATTTCACCTCAGCTTGATCGTAGAAAAGCCTTATGTTTTTTTTTTAGACACGTACATGTATTGACTCAGCAGTCTTTAAAGGTCCTGCCCTATTGTCATCTTGTGTGAAGAATGATGAAGCAAGTAGAAATCATTAACATTTAGAGTGTAAGCTCTCTTGGGTAGAAGGCCACGTTTGTAAAACGATAAATGCTGTGCCATACAATTTGTCACCTCCCTCTATAACAAAACATATTTCTCTAAGTGAGATGTTACTGCCATTAAGTTGAATCTTCACTAGTAAACTCAATCCCCAGTGTACTTTATTGATCCATTGCTATTTTAATGCATTTGTTACTGACCAACATGTCCAGTGGTAAAGAATATTGCCAAAATTAGTTATCTGATCAGCCTTTTTGATTAATGATGCGACCACGCTTCATTACACAGAACAGCATTATCAGAATAATCACTTTGTGCTCATGCCCAAACATGTTAGCATTTTAAAAAACATTCTATGCTTTAGTCTGAAGTTGTAATTTATTCATGTGGCATGTTTTCCTGTGCAGACTGTTGTAGAATGTCAGAAGCAGCAAAGGAAACAAGGTGAACTAGCTGTACAAATCAATGCTTTCTGGCTCATGGGGGAAAATTATAATCAGGATTCAGAGGCTGACCTTGTCCAGAGTCCAACTTGTCATACAACAAACGGTGCACTGTCCAACAAATCATTAGGAATATTATACTATGTCCAGTGGGGTCGTTTTAATAACACTACTTCATGTTCAGGTCTATAAAAACATAAAAACTAGGTTAGGTTATGCCAGTGTGACAAATTATACATATTAACTCCCTTTCCTAATTACGATAACTAAATAGAATAAAAAAAAAAATCCTTGCATATGCATTATTGCCCATTGTTGAATATGTGCTTTGGATCTTTAATAAACATTCACTCACATAAATCGTACAAAATGTAAACTCTGTAAATATTGCATCCCAAGAGTCCTTGGAAACAGAATGGCCTAATGAAAGCAAGGTTGCAAACGCTTTCAGTTAATTATAGACACTCATGCAACTATGGAATGCAGGTTAGGACACATTACACAAGCTCCTTTTTTCATAGACTGGTCTTCACTAACACCTTTAAAATTACTGATATAATTGAGAGGATCCCAATGTAGGACTATACTATATATAAAGTATATAAGTAAATAGAGTTATTTAGTGCAATATTCAGGTTGGCCCAGCATTTATCAAGCTTCTTGATAAACTCCCAGATAAACTTGAAACAAGTTCCCCTAAATAAAGTATATAAATGGTATTATATGACAACCCTGTAGGAAAACGTAATGTTTTTGCCCAATTGCTCATTCCAAAAGTAATTTATAGTAAAGACAAACCATAATTTATTCATTTTAGTAATCAAATCTACAAAGAGTTTGCCCCTTATGCATTTAAAATGGGAGCTAAGTGCATCCAGAACACCCTTTGGCTGGATTTGGCCTTTGAATTATAGATCCAACTTGATGAGAAATATGTGCATCATTGTCATATCCCAAGCTGTTGCAAGACGTAAAGAGTAGTATGAAGGATGCAATGTTGCTACAGCAACAAGAGTGGAAGAAAGCACATAGCACTAGTCTAAGATGCTCTTCATGTAAACAAAAGATAAAGAGAACATTTTCTACTTGCTAATGAAGATTTTGAAAACAACAACAAAACACTATGCTTTAGTTCTGCCAAAAGAAACCACATAATCTTTATTAACAATGCCCATAATATACAAAAAAAAGACAACAAAGTCACGCAGGTCACTGGTAGCTAAAATGTTTAAACGGATTTAGAACAAACGAGATAACTATTGAGTAATGTACTGCGCTTTTAATTCTGCCGAAAAGTAAAGTGGGCTCAAAAGTCAAGAGACTGGCTCATTAACATGAGCTGAAGATCATAATGGGAGATTAACAAGTTTGACTTAATTATTCAGCACCTGTACAATCAATGTGTCACTACTGGACCTATTACCAAGACATCCAAGGATGATTCATCCCTCAGTGTAGGATTATAAAACCAACTTTATTTCCTTTTCTCTTCCATTTCTGGTATATACACTATAGAGTCTAGCAATTTGGTGACTTGCTGTGCATGCCATTATGCAGTTTAATTAAACTCTGTGCTGACTGTTCACTGCATCTAACACTTTATCATTTACACAACGTAGCACACCCTGCAGTCTTTCAACTGGAGGAATATAAATGTTAAACTTGGTCGACTGTAAAGCGCATACACCTTAGCGCCTACTTACTAACATTCAAATTTCTGTTTTTTTCACTAATCAAATTTTGCCCTAAAAATTAGTTTTTTTTTTATTTCTCTAAAACTCAGAAAAATTTACATTTATAAAATGTAAAAACAATGAAAAACTTTGCCAGGTAAAAGCAGTCAAGGTCCTGTAGAAGTCAATGGGAACTGCAATGATCTCATTGGGCCTTTTTATAGCAATTCAGTGGTTTTCAGATACAGTAGTTTCAATCGTCCGAAAAACTAAAATTTTTAGAGGTTTTACTGTTTTTTAGTGTATTTTCTTACCTATTTTTCATACTTTCAGATATATTAATAAATTACATGGCATTCATAATTTTAGAAATATATATAATAAAAGTTTGCCCAGGGACAGTAACCCGTAGCAGCCAATAAGATGTTTGCTTTTAAACAGGTGACATGTAAATTCTACCTTCTGATTCGTTGCTACGGGTTGCTGCTCATGGGCAAAATTAGTGCTTTTTATTAAATAACCCCCATAGAGTTTAATTCAAATGTATAAATGGGCCTCCCCAGGTCATTCAGTTTTCATTAGTTAGCCCTCGTGATCAGAACTTTATATTGTTTGTCTGGAAGTTTTCCCAGTCTGGCCTACTCTTTCATATCTTCTGTGTATAGCTCAAAATAAAATGAAAACCTCTTATAGTGCATGCATTACATTCTGCCAAAGTTTCTATTGGATAAAGAATGCAAAAAATAAAAACATTTTGTCAGGATTCACTCAGTTGATTCTTTGTCAACATGGTGAATCTGCATATGTGCAGTAACCCATAGCAAATAGTAAGGGGCAGATTTATCATGTGGCAAATTAAAAATTCAAAATTTTAATTTTACATTTTTTATGGTCAAAACTGTCAAATTCGACTGGGGAGTTATTCAAATTCGATTTGAGTTTTTAAAAAAAATCAAATCTGATTTTTGAGATTTATCATACTCTGGCCCTTTAAGAACTCAAATTAGACTATTCACCACCTAAACCTGCTGTTAATGGGAGACATCAATGGGAGACATCCAGGGATCAATTTGGAGTTGTTTGCAGCCTTCCTGATATTCAATTTTTTTTTCTTAGAATTTGAATTCGAATTTAATTCAAATAGTTTGAAAAATTTGATTTTAATTGGTTGGATTTCAAATTTATGGGAGTTTAGGGGAGTTTTTAAAAACGTACATGAATTTGAAATTCGACTTTTGATAAAAGGGACAATGAGGGGGAGATTTATCATGGATTAGAAAAAATTCGAATTCGACTTTCTAAATTTATCATGAACTGTCCCTTTAAGAATTTTAATTCAACTATTTGCCACCTTAAACCTCCCGAATTGCTGTTTTAGCCTATGTTTGCCATCTTCCTGATTCAATTCGAGATGGCCTTCCTGCAATTTGGAGCTTTCTGGATAATAGGTTTCTGTATACCAAATCCCATACCTGTATTGATTTTGGTTTCTAATTAGAACTTGTCTCCAATTTTTATCATATTTGCAATGATCTATAGTTTTAAAGTATAAAGCCTCTTGTTCATTTTTATGTGCATTTGCCATTCTTAAAAAATTTAGAACAAATTCCTTTTTGCCACAGGATGATATAGTTCAGACTTACATTCTTTATTGCTCTTTAGTAGCTTATTCTAGAATGATAATTTTAAATTTACAAAGTATTGCTGACTTTTGCCGGGTTGACAAATTAATCAGATCTGTAAATGGCAATTTGAAGGTTTATGATTTTTTTTTCATGTGTCGCACACAAAATATATCACAGTTTCAATTTCTTACCGAAAGTTTGTTGCTTTTGTGCAGGAATGATGGATATGTTAGCATTGATAATATAGAGTATAAATGTTGGCCTTTAGCCACTAAAAGGTTTCATTTCTGCACAAATTAAACATTCTGTGCAAATTTCTGCTGCTCACTGGCACCCTTTATACTAATCTAGCCGTATTACTAAATCGAAATATATTAATCTTGCAAGATGACAAATTTATGGCTCCTTTCATTTAGAGTTCCATTAGTAAACATATTTGTCCCAGGCTTTCAGTAAGATCACATGCAAGGAGACAATTTTTATTGGCTTCATAAAGATTTTTCACACTTTACCAGTAAATAACAGGAATTGTATTTTATTGCAAATCAAAGGTGAGCATTGCAGTGAAACAAAACTTTCAGTACCTTAAAGCTATCTTAATTCCATTAGAGATAAAATCACAACTGTAGGTTAAGATGCAAAAAAAAGATGCAAAGTTGTCTATAGTGTCATTTTGGCTCACTATCTACATACATCTCACTATCTACATACATACATCTACATCAGTTGTAGGGTAAAACTTGAAATGAAACAAAAGTGGTGCAATGGTGATATCTTTATTTGCTAAATAAGATGATAATTAGATGATAATTAAGATGATAATTACTGCTAAGCTGGGTGATGGTGGTAACATTAAGCTGCGTTGACATTATTCACAAAGCATGAAATGTGCTCTCTGTTCACAGGTCCTTGCCATCACAATCAATGGCTGCTTGCACATGCTGTTCAGAGTGGTACTGGTGTGGTATCGCTGTTTAGGGTGGTTTTTGCTCTTTCTCCTCCAATGTGTTTTTTCTGTCATAGAGAAAATGCACCATGTGACATTAGCCTTAAGGGTTACTGTCACTGTAGGGAGTGTTGGTGGCAGTCAATTGGGATGCTAGCTTCTTATTTGGAAAATGAAGACAAAGCAAGGTGGTAGCAGATGTTGCAAGTGGCAAGCAGAAGCATTAAGGAATGCCACTAGCTTTTTGAAATCACCCTTTGCTGTCCCTAGTTATATGGAGCGGTAAATTGAATTTTATAAATATCTGTGACATTCAAACATCAATGCCTGTGTTAATGCAAGAGTAATCATTTGTTGATTGGTGCCTTCTACTGTCATCATGAAAAGGCTAAAGACTAGTCTAGTGTCAGGAGCGATCCGTGTCGCTCCTGTTCTCGGCGATGGCAAATCCAAGATGGCGGCACCTATGGTTGCCACCTGGGTTCGGGTGCTGGCATGTTGACATCAGCGTGCAAACTCATGACATTACAATGCACTGCTTTGGCGCTAAATTCAAAATAAAAGGATGCCCAGGATGCCGGTTCAATGCCCGAATATAGGATTTGTTTTGTGCATTCCTGGGTGTCTAAATTCCGTTAACTGCTGATTCCTGGACATTTGACCCTGCCTGTACCTTGACCTTGCTATTTATCTGCCTGCCTATTGAACTATTGCCTGGATTGGACTACACTTATTCTTGAACCCTTGTCTGTACCGCGAACTTGGACGTTTACCCGAAGCTTACTCCTTGTTCCGGACTTCCCCCCGCTGGGAGCCAATAGGCCCGCAGAGATCTAGACATTGTTTAGCACTGGAAATTTGTGAGCGATGAGTTTTCTCTTAAGCCATGAAAGTTTGAAAATCTTCCATCGAAATATTCAGAAAGGGGTTTTTTTTAACAGTAAGAGCAGTGAAATTGATGAGTTCTCTCCCTGAATCAGTCAGACTGGCTGATACATTAGATAGCTTTAAGAAGTGGTTGGATGGGGAGGGAATACAAGGTTATGAAAGATAGCTCATAGTACAGGTTGATCCAAGGACTGGTTTAATTGCCATGTTGGAGTCAGGAAGGATTTTTTTCCCAGCAAATTGGAGAGGCTTCAAATGGTTTTTTTTTTGCCTTCCTCTGGATCAACGACCAGTTAGGCAGGTTTTATAAAGGCATAAAAGTTTGAACTTGGATGTGCGTCTTTTTTCAACTTACCATGTTACCAAAGTTGACACACAAATGGAGCCTGTCTACAGTCATACAAGGCCACATCACACAACCTTATTTGGCATTTCAATACAAATAGAAAATAATATGTCTGGCCCCAACCTTAGTTGAAAAAAGGGTTGTGTCTGTTTACTGGGAATATCCAAGCACTAACTAGAAACACTGGGAATATCCAAGCACTAACCAGAAATCAATTTGTATTACTCAGAACTAATGGAAGATCTAACACACAGGAGGGCACAATTTCCCTATAATTCCAATAGTTATGCACTGCAAATACACAACATAATAACTCTCCCCCATCATTTTTATATGTGAATTCCAAGAATTCCAAGCTAACCTACAGGAAAACTATCTGAACTAATGATGTACATTGTCAAATCTGCTTTGTTTAAAAAAAAAACTTAAATTTGCATGCTGGTATTTTTTTTTTACCACAATTCATACATTTGTGTTTTTGCAGGAGCCAGGCAAGATTCATGGAAATATAAAATCTGTAATGAAAAAAGACTGAGTGCACATTTCAAAAAGGCCAACATCATGACTGACTTTGTTCTTTATAAGTAAAGTGACACCAATCAATTTCTATGCTTTTGCACAATTTTCTCTGCAGTGTTCTGACATAGCTATTCAGAGCCATGTCTTTTACTTCTGATATTCTGTTCATATATCACTATAGCACAGAATGTCCTCTAATACCAAACCTCAAAATCCTGGGGTGCTTCTAATCTTCTCTGCAGCTGGATGCCATTCTGCTTCACTAGATGTCTGGACTTAGCCACTTTTTGCAGGCAAGTCTCTGGGCTTTTATTTCTTTATTATGGAAATTACACACAAAAGCTACTGGGTGAAATACAGCTACAGTAGCTAAATCATTGAGCAAATGTAGCACAGACGTTACCCCTCGTAATGTCAAAGATATGGTTATTTTTCAGGAATGAATACAAACTTGTTATAACAAATGCTACACGTAGTACACTGTACAACTTTTTTTTAACACAAGCGTTTTAGTTAATTAACTTTTAAAATCCTATTTAATTCTTCAAACTGCTGGAAAAAGAAGTTTGCATGTATGTATGTGCTGTTTTTTAAATGAAAAAAAATGTGAAAAAGTTTTTTTTTTCAAAATGCATCAGTTAATAGTGCTGCTCCACAGACTTCTGCACCCAAATAAATTTTTCAAAACAGCAAACTGATTTTTATTTGATATTGTGAAATTTGACATGAGGCTAGACATATTGTCAGTTTCCCAGCTGCCCTCAGTCATGTGACTTGTGCTTTGATAGACTTCAGTCACTTTTTACCGCTATACTGCAAGTTGGAGTGATTTCACCTCCCTAGCTCCAGCAGCCCATCAGCAGTATGATGGAGAAGGTTAACATATAACAGCTCCCTGGTAGATATAAGAACACCAATTAATAGTAAAAATCCTGGTCCCATTGCGACTCCTTCAGTTACATTACAGTAACCAGATATCAGCTCCCTAACACAAGATAACAGCTGCCTGGTAGATATAAGGACAGCACTCAATAATAAAAACCAGGTCCCATTACGACACATTCATTTGCAGTATGAGAAACAATAGCCTGCCAGAAAGCAGTTCAATAGTGCAGCACTGGCTATTTATGAAAGCACATGACCGGGCAAAATGACCGGAGATGGCTGCCTACACACCAACATTACAATATTACTTGTTGGGTTAGGAATGAAATTTTACATGGTAGAGTGAATTATTTGCAGTATAAACCGTGTAATTTAGAAATACAAACTACACCATAAAAATCAAGACAGAATCCCTTTAACTTTCATTTCTTGTCATCTTTATAAACAATAGAAAATATGTGCAATTCAGATTGAAAAAGTTGCTGGGCTGGTGATATTAAGGGGCATATTTCTTAAGGTTCGAGTTGTGTTTTCCACAAAAAAATTAAATTTTGGAGGTTATATTAGACTCAAAAATCGAATTTTCGGGATAAAAAAAAACTAAACTTTTTTGAGTTTTTTCCAAAAACCTCAAATTTTTCAAGATTTAACATACCCCGACCCTGAAAATAGCTTGACTCTGAAAATATACCATCTAAAACCTGTCAAAGTCAGGTAGAAGTCAATGGCAGAGGTCCCTTGAACCATTTGAAAAATATTTTCATGTATGTTTTTGCAGCACTGTTGACAAACTGATTAGATATAACATTTGTGGGATAGTGGGGCTTGATTTACGATCCTGGGTCAAACATTGCACAAGTACAGAAGCAACCAATCAGCAATTGTTTTTTTTCCTTCCCAAGTTAGAAAATGAAATCAAATACCTGATTAGTTGCTTTTTTGTGCAATTTAACCATCTACATAAACTCTAATACATTTTAGTTTCATTAAAATAAAATGTGTTCATTATGTTTTCTGGCAAGGACGAATATAAAGTGATATAAATAGTACATTATACAGAGCACCATGAAAAAGTATATATAAAAGGTCCCCTAATCCTATCAGGTAGTCAGCTGAAAGCTAAAACAGCTGTGTATTTCTGTGTGCAGGAGCATCTTTGGCTACAAACTGTGTCATTTCCCCAAGTCCAGGTGCTCATAAGCTGGATAAAATTTCCAAGGGAAATATAAATATAAATGAGGAATATTTTAGGAGCACTGTAACATATAATAATTATTTCTCAGAGTTTTAAAAAAAATGCTTCTCACTCACATACCATACAGTACCTATGGTTAGTTACCTATTATTCACTTCCGGTTTAAGTACTGTACATGCAGAAAGCAGCATACAATAATAATTTGTTTAGATTCACGTACATACAGCAGACAAGTGGAAAGCATATTCTACATTTTAAAAACAATTTAAAAACAAAATGGACCAAATGCCTGATATTACTTGGAGGAAATACTAATTGCAAATACCTAGCTAATGCCATCCAGTTGCAGGAAGGAAACATTAAGTTATTATTTTTAATAATGTTTACAAGTATATCCAGCCATTTCCAACCGGTGAAAAATGTAAGCCTTGGGAAAATGTGGCAGAGCAACTTTTCACCGGTGATGTTGCTCATCTTCTTCCTGATAGCAATCATTAGTTTTATTTTTTAACCTAGTCTTCAAATGAAGATGGATGAGCCGAGGAGTTTTAAATGTAAGCTGCTTATGTACAAAAAATGGCTCCTAGACTACAAAGAGGAAAGCCTCAGCAAGGGCTGTTTATTGTGGGAAAATACAGGCAGAAAAGGATTCAGAAAAATGGCTACTGTAAATGTTTTCAATCTCTGCAATAGTTAGCTATAGAAAGGACATATAGGAATCCATGTATTTTGTTAATTTCCTAATTACTCTATAAGCCCTTACAGATACAATTATGTGTTAATTGCCTTTAATAAACTATTTTACATGTATTTCTCATTAACAGTCTTTTACTTGCTTATGATCAAAATGTCTCTTTGGTGTCAAATCATTTGTTTCATTTGTCTCTCTATATATTTCTTGTTTTTAATGTGTTTTGAGTTGTATTTTGAGTCAGCCACCAATTAGCATGATTTAATTTCAATAGCTTTGAGTCATTTTTAATTTGTTGCAAGTTTACCTTGTCTCTGCGAGATAAAGAAAGACACTAATCCCCCTTAGCAATGCAAATACTCACAAATAAGAATGTGACTCCTAATTACTGGTAATTATATGAAAATAAGGAAGAACAGAAGGTATGACACAAGCCGACATGTATCAACCCCTGGAAAATGTCTGCTGCTTCTGAAGGTAAAGGGTATACCCTTGAATATAACTTCTTCATTCAACTTAAATAAAAGACTATAGTATACTTTAGTGACAAGAGATTGATTCATTTGAAGAAGCAGCAGGGATCTACATTCAACTGAATATTGTATGAAAAGTCATATACTGGTGTAAGGACCTATAGGATCTGTTAGGCTCATATAGGGTTAAACCCCTACCCTTGTTCTTATATCTTTTGTTATTGGGTATAAACCCCTGTAACAGTTCATTTAATACACCACTAGTTATTGGTTAAAGGGTGTAATACCACTTCCTGCCACACTCCTATATAGTGTTGTGTAGGGAGCGGCCTCTTCCCCGTTGGCTCCTGGTGTCTGTGCATCTAGGTGTTTCCCATTGAGCCTGGGATCAACAAGGCCCCAGTAAAGCCATTCGCCCCAAAGGGACCTGTACCTATGGAGATTAAGTCAGGGACCAGGAAACCATGTGAACGAGGTTAGCTATTATTAGGGCAGATCTTTAATAGACTCTCTAGGAGAGTGAGATAGTCAGCTTTATATAGCATGAGCAGCTGTGTGCTCCATCAAGGCTAGTAGCAGGGAGTAGCTTCCCAAAAGCTTCTTGTTTGCCTTTAGTGCAGGGACTCAGTGGATAGGGTGTTAGGCTTTAGACTTCGTCTCCCTAACTACTCCACTGGTGATCCCGAGCCCCACAGAGGAATATCTGTCTTCTGGGAATTGATGTACACTTGACTACTATGCATTATGGGAGTCTTCATTGTGCTGTATCATCTTCTGCTATCCTCCCTCCTCTGTAATATGCTATACCTGCAAACCAACTGTTATTTGCATCAAGAACCTCCTGGCGTCCGATTCCTATCTTTTATATACAGTAGCCTGTGTGATGTAGTTATACTACATCTTAAAGGGATAGCTTCCACTTGGCAAAGGCCCTGACCCTGTTGTGTAAGTTACAGTGTAACCCATGCTCATACCAATAGTTGGATACATTAACTCCTTGTGGTCTGGATAGCCCAGATTAGCGTTACACTGGCTTTTTTCCTAAATGGTATTATATATTTATGAATATATTTCAAACGGCTTCAAAACTGTTCCCATGTGGCTGTTTCCCATGACTCCTTTAGTCCAGTGTTTAAGGTGGCACGACGATGAAGTCTCACACCCTCGAAACATTGTGTGCAGCCAGTTTGACAGAATAAACATGGGATCGCCCCTGTGCAAGAGAAATTCCATGTGCTGGTTCTGTGTTTTTTTTGTGATTATTCTTTGTAAATAGAAAAGAGAACAATTGAAGCTACTAATTGTTGCTTTCTATTAAGAATCCTTAATTTAAGCATCTGACGAAACTAAATTAGCTAACGTTATATGTATATTGTAAAAGACACTAAAATACAAAGGACTTTAGGGGGATACAAACAATGAGCACCCGTATGTGTGTATTCCATCTATAAAACAAAAATGAATGGGAATATGTTGTAAAATATATTATTAAGGGGGCCCTGTTGATATTGGTTATTTGGACTACACGAATGCTTTTGATGCTGTTGGCAATAAGGAGTTAGGTGGTAATGCAATAAAAGACACAGACTTATCTCCAGTTCTAGTAACCCATAGAAAGAAATCATCAGACGACATCAACTGGTCTCCTGTTTGAAAGCAAATATTTGATTGGTTGCTACTGGTTACCAGACCTTGAGCAACTGTTATTACATTCCTGGATGTGGCAGCAGAAGAAAGCTGAACTACCACATAACCCAATTCATCTGCTGAGCAGATTCCCAAAAAAAGATAACACAGTATCAGAAACTTTGCCTTTCTTTAAATTAATCTTGGACCTGTATATATTTATATGCATAAAATTATCATGTTGGCCTATGGTATCTATGAGCCAGGGTGCAAAAAAATTAAAATGAGAACTAAGGTGCACAAAAGTTTAATTACAACTGTTTAGGCTAGAAACAAGCAGCAAACCTTGGATCAACTGTTAAAATAAATGACTAATAGTAATTTACTATAGATCAAGCAGAGACAAATAAGAAATGTCCATACCTCAATAAAGGTAGATAGCAATTGCATTGATGCTTCAGAATGTAAGGGTTTGAATAAAATATTCCAAATGAAGTATTGAACGGCATTATCTTGGAATCTACTAGGCAGGGACAATATAACCAATAGTTAGCAGCAACTTGTAGGATTTATGTTGATGTAAACCCATGGTATCATCAAGTAAAAATTTTGAAGAAATTAATATGAATTTTTAAGCAGAGATTCTCATAATTACCCGACACATGACAGGTAATTTTATGTCCCCAAAGTTTCAGGTAAATTAATATATATTTTCACAAATTGTAAATTGTTATTGGGAGGGGGAAAGATTTCATTTTTTTTTAATTTCTGTGCAGTTTGCTGCTTTCTTGATCGTTGGCAATAGATTACTTGAATATATTAAATATATTGATGTGAAACGTGGATGAGGTTACTGGAAAAATTTGCCTCAAGGAAACCAAATAACTTAAATCAAAGCAACAACATTGAAAAGACCTGAATACAAATATACTTTGTTTATTCTAGTTAATTGGTAAAATAAGCACACATTAGGGGAAAGGCACACTTTTTCACGTATTAAGAGTATCTCTAAAAGCCCTGGCCTGAAAGAGGACAAAATTGCTAGTGGTGTGATAAAGAAAACCTTGTACTTCACTCAGTAAGCAATGTGAACCCTTACAAACAGTAACCAAATATAAATAGACAGACACTAAGCTGCATCACAGAGTTATAGCCAATAGTGAAACATTTGTAAGAGAGACAGTCTGAAGGTAGTAAAAAGGTGATAAAGTGAATAAATAATTGGGGAGGGCTGTAACATGGATCAGGGGCTTTGGCCTCTACAGTCTGTCCATATCATGATTAATAACATCTGTCATGTCTCCTTTTAAAAAATGCAATGTTAAATTCATTGTATTCAATACATGTGACAATGTGATGGAGAGATCTGTATATAATATAATGTAAATGTAATGAATGTGAGCTGGTGGGGGTGATTTATCAGGTATCTAACTGAGGAATCTTTAAAAGGCACCTGCCACCTTCAAGTTGTTCCCCCCCACTGGAGATCGGGAAACAATAGTTTTTCGTTTTTTTAAATGGCCCCCTATGAGCGCTGGCAATCTGCACTGCGAGGGAGCTCCCAGAGTGGGTGTATATTTGTGGCACAAAAAAAGTCAGAAAAAACAGATTGTTGCGCCACTATCTTACCTTATTGCTAGGTGTCCCCAGCTTTCACTTGCACATTCGCAGTAGAGCAAAATATTCCGATATTACTCCACTGCTCTAGTGTATCAGCACTAGGGATTTGTGAGAAATAAAATGGTAGGGCATTGTTCTGGTTTTTCCCCCAATATGGGGCATTTTTTTCCATTAAAAGAGCACTGACCTAAGGAAGAAAAAATATTGGTTAGATTCTCTGGTGGTGTCGAACATATTGGTACCCTCAAGTGAATCTGTTTTTCCTTGTCCTTCTTGACAAGGAGCATTATTTCCCCTTGTTTAAAATGAGTTCAATAACCAGGGCTTGTGCTGAACATACATTTTTGCCTATGGTTTTAATTCTTGCATTCTTGCATTCTTGCATTCTTGCATTCTTGCATAATCTTCAAGAATTTCATAGTGTACCAATGGAAACACATCAGGTAGTAGCTGATAATACAACCTTAGACATTAACTTTTTCAAAAAGGTTGATCATGTCACATGGGTTAATCTTGAAAGTCACCATTAAAAGACTTTTATTTATAACAACAAAACATATCCCATATGCTAATGATGTTTAGCATGGTCAGTTATGAACATGCCTCAGCCCAAGTTCTTCAGAGAGTGATAGGGAGTTTCAGTATGTTCTCACCAAAGCACTCAGTCCACTTGTGACTTTCCTACAGTGGCTTCTTAGCTGAAAGCTAAACATTATAATGTGTTAAAATGTTTTTTGTGGTGAGGTCAGATTAACTATGAGTCATGTAAATGTGGTACATCTGCAGTATTCCTTTTGTATATACTCAACATGTACTTACATTGTATAATCAACAAAACCAATTGTAAACTAGTATACACTGAATAGGAAGATACATTTTATATGTATCGTATGCTGGTTTCTAACGGCAGTTGTACTGTAGTACTGTAGTACTGTAGTACTGTATTTTCTATGACGCGCCACTTATATTATATCGGGCCCTGGATATGGGAATGACTCTGCTTGCCACTTGTCAGGTGAAATACATTTGTAAAGTTATAGCCAGTGGCAGAACTACTGGGGGAGCAGGGGGTGCAATTGGGCCAGGGCCCGCACCCCCTCTGGGCCTGACGATTTCCGGGTGTGTGGACTATTTCGAGTCAAATAATCTGGTACGGAGGGGGTTGGGGGCCCGCGGCACGTCTCACACCAGGGCCCGCCCCCCTCCAGTTACGTTACTAGTTATAGCTTAGCTGTCAAAAGCATGGTATCTTCCAATAAACTGGATACTGAACTGCAATAGTGTTAGGGGCTTTTTTGTAGGGAAAAACAACAGTTTAGACCTAAATTTAAAATAAATGGCAATGGCTATTATTATTTTTACTAAATGATAAAACAGAAATTAAAGGAATATTTAACTAGGGTACATCATAAAACTCCTAGTGATTTTCTACTGAATAACAATACACCAACGACTATATCAGTGTATAATTGTGTTTTATTTTAAGTCGAAGTTCCCCCCTACAGAACACGACACAACTAAATGCATTCCTTAAATTGCAACCTAAAGTCTTTATTGTTCCTAAGATTGCACTGGGCCACTGGTAGCCACCCAGCTATACATACCGTAGTAGTCCATAAATTACAAACCTGATGATAAATTACAATCTACCCACTGAAGGCTAACAAGTCACTTTATTCGCAGCACGTCATTTTAAGTTACTATATGTAATATAACTAGTGATGGGTGAATTTATTGGCCAGGCGTGAATTTGCACGATTCGCCGCCAGCGAATAAATTCGTGAAACACCCGCGAAAATTCGCCAGAAAAAATTCGCCAGCATCGAAAAAAAAACGGACACCGGCGTCAAAAATGGCTGACGGCGTAAAAAAACTGGCGCTGGCATCAAAAACGGCCGCTGGCTTCAAAAACGTTACGCCGGCGCCGTTTTGCAACGGCGCAAATTCGCCCATCACTAAATATAACTTGCTACAGGCTCAGGTTTATATAAAGAACATGAGCTAACAGTTTTCTGTAGTTATTTGCATATCCAATCTGATATACATTTGTAGGCATGGAACATGGGGAAGAAAGGGGTTCATATGAATATTTTTCCATGTAACACACAATGGTTAATTTAATAAGAGAGCTTATAGAGTGAGATATTGTACTTCTTACATTAGAAGTTAAACTATTTGCAATTTATTTTTCAGTATTCATTTCCTTCTTTATGTCCTCTGCATTAATATGTTACTATACTTCATACTACCAAAGCAGAGAAGGCGGCCCTGGATAACAAAACAATGACCAATTGAATTCTAATTGGCAGGAAAAGAAAAAGTAATTGTGCAAAAAAGACTTTGCAGTGGAAGATGAATATGTTTAATATTTTCCCTTTAAATTTGAGTTCTTCCCTCATAATTATTAATATTTAGGGAATGTACTCATAGCAATAAAACAAAACAAAGGAAAAAATAACAATAATGCACCCTTTCATTAAAACCAATCAATAGCAATATCTTGATTTTTCTCACCAGGATACAGCTCCCCAGACTCACAGTGCAAATGCTGTCTCTAAGGCACAATCAAGCAGCATTACTGTCAGCTTTATAGCTGTATTAGCAATTTCTAAGTGACATTGAATTGAGGGGAAATTGCAAGTGACAGGAAAGGTAAACAGTGACTTGTAGCTTATTTTCAGAAGATGTTAGATATTAGATAAATTATTGAAAACAGATGGTGGATTGCTTGAGTGGTAGAGAGTCATTTATCCATTTATCCATGGTTTGGTTGTACTTTAACAATAGCAGAATCCCTAGGAAAATGCTGAGTTCAACATCTAAGAGGCACGTATATTTGCATATTGGAAAGTGGGGTATTCTCAAAACAAAGAACCTTAGCTAAAATCATTACTTGTGGGTAATTCTATGATACAGATTTTTCCAATGTTAAAGTTTCCCTTCTCTTCCTTTTGCCATGATTCATAGGCAGATTGGTATCACTATGTGCAATTTATAGAGGCATCTCATTGAATCTCATTTATATAATAATTACGTGCTGCTAATCAATTATAGCACCCCTATAATATGTGCTTTTGAAAACAACCATCTTAAAAAAATATTTGTTTGACTGGTCATTTATGCCATATTTACAAGGACAATTTTGGGGCCAAATTTATGTTTTCTGTACGTAATACTGAATAGGCAATGGTAGATAATAAATCACAATAATCAGTATGATAGTGGAATACATGTCTGCATTGCAGCACTAGAGTTCAATTCCAGCTTGGACAATATCTGCAAAGAGTTTGTATGTTCTCCCTCTGTCATTGTTGGTATCCTCCATATACTGCAAAAACATACAGTTTTATTGGCTCCTGACTATATGATCTTGCAATAAATGTAAGAACTGGATATAATCGTACATCTCCTAATGTTGCAATCATCCATTTTATCATTGTGTGGCTTTATAACTTGATGCTGATTGCAGCTGACAATGACTGAACTTGCTTCTTCTTATCCAAAGTCATCATTTTACACTTAGCTGACTTTATTTACATTTAGTTTTATGAAGAGAAATTCAGATTTTTTTTTCTAAATGAATGTGTGACAAGAAACGAAGATTCTTTGGATATAGCATGACTGCGCATTAAAAAAAAACCCTGCAAAAAAAAAGCTTGCAATGCGACAATGGCCTACAAGTAATTGCCATGTAGTTGCTGAAATAAAAACACAGGCTTAGAGACATATTGAGCAATCTGACATGCAGTATTACAAATTGCTGCTGCATGAATCAATATTTATGTTTTCAGATAACTGTATTTTACCTGCGTCCGATGCTTGGCACAAAGATGTCACCTATTGACTGATTAGATTAATGAAGTGCATATTCTAATATCTGCAAAGATCTATCAAAACCTTTAATTCCCAGTTAAATGGACGATATTATTAAGGGTGTATTGTTTACCCCTTGTTTGAAGAAAGGTCAGTGCTCAAAAACATTCTCAATTCGCAAGCTTTATCCCTCTTTCATGGTAGGAGCACCTGACCTTTACGAACATTCTAATTTCTTTTATCTGACTATTATTTATGAAACTTTAATTGCTCATACTTTCCACTTGTCGTGTTTTAAATGACAATAGTAATGCTATTGTAAAAAATGCACTGAGCACTCCCACCAGAGACTGAGAATAATCTTTCAATGTAATGTATACTGCAAATAATTTAATTTTTGGCTGGCCTTTAGATAGCCATGAAGGGGATTTATGAAGCATACGAGGGAATACTCCTAATGATCCGAGTATGTAGAATAGCATACTGTACCTGTGCAAACTAAAAAGCTAAGGCATGCAGGAAAGACAGACTTTAGCCCCCTTAATGTGCAATATTTGTAGATAGATAGATTTTATGAGCAAGCCTTTCAGTATCATGCTATGTGTTATTGATTCTTTTTTTAATATGCTATTTTCATAATAATTATGTTGGTAATTTTACCATAAACTCAACTCATTTACAAAGCAAGTGGCTAATTCCACATATTTTACACAGCTGAAATTAGCTATGAAACGTATATTGGAAAATGTATGGTTCTTTTGGTTCCCCAGATGAGATGATTCCAAAGGGAACTCACAAGGAGTGTAGGGTCACTTTAGTAGCTGCAATATGCATTAAAAATCATGGGATTAAAGTACAACCCTACCCTAGCTAACCCTACCTTACACCAATATTGTTTATTAGGTTATGATTACTTTCATAGATTTTTACAAAAGTGCAATTACAGAATTTGTACAGAATTAAAGAATTAGGTCAAATTTTAAAGGGTACTGCAGGGTGGATGTCTCTACACAAGAGGCATTCACATTCCATACTTCATCTGGGTAATATACAAGGTTTGTTACATGTGAAAAATGCATCTTTGGATGCAAGTCAATATGTTTTACCTACAATTAATCATTGTCCCCTACATAGAGTGTAGCTGGGAAAAGCACCTAATGCTATTGCACTTGGACATGAGTTGGACACTGATTGTCGAGTTTATCAAGATTGTAATTTACAGACCACTGCATTAAAATTTTGATTTTTTTTTAGGCACCGGTATTCTTTGCAGCTTTGAGGTGCTGGTAGTTCCAAGGATTCTCAATGTCAACAGAAGGTCGGATGGACACATCAGTCTATGCAGAAGCACAAGGGGCAGCTTAGGATGTGAGAACTGTTAATGGTGTCAATTTGCACAGCAACTGCGTCCACAACTGCAGTTACATTATTTTTTCAAATATTATTTTTAAATTATAATTGAAATTAGGGATGCACCGAATCCAGGATTCGGTTCAGGATTTGGCCAGGATTCAGCCTTTTTCACCAGGGTTCAGATTCGGCCAAATCCTTCTGCCCGGCCGAATTGAATCCGAATCCTAATTTGCATTTGGGGGGGAATTGAGTAACTTTTTGTCACAAAACAAGGAAGTAAAAGATGTTTTCCCCTTCCCACCCCTAATTTGCATATGCAAATTAGGATACGGTTCGGTATTCGGCCAAATCTTTCACGAAGGATTCGTGGGTTCGGCCGAATGCAAAATAGTGGATTCGGTGCATCCCTAATTGAAATATGTCCTTCCATTTCAGGTTATCAGTGACTAATTCGGTTTACAGTTCTCACTAACAATTATAATGAAATCTACAATGTAGAAATACAGAGCAGTTACAAACCAAAATAGTTATATTTGTACAACTTCACCAGGATTAATGATTGATGTAATACTTATCACCCCCTTGAAACCACCCCCCTCCTTCCTGAACTTTTCCCCTCTCGCTCTTTTTTTATTGACATTCCAGTCTTTGAAACAAAGCCTTCACTCCGTTTTTCATTTCAAAAACTTGTTTTGGGAAAGAGCTAACACCTGTCCACTGATCGCCTGCCAGTCTGCATCTGTGCCCAGCTGACAACCCTGTCTGCTTTGACTAATGATGTGATTGATGGACAAAATAAGGAAGAACACACAAAAAACATTTCTGTCTGGTCTGGTGTGTCAGCAAGGCTTCATCAAGTGGCTGCTGAAGGTATATTTTGCTGCATGCCTCATTACACCGTAATGGCGTTCCCAGGCAAAGCTGATTCTTTTCATGACACAAGACAGCAGGCAGCTTTATGGACTCTGGGCCTATCCAGCCTGAAGGAAAAAGAGCACTAAAGAGTGGTCATTTTCAAAATTGCCTGAAGTTGATTTTTTTCCCCCTTGGTGTCATGAATTTAATATGAATCAACACAAAATGAAATGATCGCAAGGAATTTCAGTGACGAGCCATTTTTATGAACTCTGAATGAACAGACATAAAGGGGAGGGAAAAAGAATTTCCCTTCTGATCTTGTTACGAAAACAATTAATTCATCATGTACAGTACATATTATGAAGTATGTACTATCTGGACTGATCTACAGAAGAATGCGTGCATATTGAGCATATCGTTTAGCTGCAGACTTATTTCTCTGTCATGCACTTGTATATCTAGAGTTTAATCTAAGCAATGACATGATAAGGGATTAGAAACAGGCCCATATTATAATTAATGTCTATATCAATCTATATTCTATTCATATGAAATAAGAAAACATTTAAGGTGAACTGTTAAAGGGCAATTTCTCAAAAATAAAGGTAAGGCAACCACCCTCGTTTAACTAATGTCTAAGTCTTTCTTAGGGCGAGGTCACACATGGTGTTTTTAAAAACATGCGAGAGTAAATACGCACAAAATTAAGCCCTATTAAAAATAATGGAATACGCATTATGGCAATTCCTATGGGGAGTTTACGAACCAAGATCTGCCACCCAATGGCAGTATTTGCATTTTTCAGCAGAAACACCAATATGGCAAGGGGATCTGCAGGTTTGTAAATACACTTCGCTGAAACACGATGAGTATTTTCACCAAACTCTCGCACATATACGTATTGCGCATATACGTATTTGCGGCATTATATGCTGGTGACGTAATTACGTTGTATATTGATGATCATTACAGATACATTTTGCATGTACAGTAAATTCTGATTGTTTTTTTTCCAGTAAAGTTTGTGGGGAACGAGAAAAAACCTAAATGCATGTTGAGAAAAGAAAACTACAGACTGAAAAATGCATATTATCATGTGTGTGTGCTTGCATTTGTGTATTTACACTTGACCGCACTTTTTTTGAATTTTATTGTTTTATTTCAAACATATAAAATGAAAAAAAAAAACATAACTCAACCACTCATGTGCATTATATGGCGTCCAGCATGAAGTTCAGGTTGACAAGGGGAGGCCCATTTATCAAAGGTCAAATTTCTGTTTGGGTACTGATGATATTGAAGTAAGAAAATGGATCACATCTACTTTCACAACAAAACAATAATTATGCTCTTATACCATGTATGGTCCATTACATACCTGTCCATTCAGCCGATGGCGCTGTTGGCAAATGTATTGCCTCCTTAAGTTGACAATGACTTTAAGTTGACTATGAGTTTAAGTTAACATTGCATAAAATGGTATTGAATAAATCCTTAAATTGCTTGGCACTTGGCAGGCTATCTTTCCTTATGTTTTCCAGTCTATCCCAACAGCTGTCTTCAGAAGGATATTCCTTCGATCGTTGGATTAAAATCCTTCGAATCGTTCGATTCGAAGGATTTAATCGTTCGATCGAACGAATAATCCTTTGATCGTTCGATCGTAGGATTTGCGCTAAATCCTTCGACTTCGATATTCGAAGTCGAAGGATTTTAGTTCCTAGTCGAATATCGAGGGTTAATTAACCCTCGATATTCGACCCTTCATACATCTGCCCCTTAGTGTAATAACCTCCGCCGCTTACCCTGGTGGTCCAGTGGTGTTTCCTCTGGCATGCGGGGGCGCCCGCCATGCCTTTGGCGGGGACGTCTGCCGCATGCGTCCTGCTGCAGCACCGGTTTCTCTATGGCATGCGCGGCCGCACATTCCCATACTTATGCGCTGGCGTGATGACATCATGCAGCGGCGTGAAATTCAAAGTATTTAAAGGGGCCTGGTACTCAAAATCACTGCCCGTTGTTAGGTTCTATTTGTTTTGACTGACCTCTCCAATCCTGATCCTGCCTGCTTGTGACTACTCTGACCTCTCCAATCTGACCTTTGCCTATACACTGACTATTCTACGCTCCCCTATCCTGATTCCGGCCTGTCTGACGATTCTCTGCTTATGCTGGCCCGGCCTGCCTGTTCCTGGTAGTGTTCTTCCTTCCAGTATCCTGGTGAGACGATTGTGCCCCTTCGCTCGTCCAGAACCAATAGCTTAGCTCCTCTCTCAAATAAGACCTGGCGGCATCCAATTAGCCGAGGGCTCCTCCCGAGGTGAAATGTGGCAATTAGAGGCAGAAGTGAGAGCCGTGACCAGGGAGCTTAGCTTGGGTTCTGGATATAGGGTGCCGAACGTGATACTTAGCAGCAGGTTGAAGTTGAAGGTAGCAGAGAAAAACAACTACTGGAATAGGTAACTGATCACATAGATGTCAAAGGTTGCCCTTTGCAAGTCTCAGTTTGTAGTTGATTTTTAATCCCTTACAATGGAGGTTGTTATTAGTATCCCTTTTTAACTATTCAAGCATTTATTCACACAATATATTTATATAGATAAAGGTGCATGCAAGACCACTGCTTTAAAACACGAAATAAAAGGAAAATAGTATGATTTAGAAAGCAGCAAAATGAGTAATATACTAGCTGCTCAAGCCATGTGTTTAACAATTCCTGAAGTTAAGAAACCAAAATATCATTCTAGTACTTTCAATGTACCACTTTCAAGAATAAATCACATAGTATTTTCATGGCAGACGTATAATTTTATGATTTTTATGACGATCATGGAATAGCCACTCATATTTTATAGATATAGTTACTTTTATAAGATTTTATAGGACCATTTGCCTGAAAAAAGGCTGTTGAACATTACAATCATTGTCCTTTAACTTAAACTTAAATCAAGCAGCACTTACATTAACAGTGGATTTGAAATGCATATTTTTAAAGTTTATTATAAAAATTGAGAAAAGATTTTTTCTTTTAAGTGCTAACCACTCCTTAAAAAAAAAAAAAAAAAACATTGGTTCAGCTGCATGCACTATAGAATCTTGCCTCACACAGACATAATAGATTGTATTTTATTCATCGTTCTACTATTCCCATTCAACAAGCATCAGGAATAGGCAACTGGACAGATTTGAGGACTAATATAAACAAATAAAGAAAGTTACACAGTTTGAAAGAATGTACAGAATACATGTTAGCGCAAACCTGTGATCCATGTAAAATATATCAACTGAGGCAGATCCATTTTGTCCTTTAACCAATTAAAAAAAACATGTTAGTTTAGTTAAGTGTTTCTGAGGGCTCTTAGTGTCCATCATGAAGTCTCTCTCTCACTAACTGTTCTTGTATATTAACCTTCCTCAAGGAAAAGAATATAATACAGCGTAATTACTAAAAATAATGAATTGATATCCACAAGAGGCTGCTCACAAACATATGATATTGTGAAGCTTATACATTTAGTCCTTTTTTATTCATCCTTTGAATAAAAATCTAAAGGGGTTGAAAAATGTGTAACTTACAGTAGAATTTTGCTCTGCCTGGACAAACTGCTCCTGAGGTGCAGTTTCCATTTTAATATAAAGTATCCATTCAGCAGTTACAGAAGCCTGACATGAACCGCTGGATTATATAGGGAGATGAGTGCAAATGTATACAAAGTGCAGATGAATGCAGTGCTTTGAAAGACAGGATGAGACTTGCAATCATTTTATATACTGCTTTAAACTGCGACATGGTACCTCCAATATAGGGAGCCATCATTACCTACCAGATCTCCCGACAGGTCTAGTGAAGGTACAATAGGACACCATCTGTTTATTCTCTATGTTCCCATGTGACTTCATTGGTTTATTACTCCAGATTGTTTACTCCAAAACTCTTAAAACATGGTTGGCATAGTGATGAAGTTGACTCTAGTATGTGTGTAAACTGGGCTTAATATACTAAGATCTGTGTGATATCTCATCATATTATATAAGGGATAACCATAACAGTTGTCATATTAAGTAAAACAAATCACTAATTATAGGATTATTCATAAACATTCTAAAGTAACCCTTATGATTTCTGTGTCAGGTCCAAACTGTGGGGCATTTGCCACTGTAGGGGTAAAGTCACAATTAAATTGTATGTCCACATAACAAGGAAACCACATATTCATATTTATAGTGCAGTACATAGTATGTGTACTTGAAGGTCTTACAAATACAGACTTTTCCTGATGCCATGCCAAGTTGCCCCAGTGCAGGAACCATTGGCAACCAATAAGCAGGTGTCATTGTATGTTCTGCTGCAAGGAAACTAATTAAAGCAAATGCCTGATTACTTGCTAGGAGTTAAATGCAAATGCACCAGAATTGTATTTGTTCACTTTACTTCGTAAGAAGGCATTTTAAGGACTTACCTTAATTCACTCATCTCAGAAACCTCACACTACTATTTATGCTCTTATACTCCTGAACATCTAAGAATATTGGGGAAAAGGACGTGGGTATAAAATAAAGAACAAAATAGACTCTAATTTATGTTGATAGAAATATTATATCCGTTTGTAAGGTGTAAAATAAAATGTCTTTGAGATGTTTCTTAACTTATTCTAGTACAGCAGAAAATGTCATAATTAAAGGTGAGAAATTAAAAAAAAAAAAGATATAATATATATTGGAAAGGTTTATGTGTTATTTAACCTGTAGCAAATTTCTGATCATTTTAATGTGCTAAAGTCATTCAACCCTTCTGCACACTGTTTAGGTTAGTTAAAACATATATACTTGAGAGCGCATTTAAATATTACATGAAAAAAAAAAAGCCTAAAGGAGAACCTCAAATTGAATGCATTACCACTTGGAGCTGTCATCACACCATTTACAATTAAATATTCTCACCTACCTTGAAAAAAAGGTGCATCTTAATTGTATTTTAAGAATGTGTTCATTTAACAAATTGGAACGAGACCCCCATATCCACTGCACCTAAATTAATCTTTAAGCAAGAGTTAGCAAACTACATGACGGATAAACGATATATTATGTTACTTGCATGGCAAGGTAGCATTGATATTTCGTATTACATTAATTTCAGTTAAGTAGGTAGAGGAAATCAATGAAATTGCTCACAGCATGGCATGTCTGTTCCTCAAATGCTTTAATTGTAAGGTTAGCAAGATTTTCATTTAGATAAAGTATGATGTGGTTGCTAATAACATGGCGAATACAAAGCATTGAATATATATACTGCATTATAAACCTGATGAGGTGCAAACTTCACGTAGGGAGGTAATTTACTGAACCACAATTTTTTCTGGTCGTAGTTTTTTATTATACCCTGAAGCTGCAAAAAGTCCCAATTCAAAAATCCGCCATCTCAAACCTGCAAAGTTCATGTAGAAGTCAACAGGAGATGTCCCTTTTACATTTTGAAGATATGGTGGTCTGCGCTGGGTTTTGTCCTATAACCTGAAAAATTTAGGGTTTTCGGGCAATAACCCGAAAAAAGTCTAGCTGCTTGGGCGTCAAACCGATAATTCGTGTGATTTGGGTTTTCGCTCGAATTTAACAAGTTTGTTCACGACTCAAATTTTTGGAGTTATTTTCTCAATAAATAAGATAAAATCGTGGATGGGAGTTTAGTCGATCTTGATTTAATAAAAATAGGAGATAAATTTGAGTTTTAGTAAATAATCCCCTTACATTTGTTGATCAAAATCAACCAGAAGGAGCCGGAAGAAAAGTTTAAACTACAGCACACGGGGCAGATGTATGAAGGGTCGAATATCGAGGGTTAATTAACCCTCGATATTCGACTAGGAACTAAAATCGTTCGACTTCGAATATCGAAGTCGAACGATTTAGCGCAAATCCTGCGATCGAACGATCGAAGGATTATTCGTTCGATCGAACGATTAAATCCTTCGAATCGAACGATTCGAAGGATTTTAATACAACGATCGAAGGAATATCCTTCGATCAAAAAATCTCAGGCAAGCCTATGGGGACCTTCCCCATAGGCTAACATTGACTTCGGTAGCTTTTAGCTGCCGAAGTAGGGGGTCGAAGTTTTTCTTAAAGAGACAGTACTTCGACTATCGAATGGTCGAATAGTCGAACGATTTTTAGTTCGAATCGTTCGATTCGTAGTCGTAGTCGAAGGTCGAAGTAGCCCATTCGATGGTCGAAGTAGCCCAAAAAAAACTTCGAAATTCAAAGTTTTTTACCTTCGAATCCTTCACTCGAGCTTTGTAAATGTGCCCCTAGGTCATAGTAGTAAGCTAAGGGGCCGATTTATCAAAGGTCAAGGTGAATTTTCGAATTCAATAAATTCGAATTTCGAGCTATTTTTTGTGTACTTCGACTAGGAAATACTCCAAATTTGATTTGAATTTTAAAAAAATTTGAATATCGAAATTTATCATGTACTTTCTCTTTAAAAATTTAACTTCGACCATTCACCATCTAAAACCTGCTGAATTGCTGTTTTAGCCTATGGGGTCCTCCTAGAACCCATTTGGAGTCAATTGGTGGACTTTGAAAAACTTCGATATGAATTCGAATCGAATGAGCTATTGCTTTGATTCAAATTTGACCAAATACGGACCTATTCAATCGAAAATGGACCTATTCTGTCCAAAAAAAAAACTTTGACTTAATCTCGGTTGGTCTTTTTGAATTCGAGTTTCAAAGTTTTCAAATTTGAAATTTGACCCTTGATAAATATGCCCCTTAGTATTTACCTTAAACCATGGCTTGATTGTGTTGGAACCTTGAACCTAATTAATTGGACATAGCCTTTATCCTGTAGAGCTCAGTATGATATATACTGTATATCGGAATTCAAGATTATATTTATTTCTTATAGCTGCAATGTTTTAAGTATCAAGTACAACTCATCTGCAAGTGTTCTCCCCATACATCATTATATAAGTGGCTTTTGTCCTGGTAGTCCCCCCCCCCCTCCAAAAACATACATGCAGCTTAACCAGCTCCTTTTAAAAATGACCATAGCATATGTGAATGTGATAGCAGCCTAAGATTATAAACTGTTCCTGGGCAAGGACTGTAAATGATGTATAAGCCCTAAATCAATACAGAATATGTCAGCACTATTTAAATAAAACATAATAATAATAGTCTAACACCTGCCTACTGTGTATAAATCCAACTTGGAACTCCTGTTTGAATTCAAATCTTTGTTATGGTCTTTATTATGATCCTGTTCCATTCCTGAAAAAAATTTGGAACCTTCAAACCAGTCTGCTTTACTTAATGATCACCTGACATTGGCCTTTATTTTGTATTATCGCTGCTGTACTCAGATCTCTTCTGAAGTCTGACATCTTTCAGTTATATGTATGTATATATTTATTTATATAGAGCAAATATACAGGCGACATTATATAATACACAAAAGCCATGAATATCCTGTAAATTATATCCTTATAAACGGTGAGTAGTGATGTCATCAGTTATAAACGGTGAGTAGTGATGTAATTTCTGTCACATGACTCACTAAAATTTGTGTATTATAATTAATAAAGTACCCCCAGTTGTAAAATATGAGGATATTATAAGTTACCTCGGAGTTCCATGACCTGTATAAAAACACTCGGCCTTCGGCCTCGTGTTTTTATATGGTCATGAAACTCCTCGGTAACTTATAATATCCTTATATTTTACAAGAGGGGGTACTTTATTCACTATATATTTACAATAAAGTTAAAAGTACCAACAGTGGGAAAATATTGCAATAAATTAAAATACATAAATCAGTGGCACATGTTGAGAGACACAGGAGGAAGGAGATGCCCTATAAGCTTACAATCTAATTAGGTGTATGGTGCCCTTGCCTTTCCTTATGAGTGCTTTGGAAACCTTGATCAGTAAGTCCTGATTGCCGAGACCAAGGTAACAAGGGGTTTCCTGAAAAGTTCCCAGGTTTCATTTGCGTAATGTGACAAGAAATAGTCTGATAATTTACAGGATGTAATTTACAGTTAAAATTATTGCATAAATTCTATACAATTTAGCAGAACAATCAGGGCCGGAACAAGGGGTAGGCAGAAGAGGCACGTGCCTAGGGCGCAAAGGCAGAGGTGCTCCAGGCTCGTACCTTTTTATGCCTTCCCCTAGTACGGACCATTTTGTGCAGAACTTGCTGCATCCGTTCTCTTGAGTGTGTGCTCTATGGCACAAGCGCACTCTAGCTTCACCGTCTCTTGCGATGTCTCGCTCTTGCGTAATGGCGCGGCCTCGCTGCTCTTCTGCGCATGTGTACTCACGCTTCCTTCTTCTGTGCAGGCGCGAGGGGGGGCAACGTAGTCGGCTGGGTTGCCTAGGGCTCCCAGTCGACTTGGCCCGGCACTGAGAACAACAATAACTACTCAAACATATTACTTAGGCAAATAATCTAAATAATACAACATAATGCAGGTCTACTGCGTTTGTGAAAAAAAAAGATCAATTTGGATGTTTTTGACATCATACTGCAAAATAACAAACAAACATTCTCATTTATAATGGAGTCTTATTAGTGATAAGTCTTAAAGCAGAGAAGTCTAAATTAAGTGATACAATTAGGGGCCGATTCACTAACTTCGAGTGAAGGATTCTAAGTAAAAAAAACTTCGAATTTCGAAGTTTTTTTTGGGCTACTTCGACCATCGAATGGGCTACTTCGACCTTCGACTACGACTTTGAATCGAAGGATTCGAAATAAAAATAGTTCGACTATTCGACCATTCGATAGTCGAAGTACTGTCTCTTTAAAAAAAACTTTGACCCCCTAGTTCGCCATCTAAAAGCTACCGAAGTCAATGTTAGCCTATGGGGAAGGTCCCCATAGGCTTGCCTAACTTTTTTTGATCGAAGGATATTCCTTCGATCGTTGGATTTAAATCCTTCGAATTGTTCGATTCGAAGGATTTTATCATTCGATCGAAGGAATTATCCTTTCGATCGTACTATCTGCGCTAAATCCTTTGACTTCGATATTCGAAGTATTTCAATTCCCAGTCGAATATCGAGGGTTAATTAACCCTCGATATTCGACCCTTAGTGAATCAGCCCCTTAATTCCCAGAAATGGCTAAAGTATTGCAGAACTGCACAGTTTCCATGTTTTCATAGACATGAAATGAATCACTTCTTAAAGGCGATATTATATCTAATTGCTTGCACATTTCTAAAGGTTGAATACATTAAAGACAATAAAGCTGGCTTGAAGACACTTTTAGAGTGTAAGCTCTTGTCAGCAGGACCTCTTATTGTCTCCTAATACTGGTATTAACCTGGGGCTTTCTGGATAAGGGATATTTCAGTAATGCGGATCGCTGTACTTTGTCTACTATAAAATCATTTAAACATAAATTAAACCCAATAGGATTGTTTTGCCTCCGATAAGGATTAATTATATCTTAGTTGGGATCAAGTACAAGGCATTGTGTGATTATTACAGAGAAAAAGGAAATCATTTTAAAATAAAATTATTTGATTTAAATGGAGTCTATGGAAGCTGACCTTCTTGTAATTAGCTATTTGGATAACAGGTTTCCGGATAATGGATCCCATAACTGCAATTGCAACTGTGCATCTACTCTGGTGAAATATTTCTGTCTGTAGGTGCACACTGTTATATCTGCTTATAATACACAAAAGCGATGAATATCCTGTAAATTATATCCTTATAAACGGTGAGTTCTGATGTCATCAGTTATAAACGGTGAGTTCTGATGTCATTTCTGTCACATGACTCACTGAAATTCGTTTATTATAATAAATAAAGTACCCCCAGTTGCAAAATATGAGGATATTAGAAGTTACCTCGGAGTTCCATGACCTGTATAAAAACACTCGGCCTTCGGCCTCGTGTTTTTATATGGTCATGAAACTCCTCAGTAACTTATAATATCCTTATATTTTACAAAAGGGGGTACTTTATTCACTATGTATTTTATCCCTTTACTCTGAAAAGCCTTGTGGGTAGTGATGGGTGAATTTGGGGCGTTTTGCTTCGCCGAAAAATTAGTGAATTTCCTGCGAAATTCATGAAACGGCAAACATCGGCAGCATCTCGTTTTTGATGTCGGCGTCCGTTTTTGATGCCTGCGCCCATTTTTTTTGACGCCAGCGTCCATTTTACATTGGCGTCCGTTTTTTGACGCCGGCACAAATTCGCTGTCGAAAATGAGCCGGTGTCTATAAAAACGCCGGCATCCATTTTTTTTACGCTGGCGAATTTTCACGGCGGTTTCTCGAATTTCTTTGCCGGCGGCTATTCGTGTGAATTCGCGCCTGCCAAATAAATTCGCCCATCACTACTTGTGGGAGCAAATAGTGCTATTTAAATAATAATATAGTAATGGACAAATAGCTTTTAGGAAACTATTTGCATGCTAGAATCCTAACAGCCAGAAAAGTTTTCAGTCCTGGAAAAAAGAAAACAATAAAACAAGATGCAAAAACTATATCTGCCAAATCTGTTTTTATTTATTTGTTTTTCTGGACAAAGTTTTTTAAACATTTCAGCAGGGCCCTTTAAAGGTCAATGATTTTCCTGAAACATGACCTAGTTAGAGAAGAGTTCAGGAGAAGGCTGAGGGAATCTACGCCTGATAAAGACTTATTGCAAGTGACCCAACCTATTTCCTCTTGGCATTTTTACATTGTTACATTTTCATTTTTTTCCAGCATTCAGCTAATTTGTATCCATGAGTTTTATTCCCGGCTCATTTCATAATTTATAGTATTTCGGTTGGTTTCTTGTGACAGAAGTGTATGTCAAACGAGAAGGTTACAGAATGATCCATTCATTATGAGAGTGGGGAAGGGAAAGCTAACACAGTATGTGACTGTGTTTCCTTTCAGAGACCTGCCCCTGACCTCGATGGGTCAGGCTATTTACTAGCTCAATCCTGAACCGGCTTCTTTTGAGGAAAGTCTAATCCCCTAAATTTGTATGAGGTATTTGGCCTTGGTTACAAAGAACAGAAAGCCAGCCACCCTGTGTTCTACCTCAGGCTATGCAGAATGCTTGCTGTAAGACTACCTGTTACTCTGGATGACCCGGCATTGTTACAAATTATTACCATGCTTCACACATATCAAATTGCATTTTCTCCGTAATATTTCTTTCTTTTCTTTTTAATTCAAACTCTCAATACAGGCATTTTCCAATTTTTTTTTTTTATCCCTGTTGTAATCATTGACCGTAGTCATTTTAATATTTAATAGAATCTGTTAACTCCTGCTTACAGTAAATAAGCAATTCGTATTACAGCAAGATGGAAGTGTCTTTGTAGTTTCTGACAATAAAATGACATGACAGCTTTCAATGAAAGCCAGTTGGTAGAAAGTCAGCTGGGATTTACAGACGTATGCAGGGCTGCCATTTTACAACGCAATATTTTCCACTAACACTGATGCTTTTTTGACACAATGGGGTTTATCTGCATCCACAAAGCTGGACTAAAAAGTACTGATTTGTGCAGCTTCTCAGAGCAACATTCATTTCACATGTTTGTTTTCCTTTTACATAGCCTAGTGGCAAACAGTAGCGGCAGCTAAAAGTCTGTATACTTGCAGCCATTTTGTAGTGATTACATAATAAATGATTGTTTGTTGTGGGAGTGTGGCTTGGTTAGACAAACTGAAGTCCAGGGTTTATTTCAGCTTATTCATAAACATTGCTTACACGGGTGGAAGACAATTGACATCTTGTCAGGAATGAATGCAGCAAAGTGTGTAACCAGCCTGTAACCTGTAAGGTACAAATTGGGTTATTCAAAAGATAAGTGCAAAGTATGCCCTGTCTGTTAACCATAGCAACTACTGTAATAGGTTGTGCTCTTTTATTACTATTAGGGGCAGATTTATCAAGGGCCGAATTCGGAGTTTATGGTCGAATTTGATTCCAATTTTTTTGAGTCCACCAAATGACTCCAAATTGATTGTAGGAGGTCCCCCATAGGTTAAAACACCAATTTGGCAAGTTTTAGATGGCGAATAGTCGATTTGAATTCTTAAAGGGACAGTACAAATTAGTATTCCAAATTATTTTTAAATTTGAATTGAATTTGTACTATTCCCTAGTCAATTTTTTTTTAATCGAATGTTCACATTCGACCTTTGATAAATCTGCCCAAGGGTCAAATTTTTTTTGGCCGAATAGGTCAGTTTTCAATCGAATAGGTCAGTTTTTTTGATCGAATTAGAATCGTATGAATCGAAGTAATAGCGCATTCGAACAAATTCAATTCAAAGTTTTTCCAAAATAAAGTCCACCAATTGACTCCAAATAGGTTATAGGAGGTTCCCCATAGGCTAAAACAGCAATTCGGCAGGTTTTAGATGTCGAATTTGAATTCTTAAAGGGACAGTACAAATTCGTATTCCGAATTATTTTTTATTTTTATTTATTTTTTTATTTTAAATTAAAATCGAATTTGGACTATTCCCTAGTCGAAGTACACAAAAATTAGCTCAAAATTCAAATTTTTTGAATTCGAATTTTCACTTTGATCTTTGATAAATCTGCCTGGGGCAGATTTATCAAGGGTTGAATTTTAGAATTTGAAAATCGTCGAAATTCAAATTCAAAAAGACCAACCAAAATAAAGTCAAAGTTTTTGTTGGCCGAATAGGTCAGTTTTCGATCAAATAGGTCAGTTTTATCGATAACATTAGAATCGTATTAATCAAAGTAATAATGCTTTAGATCGAATTAGACTTAAAGTTTTTCCAAAACGCAAGTCCACTAATTGACTCCAAAGGACTCCAGAGGTCCCCCATAGGCTAAAACAGCAATTTGTCAGGTTTTAGATGGTGAATGGGCAAAGTCAAATTTTTAAAGAGACAGTAAATGATAACTTTCGAAATTCTAATTTTCTCTTTTTTTTTCAAATTCCAATCGAATTTGGACTATTCCCTAGACGAAGTACACAAAAATGAGCTTAAAATTCTAATTTTTTTAAATTCCAATTTTCACTTCGACCTTTGAAAAATCTGCCCCTTAATGTTAGAGCAGTAAAAGGGGGTTGCTGATTGGTTGGTTTGAAATATATATATTACAGTTGAAAACAAAAAGAAAGCAATTTTTATAATACCAACACACATGTATTCAGCACGTAGGGATTATACATTATACATCAGTCCCTGCCTCAGTGGAGTTTACAATCTAAGATTCCTATCATAGTCATACACTGTAGGGTCAATCCACGACTAAAATAACATGTTCTCATATCATATATTTACCGCTAACAATAAATTGTACTTTTAAAGAATTTTAACATTGAGCCGTAATAACATAAAAAGGAATTGAAACTCCAATTCCATAGAAAATATGAATAAAAATTATTTCTATGTACGAGTATTTGTTGGTCCTGTTACTTACAGCGTCTGTTTTGTTCACAAGGAAACAGTTAAATTATTTTGTAACTCAAATTACATTTCTGCATTTTATTGTCACCACAGTGATTTCTTATGGCTTATAATTCCGCTTGCAATTCAGAGGCTGGCAACGTGGGTGACAAACATGTCAAATGAATACATCACAAGGTATGAAATCGCACTTAGAATTTGACTGAGGTACTTCCAGCCTGAGAAAAGGAACAATTTATCAATGCAAAGTTAATAACATCTATCTGAATCTAACTAAAAATCAATATTTCATTACCAAATTGTTAGCGAGGATGAAGAAAAATTGCGGAAGTCGAGCAGTTTGGTGGAAGAGAAGCATCAGAAGTTCAATGCAAAGACGGTATGATTCATGAGGCCAGCTCTGGTGGAAGGGTGAAAGAGGACGAATGCGGGAAACAGACAGCCCTCTCTTAACTGACCTTGGCTTTAAGTAGGAAAAAAAAGTCAAAAATATTCCTACAGTCAAAATATACCTGCAACTAAACTAAACAATCATTCAGGAGGATTCTGGGATATATAAATCACTAGCAGCTCTGGGGTATTATGGGTTACTCAGAACTGGAACAGAACATGCATTATAGCATGCAGAGACAAATGTATAATGATAATGCAATGTACAATTTGTCCAAAAAATTATGATATTGCTGTTAATATATCTGCTACAATAATAATTGTATAACTATAAATACATCTCTCTCTTTCTCTCTCTCTCTCTCTCTCTCTCTCTCTCTCTCTCTCTCTCTCTCTCTCTCTCTCTCTCTATACATATATATACAGTACATTTATATATATATAATATTATAGGACTCTATAAACGATTAGAGACGGATCTGTCCAATATAAACGGCCTTCAGGCTGCAGCTGAGGCATGATAGAGTCTTCGTTGACACATAAGTAAATCATTTTGTACACAGTCCTTATCTGTATAAATTTTTGGCTGAAAAGCTCAGGAAATATAGATGTAAGGACACTAGTATTTCCATTACAGAAATATTGATTTGAGCTCAAGACTTACAACCTTAATCTAGAGCCCAGAATGAATCTGAACGCCTGATCAGACTGGTATTTTTGCATACCTTCTAAAGAGGGGAAAAAAGAAACCAGAAAATTCAAGCTTGATTTTGAATATAAAAAGCCAAAAGGAAATAAAATAACCTACCAATGTAGCATTTATTTTTCAATATTACCGGGGAATTGTGACATAGCACAGGTTGTATAACATAAGATCCAGCAATGAAAGTTTACTCACACGGGCATGCTTTTTTTTTATATATAAGTGAAATTGGAGTTCGATCTAAAAATAAGGATTGCAGTATTTGTAAAAATTTGCATCTTTAGAGCGTAAGCTCTTTTGGGTAGGGCCTTATTTATCTCTTGGACCTGTTGTCTTTGTCTACATAATCTGTATGTTCAATGTATACCCCTATTTCTTGTACATTGAATATATTCAAATACATGTTGGTAATAATAATCTGCAGTACATTATAGCACCCCACAGTTATCCAGAAACCCGTTATCCAGAAAGTTCTGAATTACGGAAATGCCGTGTCCCATAGACTCCATTATAATCAAATAAACCAAATTTTTAAAACAATTTTCTTTTTGTCTGTAATAATAAAACAGTAGCTTGTATCAAACTAAGATATAAGTAATGGTCAAGATACCCTCTGATACTGTTAAAAATTGGTTTTAAAGTATTTGTTCCTGCACAGCTAATACAGCTCACATTATAATCTGTATTTTACTTTTTTGCATATTACTTGGAAAACATTTCCTAAAACAGAGGATGGTCAGCATTCCAACACATATTAATTTGCCACAATCATATCTGTAAAAAGCAACTGAGCAATTGATTTTTAAACTTGTGTTCAGAAAGAGTAGTTTCTAAAGCAAACCTCGGGACCCCAGAATATAACCCATGGCACCTCCATATATCACATTAAGAAAGCCCACATTGGGGAAGATTTACTAAAGGGCAAAGTTTTTCAGGGACTTCGCTGATTTAACTTGCGCAGGTGTCACTTCGCTAGCGAAGGAGATAGCTGCTAGCGGTGATTCACACTCTATCACCAGACGAATTTTCGCTCTGGCGAATGGACGTTACAGTAAGATGCCGATTTTAATGAACGTTGCCTCTTTTGCCAGACTTGCGTTCGCCAGCTCAGACCAGGCAAAGTGCACTGGAGTGCAAAGATCTTCTGTTACTCACATCATATTTTTTAGTAAAAAAAAGTTTCTAAGTCCAAAAACGCTGGCCTCTTTTCAGAGTGATAGCCTGCAAAAGTACTTAACATTTTTTTTGGGTTACCGGGTTCCCCCATACTTTTTCTAACATATATACATTAACTATACAATGGGCTCATGTGTAGGGCATTATAACAACTCTATTTTCTTTATTAAGATTCCCTGAACTTGTGTAATATAATGTTTTTGCTGCAACATATACGTCCATTCAACTTTAAATTTCCCGCCGTATGCAAATTAGCCTCAGCAAAGACCTCTAACGAAGTTGCGATAGGCAGAATTTAAATAGCGAAAATTCGCCAGCATTCGCCGCTTAGTAAATTTACCCATTAGACTGAAAGCTATGTATTTTTATATTGCATTTCAAAAAAGAAGGTTTTCATATTCAATTATGACTTGAAATAGCAGGTTCATGTCAGGGATAATACAAGGCCTCTTGTGGGAAAATAATGGAGGGGCAAGGGGTACATATTAAATATTCTATGCTACTGAGAGAGGACATGTGGGATCAGTACTAGGGATGTCGCGGACTGTTCGCCCGCGAACTAATTCACGCGAACATCGACTATTCGCGTTCGGCGAATGTTCGCGAACGTCGCGCGACGTTCGCCAATTTGGGTTCGCCTTAGCTGGCGCTTATTTTTGCCCTCTCACCCCAGACCAGCAGATACATGGCAGCCAATCAGGAAGCTCTCCCTCCTGGACCACCCCCACACCCCCTGGACCACTCCCCTTCCATATATAAACTGAAGCCCTGCAGCGTTTTTTCATTCTGCCTGTGTGTGCTTGGAAGAGCTAGTGTAGGGAGAGAGCTGTTAGTGATTTGAGGGACAGTTGCTAGTAACTTTGCTGGCTAGTAATCTACTTGATACTGCTCTGTATTGTAGGGACAGAACTCTGCAGGGATTTGAGGGACATTTTAGGTTAGGTAGCTTTGCTGGCTAGTAATCTACCTTCTACTGCAGTGCTCTGTATGTAGCTGCTGTGGGCAGCTGTCCTGCTGCTGATCTCTCATCTGCATCTGTTCTTCAAACAACTGCCACCTAGCTGTCTAAATATCAATAATAATACCGTCTCCAGAAACACCACCCGAGTGACGTTTTTCAAGCAGCAATAATATATTCCGTATCCAACGGCTGTAGTGTATACGTTGACCTTGCAGGCATTATTTGCCCAGTCTTTAACCAAGTGCCACCTAGCTGTGTGAGCTTTTTCACATTCCGTGTCCAGAAACATCACCTGAGTGACGTAGTGTGATTTCTGCCCTTTACAGCACAAAACGCAGCGCTGTGTCAACAATGGATTTTTCAGATACATTTTTGCCCTTGATCCCCCTCTGGCATGCCACTGTCCAGGTCGTTGCACCCTTTAAACAACTTTAAAATCATTTTTCTGGCCAGAAATGTCTTTTCTAGCTTTTAAAATTCGCCTTCCCATTGAAGTCTATGGGGTTCGCGACGTTCGCGAACTATTCGCATGTTTTGTCGCAAGTTCGCGAATATGTTCGCGAACATTTTTTCCGCCGTTCGCTACATCCCTAATCAGTACTCAAGGTAGCACTGTAAATGACATGTTATAGGTGTCTAGAAAATAACTCCAAGGCAGCTGCAATGGGAGGAGTGGGTTTAATAGTGGGAGGTTAAAAGCAACAGATTCTCTTTTAAATAAAAATCAAAAAACACACAGAGGACTCAACATCATTATTTGTAAAGGATTTTTTTGGTGTTATAGGAAAGCAGAATAACTTTATTGCTTATTTGACTAAAATGTCTCTGCACAACTCTGTAGCTTTTTTACAGCACGCTGTTTGATGTAGTCCAAAATGTGACACCTGGGTCTTTAATAATTCACTGCTTGTTAACATTAAACAACTGTTAACATGCTCAAATAATTAGTTATGCTTGCTTGACATGTTTGCATGTTTAATAATTGATGCATTTATCTTAATTACTGATGGGGAGGCTGGTGCAATGTGCATATTTTTTGCATCTTCTCATTGAAACAAACGCTACATTTCTGCCAGTGATAGTTAGGATCTGACTTTACATTATTTATAATAATTAATTCACAAGAGAAGTGTATTATTGACAAAAAAAGGGGATTTACAAAACGCATTTTATTGAAGTGTTTTACATTTCAACGCAGAGAGCGGTTTCTTAAGCATTCATAAAGTCTCTGCTGGAAATTCACTACCCAGAATGTCCTGTTTTCATAGACTTGAACATATAGCTGGACTTAATGGATCGGAAATCTTGTCCTATTTTGTTTCCTAACTGAGTTTTGCTCAAACATTTCTATACCAGTTAATTACTGGTATAGTGTTACAAAAAAGCACCTAATATAAGGTAAATAGTAATGAAACCAGTTAAAATGGTGGTTTAGTATGTTATAGAATGGCCAATTCTAAGCTACTTTTCAATTGGTCTTCATTATTTATTATTTTGATTATTTGACTTTTTCTTCAGACCCTTTCCAGCTATCCAATGGGAGTCACTGACCCCATCAAAAAAACAAACAAATGCTCTGTAAGGCTACACATTCATTGTTATCGTTACATTTTGTTACTCGTCTTTCTATTCAAGCCCTCTTCTATTCATAATCCAGTCTCAATTTCAAATAAATGCATGGTTGCTCGGTTACTTTGGACCCTAGCTACCAGATTGCTGAAATTGCAAACTGGAGAGCTGCTGAATAAAAAGCCAAATAATTAACAAACCACAAATAATAAAAAATAAAAACCAACTTTTGCATCATTAAAGAAGAAGGAAAGTCTGTTTGCACTTGGGGGTGCCAAATGTTAGGCACCCCCAAGTGATTGTATTGACTTACCTTAAACCCCCGAGCCGGTGCTCCTATCAGCAGAAAACTGTTGTTTTTCTAGTGAGCACCACAGAGAGATCTTCATCCTGGCTTCTTCATTCTACAAATTTCCCCAGGCAAACGCATGCGCATTAAAATTAAATAGCAGACTTTTTAGTTAAAGTATGACTTTTCGTTCCACTGCTCATGCGCAGCCGCATGAAGAAAGAGGAAGCAGGAAGAAGATCTCTCCATGGTGCTCGCTGGTATAACCCCGGCCCGGTGCAATTTTCGGTGTTTCAGGTAAGTCATTACAATCACTTGGGGGTGCTTAACATTTGGCACCTTTAAGGCTAATGGCTAGTGATGGGCGAATATTTTCGGCAGGCACGAATTTGCTCGATTCACCGCCACCGAATAAATTTGTGAAACGCCCGCGAAAATTCAGACGCCATCGTCAAAAACAGAGGCCGGCGTTGAAAAATGGATGGCAGCGTCAAAAATGGACGCAGGTGTCAAAAACGAGACGCCGGCGACGTTTCACGAATTTCGAGGGAAATTAGCGAATTTTTCGGCAAAGTGAAACGGCGCAAATTCGCCCATCACTACTAATGGCAGATAGGTCGATCTGCTGCCTTCTGCTTCTTGAATGCTTGTGTGCTGACAGGCACAGGATCAGTCCAGCTCATGCATACAGTAGATTTTGACATGAAAGTGAATACTTTTCAGTTTCCCCACGAAAATCCACTGTGTGCGTGCAGACAGGCTGATCCTATGCCTGTCAGCACACACACACATTCAGGAAGGAAGCGTACTGGTCAGGGGAAATAATTCCCCTGACCATTGTAGGTCTATGTAAAAAGATGGAGAAAGATTACCAGTGCACAGTTTGCCTTTAAAAATAATTATTACAAAAATGAAGTGTTAATATCACACTGAGGCCAAATATGTAAGCTCACATGCCACCTCAAGGTCCCTCATTTAACATGAATCATACACTGCCTATTAGCATTCTACTAGATCTTCCTCTTCATTATGTGTATAAATAATGTTTTTTTGTCACTTCTAGCAACTGGTCAACTCCAGAATGTGGGTTAGAAGGAGCGCGGATTCAAGGGTGCTTCTAGCAGATGGTCAATGCACAACGTGGGTTAGACTGAACGCTGGCGATTTCTCTATAAAAAGATATATTTGCAATAGTTACGTTTGGTTGAAAAAAGACTTCAACCCCTCCAAATGAACCTCAGTTCCTCAAGTCTAAAGAAATGGCCACTTTTCAAAGGTGAAACAGCTTCCCCACAATCTGTCTATAATGTACTTGTAAAGATCATGTCCCCTCGCAAGAGCCTTTTCTCCAGGGAGAACAAGCCCAACCTTGGCAGTCTGCCCTCAGGAGCATATTTATTATGCTGTGTAAAAAGAAATTTGCACAAAAAACGGTGTAAAAAGCTGTGTAAAATATCACATGGCGTGTGTAATTTTATGCAATGAGAACGCCAGATTTGCTGCCGTTATTTTACATTGCTTCAGGCGTATATCACTCTAAGGAAAAATGAGTAAAAATTTTACGCCATTTTTTACACTGCAAAGCCTGGTGATGTGTGGTGTATTATCCTCCCATTTTTTACAGAAGATAATAAATATACCCCTTAGAGTATAACTCTTTAGTTTAGTATATCACATAAAAGAATACATATTTAAAACACTGTTTCATATAAATAAAGACTTTTCAAGAAAATTATGTTTTTCCTAATATGTATGGATGGTTGGCTATTCCCATGTTGATATACTGCCATTTTAAAGTAAACTCTCTCCGTGTGGCTCACACACAACCTAAATGCACACATACATGCTAGGTTATATCAGCCAATGAATCGACAGAGGGTGTGTCTCTCACTCCCACATTTGTTACAGTTAGAACCAATATTATTTCCTGATTGGCGTTCAGTGAGTGAGTGCACTGATCATCACAAAATAGTGTCTCAAGGTAAAATATATTTAAAGATGTACATGTGTAGAGCATGCACTCTAAAGGACCACACTTTCTGATTGCTAGCTTTGCTTTATTCTACTGAAAAAGAGGTATGATTTCTGCATGAAGACATTTTGAAGGGCTACTGACAAATCAATTGTATGACAGTTTGCTAATCCAAGGCACAATGGGAACTGTAATTTAACCAATAGTTGCTGAATGCGTCGAAAGGCAGACAATCATAGTTAATAGTTAATAGCATGTTTAGTTGTAATAAAATGATAAAAAATCATGAGACTTCTTTTTTTTTTTTTTTTTTTTTTTAAAAAACAACATATATTTTTTATTGATGAACAGACAGTAATACATATGTCAGGCATCTCAGGTATTTTTTTACATTTCACATTGGTTAACCTCTGTACATAGTCTTATTGATGTACAGTTTATTATTATTATTATTATTATTATTATTATTACAAGCATTTAAAATCTGAGTATGGAGAAGGTAATACATATCTACTATGGAGCAATATATTGTTTAATATAATATGCATTATATATAGCTAGAACCTTCTCCTTTCTTCCCGCATTAGAGACTTGCTCTTCAATAGTTGCTGGCTGGTTAAACTACATTTCTCATCAGTGAGGTTAGCATTTGAGGCCAGAGCAGAGTCATGCGACTATAGTTTTAAGGCAAAGGCAATCCGGTAGTTCTAAATACATATGCAGCTCACATAGGGGTGAGAATTCTATTTACATAAAGATAAATACTGTATTACTCAAGTGCAAAAAAAGTTCTTTTTTGTACCTGGCCATACCACTAGGTGTCTCCATGAGCCACTCGACTGTGTATGATCCCCATTTAAGACATTGACTACAAAATTGAAAATACTAAATACTGGCATTATGGTCTGTGTATTACAATAGACACTACATGGAGAACATTTAAAATCACTGTTTTGCAGAGACTGTTCATCATTTACATCAGTGGTGCTTACAATCTATGGTCCTAAATCATGCACACACTCACACTATGCATTTAATCAGGAGACATATATACTTCATGTATGTTTTTTGGAGAGAAGGAGGAAACCAGACTACTACCACTTAATACACCACTTGAGCACAGGGAGAACATGCAAACTCCATAAAGATGGTCCATGGGGAGTGAGACAGGAGCTGGGCCATGACATGACCGGGCTAGGAATGAGGGAACTGGAAGAGGGGGTTAGGTTAGGTATTATGGGTTGCTATTGGGATGGGTGGAAACACAAGGGGTTAAAAGAGGAGGTAAGTGAAGGGAGCATTCTCTTTTACCTTGAACAGCTTGCTCCCCACCTATTTTGGGCATTAGACGCAATAATAATGTTCTGTGCTTGGAATTTTGCTTTCTATATTTCTGCCCAGCACAGTAACATGCCGGCATGTAGCTTTTGGTAGGTTATATAGACATAGTACTGTTAATTTTTATTTATCTAGTTCAGTGCTTTACTTTGCTATGGCTCTGAATATATGTGATTAACAGTGGCCTGGGAAGCCAAGTCAAATCATCAGTTTTACATCAGTCTTACATCATCTTAAATCATTACACTTACTTGTTGGCGTGAATAGAGGTGTGCCTGAATGGGTGTGATCTACATTCAATGGAGTTAATATTGTAGGAGAGTCTGGTGCATACAATTGTGGCATAGGAGGACAACCAAGAAGATTTGGCACTAGCACAGATATACCAGCAAGTATCCATCAATATTTCGAGGTCTGCACATGTATTCTTGTGACTGTACAGACTCCAATAAGCCAGTATTGAACAGAACCTGCATCAATAATCGCTAATATTACACTGCATTTCATTATTTGCATCGTTCTCTTCCCTATTCTTTTAGTGAACTGGCTACCCATGATCTGAAATAAGGACCTAGGATTAATAATTTTCTAATTAAAATTGGATTTTTATAGGTCTATAGATTTCATGTGGTGTTTATTGACTTATGTAATAGTGAAGACGTACAGTATTTTTTTTATATATGTGTAGTTTTGATACAACAACCTTGCTTTAATAAAATTCAAATGTCCTTTATTTCCCTTTATTCACAAATCGTATTTATCTCAAAAAATTTGTGTTTTTTTATTTCTCTAAAACTGAATTTTTTTTAAATTTATTTGTATAAAAGTAGTTGAGGTCCCATAGAAGTCAATGGGAGATAATGTAATTAAGCATTACAAGCAATGTTTAAAATGGGGCTTTTGCGAATGTTTAGAGCTGCTCACAATATAAAATCATTCACTGGCGAATATTACATTGCTAAGCAAATGTTAGCATTAACACCTGCTCTGGAGTTTCATTAAATATTTCATTGCAAAATATGCTTTGTGATTGCGAAATGTTATTAAATACACTGCAAAGTTTGCAAAAGCCATTTGGTCTCAAAATTTGCAAGGAAATCGTTGAGGTCTGTAATCAGTTAAAAATTATGTAAACGTGGTTGATAACATTCGCAACGGTCCCATTACATCATAAAGCTCTACTAGCACTAAAATTCGAGCCTTAATAAATGGGCCTCCACGTGTTGATTGATTCCCCCAATACTATTCTGGGATACACAATTGTTAATAGTATGGCCCTAAAACATCTAACTATAGTCAGGTGATCCCACTGGTGTCTAATAAAAGGGCAGCCAAGTTTGGGAGTTTTACTTTGAAAGCAGCTAGTAAGTTGTAGGTAAAACGTTTTCGTCCATTTTATAAAATGTATAATGAAACTATAGAATTCTTAATGAATCAGATAAAAATTGAGCATAGGACTGGCCAGATATGGGATGACTTTGACGTAGTTGGCCAGCTTAAATATATTGCAATATGTGGACAAACAATCCCTGTTTTGTTTAAAGGGTAAGGCATTTTTCAGTAGCAGTATGCACAAAATGTCTCTGTCTTAAATATATTGATAATGGGTTGAGTGCTGAGGACTCTTGTAATTGCCTAAAACATCTAAAACAGAGTGTTAGCCAGAAGCATGGCGCATTTATACATTCATGGATCTCCACCCTTCCAACAAGCCCTTGTTTCTTCCTAAAAAACTTGCACCACGGTTTTGTGCCAAACCTGGGCTTTTTTAATTTATTTTTTAGACAGCCATCTCTTTCCATCAGAAACTATAATTCAGGAACTATAGGAACTATAGTTCAGGTCTTTGTTAACTTATATTAGGATGTATAATGTTGTGGAACATTCATAGAACTGCTTATCATCAAACTGTGTTTCTGATTACTATGGGGGGGTACATTATTTCCTATATGCTTACTATACTTTACACAAATTGGGAAATAAATTGTGTTTTTCTCGAGTACTTAAAGGAGAAGGAAAGGTTAAAACTAAGTAAGCCTTATCAGAAAGGTCCATCTAAATATACCAGTAAACCCCCAAAGTGGTGCTGCTCTGAGTCCCCTGTCAAAAGAAACACAGAATTTCTTTCCTTCTATTGTGTACACATGGGCTTCTGTATCAGACTTCCTGCCTTCAGCTTAAACCTCATTGCCCTGGGCAAGAGCATGCTCAGTTTGCTCCTCTTCCCCCTCCCCCTCCCTTCTCTGCTGTAATCTGAGCCCAGAGCAGGGAGAGACTCAGGCAGGAAGTGATGTCACACCATGTTAATACTGCAGCTCCTATCCTAAACAAACAGAGAGTTTCTAGAGCTTTTTACTCAGGTATGGTAAAACATTCTACAGAATAAATATAGCATTCTAGCTTGCACTATTGCAGCTAATCTATTGGCAATAAAATGCCTCCGTAGCTTTCCTTCTCCTTTAAGGTTTAATTCTGTTTTGCAGTATGTTATGCACCATGGCTATGAACTGCAGCTGACATTTTTATTTATTGCATTTTTTTTAGCTGACTTAGGGATTGTATGTTTTATCACACTTACAATTCAAGTGTTCATTATTACATCCATGGAATTGCTCCTTCTTATCAAAAAGGGGTTACAATTTTGGATTAGATGGGAAAGTGATGGGAAGATGAAGCTATTTTAAATGCTATGCTTAGTGATGATATATTCAGGAAAAAAGGAGTTCAGGAATAGTTTAAACAGCGGTTCCTTAAAATCAAAAAACTATATTCCAGGTTACATTTAAAAACAGTGGACAGGACTTCACAAGAGACATACTTCCTGTTCTATGACAGTGGGATCTACTGACGCGTTTCATGCCTCGTTCTGGCACTTCATCATGCTTAGTGATGGGCAAATTAGTCCCTTTTCGATAAGCCGAGAAATTTGCGAAATGGCAAAAAAAGTGAAAAACGCAAATTTTGACGCCTGCATCAATTTTGATGCCCACATTAAAGTCAATGGGCATCCAAATAATTTTGATGTGCGTCAGTTTTATGTGCGCGACTATTCTGACACGTGTCCATATTTATTTATTTTTTGATGCAGAAAATTTTCACAGCAGTTTTGCGAATTTATTCGTCAGCGGTGAAACGTGAAGATTTGCCACGAATTTGTGACTGCCAAATTGATTCACCCATCACTAGCAATGCTTTTTGGAAAAACCAATCAGCTCAGAACTCAGAACAAGAACTCAGATCGAAACATTGGCCAATTGCACACTACACTAATGTGTGATTAAAAGTCAATGGAGAGCACCCAGCTTGTTTTATACTATATAATTATGTATATGTTTACCACTGGCTTGTATTTCAGCAATGTCTTAGGGCGGTCAAAAGATTAAGCCAAAAGTTGTAAATGTAATATGATTACAAATGATTTCTCTGAGTTTTAATTTCTGGAATTTAATCTAGAAAAAAACATTTTTCCAGTCCCTAAAGTGTCTACATCATTATTATAACATTAACATTTGCCTGACCTGTATCTCACCATTCTAGCCTAAGGCAGATCTATTTAGGACATTTCCTACATGCTGATAATTGTCTTGTCCTCACAAGAAAAAAAAGGAGCAAATTGATACTTATTCAGTTAAAATCCAACAAATCAAGTTCTCATATTGAAAAATGTAGTGAATCAGAACACCCTGAGAGTAAGACAAGAGTATGACCTCAGCTTGTAATGTAATGCAATACAGACAAACAGTGACAATGATGAGTTAAACTGATTTAACTGTAACTATTAATAAAACTGCTCTGTTGCATTGCAAGGATTTTTAGTAAGTTAATCAGTCCTAGTGTGTTTGAATAATATGTGTCTAGGTAATGTTACTTGTACAGCAACATAAAAGGTGAAGAAAATCTATTTTAGGGATCCCTAGTAAGGCATACATAATAATTCAACTACCCAAAACTACTAGGCAGCCTTATTAATATTACTGGGTAGTGTTAGACTTTTAAGCTGGCTATAGACGCAATTGGTCGGCTGCTGATAATATCTCTGCATGTATTGCAGATCGTACGATTTTCAGAGGGAGACTGTCACTAGCTTTGGTCGGACATAACTTTCGTACGATTGTTGCAGGAGCAGAACATCTGCTGATCTGTTCTTTTGTACTTTATTTGATGGGTAGGTAAAGTATCTAGTTTAGTCTAGTCGCTGACTGACTAAAAAGTTAGAAAGCTGCAATAGAAGAAGTTTTCTGAGTATTAAAGGGGAACTATTACGAAAATGAAAATTTAATATAAGCTTTCTCATACTGACGTAAGAAACGTAAGATCCAATATATCTTATGGGTGGGGGCTTTCTTTCCTAGTAGATTAATTAGAGCTCACTCAAATAACTGATTCCAGTACAAACAAAATCTAACAAAATAACTGTCTTTTGCACAAATTCTGCATGTAGAGAGACATGATTTCTGTTGATTTTAATAGAGTGAGTTCTAATACATCTTCTAGGCAAAAAGAACCCCCTACAAGATATATTGGATCATTTATCTGAGACCCGACTCCCGAATGAAGACAGAATAAAGAGAAACAGATGCTGAGTAGTTATGGGCGAATCTGTACCGAAAATCCACGAATTTACTGCAAAAAAAAAAATTAACAAAACACATTAAAGTCAATGGGTGTCAAAATCATTTTGACGTGCGTAAATTTTGACGCAAACGACAATTTTTACATGCGCTATTTGGTCCAAATGCATTAAAGTCAATGGGTGTCCAAATCATTTTGACACTGAACAATTTTTATATGCGTGCCAATTTTTGTGACGCAGCAGATTTTTTGCCAGCAAAAGTGTTGCTGCAGTTTCACAAATTAATTCGCTTGCGGCAAAAAGTGGAAATTCACCACAAATTCGTGTCACAAATACTGAGATAGGAATAGTGAATATAATTGATTATTTCAGAAATGGTACATCATTTTTATTTGATATTTAGAAAGTTTCTTTTTTCAGTATGCTGAAGCTTATATTAAATTATTAAATTATATAAAATAATAATAAGAAAAATAACATAAGAAACCCAAAGATATATCTCCATCTTTGGATGACCTGAAAATTGTTCTCTGTGGCTGACTTTCATTCATGGGAAAAGGTTATCTCATGGTTTATCATGTAAAAACTCATGGAAAAGATTTAATTCGAGAAGAAAAAAACTTTTCTCCTAATTCACTTCCAGTTTTTCCCCATAGACTTTAATAGAGTTTTCACGTGATAACATTTTTCTGAATGGAATTGCATCTCAAATTGAATCTCGTCCATGACTTTTCATTTGATAAACCTATTTTTGCACTGAATTGAATCAGGCTAGAATCGGGTTAGTGATGGGCGAATCTGACCCGTTTTGCTTTGCCAGAATTTCACCAAAATACATCTACAGTATATGCACAAAATGTTTCTTGTTGTGCAATGTGGCGTGTCAATTGTTTTTGTTGCACAACAATTTTTTTGTAGTCTATGGTCATTTTTGATGCGAAATACGGTGAAAAATTAGTAAATCTGGCCCAATGTCAGGTAATTGTACTGAAGTGATCTTTTTTTGCTCTTCTTTTTGCACTCGAATGTTAAAAACAGATGGGGGAACAGTTTATTTCAAATTATGCTTCATGTCAATTAGATACCGTCATAACCACTTTATCATTAAAGGGGTTGTTTACCTTAAAGGGATACTGTCATGGGGAAAAAAAATTTTTCCAAAATGAATCAGTTAATAGTGCTGCTCCAGCAGAATTCTGCACTGAAATCCAATTCTCAAAAGAGCAAACAGGTTTTTTTTATATTCAATTTTGAAATCTGACATGGGGCTATTGTCAATTTCCCAGCTGCCCCAAGTCATGTGACTTGTGCTCTGATAAACTTCAATCACTCTTTACTGCTGTACTGCAAGTTTGAGTGATATCACCCCCCTCCCTTCCCCCCCCAGCAGCCAAACAAAAGAACAATGGGAAGGTAACCAGATAACAGCTCCCTAACACAAGATAACAGCTGCCTGGTAGATCTAAGAACAACACTCAATAGTAAAAACCCATGTCTCACTGAGACACATTCAGTTACATTGAGATAGCAGCCTGCCAGAAAACATTTCTCTCCTAAAGTGCAGGCACAAGTCACATGCCATGGGGCAGCTGGGAAATTGACAAAATGTTTAGCCCCATGTCAGATTTAAAAATTGAATATAAAAAAAATCTGTTTGCTCTTTTGAGAAATGGATTTCAGTGCAGAATTCTGCTGGAGCAGCACTATTAACTGATTAATAAAAAAATGAGTAATAAAAAGTAGCAATAACAATACATTAGTAACCATACAGAGCATTTGTTTTTAGATGGAGTCAGTGACCCCATTTGAAAGGTGAAAAGAGTCAGAAGAAGAAGGCAAATAATTGAAAAACTATAAAAAAAAATGTAAAAATGAAGACCAATTGAAAAGTTCCAAGTGAAAAGAATTAGCCATTCTACAACATACTAAAAGTTAATTTTAAATTGAACCACCCCTTTAATGTATTTTGAAAAATAACTTGCCACGAGGTATTCATAATACCCTATAACTCTACTTACAAGCCTCTTTTTATATCCTCATTTATTTATTAAAATCCTGAAGAAAACTCACTCAGTGTTGTTTTTACAATATTATAGTGTTCAGGGATTAGTGAACTAAAAAAATAAATGATCCAGCTGCATTGATCCTTAAGATAAAAAAAAATACCATGGACTGTGCTCCATTTAATAAATAAGATGGATTGAATTTATTTATTGAATGAAATACTGGTTTCTATTACACCTTCTTCTGTTAAATGGAGAAATGGGCAGGAAGCAAAAGAAATACCCTGGACCAAAATGGTAACAGAATTGTTATGTACTTCATTGATGATCAATGAATTTAATATCAAATTGTTAGCCCCATGAGTACGGTACTGAGTAGTTTAAAATAGAGTTGGTTGTTATAAAAGGGTCATCTACAACAAAGCAGAAAGTTCTATGAATCCCACTCTGAAATCTAATTGTAAATAGTTTGCTGCACAATAGCCCAGTTTGATTAAAGGAGAAGTTAAGTGTAAAGTAAAAGACCACAGGCAAGTATTTTCTTGTCGAAAAATCTCACACTACATTATTTTGTTGACTTTCTATAGGATAAAAGAAGCAATGTTAGTATTTGGATACAGTTAAAGTTAAGTTCTCGTCCTTTGAGCATGCTGTATACATGGTGGAAAAATCCAAGCACTATCATTGTTATGTCTGCAGCTTCAGCTTGATTAATGATATTAAACTTCATGCTTAACATTTTTTAGAAACAAAAATTCCGAGAATGTGTTTGAAATTTGTGAATGAAGGCAAAAATTACAGGTCTTCTCATTTTTCCAGTTCAAGGCAATTATACGGAATGCAGTGTTCCTCATATACAGGTAACTGTAAGTATAATGCACATTGGTTGGTAGCGCATAATTGGTCATGAGTTTTTACATGCATTGTGTATATAAGCTTTCTGGCCAATTCTTAGTTCTATGTTTCATTGATACACTATACATATACAATGCTTATAATTGTTAGGTGGAATATATGCTGCTATTAACTTTATGTATATTGCAATTTAGGACTGTGATAACCCACTGTAGGGTGTTGAGTGACTGGAAGAATGCACACAGAGATGCCAGACTGCAGGACCAGACTGGGATTTACAATAGGTCCTGGCATTCCAAGTACATAGAGGCCCAAGCAGCCATCCACCAGGCCAATAAATAGTGACTGTCTATGGCTACTTACAGCAGCCCCTCTGGCATTTGCCAGAACACACAGATTGCCAGTCCGGGCCTGCCAGACTGCAGGGTAGAAGTCAGCTCTATGCCTGGCTGCTCTCTCCACATTGTCTACTCTTCTCCCATCACTTCCCCTTCCTGTGTCCATAACCTTTCTCATTACTCCAGCCAGTGCATATTAAAATGAACATTTAACATTTCAGGAATGGATGGAACAACATTACAAGGTCCATATTTTTTAAAGCATAGGCAATGAATAATGAATAGCGATGGGTGAATTTCTCCCGTTTTGCTGAAAAGTTTGTGAATTTCCCGCATAATTCGCAAACGGTGAAAAATTCGAAAGTTTTCATGAAAAAAAACGTGCAATTCGAACATTTTCACTAAAAAATCAAGCAATTCGAAAGTTTTCACAAAAAAATCTAGCAATTCAAATGTTTTGACGTAAAAATCAAGCAATTTTCATGAAAAAATCGGAAAGTGATGCTGGGAAATTTTCACCGGCAAATTTTCTCGGGAGATTCGCGAATGTATTCGCCGGCAGCGAAACGCGAAAATTTGCCGCAAATTCGAGCCAGGCAAATTTATTCGCCCATTACTAATAATGAATATTTAAGAAAGCTTGGATGTCCATCAAAATAGGACAGGTAAGCAAATTAACATTTTAAAGTTCTAAATTATTTAGAATTTTAATTTCTCTATTTACTAAATTAAAGCAAAGAAAGTATGTTTACCAAAGACATGGACTTTTTATTTTTTTGTGACTTTATTTTTAAACATATTTAGTTATTGTATTAATGGCTAGATTAGTGAGGCAATAGATATTGTTGGACTGCAAGACTGAACATTGAACTGCCTCATTCTAACCCATGGAACACTCTACTGGGCTGCTTGAAAGACATCTACTCAATATAATTGCTTGTTACTCTAGCTAGAAGATTTATGATTATTTTCATTAAAGCTAAAAATGGAATAGGGACTTACATTGATTGATTACCATTTTGATGGATATATGATGACTGCTACGTTAAAGTTATAGTATGCATCTCAGATCTATGGGAGGGAGGGGGATAATATTCCCTAGCTATTTGGGGAAGGCATTTTACACTACATACTGATCTTTCTGGGGATGTCTGACCTTTGTTTTCACTAACTCCTGGAGTTATAAATGGAAGATTAATGTGACTTTCCATCTTTATAGCTCATGGCAGAAAAAGGGCTAAAACATTAGCAAACATAGTAAAGGACGCCAAAAGGCTTAGTTATGAACTAGGAGTAAGATTTAAAGTTTGAAAATATGCACAAAACGCTATGTTGTCTGCATTGTTACTTTCCTCTTTTGTGTCAGGTTCAAATATAACATGGGGCACAAAGATCTGTGCCCAACTGTAAGAGGCCCATTTATAAAAGTCTGAATCTACCTCACTATTATCCAAAAAAAAAACTCAAATCCGTACAGCTTTTGTCGGCTTATTTATTAATACACTTTCCCCGAAAATTTTGTTTGCTGGAAAAAATTGTGAAAAATAAAGGTTTTATGAATTTTTCAGAATTTCCACCCGAAAACCCAATTTTTTCCGGATTTTTGCCCGAAAACCCCGAAAACTTGCACGAAACCCAGCACAGATTAAGAAATCTTTGCCTCTTCTCCCATTGACTTATATGCAACCTAGACAGGTCTGAGATGCCGGAAAAATTCATGTTTTTTTTAAAAATTTTGATTTTATACAAAAAAAAAAGATTTTTTTTGGATTTTGGGCATTTGGAGTTTAGTAAATAACCCCCTAAATGCATTGCTGGTGGGTGCAACTTGTGTCTGCCATGAAACAGGTGGCAAAAGAGTGGGACATGAACATCCAAATAGATATTCCATTGCAAAACGTAATTGTAGAAGTGCAGTCCGAATTTCTTGCAAATACAGGGTGCATTGGTAGATCAAGGCAAGTTGGCCTACAGGGCTCAATTATTCTGCAAAAGGGGGCAAATTTACTTACCTCCGAAATTGTGCCAGCAACGGCTTCGCTGACATCGCAACACTTCGCCAGGAGTAGATTCCCCAGGACAACGCTAATTCACTAAATCTGAAGTTGCGTCCAGGGCGGCCGACGCTGGCGAAGTTGCGCTACTGTGGCAAGCAAAGCAAAGCGAAAATTACGATCTTTTGCAGCCTTTCACCCTGTAAAAAGTAAATGACACCAGCGTTTAGAAAAATTTTCAACTATTTTTTGACCAAGTCCTATCTATTCTATTGTACTTCGCCTGGTCTGAGCTGGTGAAGGCAAGTCTGCCACAAGAGGTAACGTTCAGTCAAATCTCAGTCTTAGTGAATTAGTGCAGTTATGTTCTTCTTGCACCCTACTGGCGTTAGGGTGCAAAGTACCACTAGAGTCTATCTCCTTCACTACGAAGTTACGCCAGCGCCCGTTAGTAAATCGGTGAAGTTCAGAAATGACGTCACGCTGGTGAATTTTCAGCAGTGTTAGTCACTTCGCCCTTTAGTAAATTTGCCCCAATGAGCTTTGCACCAGATACACCAATAGAGATTCAACAGGGCAAGGTGCAAATGCTGCACTGGAGATATTTTGGATACAAGTACTTACTTACCAATATCCCCTAGCAAAGTTGGATATAAATATGGCCCCTAGGAAAGTTAAAAAAGAAAAAAGGTAATTTGAAAACAGAATAGTTTTGACAACTGCTCTTGTGCTATTTACCACCTATCTTTGTAAATCCAACCCAGTCTTTTCAGTTAACTGTGAAAGTTTTACAAAAGGAATGAAGACAGTCCCAAAGGTTTCATTTTAAAACAATTGTTTTGAAAGTATAAAATGTGGATTTAAGGTATACCTGATACTAGTTATAGAAATAAGTTAACAAAATAATAGTATAGCAAAAGAACAAAAACACATTAATCATAGGTAATGATAAGCTGTTAAATATACCCTTACTTCAGAGCTGGCAAGAGGATAAAAGCCTTTTGCATTCTTGAAATCTGATACTGTTTAATTTTATGGTAAAAAATCTTATCTACTAAAATAGGGATTGGTTGCCAAGGAAAATATCTGAAATAGCATCTCTAACCTACAAATAATTGTATCAGAAGAGTAATCAAGAGAGGTCATTAAAAGAGTCAAAGCAAATGGAAGTCCAAAACATTTAAAATTCCAGACATGCCTAGTCTGTAAGTGTCAATCACCTAGATTTAACCTATTAGAGATGCCACTGTCATACATATTATAATCAAAAATAATTTTAACATGTATTAGTCTGACCAGTGTAGCAGCCAGCGGGTTAATGTGCAATAAAATATTTACATCATTTTTCTTGTAACATTGGCTGACACCACCAATGAGTGCCCTGCTTCATTTTAAAATGCCACAAATAACAGATTTATGGATTTCTCTAAATACATTATTTTAGCTTGACAGCATTAATCATTCATGCTCCTTTCCTTCATTTCATTTTTTTCTACCTCCGACGGATTATTGAAACAGAAAATAAGAACAGTAAAGGCTGTGAGGGGCATAAGGATTCCAAATGTCAAGTTTGTACTTACAGTTGTATGTTCATAGACAGGGTCAAGAGCCTCGATTATTTGTATATGTACACAGTGGTACTACATGAAAGGTTATGCCACCTCCAGCTATTTTCTTACAGATTAAAATAGGACTGATATTCACCTCCGCAGTCAGCTACTGACATGGAACAAGGAAACATAAAATACTACGAGTTCTTGTGTCAGGACCTAAAATATGAAATGGCTGATTGCTAGGTGTAGCTGTGGGCAATGGCACATATTGCTGTGTAAGCCCTTTAAATAACATCATGTTGTTTCTGATCTGCTGATTTTAATGTAATCCAAAAAGACTACTGAAACACCTTGACAGCCATGCATTCTGTTTTCTATGAATACAGTTTAACTTGGTCAAGTGTTGTCGAATAGCATTTTACTGCTTTGACTTCACAAGCATACAGTAGTTTCAGACGTACAAAGGTAAAATACTGATTGTCACAATAACTATAGAGCAGAATGTTGACTACACATTAAAGTGATGCCCAATATAAGAGTTTGTGGTTCCTTTTGATTGACTTAATACACATACTGTAGGTGTGGTTTCCATCTGCATGGAGATAGGGGACCAGAGAAATGTAGTTGTCGGGTACTCACCTATCTTCAGGGAAATGCGGCTCTTCGGCACGATGTGTTCCAGTGACGTCACAATGTGTGCGCCGTGACACCGGCACAGGGGATTCACTGAATGCAGCGTATTGATGCAGATGACCTCATTTCTTTTGGCGCAGAGTTTCTGGGTGTTCGAACATCGTTTTCCTAGATAAACTGAGTAAGTTATTTCTGATTATTCTTCAACTTTGGTTTTGACCTTGCTATTGCCTGTTTGACTACGCTCCTGTTTAACCCCCTGGAACCCTGCTTGATATTTGATCTCCTGTTGCCGAACTCTGCTTGCCCATTTGACTACGCCTCTGTCTTAACCCTGGAAACCCTGCTTGGATTTGACTTCCTGTTGCCAAACCTCTGCTTGTCACTGATCACGTTTTCTCGCCTTGACCTCTGTTTTGGACTGTTTGGACTGTTTGTACTTTTGACTACCATTGCCGACCCAGTTTTGTCTAACCCGACTACGCTCCAGCTAGCACCCTGGGAACCCTCTTCCTGTGAATACTTCCATCAATGTGAGGCTGTCTGTTCCACCAGTGCTACTAAGTGAAGTAGTTAATTGTATCATCTGCGCTGACTGTCATATCTGCTGACTACTCTTCAACACTTGCCTGCAGTTGAAACTAAGGTGATTGCCGCAGCAGTATCCTGTGACGTCCTCACTACTCTTAGCTAACCTCACAGCTAACTCTGCGTCTATCTGTACTTCTACAGACACAAGACCCGCTACTTCACAGATCAGCGCATCCTGCCAGGAATCACAGGCTCCCATACTACACCTTCACTAATCTCCCTCCGTATCCAGTCGAGGGTGTATTGGTAGAGGAGCAGTAAGGGTGGTCTTCCTCAACATCCGTGGTCCCTCCCGGTTCGGTAAGTCTGACAGTATTGGATGATAGTTTCATAGTTAATTTAGATTGAAAACAGGCAATTTTCATCCATTCCATGATCCCTCCGAAAAACTGTCACGACCGGCACCCAATACCAGAACAAGTGGCAAGCACCCTGGTCTCGGCTCGGCTTCACAAGTAGTGTGACCACCGTTGGGCTGGGTCGAGGCAGGCGGATATCAGAATCGTCAGGCAGGCAAGGGTCAAAATGGGTTATCAATCAAGGGGTTAAGCAGGAAGAGTTGTCGTAGGCAGGCAAGGGTCAGGATACAGAGTTCAGAGTAGTCAGGATACAGGCAGGGTCAAACACGGATAATCAAGATAACAGAATAACAGGATCAGATGCACTAGGCTCAGAAACCACTAGAAACAGAGCTCTATCACGGGCAAGGGGCTATACACAGAATGGCCCTTAAATACCTTTCAAAATTCGCGCCAAAACATGCGCAAACGTGCAGGCGCAATCACGCCAGCGTGCCTGCGCCTTTAAGTGGCGTGCAGGCACGCCGCGCGTGCCCTAGATACAACATGGCCCCGGCGCTGGAGCTAAGGACCATGCGGCGGGCGTCCCCGCCGATGGTGCGGCAAGCGACCCCGCCGCATAGGTAATTTTCTTACAAATACTTTCTAGATGTTGTTCATCAAGTGCAATGCAAGGTCACAACGTATAAAAAACTGGGGCAATCTGCCACATTTTTTGCCTTGTATTAATCAAGTGAATGCAGAATTGCCTGCAATTGGCAGTACTGAATTTATAAGAGTAACCCTGAGTCCTCCAGTACCCTCAACAGTACAGCCTTGTGCCAACACTGAGGCAGGAACAGTGGGTTACCAGTATGCGCACTGGATAAGAGTGATGGTTGTGGGTTTTGAAGGATATGCAAGAGAAAAAGAGCTCTCAATACATTATTGGGCAAATTTATTAAGGTTTCTCCACAATTTTTTTGTTTTTAAAAAAGACTCAAATATTTAAGATTTATTATACCTCGACCCTGGTAATAGCTAGAATCTGAAAATACAACACCTACAACCTGTCGAGGTTCTGTAGAAGTCAAAGGCAGAGGTACCTGGAACCATATGAAAAGGATAACAGCCTGCTTTATGTTCATGTTTATCGTTCAAGTTTTTTTTCACCAAAAACTCAATCAATTCAGGTTTTGGAGTAGTGAGACTCAGACTTGCAGAATCGGGTTTTTGCTATTCTAGTTTTTTCTTAAGTAAAATACCATTCGAGTTTCGAGGTAATTAGAGTTCATTTGAGGTAAAAAAAAAATTATATCTATATCTATATATATCTATATATATATATATATATACTAGACATTAAGCCCGTTAAATTAACGGGCGCTAGAACATAGGCCGCCAGAGACGGTCCGTGGGGCACATGCGCAGTAGCGCAATCCCACGGACACAGGGACTGGACGCAGAGACACTTCAACTTCATTATATAGGAGATATATATATATATATATATATATATATATATATATATATATATATATATATATATTTACTCACACATATGTAACGTAACTAGTACAAGGGAATGTATCATCATAACATCTCACGGCAGGGCATTCCACAGCCTTATCACTTCAACTGTTTGCATTGCTTCAGGTGAAGCAAGTCTAAGGGGTGGCCTTTTATTCTTTGTTCTTTTTCTTGACAAAAAAGATTCCCTCTAACTGACAATAATATCCTCTAGCATGTTTGCAAAAAATTATGATATCAATTGCCTTTTCTCCCCCAGTTTGATGTAATCCCTTGCAATTTGATTGAACCATTCTCTTTACCAGTTTAGTTGTTTTTCCCTGCACTCTTTTAAACTCATTAATATCCCGCCTAAGGAAAGGAGGCAAAGTTATGTATGGAAAAACTGCACATAAAAAGACAAAATTGACAGTTAATGCTGGAGAAAAGCAAAATTATAAAGGGCTTAGTGTGGGTTCTGAATAATACTCACCATTAATATACGTGTTGTAAAAACCTTCTCCAAGATTTATGTCATGATGGAGGACCTAGATTGTTTGCTATGGAAGCCCTGATTCTTTGTGCTGCTCTACTAGACATAGTTAACGGTCACCATGTCACAGGCTAGTATCTAACCTTTTGAAGCATGCACTACATTGGCCTTAACATAGAATATAAAATATGAAGTGCTTTATTCATTATTCACCATATGAACAATTAACAGCAGAAGAATACTATTCAAAGTGCACAATACAGCTTATCATTGCTACCCTCAAAAGGGTTTTATGATTACTATTCCTTATATTTGAATTACTCTATTAACTCAATGCACTAGGAATTACTACTGCATTATCTACTTGAGGAAAATCAAAGCTGCAAGTGTTTGTGGGTTATCGTAGTGAGGAGCAAATTTTTGTTGTGAGGAGCAAAAGTTTTGATGTGAAAATTACACCCATAGACTATAATGGGAGAAAAAAAATTGTCATGTGTCAAAAGTTTGTTGCGCCATTTAACGCACGTCAATTTTCTCTAGTGTTACTTCCTTCCTTACGAAACTTTAACATACTTACCCTTACATCAATTTAAATATGGCGGTTATATATATATATATATATATATATATATATATATATATATATATATATATATACACACACAAAATACAAGATTGGTGCCACAGCACTCTTAGAGGTATACTTGCTGTACTTTACGGTGCTCCCTACCAGGGGCGTAACTATAGAGGAAGCAGACCCTGCGGTTGCAGGGGGGCCCAGGAGTGTAGGGGGGCCCAGTAAGACCCTAATTAATTAGCAATTTTAATATATCTTGGTAAAATAGGCCAACTTATAAATATTTTGGGGCCCTAAATTGAATTTGCTATGGGGCCCAGTAACAACTAGTTACGCCACTGCTCCCTACAATCGGAGATGCCGTCACATCCCTATACAATATAGAAATATGAAAAGAAGAAGCAGCACTCGTATATTGCAAAAAGATATATTACAAAGTCAGTGCATCACTTAGCAACGTTTCGGACAACACGTATGTCCTTTGTCAAGCCAGATCTCTGACTTTGAGAAAGGCCTCGGAGGAGGCCGAAACGTTAGTCTCTCATTTAAATAATATGACCATTTATATTGTCATAAGACCTGAGAGTGTGGATCTGTCTTTGTGGATTTAAATTGAAATTATTGATACTGCACCCAGGCAATTCAAACAAATGTATCGAGAGTGCTGGCTACCTTGTGGAATATATATATATATATATATATATATATATATATATATATATATATATATATATATATATATATATATATATATATATATGTCTTTATTAGTGATCTTTTGTTGGTTGGAAATTGCTAGAAGTTGGCACTTATTATTAAAAATGTCCACGGAGGCAAAATAAATACAAAAGAAATCTTCTATTGTCCTAGACATGAGCCTACCCTAAAACAAATGTAGCATGAGCTTCAAATGGTTAAAACACACATATTTAACAGTTACAACTATTAAATAGGGATGTAGCGAACCGCCGATAATGTGTTCGCGAACGCCGTTCGCGAACACCGGCAAAAAATGCGAACAGTTCGCGAACAGTTCGCGAACTTCGAACATCCGAAAATCGTTCGATTCGAACGATCGAAGGATTTTAATCGTTCGATCGAACGATTTTCGTTCGAATCGAACGAAAATCGTTCGATTTTAGCGATCGAATGGTCGAATGGTCGAACGATTTTGATGCGAACGCCTATTGGCGAACGTCGCGCGACGTTCGCGAACTTGCGGCGGACGCAAACAGCCGATGTTCGCGCGAACAAGTTCGCCGCCGAACAGTCCGCGACATCCCTACTATTAAACATAATCCCACATTAGCCATAGCCAGCAATTTGTCATTTTTATGACTTTTTTTATGACTCTTTTGGCATACAGGATATGATGTCACGGACATAATAATGTCGAGGATGTAGCTTCATCTTATCAATTCTCCAAGTAGAACCTGCAGAAACACTGATTGGAAATGGATTGGAAATTTGTAGTTTGAGAAATTTGCGGTCGTTCGCCTGAGCAAAAATCTGCCTGGCAAGACGGAACGAAACTTCTCTAGCGCTGAGCAGTTTTGCTAGCGGATTGGCGCCTTCACCTTCTAGTAAACTTGTCATTTTGGCGAATTTTCACTAAATTAGCCACTTCACCCTTTAGTAAATCTGCCCCATTGAGTGAAATTGCCTAGGAGTGGTTTTGTGCCAACCTGATGATAAGAATGCTTCTGCTGACACTGGAGAAGCACCATTGTATTTTTTAAGCCATAGGTCGATACAACTTTGGGGCTGAGTTGGGAAATATTCATTTGGATGGTAACCAAGATTTTTAAATAAAAAACATTGCACAGATTCACAAGAAAAAAGTATAGAGGCCACCATGAAGTGATGGGGTCATAAATGACTGATGTAGGCATTGAGATTATGGATTTTGGCAAGGGCCAGGTGAAAAGTTGGCTTGAAGTTCCATTAAGGACTAATTTAAAGGCTGATGTTCAGGAGTACAGTGTGGAGAATGGAGTTCTGTGCATCTTTGAATAGTAAGGACTATGACAGAGAATTCTATAAGTTTGCAAACCTTATGAAAGCATGTTTGTATTTGCCTATTTAATTGGTAAGATGTTTCCAGATAATTTTATTCTGCTTTTTAAACTAAAATGTAGAAGCTCGAGGAGTTTATTTAGGTATATGCTTGGCTCATATACAATTAATTCAAACAGTGTCCATTACTTTGGAGGGATCATACACATATTGTCTTATGGCAATTATAAGTGGGGTGTCAGTTGTAAATAACAACATGGATCTTCTGGTTGTGTGGATCTTCTGGTTCTGGCAGTGATTCCTCCAGCAGTTGTTTTAAATAAGAATATTTGGAGTCAAAACAGCAGATTAAAAGGGAATGAAAATGATGAGTGATGCAGTGATGTCCATGTGAATATTTTAAAAGGGACCAAGAAGCATTTTTAGAAGCAGGAGTCACGGACTATTTTAGAATTCTATTTTGAGAGGTATTCCTCTAACCCTCATCATGCAACTAATTACACATTGCTAGAGAATAAGCAAGGGGTTTACACTAAGGGCAAAGTTCATCTTTATAATTTGGGCCTTGATATAGTGTAAAAATACAGTTGCTGAAGGTTTGGAAAAGATTTAGTTTAGAGGAGGATGTGCTGAGAAGCCTGAAACATTCACTGGGTTCCAGTGCCCAAGCTTCACGCATATTATCCAAAAGACTTACTTTTTTAAAGAGAATATCAAATATTTACTCAATGTAAATCTTATCTTTATATACCGTGCCTGCCTTGCAATTTACCCTGAAAGTAGACAGCAGCTTGTAAAAATGCGGTACTGCAGTCCCAATAGCCAAAGTTTTACCTTATAAGAAACTTCTTCTAATGGCTCTGATTTAAATATTACAATGATTTTACTTCATTAATAATAATGATAATAGCCTAGCTATAATCTGATAGCGGTATATTAGCCATTTGCCACAGTTCTAGTTTCACTGAATATCAAGCAGGACAAGCCAGACTATTGAATGTATAAATGATATTCATGAAACCAAGCACTGCTGGGTATCTTGTGCTGTATTTCCAATAGAATCATTGTCTTTTCATAAACAAGAGCCCCACATCAATACATTAATCATCTGTATATAAAACGTATTGAATGAAAAACAGCACCTGGAAAATAAAATCAATGTTCACCAGTGGGCTGATTTATATGTCTTGATGTTTTGATCAAAATGCTGTGTTGAAGCATTTCAGTTTCTTTTTTTCCAAAAAAAAAAAAAAAGAACCTCATTCTGTGATAAGCAGTATTTACAGACACACTGATAAATATGATACATTTCCACATTTTATTGCTATATCTAAAGATAGCTTGAACGGTATGTTGCAGGATATTACAATACATTCCCACTAGAGTTGTGGGAATCAGTCCCTAGCTGATCTGTTGAGTAGGCTTAGAGATGTGTTCGGTAATGTGTTCTTCTGAATAGGCATGTAGATTTTAAAGGGCTGTAATTAATTTTAAAAAATAAAGTGGTTGTGTTAAATATTTGTAACAGGAAAGCCAAAGTAAAACATTTTCTTTCTCCCCTGATAAGTTTGTAATACAAAGAATACCAGCAACATAGAGCTGTCAGTGTCACTTAAAGTGAGCAGTAATTTAATTTGCAATAAAAGTCATTTTAAAGTTACCAATCCGATTAGGTCTTTGGGACTTTCTCAAGGTGGTATACATTTACTCAAAAAGAAACCTGACTACTATATAAAAATCTGTCTCTGTCTCTTTCTCTATATGTAACAGGTTTTTGGACATGGAGGTACTTAAATTAGACCCAGCCAAATTGGTTGCAACTCCTGGTAGTGCACATGTTACATGCAACTCAATGAGGTAGGCCCTCACTTTACTGTTGGATGAAGGGTTAACTGCACTGTATCCCACTACAAAACAGTTTGATAACTTGGTTCTTAAAACAAAATGATAACTTTTTACTGGACAGATGTTACACGATTTCTCAGCGGGTGCTGTTTCAGATGGTAAAAGATCTAATTAGTAATTGCTTCCACTACTAATTCACATTAGTTGTTATTCACACAAATACAGGCAACAGGTTTGCAACCCCCCAAAGGTAGTATTTACTGCCTTGGCAAAACAATCCCCAGTACTAGGCTAAGCTCACATTGGTGTATTTCTCCAGGAACCTGTCTATTCCTGAGTCTAACTGTATGAGTCCGTATACTGGTATACTGGTATACTGGCAGCACTGACAGCGCAGGGTACTGCCCCAACTGGCCTCCTTGTTGGAGCCTCTGGCTGCTCTATTAACTAAATGGAGAATACTATAGATGGTAGCCGCACCTTCTAACCAGTTGTTTTTCTTTAGGGTTGCCCCTTAAACCGAGAGTTAGAAGCAACTTGACATGGATGTGCTGACCACTCCTATATAAATATTTGGTTTGGTGCTCAAAGGAGAGACAGAAAGCGGAGTATATAGCGTCGCACAATCCTGAATTACCCTTGTGTTAAACAATGTGTCTGCCTGCCTGAAGCGATCAACTTGTATTGAAATAAATAAATAAATTATTATATTCGTGTTGTGCTCATTGCAATCATGTCTTCTGTGATTAACAGAACAAAATTAATTAAAGTGCATTTATAAACAGTTCATGGTGACTTAAATATTTAAAGTGCATGGTGCTTGGTTGTGAACATGGGAATGTGCTTGAACCTGCGGCTTGGACTAATTAAAGAGACATCATAAAAAGTAACTTTTATTTCAACTACTAAAAATTCATGGATAGAGAGGAGGTTAATTGTTAAAACCACTAAAAACAAGTAAAAATTCAGGGTGGAAATCGGATCTAGATTTGGTATAGAAAAGGGGTGACAGTAAAATGTTTCCTTTAGACTGTTCCATATCGATCTTACAACACCCGTTTCCCTATACTGGCTGATTAGTAGTATGGGAGTACGTTAAGGATAAATTAGCACTGTTGCAGTGATCTCCAAAAACGACTGAGCGAAGGTAAGTGAGGATTGGGGGTTGTGGGGAGGTGCCCCTTAAGTGGATAAGCGTAATGTGCCAGCCACTGTACAGTATGATGTGCGCAAAATTTAACTGACACTGTGTCCTCTCAGAGGCACCTAATGAGTTGTGGCCTATTCCCTAGACACTACAAAAGCGACACATCGCACTGACAGAACCGCTGAGCAGGACGTTCTGAGGATAGGTTCCCCCACCCAGAAATTATCATCCGATTCTTCCCCCCTGGTCCTCTAACCCACTGCGTGCTTTGGTAAGATTCCTTATAGTTCCCAAAATTTAAACCGCTAAGTTAGCGGCTGAGCTACTGTGCCTGACGCACGTTTCGCCGGTTAGGCTTTTTCAAAGGGAACCTATCCTCAGAACGTCCTGCTCAGCGGTTCTGTCAGTGCCAGTTAAATTTTGCGCACATCATACTGTACAGTGGCTGGCACATTACGCTTATCCACTTAAGGGGCACCTCCCCACAACCCCCAATCCTCACTTACCTTCGCTCAGTCGTTTTTGGAGATCACTGCAACAGTGCTAATTTATCCTTAACGTACTCCCATACTACTAATCAGCCAGTATAGGGAAACGGGTGTTGTAAGATCGATATGGGAACAGTCTAAAGGAAACATTTTACTGTCACCCCTTTTCTATACCAAATCTAGATCCGATTTCCACCCTGAATTTTTACTTGTTTTTAGTGGTTTTAACAATTAACCTCCTCTCTATCCATGAATTTTTAGTAGATGAAATAAAAGTTACTTTTTATGATGTCTCTTTAATTAGTCCAAGCCGCAGGTTCAAGCACATTCCCATGTTCACAACCAAGCACCATGCACTTTAAATATTTAAGTCACCATGAACTGTTTATAAATGCACTTTAATTAATTTTGTTCTGTTAATCACAGAAGACATGATTGCAATGAGCACAACACAAATATAATAATTTATTTATTTATTTCAATACAAGTTGATCGCTTCAGGCAGGCAGACACATTGTTTAACACAAGGGTAATTCAGGATTGTGCGACGCTATATACTCCGCTTTCTGTCTCTCCTTTGAGCACCAAACCAAATGCTCTATTAACTACCCTGAGTCTTTCTTTCATTCCTACAATGAACTGTAACAAATCTATCCTGGCACTTACTTCACCTACTGGAACTTACCCCTGTTCCAGGCTCTTCGGCACTCCACCTCCAAAAGAGACAGACAATGTGGTGACATCCCCTTTTCTAAACTAGGGAACCCTGACATCCCTTGGCTAAATACTGAAATACCAAATGACATGCTTCCCCTGTCAGCTGTAATACAGACCCATGCTCTAGCTTGCCAAAACCTTCCTGGGGACACCCTAAGATAAAGGTATAAAGGTTGGCAAAACCTTACCCGCCACCACATGCCCATAATAATGCATTGGGTTAGGCATGACTAAACATTTGTAAATACACGAAAAATAGGTACATCACTGCATTAGTTAGGCGACACATGGGGCAGATTTATTTACGGTCAAATTTTTTAATTTTTTTAATGGTCAAAACTTGAATTGTGTATAATACAAACTCATTTCAAATTTTAATTCGAATTTTAAGATTTATCAAACCTTACCCCTTTAAAATTGGAATTCAACTATTCGCCACCTAAAACTTGCCGAGTTCATGTATATGTCAATGGGAGAGGTCCATTGACCAATTTGAAGATGTTACTAGCTTTACAGACATTCGAGTTTTTTTCCGAGAAAAAACCCGATTTGAGTTTTAATTAAATTCGATTCAAATTCAATTATAGTTTTCAGGTCAGTTATTAAATAACCCCCCAATTGAATTTTGAGTATATTCAAATGTATAAGAGTTAAAAAAATTCACATGAATTCAAAATTCGACCTTGAAGATCCAGAGGGACAGGAATAATCTTGCTATATAAATAAACATATCCATTCAAGTATTTATCCTTAAATATGGCTAACATTTTTAATGATAGAGCAGGGTGCAAAAAAGGGTGCAATCCAACTCCTATGTACATAGAAGAATTGCTGCGAAACTGAAAGCAAGTATAGGGCTATGCTCAGTGAATCTTGCTAAATTTTTGGCATGGATGGAAGTGCTCTGAGCACTTAGGAGCACACTTGTGCGCTTCTTTTTATGATCTTCTAGGTAAATAATCTCTCAATAGAGTTTACTGGGTGTATACAGTCGATAGTAAAACAAGTTATATTATTACTCATATTTTTGCTTTTTTATCCTATTTGATCTTGATGGTCAGTTCCCTGAGCTAACTGTATTTGAAGTGTTTTCAACTTGCAGATTTAGACAATCATTTCTCGCCATGTGTAATAAAAGGCACAATTTTGCCTATGTGCAAAAACCCATAGCAACCAATAAGATGTTTGTTTTTAAACAGGTCACCAGTAAATGCTACCTGCTGTTTGGTATCTATAGATGATAAGAACTGCAGCAAACTTTGCACCTTATATTATATAAACTCATAAGTGTATAGTATTTAAAGTAAAACTATACATTCTAAATAGTAATGCGTGAATCTGACCTGTTTTGCTTTGCCAAAAATTTGCGAAAGGCGTTGAAGTCAATAGGCGACAAATGTTTTTTGACTCGCAATGTTTCTTAGCGTGCCACCATTTTTTTCACCCATTGGAGTGTACGAGTGTCATTTTCCCAGCGAAACTTGACTAAAGAATTTGCTCATCATTAAATTACTAAGTAAATACGTAGCCAACAGATAATTTACGTATATCATAAAAAGTGACCTTTTACAGATTCATAATCAATTGGGCACACATTATGGGGCAGATTTATTAAGGGTTGAATAGGAAATTATTGGTCAAAACTCTCAAATTCGAATTGTGAATTATCCAAACTTGGTTTGAATTTGAATTTCGAGATTTATCACACCTATACCCTGGGAATAATTTGAATTTGACTATTTAAACCTCCTGAGTTCATATAGAAGTCAATGGGAGAGGTCCTTTGACTAATTTGAAGATGTTATTAGCCTTTCTGACATTCGAGTTTAGTCTATTTAGTTTTGAATTCGATTTTAGTTTCCTGGTCGTTATTATTCATTCGAGTTTTAGATATTCAATTGTTTTCTTAATTAATCTCCCAGTCGAAATTCGAGTATATTAGAATTTCTTAGAGTTAAAAAAACTCACATGAATTTGAAATACGACCGTTGACAAATGGTCCTCCAAATGAATGCTTTTACATGTTCATTTTGTGAGTTCTGTATGTCACTCACTGATCACCTGAAAACATGTTTTAACTGTAACAGGAAGAAGTGTGAGAGTAAAACACACAACTCTTTTCATTTATTGGCTTATGTAACCTGGCATGTATGCTAGCCCTTTGTTTGTATTTGAACACAGGGTCCATACAAGCCCTATAGGTCTCATTTATCAAGTGCGGGGTTGGGCACAAAAGTGAAAAAATATTTTTTTTGCATCCTTCAGTGCTCTTGAATTGTAGATGTCAAAGCAGATTACTTTTTGTTTGTGCAATCTAAAGGGATGGTTCACCTTTCAAGTAAGTTTTTGTGTGTTATAGAATGGCCCTTTCTAAGCAACTTTTCAATTGGTCTTCATTATTTATTTGTTATCATTTTTTAATTAATTGCCTGTTTCTTCTGACTCTTTCCATCTTTCAAATGGGGGTCATTGACCCCATCTAAAAAAGAAATGCTCTGTATGGCTAAAAATGTATTGTTATTGATACTTTTTATTACTCATCTTTTTATTCAAGCCCTCCCATATTTATATTCCAGTGTCTTATTCAAGTCAATGAATGGCTGCTAGGGTAATTTGGAAGTTAACAACCAGACTGCTGAAATTGCATACCAGAGAGCTGCTGAACAAAAAGCTAAATAATTCAAAAAACACAAATAATAAAACGTGAAAACCAATTGCAAATTGTCACAGAATATCACTCTCTACAGTATACTAAAAATTTACTCAAAAGAGAACAAAGATGTGGTGCTGATATACTTGTATCTGTGAAGTAATACAAATGCAGATTAATTACTTTTCCCACAGTTTCCACCTCTATTTCCAAAAATAGCCGAGCCTTAAGCATAATTCTTGTAAGTTCTAGGTCAAAACATGTCAATCATCTATAGTTGCCCTATATACAGCATATCCATCTAGGGTAAACATTCACTCAGGAAATAAATAACACGTACCTTGTGGTTTTACATGTATCTAAAATAACGTGAGTCCTGATTTTCTTGCTTGGAGACATGGCAGTAAGTAAGAGCATGTTCTGTATTATAAGAGCATTATAAGTAAGAGCATGTTCTGCAATAATAAAACAGATCCTGGGGGGATCCAATGATTATGATCTGCTTTGGGGCAGCTGTATTTGAAGGACTCTGTTTAAGGCTGTGGCACTCTGTCAGATCATAATAGAGCTTTTTTTGTTGTTGTCCCACTTAGAAAGTTATTTTATGTGCCTGATCAGAGCCATGCTATTTTCATTCTAAAAAATGGGATTGCTAAGTAATAAGGTTATTTCTTAAGGTTATATCTTAGGAGGAAACACAGTCTGCTAAAGTAAAATATTTATTAGGACACATCCTGTACAAATTTGAATTTTTCCAATCTACTGTATGTGAATGCATAGTCAAAAAAAGCCTTTTTTTGTCTATTTTCTCCACCGCATGTGCAAGAATTGTCTGTTCAATTGCAAATTCAGCAGTGAACATCTGTGATCATATTTGCAGTACAGTGTACTTAACTTTTTTGCACCAAGATTTTGAAAGTCAAATATTCTTAAACAGATTTTTTTTTTCTGCTTTCTGTTCATTTTTAGCAAATGTGAAGCATGCATTCATGGAATTTACCAAAATGATTCCAGTGTCCTCAACCCAGACAAGCAATTAAAGTGACTAACTTTAATACATGAAAAGTATAATTTTGCGTGCTTGACTAAAGTGAATGACAGTCTTTGAATGAAGAGTCTCTCACGGGAGTACCTTTTTCTCTCATAAGAAAAGCTGTACAAATGTTGATTGTTTCTAAATTCCATAATAGATTGGTAAATTGTACCTTTCATACGGAGACCCTTCAATGAGGAATGACGTTTTTTATGAAACAAAAGCTTTTGAAGCTGTATAGGTTTACATAGTCATACTGTAAGGCAAAATGTGCATGGGATATGGTGAGCCATAGGATATCTGACTAGACTAAGTGGCTTTTGCTGTGGTCCAATGGCACCAGCATCAGAGTTTTCAGGAAAACAATTCAATAGTGAATGCATTGTATGTAAAACAGATGCTTTGCTTTTGAAATTGTATGTGATGATCATTTATCAAAGAACTGGATAAACAAGGATCTGTCAGGTGTTTATGGTCCTACGATTCATACCCTTTACCTGACCCCTATTATAGTGGCAGGGGCTATAGCTCTGAAATGGTCCTTGGCAATAAATGCAGATAAGTTCATTTTAAATAACATCTGCAAAAGAAAACATTCTGCAAAAACTTGATCTTTCTTTTTATTTAACCAAAGATAGATGAGACTCTAACATATGTACAGACATGGGATCCGTTATATGGAAACCCATTATCCAGAAAGCTCTGAATTACGGAAAGGCAGTCTCCTATAGAATCGTTTTATCCAAATAATCCAAGTTTATACAACTGTTTTTCTTTTTCTCTGTAATAATAAAACATTACCTTGTACTTGATTCCAACTAATATACAATTAATCCTTATTGGAAGCAAAACCAGCATGATCTTCTAGTAGACCTAAGGTATGCAGATCAAAATTACGGCATGATCATTTATCCGGAAAACCCCAGGTCCCAAGCATTCTGGATAACCGGTGCCATACCTGTATAACAGCTATATTTGCAGACACCTATAACCTACATTATGAAGTCACATGTGATCTTTCAAATTGTTGAGGCGTGGGTGTTGGTTATTATAATAATGTGAGCTTTAAGTAAAGAAAAAAGGGGATGGGGAACCACTGACTACAGTTAATTACTCATAGTAGTAATCAAGAACAGTTATGTGTTCCATGGGGAAACCCTGACACACCAGTATATGACTTACATTACTAACATCAGTGATAAACTTAACCTACAGATAATTCTTGTGCTCCTCTTTCTGTGGTCTACAGTCTACACATTGACTATACACTTTTTACATTATTTAATCATGAAATTCACTGTCAAGAATTGTTTTGTGTGATTGATATAGTCCCCAGAGGACAGGGAAATAAAATAAGAAGTTGTATGTTTAAATTGATTTTAATCTTACTTCCTGACCATATGGGAATGTATGTTGCCAAAGGGGTCAGTTTGGGGGAACCATCCTGGGAACTATTTGGAACAAGCAGCTGTCTGTCTGGATCTGAACAATTGTATCAGCAAATAAGGAATTCAGAGGAATCACAGCTCTTCGTCACTTTCTGCAAATTTGATCACTAACACCAACAATACAACAGTATTTGGCCACCCCTATAGCAACCATACAGTGGCTGATTGATGCTAAAACCTTGGCCAGGGAAAATAAAGAATTAATATATTTGTATATCCGAGATATATATATATATATATATATATATATATATATATATATATATATATATATATATATATATATATATATATATATAATATGAAGCACAGATTTTCTTTTTACTTTTAAAACATACCTGTAATTCATCTATTTTAACCACTTTTGAGCAATTGTAATGTCTGCAGTAACTGTTTTTTTATTAAAACATTTCATTTAAAATGTTATGTGTCAGCACAGTGTTGAGGTGGTTAATTTTGGCGGAATATTTTCCTATATAACCACTTGGCATTTAACTTGAAAAATGACTTTCTGCTTCACCTGTCAGAAACCCAACTCCCATCAAATAAGAAGGGAAAGGTTTTTTTTTTCTTTCTTATTTCAATTTCCTGATGCATACATAGACTTTACTTGTTCCATATTTCAACAGTTTAGCAAGGCATGTACATGTTTTTGTATTCACACCATGCTCCCTACTACATGCTACTACAACACCCCTTGCTGTTTAAAGGGTAAAGCGATGCACAGATCTTTATCTTGAGGTTAGAAAATGCATTGCAGAACATGACTTATCAGTTCCCAAAATTCTGCAGAACATCTAACTTCTCTAAAATGCTTCCAAGTTCACATAGTGTCATACATGAAGTTTTTCTTTAGTCAAGATGTAAGATGTTTGTACAGTAAAGTAGTAATAAAAATAATTTTGTCTAGGCCTTTGCTTTAGTTTTAGTTTTCAAACAACATATATTATTTTGTAGAGCTGTGGAGGTGAGCAAGTCTCTTCCTGAAGTGGGGGGTGAACATTAACTGAAACAAACTAACTTGATCAAGGTACTGGTCAAATTGCCTTGGAGTCAGCAAGGATGTTTTTTCTCTCATTGAGGCAAGTTGGAGGGGCACCAGATGTTTTTTTTAACCTTCCGCTGGAACAACTGGCAGTTTGGTAGGCTCAAGGTTTTTTTTATCTGAAAAATTTGAGTTTTCAAGGGTATTTTTCAGTCTAAACTCGAAGAAAAAAAACTAAAAAATGTTGACATTTATTATACCCCAAAGCCGGAAATAGCTCAAATCCAAAAATACTCCTACTTACACCTGTCAAAGTCATGTAGAAGTCAATGGCAGGGGTCCCTTGAACCATTTGAAGTTGTTTGTAGCCTTCAGGATGTTTGGGGTTTTTTCCAGTGGGCTTTGCTCATAAACTAGATCAAATTGAGCAATTCAAGCTTTTTTTTCTCCAAAAACTCAATTAACTTTCTGGGTTTTTTTTTACCCCAAATTCACTGATTTTATTTTTTTCCATTCTGGTTTTTTTCATAAATTAGAAACCATATGAGTTGTTCATTCAAGGTATAAAAAAACCTCACAAACCTCTAAAACGAGACCATTGTTAAATAAACCCCTAAAAGTTTCAACGCTATGGACGTGTATTACTGTGTTACTATCTACAGTTGCTTTGCTCATAAACCTGTTCATTTACATGAACTGTTTTAACTAGCATAGTTGCATACATTGCATTGTCTTTCATCAAGTCACTTGATTAACTGTTTGATGTTTTGTCATCCATTTCAATAATACATTTTTGCTTCCAATAGGGTAAGTATTTACATAATAACAAAATAACAAAAACAAAATGTAGTGTTGTAATGTCAATAATTCCAACCACTGGAAAGCAGAGGGCATACAAATCAAGTAATATGGATAATAGTATTATGTGCCACACACCAACATCTTCTTTTAATACTATGTAAAAATAAAGATTTGGTTTTGGTTTTACTGTACAGGTCTGTCTGGTCTAAAAGGGTCAGCGTAGTGTGTAATTTACAGATACCAATGTCTATGTTTTATACCCAGAATGCTGCATTTTCTGCATAATTGTGGCTGTGCAGTGAGTTGTACAAATTGCATTTCTACCACATGCATGTGCAAATTCCATTTGTTTTGGACAATCATAAGCAAGTTACGATCACAGTGTTTATGGGCCGACTTGGTCACAATTCAGCAGAAGAAGCAGGATGGACATAATGGTGCTTATCGCAACTATACGCAAGTGTAAGGAGTGTGTTTGGGCACAATAACTTTGAATGAATTACATGAGTAAGCATCCATTTGAGCATGACCACACTTAAAACCTCTGCCCACACAAACTGTAGGCAAAGGAATGCTGCCATGTATTTTGGTAAGTCTTCATCTTTGTGGCTTCCCAATGGTTGAAGTTTCTTCATGGCTTGCATCTGGTTGGTAGGATCAATAAACAATTCAATCAGAGAATATTTGAATATAAGGCTACATTGTAATTGCTATAATTGTTCATTTTATTTCTTGTACATGTTTTAATTGTAACCGTCAGGGAATAGTGTGTGTAATAAAGTAGTAAAGTATACTAACCCCTGAACTCAATTTACCTTTAGTTCTTAAACTGGCTGCTAGGGCAAATGACCGTAGCAAACAGTTGTAAACTGTAGAATGGAAAGCTGAAGGACATAAAGTTAAAAATTTAATAAATGGAAACCCATTTAAATATTTGTTAGAATGTCAATATAAAGATATTAAAATGTTGAAATGAATTGGAATTTTACATTATTGCTACTAAATGCCCACATTTGTGGTGCTTTCTTGCAGGGCAGTTGAAAAGAACACATACAGCTTTCTAAGCAAAATCTCCCATTTAGAGAGTAAGTGGTGTTAAAATTGCATGTACAGCTGTCTGTGCCAAAAACTCATATGAAAGTCAACTCTTTAATGCATTTGTTGTTAGGTTCTAACAGCAGGACACCTAACAACATTATTTAGAGGTGTTTTCAATTATCAGATTTTATTTGCCACAATAGAATTTTCTTGGCTTTAACACCATTTGCAGAGAGCATTTTAAATTAGCAGATTTTATTTATCACACCAGTAGACATTTGACTGTTACACTTCTTCTACCTTGTTTATTTGATTCTGCTTGCACAAATGACAATAGCATTGTGCAAATAACATTGTTGTGCAATCACATTTTAAAAACGATACTTTTTTTTTTAAAATAAGATATCTAACTTTGGTCACTGTTTTTATTATTTTTCTATGATTTTAGCCTTGCAGCATTAATAAATCAAAGTTAAAATGAATCCATTATATAACATTACAACAGTTACATTTGAAGCAATTTTAGACATATGCTTGTCACAGAGGCTAAGATACTTATCAACCTATTAAAGTGCAGAAAAGGAAAGATCATAGTCAATTAATCAATCAATCCCTGAGGTGTCAAAGGGCACCTAGAAGGCAAATTTCATGTGCAAAAGTTCACTCAGCAGTGCTTTTTAGTAACCCTTCTCAACAAGTCTGCAACACACAAACTATAAAGACGGCAGCTATGTAATGTCAGCAGAGACACAAGGTTCAAAAGAAGTTCACAGTTCATTCAGTCTGACCCACAACCTCCTTTCAGTTACTAATACAGTCACACAAATTATATTAACATATTCAGTCTAAACTGGTAGCAATAAAATGATTTAAGCTTACCATCAACACTAAAACCATAAAATGTTCTTAATTTTGTTCTTGGTTGTGATAAATGTGTTGGGAAAATTATTTTGGTTTTTCTTAATCATCATTTGTAGCGTAACTTTTCTCAAGAAAAATGTTTTGTATTGTGCATGTATCCCATTGACTTTGTTGGTAAAGCAGCTCAAGATTTTTTGAGAACTGTAATGTTTCCCTTTGGTTTAAATGTATCTCACTATTTTGTACTAGTCCATATTGTTTATAATAAATCTAGCAACTCCAACTACTCAAAAAAAAACTACTTACTAAAATAGTTGAGTTGCCCCCACTAATAATGCATACCTCCCAACACTTTGGAAATAAAAAGAGTGGGGAAAGGTTGGCACACGTAGTGCGTCAAAATATTTTGGACCACGCCCATTTTGTGGCTACTCCCCCTAATTACCAAGTTCATTTTACAAAATCTGTCAGGCTATGAAAGTTTGAACATATTTGTTTTTTTTTTTTTTTTTCAGTTTTACAGTTTTGCTAATGAAGGTGCATTGCCCTTTAAGCTGTGAGTCTAACTTTTCCCAAGGGACCTGTTATCTTATAATGTTACAATTACTTATTTCCTTATCTTGAAATTGTTACAAAAGTATCTTACAAGCAGCTGTAGCTGTTCTGGGCTCTCTGCCAAAAGTCAATTAAGTGAGAAACTTTGTTTCTTTTTCTGGCTGTTCAGTGCAGAGAAAAACGGGCCTTTCCAGTACAAATGAGGGACTGCAGGTTGAGCTGTCAAAAGAGGGACTGTCCCTCTAAAAACAGGACATTTGAGAGGTATGATAATGCCACATTTATCCCCAACACTTGTGTTGATGAAAATGTGTATAAATATGGTTATAATACTATAATTTATCACCTTCTGATGCCTGTCTTTCCTGTTCTGCACCTGTTGACTGGAGACACCTTAAGCTTTCACGTTGGCTGTATAAAGTTTTACAAAAAATAGTAGTGTAGCAGGCTTGGTAGTTTGCCATCTTGCATCATTTTAGTTTCTATTCTCTGTTGTGACACTGAGCATGTGCAGTTGAAGCCAGGTCTGGATTGGCTTTAGCTCTACATGTTTTCACAAGGAAATCATAGGGAAGAAGACCTGAAGTGACCTGAAATGGCACCACCAACCCGACTCCGCTTCACTTTTTATAGCCAGGTTAGCGTATATAACACTTTTGGCGTCTCCCATGGGGTTCCCATGTGGTTCAGGAAGGTGAGAGGAGGGAGGACTCTGGAGGGGACATGATCTTATAACTGGGTTTTGTTCTCTTTTAACCAGTGAAGGTAACTGCTACTAAACAAGTATACATCTTTGCATATCCACTTTAGACTCAAAGGATGACAAAGCTAAGTAAAACCTCAAGGTGTGAGATTTAGGTGACTTGGTTGATGGAAACAGGGATAATTCTGACTTTTATTTCGTATTGTTCCAATATTATTCGTATTGTTACTTTGTTTAACGTCTGTTTTATCTGTTCATGCTAGTGATGGGCGAATAAATTTGGCAGGCACAAATTCGCCGGCGACAAATCTGCGCGACAAAATTTTTTTTATAGCGCATCAGAATAGTCACACGCATAAAATTGTTCAGACACCTATTGAGTTTAATACATTTGAACAAAATAGTCGCTCATATAAACATTTTGGATGTTTTGTTACGCGTCAAAATTAGTTTGATGCCCATTGACTTCAATTCTTTGCGATTTTTTCGCACAGATTCACCCATCACTAGGCCCTTTCCTATTTATCCTCCTGCCTGTTTGCTAGGGTAAATTGCAAAAAGATTATTTAAAAAAAAGACCTTTAGATTTACTTTATTGTAAGTAATTTAACAGAAACTTGTATAGATATCAGAGTTATAAAGAATAATTTTCTCATTGTGGGTGAGAATATTTTAGCCCTGGAGGATTGTAGTAGACTAAACACAATGAATTGTAGTTGAAGATAACTAAGATGACATGTGTAATGCAAAATAAACCTATTGTTAATGTTTAAATGTTTTTAGAAACTGTAAGGCACAATTCTTCAAATGATGGAAAGTCCAAAGCATTTCATATAATTGATTCAGTACTATTATTTAATTTATTCTGATCAGCATACCAAAAATGATTACCTACTGATCTCTCTTGATGGGCTTTTCTCTCTGTGCTTGGTGATAGGCTTTCCAGACACCCATCCCCTACCTGTGTGCCATGGGTAAATAAAAACAGTCTTGTTTCACTATGAATCTCTACATTATGTGAGTTGATGCTTGAAGATCAAAGGGGAACCACTTCCATCACCATTCACTGTTGTTGGTATGTTGTAGATATTAAAGTATAGTAAGGTGTAGGGCCCACCAACCCCTATCGATCCATTCCAAGAAAATAAAAACAAAAAATGTTCCTCAAGACCTACCTCTGCTACCACTATAAAGTAGTGCCAATATGAAAATGGCACCCACCATTTGCTGTTATTGGGATTAATGCCCTATAGCAAGCAGTAGACTCCAAGGGGGTCAGTCACTAACCTCACTACCAAAATATGACCCCTCATCTCCTACTTACCAGTTGGGGGATGGGATGGTTTATTTGTTGTTGGCATACTGAGATTGGAGGTGGCATTATTGTGAGTTATAACCCCTTGATAAGTCTTAAAAGGTGTGCCATGCTAAACAAGAAGGTGACATCCCCTGTACAGTATATAAAAGGAGCTTATGAACTTCAGGTAGAGCTGTAATTAACTCTCTTCAATTCAGACAGTAAATATAAAGCTCACAATAGTATTGTGTAGGAGAGCTACTAATCTGTAAACTTTCAGTCCTTAGTCAACTGGCCACATATAAAGTCATGGACTGACTTTGTACACTGCTTACTTTCTGATTTGTGCACCCAGTGCTCTTATACAACAATTATGTACAATTATGACTTTGCCATGATTGGATGATTAGATTACAGAGCAAGAGACCAATCATAACACGGTTATTTATCAGTTACAGGTCTTTGGTTACTTGCTTTCTGTGTTAAAGCTTTACAACATTCAATTAGAAATAAGGATGGTGCTATGGAATGTTTAGGACAGGTATATCACTTAAAATGCAACCTGTTTATTAGCATAAGTTCACCCACAGGGTCCCATTTTCATAAGCATATTCCTACTGACTGTTTTAGATAAGTTAGAAACAGTTTATTTAGGGATGAACAGAACATTTTGTCACTACGTTGCATGCTGCTGACACTGTGTTACAGAAAGTGGTTGATGGAATCTGGGATTTCAATATCAATGCACTAATGTGAGCACCTTTTCTTTCGAGTACTAGAGGAAAATGTCACTGTATATCATATGCAAATCCACAATAGAAAATACTGCAAGGGAAGCAATCCATCTGCTGAATGATCTCCACTTTTGGTATTTTGGTTCACACAGTAACACAAACCACATTATACCAATAAGCTATCTAATGAGCCTTTTACTGCATTTCTGCCTTATCCCAAAGGTAAAGAGAAATCGTGCCGCATTTTCAAAAATATCAAGAAAACATCATTCGCTCTAAAATGCCCCTAAAAGCAGGACTAAATTGCCAATAAAGGCAAGATAATTGCATCAGCATGGATCAGAAAGCCTTTCTCAGAACTAAAGGAATAGTTTACAGTATGGAGAAACTTGAATGATCCAATGTCTATTGTACATTGTCAAAACAGTATCAGGGAGTTTTTACCTCAGATTACTCCATAATCACTATTGCACATCTTTATTCACAGGAAATTTATCTCAGTGATGTACTTTTGCAGCCTCAAATGTAATTTGATTGAGAAAAGTTATACTTCAGCAGCTGGAAGGGATTGATTGAACCTCTTTTTTTCCTTTCTTCTTAAAGGTTATTTAGAAAATGCAGACTTTAAAAGCTTTTCTTTTTTTAAAGGAATGGTGTGATTTGAATTCCTATTTTTTATGTAAACATACTGCTCATAGGTTGTAGGGACTTAAATCTAAACAGGGATGATGAGGTTTAAAGTGGTCCTGACAACCAGACATAAAAAGCTGTATGACAAATGTTCTTTTCAAATTTAACATGAAATCCATTTTTTTAATTCAGCATCAAACTGTCAATCTGTCAATCAAATATTGACAAATATTAACTGTCAATCAAATATTGCCTGCCCCTCCTCTATGCCTTAGGCATAGAGTTGGGACAGGCAATTACCGTATATACTCGAGTATAAGCCGAGTTTTTCAGCATCCAGAATGTGCTGAAAAAGTCTACCTCAGCTTATACTCGAGTCAGTGGGCAGTAGCTGAGATTGCAGTAGCTTTTAATCATTCCTATACCAACAGTTCACTTGGGGAGAGACTGCAATATCACACAGCGCCCTCTGTTGGTTATATGAAAGAATAACAGTGCGCCCTCTGTCGATTATATGAAAAATTAACAATGACTGCAATATCCCACAGCGCCATCTGTTGGTTATATGAAAGATTAACAGTGACTGCAATATCACACAGCGCCCTCTGTTGGTAATATGAAAGAATAACAGTGACTTCGATATCACACATCGCCCTCTGTTGGTTATATGAAGGATTAACAGTGATGGAAATATCACACAGCGCCCTCTGTTACCATCAACTTTGCAAAGAAGTCTGGTTGATTGCTGGGGGGGTCGCTTTGGCGGAATGTGCGCCGCTGGGAGCAGGTCTGTAGTTGTGTCTAGGCTTATACTCGAGTCAATACATTTTCCCAGTTTTCGTAGGTAAAATTAGGTACCTTGGCTTATACTCGGGTCGGCTTATACTCGAGTATATACAGTACTTTCACTTTCCATTCAGCACTTCCTAGATGTCACTGCTCTGCCCACATTCCCCCTGTTCTCGTCACCATTTAATTGTGTTACCAGTGCATGAGGATGGACACCAGATCACCCACTCTGATGCACAAACAAGATTTTGAGATGATGCAAGGCTTGCCTTACTAACAGTGTCCACAAAATGGCTCCTGCCTGCTTGTTATAATTCTGAATTCCCAGATGGAAGGAAACAAGATTCAAATAATTTGTCAGTGTAATTAAAGTTCATATTGTTTGACTAACATGATAAAATAGGATGTTGAATAATTTTTTTGGGTAACAGTACCCCTTTAATTCAATGTCGTATTTGATTTCACCTGGTCTAAGGTTATGCATGGATGTGTTGTCCTGTTGCTGCTTGAGGCAAAAGAAAGACATTAGAAGAGGGAGCATGACAATTTATGACTTTGCTCTTTAGTTATAAGTAGTAAAAAATTGTGCTAGTACCATCACTATCTGTAGTTCTAATGGCAACAGAGAATTGTGACCTGGTATTTTGGACCAAGTTGGATTAGTAATATTGGCTGAAAACCTCATGGAGGGAAATATTTGCTGTCCATCTTAAAAGCCCACAAGACAGAAAGGTTTTATGCATGTTTTTTATGAATACAATGTTTTGCAAATACGTTTTCCTGGGCAAAAAAATGTGTGCATACTGGCTGCATATATTGACCTATGGTTGAATAGGGCAGTGTCATGTATCATTTAACATCAGTTGTATTCTGGGAGCTGAACATTTGCTTGGCATTAAAGTTAGTGTCCCATGTAAGGGCAGGGTGATATAACAGTACGTGGGGCACCCAGGCTTAGTTAGGTACAGTAAGCATAAAGCATGTTGCAAGGGATATCTCTCCATTTGGCAAGCAGCTTACAATAATCACATAGTCATTTTGGAGGGTCCACCTGGGGAAATGGACTTTTTTTTAAAAAAAAAAGTGCGAAAACAAGTGTCTTTTAACGTAATTTTTTGCACCTGTAGCATTTATTGATAAAGTCAAAGTTCTTGGGTTTATATGCCTGTTGGGAAATTATCTTCATTCTTCCGTAGGTCAAATATTTAGCGTTATATGAATTATGTCACTAATCCGTAAATTTTGTAAATTGGATAATAATTACATAATGATATGTACAGTTTTGTTTATGGCTGTACAATTTCACCTTCACCTGCATGTTTCTTGCTGAAGTACAAGTAATAACTAATGATGGAAGAATCGGTGGCGTTTTGCTGGAAGATTCGCAAATTTACAGCGAAATTCATGAAATGGCAAAAAATGTATAAGCGCGACTTATTGGTCCAAATGGGCAAATGTCCAAATGTGTTCTTAAGTCCCAGCCTTTGTCCCTACTTGAGGAATCCTCTGGATCTCCATGCTTTTGCAGGTCTCAGGGTATCTGTTGATTTCTTTTGCAAGACAGCACTTTAGGATTACAGCTGGAGCTGTTTGCTGCTTTTTCAGTACATAGTTTATTTGTACATAGGGTATTTTTAAAATCCTACTTTGAAGCCATGTTTTTAACTTAAAATTAGGCCTTTTTAGAAAGAAGTTTTATTACATGCTCTTCGCATTGGTGCAAATTATAAAATGCCCATTTTATTCTCCACTGGTAGATGGGTTGTCTAACAGTGGCTCACAATACCTATGTTAAGGTATATTGCCTCCTTTAAGTATAAATTATATTTTAGTTCGGATCAAGCACAAGCTTATTATTATAGAGAAAAAGGAAAACATTTTTATAAAAAGGGAATTATTTGATTAAAATGGAGTCTATAGGAGCTGGCCTTCCTGTAATTCAGAGCTTTCTGGATAAGGGGTTTCCAGATAATGGATCCCATGCCTGTACTGTATAATTATCTTTTTACGTAGTACCATCAAAAGCAGGTGAAAGGAATAAATGATTCCAATACACTGCCATTAGTCTTATATTTGCAGCAAGGTGACTAAAAATATCCTTGTCTTCTTCATAGCATTACCACCAACTATTTCTACTTAATTGTGTGCAGAAAGTAACTTAAATCACACATTTCTCCATCCTTATTAAACAAATGAATGTCAAACTGATATAATATTTCATATTAAATAACTAAAACAAGTGTTACATTTTGTCGCCTGCAGTTTTCCTATTTCACAAAGCTTTATTTTCAATATAAAAATGTCTGTGCTTTTTATTAATAGGTACAATTCCAATACAATATTGTGCGATGTAAATTTCCAAGTAAAATTAACATTATTTGTCAGTTATCTGCAAAGGTATTTCCTGTGCATTTAATTGGATCATTTTGCGATGAACAGGTATGCATTGCAGTTAAAATGTAAGTACTTTCTGAAGGGGTGATTGCAGAATTCAGGGAAAATTTATGTAAATGAATATTTCATCTGATATTATGGTGCCCCTATTTCATATCTATCCATTTCTTTCTATCTATATATACAGATGATGTTTGTTTCCACCGTGTAAGTTGATTTATATATAAACAGATATATATAACGAATGAATCCAGCATTTTGTAAGAAATCATCATAGGAACATGTGCATTGTTACCAACTACAATATGACAATCGTAATCTTCAGATTCCACTTTTGTAAACTGTCCTGTGACTTTGTCCCAGTTTGCTTTGAACTTTAGCAAACTCCATATCAGAGATGAAATATTTAAAGCTTTCTATCAGTCACTCCACATAAAATGCAGATTTTAATGTAATGGGTTTGAACTAGACAAAACATATGCAGATCATTCTAAATGCAAATAACGGTTTGAATGAATGGCACCGAGTATCATGGGCTTTAATTTTCCTAAATGCTGGCAGTGATTATATCTGTAGTAACAATATCCCACCTATTGCAAAGTAATTTAAAAATGTAATACTTTAATCTTTGCACAGCAAATCCTTGACTAAAAACAGAGAATGCATGATCCTATTAATTTAGAGCACATTTATCATAAAGAAAATAACATATCTTAATAATTCAGGTGCACATTGTCGCTTCTATGAATACCCCTGTCAATCTGCATAATCAAGTTTTAGATATAAGATAATTTTTTAAATGTTTGTTCCGGCTGTTCTCAGTGTGCTATTTTACCATCATAGTACACAGTTTAATAGCTTTGGATTGAGAGGCTTACTGTATCAAGAATAAGTCTGTTGATCTCAAACGATGACTAAAACTCAAAAAGAAAGTCACCTCATTTTTGCTTAATTAATGTGATGCTATATGGACTTGTTTTAGAAGACTTTCGTAATATTTGGCTCGATCCCGTACTTGCCCTTTGCAGAGCATTTTATATGGAGAGAAAAACAGATTTGCATGGATAAGGATGTAAGGGATAACAAATGAATACATCACTATTTCCTATTTACATACTTGTAAAGAAAAGTGGCAGTTAAGAGGTAACCAATTTCTAACAAACATTATGTGGCTCATTTATTAATGTTTTTTTCAGATGCAACAAGCTCTTTGGCGGGCCCAGTAGTTAAGAATCTTAGGCTTGCAACAGATTCTTGGATAGTCTAGGCCATGCTATGTGATCATCAAAACGACTGACAAAAACAGCCTACTTCACTATACCAGTTTTCACCCTAAACCCCTGAGGGATTCACTACCCCTGAGCCAATATACAAGGCTGAAACGCATAGTCAGTGTTGACAGTGAATTACAAAAAGAGAAAAGTGAGATGACTTCCCGGTTTATAGAGAGGGGTTACCCCTGTGATGTACTGGGCAGAAATGAACAAAAGTTACAGAACAAGAGCAGAGAGGATTTGCTCTGCCCTGTAAAAAGAGAAACACAGAAAAGTGACAGACTGATGTTTGTGAGCAAATACACTACAGCCAGTAGGCAGGTAGGCAATATTATTCGCCGACATTGGCATATACTGCAATCATGTCACCAGGACATACCCTCTTTCCAACAACCGCCCATGCTAGCATATAAACGGGGGAAAAATCTCAAGGACCAATTGGTTAAGGCTGACATCGGCGGTAAAGGTCCCTCTAAACAGCTGTTTTTACAAAACCCTAAGTTTGGGACGTTCCCTTGCTTGCATTGCGTTCAATGTAATTCAGTGACCAAGGGCAATATCTTTTATCACCCACACAGAGGCAACAAATATGAGATTAAGAAATACTTCACATGTGAATCATCGTTTGTGATTTATTTATTGAAATGCCCTTGCGGTCTACTCTATGTTGGCGAAACCACACAGAAAATACGGGATCGTATTTCGAAACACAAGTCCACAATACGTAGGGGGTTGACGGCATTACCAGTCCCAGCACACTTCCATTCTGCACGACACTCTATCAGTCAGCTCAAATTCCAGGTTATTGACACGATAGAGACACCCAGGAGAGGTGGCAACAGGTTACTGATGTTGAAAAAACTAGAAATGATGTGGATCCACAGATTGGACACTATCTGGCCCTGAGGTTTGAATAGGGAATACACCCCAGCCAATTTCATTTTTTGAGGTGAATATTATAATCCTGTGTACGTGTACATATGCATAGATGTTACATAGCTTGATGTTTCGAATTTAAATTAACACTATCTCTTCTCATTTTAGGCTATTAAGGATCTACATAGAACACCCTGAGTGCTGACAACATATCTTGCATATCATAAGGTGTCTCAGAAAAAGTGCTGAGTGCGATATGCAGAGTGAGTCACATTGGCGTCTCAGGTATGTTAGACCACAGTATGTTAAATTAACATGTTAGATTCCAATGATATTGCAGAAATAACAAAATAACAAATTTTTGTGGCAGTTCCCATTATGAGTGGGTTTTGTTTTACCTTGGATACTTCTCAACTATGTTGCAACTTCTCGCTACAATGGACATGATTTGAGACACAACGGATTCTTTGTTACAATGATTTTTATCCTTGGATTCTTTTTCTCTTTTTTTGAGACTTTTATTTATTCCATTCATTTTTTGAGACTTTTATTTATTCACTCTTTGTTTAAAGACACTTTTTGAACTAATCACTGCTTCACAACTGTATTGTATACTGGATGAGATTTAATATTTATGTATATAACAATGCTGATGTCACGGAAAGGGGGCCGGACATGTGGTCACACCCCCTTCCTCACTTTAAAAGAGCATTGTAATGTGTAACACAGGGCTTGAGAAAGGGCCTAGTAGGCTCGAAACGTTGCCTTTTTGCATATGGGCTTAATAAAATAATTCTTTTTGAACACAACTACAACCTGACTCAGTGTGCTACTGGCTTTCTTTTTTATGCTATGTGATCATGTGTGCAAAAGCAAGGGAGGTCGGATGTCAATGGGGTTCCAAGACCCCAGGCACAAGTGCAAGAGAACTAAGGGTCGTGGGTGTGTATGTGCCTCCATCCCTCATGAACACAGTGTTGCCAAATACATGTATTGCTGTATTTATAGGGCAGCGGCAGGTCTCTGTGCAGGTACCCTGTTGAAGACACCCCGTTCTATTTTGTAAATGAGCCTTAAAATGTGCATGTCTAAGTAGAGGAAGATATTGGGCTATTATCCCCATGTATCAGTCACAATAGATGTGTTCGAAATTCCAAAACTGAACAAAGTCTGAAATTATCTTAAAGGAAAACTATACCTCTTCCTGTTACAGTTAGAACCTGAATTCCTGTCAAGTGATCTCTGAGGGAGCACATAGGCCATCACAAAACGATGGCTCATGGAAAAAGATGTAAAAATCAGACTATTTAAGGATTTGTATATGGCAATTTGGTGAAGATTTTGGAATACGTCACCTATTAGGAAATAAATTATCTGCTGGTTAAATTTATTTTGTGTTATTTTCCATAAACTCTCCCTTACTACTAGTGATTAGTGATGGGAGAAAAATTCACAAAACACATTTAATTCAATGTGTATCAGAATAATTTTGACGGGCAACAATTTTTATAAGTGCGACTTTTTTGTCCAAATGTATTCAAGTTAATGGGTGCCCAAATAATTTTGATGTGCGACAACTTTTATGCGAGCGTCAATTTTTACTATTGCGCCAGATTTGCCGCAGTTTCGAAAACATTTGCAGTCAGTGAAACAGGCACATTCACTGTGAATCCATGCCTGCCAAAATTATTCGTCCCATCACTACTAGTGAAAAAATTTGAATCGAGTTATCAGCAAAAAAAAAAAAACTTGAATAGCTTAAATTGATCGAGTTTTCAAACACAAACCACCCAAAAAAAAACAAAAAATCATGAAGACTACAAACATCTTCAAATGGTTCAAGGGACCTCTGCCATTCACTTCTACATGACCTTGAAAGGTTTTAGCTGGTGTATTTTCAGATTTAAGCTTTTCCCAGTTTTGGGGCATAATAAATCTCAAAAAAATTGAGTTTATTTTTATCCTGAAAAATGTTAGTTTTCTACTGAAACTACCCTTGAAAAACTTAAATTTTTCTGGAAAAACACCTTGCTAAATAACACCCTAAGCAATGGGATTTGAGCACCCAGATATTACTTCTTGGTATTCAGATTTATTATTAGTTGCGCCTGTGTTAGTAAGCTAGTAGTAAGATATAAACTATAGATGGTACTATTTGCTTAAATAGCAACAGTTGACCAGAGGTAATGTAAAAAATCAGACATGTTTTAGAAATTGGCTACATGGAAGCCTTTTTTTTTCTATTGAAGAAGCAGTTGTAGCATAGTGGATAGGAAGTTATCTAACAATGTAGGGTCTGTGTAAAGCAGTAAACTGAGTGAAAAATACGAATGTGATTTTGCCTTCCCATTGACTCCAATGCAAGTCAGTGAATTCTGATACAAAATGAAACATGGCAGGTTTGCTCTACACAGTCAAAAAGACTTAAAAGTAAGGAAAATGTATTATTGGTTGCCCAAAAGTGGAAAATGGGACAGAAAAACACCAATTTTTCACTGTTTTTCAAATTTTCCTGTAGTCTTGCAAATTTTTCGGCCAAGCGAAACATGACAGATTCTCTCATCCCTACTTACTACAACACTTTGGTGCATGTGTTTAAAATATGCGCATGTGACAAAGTAGTGTGACTTTTCCCCAGATACTGTATAAGGAAGTAAGGCCAATAGACTGTTTGGGGGTTATTTACTAAACTCTGCATTTATCTCATATTTTATAAAAAAAAAAAAAAAAAAATTCCATGCCCAATTTGACCTTATTAAAAACCCAATAAAATCAAGCAAAAACACAAATCAAACAAAAACACAAATCTTGAGATTTTATCTGACTTTTTCCCCGAATTGTGATATAGATATATCTATATCACAATAATTGAGATTTGTGCCTCTCCCATTGACTTATACAGGACCTTAACAAGTCTGAGATGGCAGATTTTCGGATTCTGGCTTTTTGCAGCATTGGGGTATAAGAAATCGGGAAAAATTCAAGGGTTTTTTTTTTCACTAAAATTTTTTTGCCCCAAAATAGTCCAACCAGATAAATAGATTAGTTAGGTTTAGTAAATAACCCCGCTAATGTCAGCCATTTGAAAACAACACACTGCACGAGTATCAGTGTTCCCACCTGTGGGAAGTGTAAACCTTTGGAAGCATCTAAAACAGGGTGCAATATATATATATATATATATATATATATATATATATATATATATATATATATATATATATATATATATATATATATATATATATATATATATATACTAGATCATCAATGTCACAAGGGGGTTAAAACCAAAATCTCTGTTTTAAACCCAAAGAACTGATTTATTAGAATTTGAGAAAATCACAATTGTAAATACTGTATACAGTATTGTACTCGAAATATTGGGAGTAAAAGCAGCCAGGTTGGCCAGTCAATGGGAATTGTTTGGAAAATTTCAAACAGCTTAATTTTATTATATTTCTTGTTGATTAAAATAGTTGACATTTTCAGCCTCACTGAACATAAATGGAATAATATAATTTTTTTTGGGCATGTGACTGTTCTATTTGTTCTTTTTCTTAAATATATTAGAATTTCAGTACAGAAGACAGCGATTGCAGAAAAAATCTTGTGTGAGCTTTGTAATTTTTTTTCACAATTGCAATTATTTTTAAATCTGCGTCAAAGGGTCGGAAGTGGATTGGTCCCTTGTGGCATAATTGAATTGGTTATTTCAAATGACTACACTATCTGGACTCTATGCTTTGGGAATGGTGTGACTTGTTCCTATTGGCAACTACTCCTAGAAAAAGTTTGTACAGAGAGTGACTACTAGCCTATGAGTAAGTTCCCCATCAGGCACGGAATGCATAAGGCTGTCCTAATTATTACTTTTTCATTTTACAATTATTATTACTACGGTTTTCACTTTTAGTGGTCCTCACATTTTAGTTGTTTGCCTTCCAACACTATTTTCAATTCAGTTGTTTATAGATAGTTCATCAAAAATACTTTTTTTTAAATTACTTTCTATTTTTTATTTGTGACTGTTTTTCTAATATTTAAGTTTAATGTTTCGCCTTCTTATGTCTTTCTTAAGCAGCTCTGGGAGGGGGATCAGCTACTCTAAACTGTCAACTGTAACCGTTAACCGCAAACTGTTCTAAATTGATACAGTAGTTGAAACATTTCTTATATTTACTTCTGAGCTGAATCCCTGAGTTAGAATTAGTACAATAGTTACTAATATTCCACAGATGTTGCTGAGAAATATATCAACTAATGTAGCAAATTGTAACAGAATCTGCACCTGGATTATTGAGCTGCTAGACTGAAAGACCAGTGACAGAAACATTACACTTTAAAGGGATACTGTCATGGGGAAAACATTTTTTTTTTTTTAAAAATTAATCAGTTAATAGTGCTGCTCCAGCAGAATTCTGCACTGAAATCCATTTCTCAAAATAGCAAACATTTTTTTATATTCAATTTTGAAATCTGACATGGGGCTAGACATATTGTCATTTTCACAGCTGCCCCAAGTCATGTGACTTGTGCTCTGATAAACTTTAGGCACTCTTTACTGCTGTACTGCAAGTTGGAGTGATATCACCCCCCTCCCTTTTTCCCCCCAGCAGCCTAACAGAACAATGGGAAGGTAACCAGATAACAGCTCCCTAACACAAGATAACAGCTGCCTGGTAGATCTTAGAACAACACTCAATAGTAAAAACCCATGTCCCACTGTGACTCCTTCAGTTACATTGAGAAGGAAAATCAGCAGTCTGCCAGAAAGCATTTCTCTCCTAAAGTGCAGGCACAAGTCACATGACCAGGGACAGCTGGGAAATTGACAAAATGTCTAGCCCCATGTCAGATTTCAAAATTGAATATAAAAAAATCTGTTTGCTCTTTTGAGAAATGGATTTCAGTGCAGAATTCTCCAGGCGTAGCACTATTAACTGGTGCGTTTTGAAAAAAAACATGTTTTCCGATCACAGAATCCCTTTAAACTTCAAAAAGTTTAAAATAGGAAGCAATTGAAAAAAGTCTTTATGTCAGGTGAACAATCTGAGAACAACTGAACTGAAAAAGGTATTTGGAAATTCCATATGAATGTTACAAAATATCCTTTTCTATACCTTCTTTCTATGGCTGTGGAATTTTGACACAACATAAGCGTTATATCGTTTTTTAATATTGCCAAATTATCACAAATGAACTACTATATTATGCAGTTTAATCACTGCCATATTTACTCTATTTGCTCTACACACCCACAAACCATTAACCTTACACAAGCACAACACCCTCATACTCCTCCTGTGTCCGTAACAGTAACTCAACACAGAGATGCACATCCATTACACATCTACTTTCACACAAATCTTTAGGTGGAAAATAGGATGGGGTCAAGTTCCTTGGCTGTCTACAGAGAAACACCTGAAGGGGCCAGATGTCTGCCAGAGACATCTGGAGAACCATCTGCTACAGCACATGGGAGAAATATCTGATTGCATTTATACACACACACATTGCTACAGCTAGACTGTACAATGCCCTCTGTGGCTTCATTGCTGAGTTGATTCCCTCTAAAAACTGTGACTTTGTATTTTTTTTATAATGGGAACAAATTGAAGTTAAATAAATGAAAAGCTACAGTAATACTTTTTATTAGCCATTTATTCACCATCTATGGCTGGTGGCATTTTTTCATTTAATCTATGTAAGAAAGTTTCTTATCCGTGTAGGTGTATGCCATTCTAGGGAAGAGAATGCAATAAGTATACAAGCAGTTGTCCCACAAGCAGGTAGCAGTGAATCTAAGCGAATTGTTTTGTCACTCAGAAACGATCTAGTACATAAGACATTTTCAGGAAAACTAGAAAAGCTGTAATGAGGTAGCAATCCATGCTAAATATTTTAAATAAGCAAATTCCTTCCCACTGTTTACAAACTAACCGTAAAGAAGGCATTTTATCTTTGGGCCAAATACCACACAACATGCAAACTCTTTGACAAATCTGTCAGTAAAAATAAAAAGTGGCTGCTGTTTTCAGCAGATATGACAGACTGTGTCATAAGCAGGAACAGTGACAATGACAGAATATGCATTGACAAAGAAAACAGCCTTGTTGTCGTCACAGAAACCTTTAAAATATATCCCAAAATCTCAACACATGTCACCATCCGCAAGATTACAAAACATAGGCCCTGCTTTTGTGACATTTATTTCAGTATACGGGATAATGAGAGAAATATACTGTAGGTAGATACTTGTTACGAAAAAAGAATCACAGCAGAATGAATGTGTAGTCTATATCATTGTAATACTGGCAATGTATATGTTTATTTTCTTTAAAAAGGCAAACAAATATATTAAATATAAATAAGGCTGCACTGGAAAGGGTTTGACAAATTGTCTAGAGACATCTATTAAAAGATTGCATCAACAAAAACGAGTTAAAATGAGAGAACCAGCCAACGCTGCCATACTCCTATAATGCCGGCAAAAAACTATTCTTGTAAAGTTTTTATTCCCCTTGTTTTAGCACAAGGCAAAAACAAATGCCTGGAAGGTTCATTCCAACAAGCCTTTTTTGTTTTTCAAAACTGGTCTATTTTTATATTTCCAGTAGAGAGTAGATTGCAAATCACTGTCTCTTTTGACTTGAATAGCTAAACCAAAATGGATGGCATACTGTCGCACCCCTGACTATTTTTACAAATGAAACTTATTATTGGTTTAAATTATGATTGAACCTTTTCAAATGCAAGTGGGCAGACAGACAGTTCAACCAGGTGTAGTGATGGGCAAATTTATTCGCCAGGCATGAATTCGCAGTGAATTTGAGTGTTTCACCGCTGACGAATAAATTCGGCAAATTGCTGCAAAATTCGCCGGCAACATTTCCGATGGCGACTACAATTTTGACGCTGGCTTCAATTAAACTTATGCCCATTGACTTTAATTCGCATCAAATGACACCGGAGTCGGAATTGACGCCGGCATCAAAATTCGTGTTTCGCTAATTGTTTGCCCATTTTGCGGGAAATTAGCAAATTTCATGGCAAAGCGAAACGGGACAAATTTGAACATCACTACCCAGGTGCAGTAATGTTTAGCACCTTGGGGCTGATGTTTATTCTTCTGTGTAAAAATAATTCACAGAAAAAATGGTGTAATAAGCTGTGTAAAACAGATTAGCCACAATAGTGCAAGCTAGAACGCTATATTTATTCTGCAGATTGCTTTACCATATCTGAGTAAACAGCTCTAGACACTGTCTCTGTTTGTTTAGGATAGAAGCTGATATTTAAGCTTGGTGTGACATCACTTCCTGCCTGAGTCTCTCCCTGCTCACATACAGCTCTGAGCTCAGATTACAGCAGGGATGGGAGGAGGGAGGGGGAAAGGAGCAAACTGAGCATGCTCAAGCCCTGCCCTGGAGGTTTATGATGAAAACAGGAAGTCGGGTACAGAAGCCCATGTGTACACAATAAAAGGAAAGAAATGCTGTGTTTCTTTTGACAGAGGACTCAGAGCAGCACTACTTTGAAGGTTTACTGGTGTATTTATATAGACCTTTCTGATAAAGCTTACTTACTTTTAACTTTTACTTCTCCTTTAACGCCACACAAAAGCCAGATTTTACGCAGATATTTTGCACTGCTTAAGACCTTTTTAAGTAAGATCTGGCGGAAGTTGCTCAAAGAAAAAGTGTGTGAAAAAATTATGCCAACTATAAACTGTTTTTTACACCACATAATTCTTTCTGCCCCCCAATGTAGATGTTTGCTTTTAAACAGTTGACTAGTCAATGTTGATTGGCTGCTGAAGGTGAGTAGAACAGTAACACTGTAGACATTTTAAATATTTCATTGGAAAACAATTATTTTTTGTTCAAAATTACGTGATTTTTGAGATGTAGAAAAATGGATTGAAATATTTTCAGGTAAATAGCTTGATTTTGGTTGATTAATTGTCAACCCTTAATGAATCTGTCCCTTAGTCATCATCCCTACTCGATTGTTTGTAGACATAGTGATCCATTTGATCGCTTCAGGCCTCTTTCTTCCCCCTTCAGATGTTAAATATGCACACACCCCCATCAAAACTCTCCGTCTTGTACTGCCTTCCATCTAAAGCTTTCTACTTGCACCTGAAACCAAAGCCTTCTAATTGCACTACCCTCTTCCAAAGCCTCATTCTGGCACCTTTGTCCCTAGACTATCTCTTACCTCAAACTTCCTTTCTGAACCATAACCAGAAAACCAGGTTACCTGTATAAATGATGGAGCAATGAGGGAGTGCTGAGAAGGATACAAGTCAAAGTTTGTGAAGGAGCTTTTACTCGCTGCTTTCAATGGGTAGCACATATTAGGAGGAGTGATGTCCTAAAATGTGCATAGCATGTGAGGGGTTTCTTCTGTATCACACCCAAAAAGGGTAAGAAAGAAGCTAATGAATGCAGATGTATTAGATACCATTTAAAGGAATTGTTCAGAGTAAAAATAAAAACTGGGTCAATGGATAGGCTGTGCAAAATAAAAAATGTTTCTAATATATTTAGTTAGCCAAAAATGTAATGTATAAAGGCTGGAGTGACTGGATGTCTAACATAATAGCCAGAACACTACTTCCTGCTTTTCAGCTCTCTTGGTTTACACTGACTGGTTACAGTCAGTCAGAGACTTGAGGGGGGCCACATGGGTCATATCCGTTGCTTTTGAATCTGAGCTGAATGCTGAGGATCAATTGCAAACTCACTTAACATATATGTACTATGTGGCCCCCCTTCAAGTTGCTGACTAACTCAGAGCTGAAAAGCAGGAAGTAGTGTTCTGGCTATTATGTTACACATCCAGTCACTCCAGCCTTTATACATTACATTTTTGGCTAACTTACTATATTAGAAACATTTTTTTATTTTCACGCTGAACTGTTCCTTTGACATGGTTATTGAATCCAGTATCTAGGTAGAAGTAGAATCTTCATATTCAAATATGAGCCATACCCATAAGGAATTAAATAGGTTGCTAAATTAAATCAAACACTAGCTTTCTTATTTACCATCTGCTAATGTGAGTATAGCCATTTGTTCTCTCACTGCCTCTGCAAATAAAAATAGTTGACCTATGTTTTGCGTCTGCTTAGTCATAAAGATAAGACGACATAGTATCATTATTTAATATGTTACAATTGGGAAAAACATTTGGATATAACGTTGCATAGACTGAAGGCCAAGATCAGAATTGTGATTACATTTCACACACTGTAGGTCTCTGTAGCCAATGATATATTTGAAAATATAGTGCTATGCATCTCAAATAAATATTAAAACTTTTTTTGCTTTTACTTTTTTTTGGCTCTCCAGCAGATCCTTTAAAGTATATATGTTAGTTAGAAGTAGAAGTGTCAAACCCACTATCAGGCGTGTATATAGAGAATATTATCTCAATCTATGTTTTTTGAAAAGGAATGTCATGTAAAAACATTTCTTGAAAACCTAAGTAGAAGGTGTTCTTCAACAATTTTTCCATAGGATATAATGAACAATGTCTGCTTCAGAAAAGGAAACACTGTATACATAAAAAATCTTGCAGAAAAACCTGAAAAATAGGAAATAGAAGGGTTAAAAAAAATCAAAAAACTGAATTTTTTTTTATTTAGACACAATTTTCTTACTTCAATATTTGAAAAACATTACTGATCTCTAATAATGTTGGTCCATTAAAAATTGTTAAAATAAATATAAAAATATTTACATTTGAACATATTACAAGTTATCTAATAGTTTAAAATTGAAGCATGCTGATTCGTGTTTATACATAATTATCATTAAGCAGTGACAACAAAAGTTACATTTTCCTTCCACTGGTATATCTCCAAATTCTTTACTTATTATGACTAGGCCCAAAGCAAGATCAAATGAATGTCAACAATAACTTTTGGTCTGATTTATCTTTGTGTAGATTCTTATACCAAAGTCAGTAAGATGATTACATGTGAGGTTGCTGTACGGATCCTTTTGAGGAAATAGGCCAGAATCTAACTACAGGTATTATCCAGAAAACAATTATCCAGAAAGCTCCAAACTACAGGAAGGCCATCTCCCATAGACTTCATTTTAAACAAATCACATTTTATGGAAATTATATATTTTTTCTCTGTAATAATAAAACAGTACCAAAACAATCCTATTGGGATGATTTAAGGGGGTTATTTCCTAAAACTTACAATTTTCTCATAATTTGAAAAACTCAACTCGACCACTCCCACACACGATTTTACCTTTTTTACTAATAAAATACAGTGAAACTTCAATTTAACATCCCCTGATTTAAAGTTTTCCCTTATTTTACATTGTTGTTTTGTGGTCCCACCTATATATTATGCATAATACATTTCCCTGATTTTACATTTTCCTGGATTTTACACCATTTTTTTCTGGTCTCCTGAAAAATGTAAAATGGGCGTTCTACTGTTACTCATAAATTTCGTTTGGGGAAAGTCTCGGTAAAATCGTTTTATTCTTCGGATTTGACTCCTGAATCACTCGTTTTTTTTTTGAGTTATAGCCCGAAAACCCTGATTTTTTTTATGAAACACAGCACAGACCATGATTTCTTTGAATTGGAAAAGGGACATCTGCCATTGACTTCTACAGGACCTTAACAGGTTTGAGATGGAGTCATTTTTGGATTTGGATTTTTTTCTGCTTTGGGGATTAATAAATCTCGAAAAATTTGAGTTTCTTTTTCCTCTAAAGTTTTTTATAACTTTTGGCACTAAAAAAACTCGATCTGTCAAACTCAACCTTTAATAAATAACCCCTTTAATGTTTAAATGATTTTTAGCAGACTGAAGGTATGGGGATCCATATTACAGAAGATCCCTTATCCGGTACACTCCTGGTCCCAAGTTTTCTGGATAACAGGTCCTGTACCTGTATAAGCTATGCAAAAATGTAATTCTCCTATATCTTGTGTCCACTGGGTGACATTAAAAATGAGAGAAAAATATTGGCATCCATGTATTTTGGGTCTTTGATGTAAGTCATTTGGGCTAAAGTGCACAGAGACTTTTTAAAGACCTACTTTAAGAAAGACACAAAATAAAAAATAGGTACAGTATGCCCACTAATGAATGACCTCTAGTCCATCTGTTGTCAGATTTACAGTTACAGCTGCCAAACCAACTTTCTAGAAAGAAAATGTTAAGAAAACTTTTCAATAGAGTATGTGTAATACTTATGTTTATCAATTTTTGTGATTCCTAGTAATGAGCGAAACTGCCCACTTTTGCTATGCCAGCAAAACTGCAGACAAAATGCATTGAGCATTCTTTCTCTCTTTTGAAAGGGGTTGTTAGCATTTGAGTAAACTTGTAGTATGATTTAGAGAGTGATATTATGAGAAAAATTGCAATTGGTTTTCATTTTTTATTATTTGTGGTTTTTGGGTTATTTAGGTTTTTATTCAGCAGCTCTCCGGTTTGCAATTTCACCAATCTGGTTGCTAGGGTCCAAATTACTAAAGCAACCGTGCATTTATTTGAATAAGAGATTGTATTATGAATAGAAGAGGGCCTGAATAGAAAGATGAGTAATTAAATGTAACAATAACAATAAATCTGAAGCCTTACTGAGCATTTGTTTTTTTAGATGGGGTCGGTGACTCCCATTGGAAAGCTGTAAAGGGTCTGAAGAAAAAGGCAAATAATTAAAAAACTATAAAAAAAATAAATAATGAAGACCAATTGAAAAGTAGCTTTGAATTGACAGTTCTTTAACATACTAAAAGTTAACCACCCTTTAAACAAATTATGGCTGTGGTTAGATATATATCCCTTGAATAAATATTCAGATTAACACATGACAATAATCCAAAAACGTGAATGCAAGAATGCACATAAATGTCACATAAAAAATGTAGGTCCATTCTTACAAGTAAATAAGAATGGACTCACTAAGGAAAATACAGTTCATATGGCTTATACCAACTGAAAACCGACACAATTTTCTTGTTAAAGGATATGTATATATGTATGTATATATGTATATGTATATGTATATATATATATATATATATATATATATATATATATATATATATATATATATATATATATATATACACACACACTGTGGTAGCAGCTAGTATAGTATAAAAGGCATACTTACTGACCCTCTTAACTCAAGGTGTTTGTGTAATGCCTATTTTATGACATAGGCTGTCTACAGGTAGAACATAATTGTCAGCTAGTGACATCCCAATCTGCAGGTTCGTTTCTAAATGGAGCATATTTCAGCATTTATGCTATGATTTCTGCTACCTTAACGCAAGGCCATCTCAAGGGGCTTGTAGTGTCTAATTGTGCCTGTTAGGATTGACAATTAACTGGAAAACTATGGACTAGGTTGCTGTGAAATCCACACACTCCCAGCTTTTTTTCTCCTGCATATTATAAAACTTGCTGTGGATAATGGTAGAGACAAGGGACATGTAGGCAAGAGGGGTTCCGTTTCACTATTGACTAAAGAGCTAATAAATATATACACACAGTCAGGGAGTTCTAGCCTAGAAATCTATACACAGACGATTAGAGAAACTCAACAGTTTAGCTCCTTGCATGATTCATTAGGACTTTAAACAAATCATATCTGAGTTATTTGTAAGACTTCGCTACAAGCGGACAATGCAATGCTAATTAAGAAGAGGTCACAGGCAGGATCACAAGCATATAGTGCTGGTTACTATGGTGTAAATAGGAGTTTCAGGGGAAACGTGGACAGATGCAAAACGTCAAAGGAATTAAGATAATAAATCTCTGCCACTGGATATAAAAAAAAAAATTTTGCATTTGCTAGTTAATTAAGACTAATAGGATCTAAAAAGTGCATGGGTGCAGTGGGTAATTTGTTACTTTTTATAAATATAAATGTAATTATTATTTGAAAAATGATGTTTGCTGTATGCAATATATTCTTTGGACAGGAACAAAAGAAAAAGCATTATTGCAAATCGTTTAATTCTGCTGCCTTTACTGACCTATGTGTGGTATAGTAAAAAATTGTGTTTCCGAATGTGCAAAATTTGATTTGTTTAAAAGTAAGTACATCAGCAAGAGGTTTAGTCTCTTTTAAAAAAGACAACTGTTATGTGCTCTAAATGACCGAATCATGGATTCCAGTCAAAAAAGCAAAAATTTAAAAAGGGGAACCAAACACTGTTTATAGGTAGGGGTTATTTTCTGTTTATTTTTCCTTTTGCAATATTTTCTTTATACAAATTAGTGGGAGCTTGTCTGTGTGGACAGGTCTAGTTTTCTAGCCAATAAAAACCTTTTTCCTTAGATTTTTATCACATTATTCACTAATGTATTCATGTAAACCATTGAAGCCAAATATTAATTGATCCAGTTTATGACTTACCTCCACACACCAGGATTGTGTTGTGTAAATGCACTGGAAATGTATGTCCTCTTTCGGTCAATCAGCCTTGCTTCCCTGGCATCATGTCACTTTTCACATTGGGGCTCCTTTTCTCAGCTAAGTTGTGCTATATTAAAATAAAGATAACAATCCTTGACAGATACTAGTTTGACATGCAGGGGTTTCCAGCATGCAATTTCCCCTGTGTGGGTTTCTCTGTAGTGCTATGAAACAAATTGAATGTTTTCTGTTCTGATATGGAAACTACAAAGTAGGCCTGTCATATGGTTTAGGCCCAGGTTGATATAATGCTGCCTTTAAATGCATATATTTGTTAATAGAGGCCTGTCGCTTTGAAAAATAAATCTGCTTAACTAGCTCCTTCCTGTCTCACAATAATAATAATTTGCAAAAAAAAAAAAAAAAAGATTCTGTACTGGAAGCTTCTTGTTAGTACATAGTACATACAGGTTCTAAATTATAAAACAAAAGAGCCTTTATAGGAGTCTGCCCAGCCCAGAGACTGTAGTGAAAGTTTACTCACCCCACTCAGAACCTGTTTATCATATTAAGCTTTTAGCAAAATCATTTTATCATATTTAAAGAGGGAAGCTTTCAAGCCACCTTGAAGTTTCCAAGAACAAACTTCATGGACATACAGGATATGGGATGGATAATTAGATTCTTCTAAGATGTCTCTTAGTACAAGTGGAGTGATGTTTGATTGGTGCAGAATTTGTCATGCAGTAGGCAAGAAAAACCTTGGATCCTACCTTGGACACTGATATGCCGTACAAGCAATTTCTCTCTAGGTGGCCATTGAATCAAGACTCACAGAATTCTACTATTGGCTAAAGGGTATGCAGCTCCTCAATTTCTGTTAAAATGCAACCCATATACAAAAATAAGTACACAGCTTTTCTTTTATTACTGTTTTCCCATTTAGTGTTGCATCTTCTTTAGTTGGTAGTCGTTTTGTTTAGTAAAATTTTGCAAGCCACAGTGTTCTGGTTTTTCTGTGACATTCACTAAAAGAACCCATAGCACTACTATCCCTAAGCAAGGAAAATGCTTTTTTATGACACTAGGAACCACTAAAAACTTGTTCTAGCTAAAGAAGCAAAAGCATTGCTGGAAACCTAAAAGTGAAAATTAGAGTAGGAACTTGGGGCTGGAGGCTTCTTTATTTTTCTTACTGAACCATTCTGGTTCTATATCAGTGTGACTGTTAGAATAATCTGAGACAGAGTAAAATTTATTGAAAAAAAAATTGTATAATATATCCGTAACCTTGTTATAGGTCAGGACTCAGGACTGTTACTGGATAGAGCTTGTGCTGAATTTATGTTTTTGAATGACTTTTTTATGAGGAATCTGTTGAGCTGAATATGCAGATTGAAAATTGCAGCTACTCCATGTTTGGTTCCTTTGAAGTCCATGCTTAAATTACTGTAACAGTCGGCACCGAACACCAGAACAAACACCAGGCACCCTGGTCTCGGCTCGTGCTTCACCAGTAGTGTGACCACCTTTGGGCCTCGGGAGGAGCCCTCGGCTTACTTGGATGCCACCTGGACTTAAACGAGAGGTGCAAGATGGGAGTTCTGGATAGGCAAGACTATAGAGCAAAGTCTTTGGACAGAAGGTCGTAGTGCAAGGCGTAAGGGAATAGAGTAGTCAGATCAGGCTGGGTCGAGGCAGGCAGAAAGTCAGCATAAACAATTCAGGCCGGGTCTGGGCAGGCAGCGTGCAGGCAGGCAAGGGTCAAAACCGGGAGATCAATCAGATGGGATGAGGCAGAATCGGAGTCAAATAACAAGCAAGGGTCAGGTTCCAGAGATCAGAACCAGGCAGGGTCAAACACAGGAATCAAACAGACCAGAAGCTTAACAGCACAAAGTACAAGGCACCAGGAACAAAACCTATCACGGGCAACCATAAAACAACAAATGCCCCTTTAAATATTTTGAATTTAGCGCCATTGTGCGCTGACGTCATACGTCAGCCCGCCTGCGCCTTTAAATAGCGATAATGCGTGCGGCGCGCAAATTAGGGAGGAAGCCGGCTAGAGGAGCGGCGAGGTGGGCGTCCCCGCCGATGGCGCGGCGGGCATCCCTGCCGCACCACTAGACCACCAGGGTAAGTGTTCTTGACAATTACTTGTTATACCTCTCCTCTCCCTTCCTTTTTGATTTTAATTGTTTTGTTAGCAGGAGCCCATTGTGCATGGGGTAATTTATGCACGGGTAATTTTTTTATATACCTTGTTTATACTGTCGATTTTTCATGATTAAAACAAAAAATAAGTTCAGAAAATCTTGATCACAGAAAAAAACCCTCTATCATAATGTTGTTTAGTAGCTGAATTTACACTTTATATTGACTTCAATGACATCTGGGCAAGTTTTAGGTAGTGAGATTTTTATTTTTTACAAATTTGATTTGATAAATCACTCCAAAATTTAAACAGAACTCCACGGGGTAATGTTATTTGTCGCGCTGAGAGGAAACGCAGGTGACCAGTTGGAGGCGCCAAATATAATGTAACGTAACAGCTACAAACAAAACAGCTACAAACTACATGCATCCAACACAACTATCGGATTTGAATGATGCATGATGAGTCTTCATCTGACAATCGGATGCATGTAGTTTGTAGCTGCGGTGTTTTTATAACTTACATTATATTCAGTGCCTCCGACTGGTCGCCTGCATTTCCTCTCCGCACGTATTGGATAGCATCTCCCCATGGAGTTCTGCCCTGAATATTAATATGCAATATGCTACCACTGCTTCATTAAAACACTTCACAGTTAATAACACTGCATCAGATTACTTTTTCCTATTTGATATTAAAGTAGAAAAAAAGCCTTTTGAAGTTCTTTTATAAATAGGATCACATTACAAAACATTTTACAAACTTTAAACATATACAAAATGTTTTTTTAGATTTCGCTATTGATCGCAATTTTCCGACTTCAGGTTTGCAAACAGAGCTTACAATTTCTAATCTAATACATTTTCAGGATTCATATGCTTTATGAGAGCTGATTTCAAAGCAAAGTTATTAACCAAAAAGTTTTACAAACCTTTTGCAGATAATTCTAGGTTGTAGGCTCTCATTGCTGATGCATTTGGGGTGTGATTGAGAGGTTTACAAAAGTGGACCTGCTCTGGATAAAAGTCAGTTGACTGAAGCAACTCAGGACACTCTGAATGTAGATATTTACTGTCACATCTTGTCACACTGTCTTTGTTTACGAGGTGATTATGAGTGGAGAATAAGAAGTAGAGTGAAGGCAGCTGTCATGGGAGGGCATATACTGCTTGCATAAATTCATGGATAACGCCTTGCAAGAATGTAGGATTGAAAAACAGTATGGGACATAGCTCACTGAGCATAATACTGTTAGAAACATTTTGGTTTAAAGACTGCTGATCAGGGAGGTGCCTTTTGGTAAATAATTTTGTGTATTTATATTGGTAAATTCTTCTTCTGCCCAAATTCCACTATCTTCCCATATAGGAAACCTCTCTCTTGATTCTTGAATCATATTGCACTCTTCCAGCCCAGAGACAAACAAACAGAGGACAATTATGACTTACCTTGGGAAAGGTAGATAAAGGACAGGACAATAGAGAATGTTCTTTATGAGATACTGTTTCAAAGTGGGTTACTGTTTTAAAGCAATTGCTTTTAACTGGCTCTACATGTATGTAATTGAATAAAGATAAAAACCTTAAAGGAACAGTTCAGTATAAAAATAAAGTGTAAGCATAATTAAGTTTAGCACAGCATGTTAAAACGATGGCTGCTCACTTTCTGACGGCTACCTGACAGCCCCCATAAAATTCAAATAGAAAAAGTTAAATTGAACAGGGCACACCAGTCTAGCAAAAAGAAAGAAAATACTTTATTCCATTACATGCAAAACCCCAACACATTTCAACCCTTTAGAGTAGGGGTTTTATCAGGGGACCATGCACCTGCATTTTTCTGTGCAGGTGTGTAAGGATTCACAGACAGGAGCCTATGTGCTGAATAACTTAAGGTGTTTATGAAACAAAAATGTGCACAGACCTTTGCAGAAACTTAAAAGGCAGCAAAAAGTCCAGATTCAGGCTGAAATTTCAGGGCAGGCAGCAGACAAACAGTTGAGAGACAGTCCAAAGGTCGAGGCAGGCAGAGTTCTAAAAGATCAAAAAACAGGTCATTACCAGGAGATCCAAAAATCAGGAGTACAGGGAGCAGATAAGAAACAGGGCAGGGAAAAAACTAGGGATGCACCGAATCCACTATTTTGGATTTGGCCGAACCCCCGAATCCTTTGCGAAAGATTCAGCCAGCTTACCGAACCGAATCCGAACCCGAACCCTAATTTGCATATGCAAATTACGGGTGGAAAGGGGAAAACAGTTTTTACTTCCTTTTTTGTAACAAAAAGTCATGTGATTACATATGCAAATTAGGATTCGGATTCGGCTCTACCGGGCAGAAGGATTCGGCCGAATCAGGATATCAAGGTCACGAGGTTTGGAGTTATCTGAAGAGCCAATAATCCAGCACAGGGTGTTGGGGAATTAGGTTTAAGTAGCCCTCAAATGAGTAATTGCCCTCAGATGGATTGGGGGCGTGAACTGAGAAAGGCTGACCTGTCAACTGTCATCTTATCAGAGCCAGGCCACCACCACACTGCCTCCTGTGGCTTAAACAGGAACAGCAGTGCCTGGAACACAACAGGTCCCTGGTTTGAAACCAGCGAGTTCCTCACAATGTGTCCCTAAAGAAGACTCCACTCTTAGGAGTGAAAATGCATTGGGTTTTTGCTTATATTGTAAAAAAGTATTTTCTATTTTTTGCTAGACTGGTGCAGCCTGTTCAATTTACTCTTTTATATCAGTATAAAAACAAAACTGGGTAAATAGATAGACTGTGCAATAAAATAAAAAAAACATAAAAAATACATTTAGTTAGCCATAAAGGTAATCAAAAACGGCTGGAGTGACTGGATATCTAACATAATAGCCAGAACACTACTTCCTGCTTTGCCGCTCTCTTGGTTTCAACTAATTGTAACCAGACAGTAACCAATCAGTGACTTGAGGGGACCACGTGGGTCTTAATTGTTTGCTTTTGAATCTGAGCTGCATGCTAAATGATCAATTGCAAACTCACTGTCCCATGTGGCCCCCCCTTAATGTTGCTGACTAACTCAGAGTTAGAGAATTGCAAAGCAGGAAGTAGTGTTCTGGCTGTTATGTTAGACATCCGCTTACTCCAGCCTTTATAGGTTACATTTGTGGCTAACTATATTACAAACATTTTTTATTTTTCACAGCCTATCTATTTACCCAGTTTTTACTTTTACAATGAACGATATCTTTAAATGAAGTTCAAGACCAGCATTCTTTTTTGTAAATATACTGTACAATGCCAGGATTTCTGGTACTTTTAAGTTCAATAAAGATGCTAGTTTCCCAAGACCAAAGAGCAATCATTAGAACAAGAGTTTAATGACGACAATAAACTTCACTGTTAATGGAAGAAAAAATAATGTACTAAAAGTAAATTTTAAGGTAGTAGCTACTAAAAAGAGTGACGTGAGAAAGTGGGGCACTGGAGATAACTTTAAAAAGGCTCTAAATATGCAAGTCTAATTATATAAGATGAACAATTGAGTTCAAATGCAAATCAGAGTGTGCTCAGTTTTGCCTGTGCATCTTTAAAATTGGACTTGTAAAAAATATCTAATGAGCATTGGCTTCCTTCAGTGATTTGCACAGCCGCATAAAAATGTAGTGGTAGGGCTATTTTTACAGCAGCAGTGTAAAGTTTATTTATGTTTTTCCTTCATGTATTGTAGAAACAACGTAGTGGTGAAGGGCATGCTTATGTTAAGAGCATCATTATCATTTTAATATTCATAGTCATAAAAGGTTGGAAAATGCTACTAAGATGGAAATTGAAACCTCTTGCCCTTTAGTTGTTGTTAGACTATAACTCCCAGCATTCACAACTAAGCAGGGCTGCAAGTGTAACATCTCTAATGTAAGGTTTTAGTTACATACCATGTTGATGTTTGTAAGCCTTTCTTTGCATGCATTTTGTGGATTGCATTTAATTATTAATTTAATTGCATTTGAGAGCTAAAGCACAATATAAGGTGGTAAATTTGGTTGTTCAAAAATGTTTTTTTTTTTACTGGAAAATAAATATTTTGAGTTGTTGTTACATTCCCCCATTCTTTCCCAGAAAATTGTGCTCACAAAAATATTTTTATGTGCTTGTCATGTGAATTTCCATGTGTTCAACTGTATAGACTGTAGCCTCCATCCCTGTGGTTTACTAAGAACTAAAGGAAAGAACAAGGCCAATAGGATGTAGTATAGTGGAAAAACCGAACACACCGATTGGCAGGAATTTTAAAAAGAAATTGCACTAGGTCTGTACCAGTTTGAGTTTGAATGGAATGTATTTGTTCAGGCATAGAAACTGAAGCTGTAACTTGCAAGAATTCTAATAATTTCAATGCAAGTCAAGTCAAGTGAGCAAAACTAATGAAAGCATATTCTGACTGGCCAGAAGAGGTTACCACTTTAAGGCAGCCATAAGGATGATCTCTTTCTTTTTAGGCAATACTGTATATATATTCATACTGTAAGGCTATGTACTGGGGAAGGAAATCTTCTCCTTTGAAATATCACTTGGAATCCAGATTGATAGAAACTGGCAAGAAGCCAAGCTTTAATGCATTGATAGAGAATACAGTATACAATTATGTCATATATAAGTCTTCCAAAAACATTGGAATTTCTAGTTTATTGTTATAGTCCAATATTCCCTTCTCAGTTCAATTTGTTAACCAATTGTTGTATACTTGTTGACTCAATATCAACATCCAATCCATGTTCACTATTCTTGATTATATCAATTTTTCTTCTTTGACTCATTTTGAATCATGCCACAGCCTTTGATGATAACACCTTCCAGACACCTATTCCAGACAACATGTGATGAGACGCCAATGGAAGAGATATGAGTGATTTGATTTGGAGTGATTTAGCCTACTTTTATTTACAAACAACCCACTGCACTGCATACTTTTAGTTATAAATAAACAGTATGGCTGAAGTATGGCTAAGTTACAAAGCTATCATGAAGGCCTCTATTTAGGGCCTGACAAACAATCTCACAATTATCTGAGTTCAACCTTATCTTCACATTCCCTCCTATTGGCCACAGTTAGGGCCACATCTCATCTATACTGCACCTACCTATCCACCAAAGAGTGAGACCCCAGGTTGGGTACTTTGTGACAAGATGGCTCTACAAGCAACACATGGCACAGGAGAGCAGAAGGTCTGGTGAGATTGGGGTATTATTTCCACTGCTTTGTCAATGTTCCATAGTATTGAACAACTTTCTGATATCTGTGTGTGGACATAGCAAATGCAATTGTTCCCAAATAGTTTGTGAATTTGTGTTTCTGTCAAAATTTGTGTTTTGCCAAAGTTTTACTTCTAAGATATAAAAACTATACAAATGTGGAAACTGTAAACATCTTAGAAAAGATTTTGTCAACATTACTACACTAACGGGAGAATGCAAAATATGCTTGGTTAGCACAAAAAACATTTGCAACGACACTTGCACCTGTTAGCGACCATGTTTGCTCCATTTTTAACTGATTAGGAACTCAATTACCTTCTCGCAAAGTTTGTGACCAAACTGCTTTTGTGAACGTTCGCAGTGTATGTAATAACATTTCTCAATCGCAAACTGTTTTTTGCGACAAAATATTTAACAAAAATCCAGAGCATGTGTCAAAGGTTCACAATGGGCACTTAAGATTTGCAAAGTAATAAAAGCCTAACGAGGAAATATTACATTGCAACAGGCGAATCTTATTTGCAAACATTTGCTCTTTGCGAATGTTATTATTCCCCCCTAAACCTTTAAAAACCTTTTAAAAAAATTGCCTTGCTGCCACTTTCTGCCGGTGAGGAAATGCATTGGTAAATGAGTAAAATTGTTAAAGATTATTGTGAAGCGTTACAAATTTGAAAGCTTATTTCAAACTATTGAGAAAATTTCATGATGATCACATACTTCTTAGTTGTGTGTTTGGCATTAAGAACATGTCTAGATGCTTTCCAAAGCAATGGACTGTATATTACAAGGCCACTTGAACTTTTCTCTGTTACCAAATGGAATTTTTGAGCCATAGGTTATTATTTTAAAATGTTTTCAGGGGAGTCTTGTCTTGCATGCAATCTCTTAGACAGAAATTCCCAAAGTAGAAAGCTGAAATCCATTCTCTAATAAAACAGGTTTGATATTACTTAGTCCAAACTGCACTGCTCTGAGCTGTTTCTTATGCTGAGGCACTTCTGTGGTTCTAGATTAATATGCGAATGCCAGAAACCAAGTCAAGTGAAATCATCTTATAATTTAACTGAAGGCTTATTGCTGTTTACTTTGTTGCTGCCTCAGCACTTTCAGACTGGAAATAGGTTGTAAACTTGATCTAACACTGCTCTTAAATATTAAAGTCAAAGGAACATATGTTGGCTTAAACATTCCTAAAGCTTGTTTAACCATCTTAAACATCTTGTGCAAACTCTCATCTCATATTATGTACTGTAAAAAAAAAACCTGAGAAGGCCAGACATGTTCACCTTGAGATGCCTTGAGATTAATGGCAATAACCATAAAAGTACACTTCTTTTCAGCTCTCTAACTCTGAGTTAGTTAGTGACTATAACTGTTCAGTGAGTTTGCAATTGATCCTCAGCATTCAGCTCAGATTCAAACGCAACAGTTATGAACCCCCTCCCCCCCTCAAGTCACTGACTTGGTGGTAACCAATTAGTGGAAAGCAAGAGAGCTGCAAATCAGGAAGTAGTGGTTTGGTTATTATGTCACACATCCAGTCACTACAGCCTTTATACCAGAGGCGGGCCAGGCTTGCTGACCGCGCTAGGCAGACCAGCCAGCCAGATCGCCCCCATCCCTGTTTTGCAGTAGCTGCTTTTGCGCACATGGGCGGTAGCAACATTGGGACGCGCCTGTTTGGTATAGGCGTTCGCAGTAGAGGTTTCTGTGCGCATGCCCGTAGAGGTGTTGGCACGCGCATGTACCTAGAGGCGTGGTACCGGCATTCACGCACGTCTAGTGCCAGGTCCAGTCTAGGGGTAGGAAGAGGAGAAGAAGAGGTAGCTGCCCAGTGCCCCCAAATCATTGCGCCCTAGGCAGCTGCCTCTTCTGCCTTCCCCTAGTTTTGGCCCTGCTTTATAAACTACATTTTTGGCTAACTAAATATATAAGACAGATTTTTTATTTAACAAATCCATTTACCCAGTTTTTATTTTTACACTGAACAAGTCCTTATTCCTCATTCAGACTGACAGCAGCTGCTCAGCTTTGTGTTGTCTATACAAGGTTAAAAAAATACAAAACTCATGCAAAAATGCCCTTTTTAAAGGTTTGGGGTAGAGAGTATGTCTTGATAAATCTGATTAGTGCTCCGGAGTATTTCATATGGTACATTCATTTAGGTTAATGGGTATTATTATTAGGATGACCCCTCTAGTCTTTGGCTTCTTTCATTTGTGACAATTTTAAATGGCCAATATAGCTTATGGAAATACATGTGATATTAACTAAACAAATATGGCACATGTAATTAGGTGAACAAAATAATGAATGAAAGCTATTTAATCTGTTTTCATCATCAATGGGTTTAAGCACTATAAAAAAAACGAAATAGGGGAGGAAATTATTGGGTTAATAATAGCTCAGGCATTAAGAATTGTGTTGGGTTTCCATATGATTTCCCAGTGATGATTTAAGTACACTGAACAGGTAATATAATTACATTAATAAAGCCAACGGCTTTGGCTTATGGGATGTTTTCTTGTTATATTATCATGTTTTGTGTATCCGTTGGCATAAAGTGTACAAATTAACCATGGCGGTGATGAGAAGCACAGATAAGTTATGCTCATCTAAAATAAATAAGCCGACGGAGACAGTTCTGTGCTGCTATAAAAAGAGTTGCATATGCTTCCTGCAGGTTTTCTTTGGGCAGGAGACAGAGTTTAGTAAACTCTGAGGCTGCTGGATTTGCCCATATGGGAAGGCGGTCTCTCACTGATGATTCTGCAGACAGAAATTGCCCATCTGCACTGTTTGCAGGTGTTTTGAATGATTATATTATTAGCTCTGTCTGTTCAACTTTGCTTTTTTATGATGGCTTTAGTATTGCAGTAAATAAAAAAAAGAAATATATAAGCAGCCATCTGGATTCCCTGTGTTCTTTTACAAGCAGTCTTCGTCAAGAAACAAAAGAATTGTACTATAAAATTGCCTCGTAATTTGCCTGTGCTGCTGTGGAACAGGGAAAGCAATGCAATAAGCGTGGGTCAATTGACAAATTTGCGGCTTATAATAGGGGCAGAAAACTTCCAGGAAATCCTATAACTCAAATAAAAAATTGTAGAATATTAACATTTTAATATCAAATATTTATAATGTACAATAGGATAGGACTGAATTATATTCAGATCTAATACAAATGAGTGGTAGACTGTATTGACACTTATCTGTCAGCACATTCTCACCCGCGATGATTCACTGTCCTGTGCAGGTTCCAAGGGGGACCCGCGTCATCCGCGAAAATGGGCGCCATGACATACTAGCATCAACGTTTTCACTGGTCCGGTTCAATGCCTGCATTAATTTGACACTAATATCCTCTCAGGTGTGCGTCTGATCTGTCGTCTGCGTCAATTTGATGCATGCTCCTTGCATATTTAAAGATGTCGGGGACATATTGCTAAGTGATCTTTTTGCTACTGTGGACACATAGGGGCACATTTACTAAGCTCGAGGGAAGGATTAGAATGAAAAAAACTTCGAATTTTGAAGGTTTTTTTTGGGTACTTCGACCATCGAATATGCTACTTCGACCTTCGACTTTGAATCGAACGATTTGAACTAAAAATCGTTCAACTATTCGACCATTCTATAGTCGAAGTACTGTCTCTTTAAAAAAAACTTTGACTACCTACTTCAGCACTTTAAACCTACCGAGCATCAATGTTAGCCTATGGGGACCTTGCCCATAAGCTTTCTATGCTTTTTTTGATCAAAGGAAAATCCTTCGATTGATGGATTAAAATCCTTTGAATCATTTGTATTTTTGGTAAATCCTTCGACTTCGATATTCGAAGTCGAAGGATTTTACTTCGATTGTCGAATATCGAGGGTTAATTAACCCTCAATATTCGACCCTTGGTAAATGTGCCCCTGTGCCTTTTTTTGTTCCTGTTCTCCTGTTTGATTCTCTGCTGCCTGACCCAACCTTGACCCGTTTCCCGATTACGATTCTTCGCTGCCTGTACCAACCTCTGCATGACTCCTGACTATGATCCCACACTGCCTGACCTGACCTCAGCTCATCCTAGAGCTTGAGTTTTTATTATTCAGATCAAATATCTCCTATTAATAGCACCCCTGCATATTTACACAATCCTCCCCCTGTACCCACTTCAGGGGTTAGTATTGTGGAATCTGAAGGTGTGGCTTAAGAGATTTAGCAACCCTGGTATGTGATATAGACATTAAATATACCATAAAGATCTGTGATAATTATCTTTCATTTATTGTCTTTTTGTTGGTGCTTCCAATCCACTACCCTAAGTAGAGACCCCATAGGAGTAATTTACTCAAAACAAAGGAAGAATTCACTGTAGTCTGTAAGAGCAGAGTACACTGGTCTAGTAATGATTTGTACCTTGTGCCCTACAAAAAAATCCACAGTGAGGTGCCAATCACAGCATCAGAGAGCAGCAGATCCTCTGAAATGGAGTGGAAAGATTTGTGGCAATTCTATAAAACACAAAGACAATGGGCAAAAACAGGGTCTCACTGCTTTGGAAATTGTAAATAATCCCACAACTCTCAATATCAATAGTAAGCAAATTAGTTGAACAGATAGCACCTTTTCCATCCCAGTGAAGGCATGTATAATAGAAGTTCTGTTTTGGAACTTTTACCTTATTTCTAATTGATTTCATTTTTAAACAAATTGAAACAGCTGATCCAAAAGTATAAATAAAATGGCCAAACTCCGTTATACACTGGGAGGCCTGTTTATCAAAATTCAGATTTGTGTCATTTGAGAGGTTATTTTCAACCTTCAACTCACATTTTAAAAAAAGAAAACATAAATGTCTATTTATTAAAAGATCTGAATATAAAAAATACGAATTACTAAAAGTGTAGAACAAATCCAAATAAAACTTTTTGTTGTGTTTACAAGCAAAAAGACTTAAAAAAAACCTCTAAGGACAGCTCCCATTGAACATGATCTTGTCTGCTTTTAGATCGGCCAAGTCCAAAACATCGGCCGGTGTTTACTGTTGGATTGTCAGATACAGGTAGAATTGTATTGTTTCTACCTGTATACCTGACGATTCAGCTCTTAATGTCTGTAATATAAATGAAAACGTAATTGTTACATCTATGACCACCTTCAGACAGATATGAGCAATCTTCCTACAAGTAAACATACATATAAAATACTTGTGGGTCCAACAGGTTTGTACAAATTCATCTTTTATTTTATTATTCATGAAGAATTGTACTGTATGCTTCATTGACACTAGACTCCTAACTGTACAATATAATGCATTATTATCCCAGTGCACTACTACTACATGTGCTGTTTGTGTTTCTCAAAGTTAAACTCTATCATTTAAATACTAGTTTAATAGAAGTTAAAATTACCTCTTGTCATGCTCCATCACAATGCCTTGTACTTCATAATATGAGAACATTAATCAAGGAGTATTCTCTTGTCAGCTGCCACACAATCATTATACTTTTCCTGGGTTTCTAAGAAACCAAAATAAGAATAATTATTTTGCAAGTCTTACTTTAACAAATTATTCAGAGAGATTTTACAGAGTGATAATGCAAATGGGCATGTATAATATGCAATAGATTCCTCTCTGCTTTGGCCAGAACAAAAGGCATTTATGTCTGACTTTTACTATTTTTTACCTGTTAGATAGTCCAGTCTTAAGGCAATATAAAAAGTATATATAGCCATTATTATACAGTACTGCACTACATTTTTCCCTAATTATTGAAACCCCATGTAAAGGTGAAAGTCACATGTAGGCCATGGCCTTATTTCAATATAATGCATCAAGGTAAGAACCATATTAGGACCATACCTGTATTTAGAGCTGCTATACCGCTATACATCACCTGAACCAGACTTTTGCAATTCCAACCTATGTTTAGCCAAACAAACCTTCCAGACTCACCTTGCAGGTCAAGTGCAGAAAAGGACTCTCAAGCGCCTTAAATTAACACATAGTTTGCTGAGAATGTAACAGGAAACAAGTGAAATGATGAGTAGCTAGTGCCCAGAGCATTCAATTAGCAGTGTAATGGGTTAAATGGTAGAGTAGTCAGGCAGTGTGGGTCAGAAGTGGCAGCAATATTCAGAATTAGGCCATATCAGAAGAAGAAGTTAGCAGAATATGATTCAGATGAAGCTGAGCTCAAATAAAAGAACCAAGATCATTAAACTGGCATGATTTCATCATACTCTGTCAACTTATGCAGATCCAAACACCAGAGTTAAAAATGGCATGTGAGCCATAGTAGTAGCTGCACCTTTTCTCTCCACCACAAAGTTTTCAATCTAATGACAAACATTTCTTAGACGCTTACCCTCACTTAACTTAGCATTCTTTTATCACCTGTTTAGCAAGATACTTGGCCTCATGTCTCTCATTACGCTGACTCTTAGGCGCCCATTTATTAAACCTTGATTTCTTCTGGTCAAGGTTTTTAGTGGTGAAATTAGAATATTTCGTGGGAAAAGAAAACTTGATTTTTTTAGAGATTTAACATACCCCAAAGCTGCTAAAAATCCAAATCCAAAAATACACCATATCAAACATGTCGAGGACATGTAGTAGTCAATGGCAGATGTCCCTGAAGTTGTTTCTTGACATTGTGATTTGCGCTGGATAATCCAAAAAAGTCAGGGTTTTTGTCTGATAATCTGAAAAAGTAGAGTTTTCAAAGCAAAAACTTGAATTTTTGTAGCGTCAGTTGTAAAATAGGAATTGACACTCGTGACGTATATTGTTGCTACAATTTTTTTTGATAAATGAGTTCAATTCATGGAAGAGAGTTACTTTGTTTTCAGAAACAAAATTAGATAAATTCGAGTTTTATTAAATCAGCTTCTAAATCTTGCCCAAACCCACACCTTCTACACCCTGTATCTCATATCCACTTTACATAATGTTAGTATGTACTGTATGTAATCTGTATGATTGGTATATACACCCTTTTTTCCAGCAATGCTGAATAGGTTGTCAATATATAAATACATTTTACTGATAATAATAACTAGAGCATTAAACAAACATTAGTGAGCATGAATAAAAACAGAGAGAGAGCAAATTAAAAAGGTGGATAAGGCAGAAGAAAAAAAAACACACAAATACCATAAGGGACTTAACATGCTATGTATATATGCCTCATAATTATGTAGTTATACAGTTCCTGCACTAGACCTTTCTTCCATTATAATAAACAGTTAAATACATAACAAATACATACTGCATGCTATTTTGTGATTTTCATAGACAATGGCATACAGTTATTATGTTAGGTTGAAGCAGTTTTCCTTTTGTTTACAGAAAATAATCATATTTGATACTTAAAAATCATTGAAAGCAGTTTCCGAAAAGTGATTTTGCCAAGAAAATGGCCCATTCATTGGCTTAACACAGCATTTATACAAAAAAAACCAAAACAAAGGAAATACTACAGCACAGGTACAGTTATTTAGAAATCAAGAAATTGTTAACATCTGTGTATAAAGGTGCAGTTTGCTGAACATATAAAGAATATCTTACTCTGTTGGCCAGAGTATTTGTAGTTAAAATGAAAAAACAAAAAAACAATCATACTAATTGACTATATACAAGGCTGGGAGATGTGCCAACTCATTTTCTCTTACTCAATAAGTATTATTTACAGTTGTTTCTTACAAAAAAGTTTTGCTGATAAAAGTGAGACCTCAGCTGGTTATAGAAACAAACAAACATGGTTCTGTAATTAATATACTGTATATATGTGGCTCAAAGGATTTCCTTGATTTTCAAGATCTTTATTACAATATGAGATGTTTATGTTTTTTTTTTTACATCTACTTAATAAAAATTGTCACCCACAACCTGTCAAAGAAGATTCCACCACCATGAACATTGCAGGGAACCACAGTTTCTAAATATTTTCACGAAGTAAATGGCTCCACTGTAGCCTTGATCCAACAATACACTTCAACTCTTCTGTTACAACACCTTGTCAATTAGGTTTATATATTGATATATATGCCCTCCCTTGTATTTTCATTCTGTGTTTATCATTTTTAGTGTTGTGGTGACAATGCCATTCCCTACTGTATTATTCTCACTATGTTCTCTCAATATCATGTGTTCCCAAACTGTGGAGCTTGCACTTCTAGGTCCACCTCCTGGAAGTCCATCTTGAAGGTCAATAAGAGCACGGGTTGTGATGAAAACTTCTTTCATATGTGATTGAATGGCTCATTGGGACATTTTAAGTTACTGGGTGCCCTGGCCAAGTGATGGCCCTATATGGAGTCTTAAATCAAATAAGTCTGACAGCTACTGCTTTATATTGTCTCCTGATTTTCTTTGATTCACCGTGTCTGGCTCTGTCTATGAAATGGTTTCTCCCAATATTGTCCTCTTTTCTGAATATTTTCCTCCATCCCAATACCCAATCCAGTCTTATGAAATTTGACCAAACTTATACAGAAAGCCCAAGACACCAGCACCGGGACGTAGCAATGCCAAACAGTGTGTCACCATGCAATCAGATTGTTTAAAAAATGAAAAAAGAGACTTCCTGTTACTCTATCTGGAACAATAATCAACCATTCTGAATTAAGTACAGGCATGGGATCTATTATCTGGAAACCTGTCATCCAGACAGCATCGAATTATGGAAAGGCCGTCTCCCATACACTCCATTTTATCCAAATTTTTAAAAATGATTTCATTTTTCTCTGTATTAGTAAAACATTACCTTGTACTTTATCCAAACTAAGATATAATTAATCCTCATTGGAAGCAAAGCCAGCCTGTTGGGTTTATTTAAGCTATACATGATTTTCTAGGAGACTTATGGTATGAAGATCCAAATTATCCATTGGATTCATTATCCAAAAAACCCATGGCCCCAAACATTCTTGATAACAGGTCCAATACCTCTAATACAATTAACCAATTTAAGATTACAAATCATGAGTCAACAGGGGATCTATTGAGATTAATAATTACAATATATATTTAGACTTACATTCAAACTTGAAGCATCAATCCTTGAAAGATGGAGCAACTCATCTTTAATGAAATACTGTAAGCTGAAAAGAGCACCAGTATGCAGAGTAGCTGCATAGTGTGTTTTTATTGTACAGACTTGTGGTGTGGAGTAGTTCAGATATGCACTATAGTAAGATGGTATGTTAGTTATAGTTATGTTGCATCAGACATATGCATACATACAAAGTATAACAGATAAAGATATATCTTTGGCTCAATATTCCCATATTTTGTTACATAAAGTAACTATTTTTCGACATGGTTTTTTCCTACTTGAACCTCAGGCTTCTACTTTCTGGCTGCTTCACCAACCTATTGTATATAAATGTTCATTATAGCCTCTGTTGCCTTTCTCAGGTTCACTTCCATATAACCCTACCTCACATTAATATGCCTTTACATTTCCTGCCTTCACCTTATCAGAACTTTTTTCTTTAGGTTGGGGTCATAAGAACCAATTACCACAGGTATTAAAACAAAAAAAGACCTGCAAAAATGTTTACTGTGAGCCTATAGATCAACCATACCAGTGTGTGTGACCAGATACTAGCATAACTGGAGAAATGTCAAATATATTTTGTGTACTGTGCACTTTTTGTGATTAGCACTGCATATACTTAAGTAAAGTCCTGGCATGCTACAACTGAACAGCTTATTCTTGTAAACCTTTTGTGGTCATTTTCAGGGCACTTTCTGGCATGCTGAATGCTGCCCTTTAACTCTGCCACCGAACATTAATATCTAAGGTTTGTAAGCTATATCAGATATGACCTCACTGAGTTTTCCTTCACCTTCCTCTATCCCTAGTCAATCCAGGTACAGTATATTACATGTAATGAAAATGCTTTTGACTTTAAATATCTTATGAGATTTCTATAATAGTAGGAAGATGTGCAGTCCCTTGTGTCATGTGAATGTATCCATTTCCTGCCAAAATGCATCAGTCCTCATACTTTAGTCTAGGAATTCTCGATATCTATATGGAACACTATGGACACATGTTAGACGAATTCCACAGCATTAAAACAGCATGTGAAAAGTCTCTTTAAAGAAATGAAAATAATCCGATAATAGAACCCCTTTAACCTTAACACCAAATATTCATATTCTCCATGTATTTCCCTGCCAGTTCCCGCTGTCACATTCTCTGTCTTTTATTTTACCTCTCAGAGATTCTGCTCTAAACCATACTCAGATTCCATCTGCTTCAAACAATCCTCCTGCTGACATCTGACATTATTTTCCTTTTACTGCCAATTGGGCAGCTGAAACCATTCAGAAAAAAACCTATGTTTGTTCCTAAGTTAGACAGGCCTGAAAACAACAAACATGTTAACAATCTGGTATTTCTGAACATCAGGCAAGTTGAGACTTAAAGAAGAACTTAAGCTAGAGTACAGCCTTAAGCGTGTGATGTACTTAAAGCTGTACTCTAACTGAAGTTCTTAAGCACCAACCAAAGAGTACAGCATCTCATCTTCGTGGTTTTATTGGGCCATCTTTCTGGAGTCTTTAATAAATGGGAAAAGTGGGTATTTCCCATGATCCACCAGGAAAGGGAAGAACACCATCAGCTCTTCATCATCATCTCATCTACTATAACATTTTAGTGAAGCGTCTCTCAGAAATGTAGAACCCTAATTTTATTCATCATCATCATCAGCTATAACATTCTTTTATATAATTATTTAATTGTAATATTTTCTTTAATTCTTCTAGTATTCTGTATATTCTAGTATTTTACTTTATTCTTATTATTTTCCTTTATTCTTTTATTCTTTTATTTTATTGTTTGAGACTTTTAATGAAATCATATGAGGGCTCTTCTGGCAAAAATGAGGAGATGAGCTCACTAATGTGATCCTTATCCTGAAGGCCAGTTCCATGAAGAAGGATTTTGATTTAGTGATGAGCAAATTTTTCACCAGCCATGGATTTAAGGTGAAATTACACATTTCGCAATCTGCAATTTTTTTCGGGAAACTGCGGCAAAAATATGCAGTGGAAAAATTTGCTGTGACAAAAAAGATGCCTTAAGAAAAATAATGCATTTGGATAAAAAAATCACCATAAGAAAAATTGCCCAAAAATGCATTCATAGACCCATAGACTTTTCGCAAATTTTTGCAGAAATGGGACAGATATGCTCATCACTAGCTGCCTTGTATGATTAGGTCTTATTTACAAATGCCCAAGTGCAAAGCGCTTAGGGTGATCCACTCAACACAGTAATATTTATACTTACTAAATTACATTGTCTTTGTAGGTAAATGTGCTATTATGAGTAGCCCAGATGGCTTCCCCCTTAAAGAACAATGAAACAAATTATGCTACAAGTTCCTCATGTGGCAAAAGTCTAAAGGGGAGCTAAGCAAAAAATTATCTTCTGGGTAATTTAGTGCATGGGTAAATAAGAGTGTCCCCACAGCAAATATTTTCTCTGTATTCCCATGAAAAGTTGGTTCACATCAAAATCAAATTCATGTTTAATCTGCTTCATGAAAAGCTAATTAGCAATGCATCCTGCAAACATTGATTTTGCTGCAACTATGCCTCCTTCATTTAAATTAATTTGCTAATTAGCCTTGTAGAATGTGGATTTAATATGTGACTGGTTTTAAAGCAGTAGGGTGGACACCCAAAACTGCTAATTATTAATCAGATGCATGTTGCAATGATTACATCTATGTGGTGAGTAGTTTTAACCAGCTATGAATACATGCTGAAGATCTGATTATGAATCAGCTTGGCTCCATAGAAATCAGTGTAATCAGGGTCAGACTGAGGATCTGGGGTCCACCAGGGCTGTACACAAGGGCCCTCATTATGGAATTAATCTTCCACCCCATGTGCCTGTAGCCCCCTTTCCCCCCCTCCTCCTTTATGTTTGATGGGCGAGGGAGGGAGCTTAGGGTCCAGGGCTCCAGTCAGAGGAGCAGGGTGTGTGGAGAGAGAGCTTGGGGTTTGGGCAGGGGAGCAGGACTGGCACAGCAGGGCCCATGAAGGGTTTTTTTTCGAGGTCATGTAGAAGTCAATGGCAGATGTCCCTTTTACAATTTGAAGATATTGTTACCTGTGCTGGGTTTTGTCCATCAATCCAAAAAAATCTGGGTTTTTCGGGCGATAACCTGGAAAAAATCAAGTGATTTTATTGAATCTTTTCCCGACCTGAATTGTTCGAGTTATTTTATTGATAAATAAGATAACATCATGGATGGGAGTTTGGTTTAATTAAAAGATGAGATAAATATACCCCCTGAGTATAGTCAACAGTTTGCATCAGTGCTGCATCTCCATATATTCCTAATTGACTTCTACTTTGACTTATTTCCGTAGCATAATCCTTTTTTTAACTCAGTGCTTCCCTTTTAGTACTCATGGACCTCATTAGGAACATGCAGCCCAGACTTGCCAGAAATGCTACACTTTCCAAAGATGACATATGGCAGATTACCAAATCATGTGAAAAATCAGGAACCCTTCTAGAAAATTCAAATTCAACTCGAAGGGCATCTGTGATTATATTTAATTAAAGAGTAACTGATTTTTCAAATGAGCTAGTAACCTTCCATTCTGCTTAATAAATTGCACAAAGAAAATTCTGGGGGGGGGGTTTGAGTAAGAGACTACAGAATGGGAAAATTGGCAGAATTGCACATAAGTAAACGTGTTCCATAGTTTTATCTTGAGATTTGCATTTTATAAAGGATTTCACTTATAACTTTTTTTTTCTCTGCTTTACACAACCCACTTATGCTGTGAGTCCCAGACTGGTAGATTGTCAGGCTGAGAGAAAACTGATTTGCCAAACAGCATGAAACAACTACATGGAATTCTCAACAGTAACCCAAGTGAGTTGTTTTTCCTGGAAAATTGTTGCATTGAGGGTCACAATAATAAAACATTTACGCAGCAACCCAAGCATGTTTCCACTATGACTTATTTTATAAGCTTTGTGCCATTCAGTTTGCATGTTGCAGACTGAAATTAACACAATGGTTTCACATTGTTTAAGCACTGGGTGTAAAACGTGGGGTGTAGGGCACCTGATTCAGATATACACACTGCGCTTCAGGGGAGCACCTAGGCCAAGAAAAATAGGAGGCTTTTCTGCATTTATGATTCATCTAGAGCTAAGCAGGAACCTGAACTTTAGTTGTCCATTAATATAGGTATGGGATCCCAAAAGCTCTGAATTACCATCCCCCATGGGCTTAATTTTCTTGCATAACAGGTCCCATAACTGTAATAACATTTTCGAGACAGAATGATTATACCTCTACTACATACCTGGTACCTTTTGATATATCAAATACATTTTTAAAAAGGATAAAATAAATGAACTTTCACCTTTAAAAAATATGAAGCTACATTTATGTTATGAAAATATTTATAGCAGAGTCAAAAGTAAATAATTTCAAACAAGTAAAAATAGCGCTATTATTATTTTATGGTCCTTTAACTGTGTTCTATATACATAGTCCTGAGCAGTGCAAGATTGAATGTGATCTTAGGTTTGAAGGTTATTGCTCCAAGTAATTGTCATTGTTTTTCTTCTTTTATACATTTGAGTTTTATTGTTGATTTCTCCAATTTAAATGGATTCTGCCACTGCCCAATGTTCTGCCATGATCGATTTCTTTTAGTCAATAAACAAGGGCACATAAAATGTAGACGTTAAGATCATTGAGGTGGGAGGATAAGACCGTGATTTCTACATGAGTAATAATTACATTCTTTCATTTGCACCAAGATGAAGCTGCAGTGTTACATTTACTGAGGAAAGTCATTAAATAAAATTCATGAGATTTTATTTTTTAAGATGATACAGTGACTTTTGTGTTGCAATTGTTACTGGTTATGTAAATTGCTCTAGGACTGTATTATGTGGGCCTATTCTGTGATATGATTAACACTGATTGTTGTTCTCTAAGGGTGGTGGCACACTTTTAGATTTGGTTAATTTAATTACCTAGTGACAAATCTCCTCTTTTTCGGGCGACTAATCTCCCTAAAGTGTCTTCCTGCTGGCAAGAATGTGAATCGCCGGCGGGATGGCACTCAATTCAATTCGTTTTCCGAAGTTGACTGACAAAGAAACTTTGGACGACTTCAGAAAACCGAATCTGAACGTGTGCCATCACCCTAATAAGGAGAGCTTATTTACATGCATGACCTCCCTGGTTTAGCTTTGGACTGCTCGTTTTGTAAAGTTGCAGCATTGTTACTGGTTATTAGATGGTAGTTAAAGCTTAGAAAGCGAAATACTTATATTGTCATATTATTGAGTAAGAAGAGAATTCCTTCTTGCCTTCTCAATATACAAGGCCTGTCTTCCTGGCGGAATCATTCTATTATCAATGGCAAAACATTGGCATGTATACCTCTAAAACAGTCAAGCTTAAGTTTATAATAATATTTGTAAGCAGGCCTGGACTGGCAATCTGTGAGTTCTGGCAAATGCCAGAGTGGCTGCTGTAAGTTACCATAGACAGTCACTGTTAGTGGGTTGGTGAAAGACTGATTGGGCCTTGTTGTATTTGAAATGCCTGGAACCATTTTGAATCCCAGTCCAGACTTGTTTGTAAGTTCCATTGGAGCAGGAGATTAATGTTAGCAACAGAACAAAGCTGTTTAAGTACAGCATAATGTGAAGGCACAAGTCTGTTTTGAAAAACACCTTCTGACCCTTAGGGACAAATTTAGTAGAGATTGTGTTCTAATCTTGAAAGTTGCTGCAAAAAAAGGTTGATCTTGTGTTGTACTTTTTGTTTCTAAAACTTGCATTTTTACAAATTTACCAATAAAAAAAATATCAAAATGAAAAAATCCACTCCTAAAACCTGTTGGGTTTCTGTAGATGTCATTGGGAGATGTATCTGAAGCATACGTTGATGTTCAAATTGCATGTTTAAAAGCAGTCATGATTTTACAGCATCATTGAAATGAATGTAACCATCTGATTTTCATTTGCATTCAACTTTTTCATCTTTGATTAAACATGTGTCCAACCCATTTGAGCTCTCTTAAATATGTTAGCGAGGGAAAAAAATGCGACCACTGGAAAAAAGTCCCATGAGTTTTGTTGCAATTTTGTCCAACCGTCTCTTTTCATCATCCACTCCTTTTTTTTTGGGGGGGGGGGGCAATACCAATATGTAGTTTGGGTTTCAATAAGTATTTAAATACATCATTTAAGAAACTAGTGCCCCACCTATTAGTAAAATACAAGATAAATCGTTTGGTAAAATGGAATGATAATTATGTTTTGTTGTAAAACATAAAAGTTGAAGTAAGGGAAATTAGGCAACAATAACAAACCAGTTCCTATATGCTTAGTTATACTACACCTAAAAAAGATATCTCCATTTGGTCCACTTATTTCTTCCCCAAAACATTGCTAGTATGGATGGGGTGAAGCATATTTAGGTTAGATGCAATTTTTCTGACCTGAATAATTCTACAAAGTGTACAATTTTGAAGATTCTGAAAAAAATTGTAACAGCCCTAATTTGCTTCGTCTAAAAAATTGTAAAACTACAGAAAAATTCACTACGTTTTGGTGAAATGTTGGCAAATGCTGTAGTGAAATGGGTGTTTTTATCTTCTGCCAAAGGCATTTGAGTAAATGGGTGTTTTTTCTTGTGCCAGATGCTTTGCACCCAAAGGGTGTTTTTTTTCTCACATTTTTATTGCACCAAGTGCACTAAAGTCAATGGGTGTTTTTTTTCCGTGAAACAAAACACATGGCGAATTTCACCACAAAGCTGTATCAGGCACAACAATTTGCTCATTCTTTCCTATGTTTAGAACAGTAATGATGTAAGGGGCGGTTAACCAACTGTTCATTATCAGAATTTAGGGCATAAATAGGTTGTGCCATCAGTAGTTCTGTTCTCTGTTCTCTGTTCTGCTTACCAGCAAAACCTTTATCAGACCCTTCCAATTTTGATTAGAAAAAAAAACTAGTAAAATATTAATCTAAGCTCTGATTCTTAGATTCCTTTCCTTATGAAGACCATAATTACTCCAGTCACCTATGAATGAATTCACTAAGCTTATTCATCTTGCCAAACATTAATCTTCTGCTTCTTACCATGCCAATTTCTATATTTTCTTCCAGTCACATCAATAATTCATTTTAACATCTTAGCAATGCATGGATTTCATAGTAATATTGCCCAAGTTATGTATTTACCATAACACTTTTGTCATCACTGACCTTCCACAAGCCATCCCTGCCATTTGCCAACATCAATTTATAAAATGACCATACCGACAACAATAATGCTTACATACTATAGATCTTCGAAGAATATTAATACGGAGCTAGTTCTAGCCATTTTCTTATCGTACAGATTTGTTCATAGTCAGATTATTAAAGGAATAATGGGTAGTTTTATCTCTGCAGAGAGCAGAGAGTTTGACTAAAACAAATAAATAACTTGTAGGGTCATTACCACACTTTTAAATACCTAACTCCACCCTTTTCCCCTAACCCCTTAATTAGACCAATGCCTTAACCCCTACATACACATGTTCTCTTTTCACTGTATATCAAATTGATTCCACATATAAGATCATATTTCAGATAATAATACACCTCCCAGTCAATACTCTGATGAACGTCTGGTTCATAAAAAGACAACTTCCTTGCTCTGCATAGACAAAGTCTATACTGAACTACTGACAATGTTATACAAATGCAGTAAGATCATATTCACAGTTCATGCCCTTAGTTTAGGGGGCATATTTATCAAGGGTCGAATTTCAAATTGAAAAAACGTCAAAATTCGAATTCAAAAAGACCAACTGAAATTAAGTCGAAGGTTTTTTTTGGTCTAATAGGTCCATTTTCTATTGAATAGGTCCGTATTCGTCCGTATTCGAATCGTACGAATCAAAGGAATAGAGCATTCAATTGAATTTGATTCGAAGTTTTTCCCCAAAAAAAACTTTTTTCAAAGTCCACCACTTGACTCCAAATAGGTTCTGGGAGGTCCCTCATAGGCAGGCCCGGACTGGCAATCTGTGGGCTCTGGCAAATGCCAGAGGGGCTGCTATAAGGTGCCATAGAAAGTCAGTATTTAGTGGGCTGGTGGGGGCTGTTTGGGCCTCTGTGTGGGCTGATTGGGCCTCTATGTACCTGAAATGCCAGGGCCTATTTTAATTCTCAGTCCGGACCTGCCCATAGGCTAAAACAGCAATTCGGCAGGTTTTAGATGGTAAATGGTCAAGGTTGAATTTTTAAAGAGACAGTACATTATAAATTTAGATATTCAAATTTTTGCTTTTTTTCAAATTCAAATCGAATTTGGACTATTCCCTAGTCAAAGTACACAAAAAAAACTCGAAACTTGAATTTTTTCCATTTGAAAATTCACCTCGACTTTTGATAAATCTGCCCTTAAGTGATTGTAATGTTTATATCCAAAATGTATTCTGTTTTTGTAAATATAGGAGCCTCTTTTCCATGGGGGCAGGGCCTCTCTTAATCACCCCTCTTTTCAGTGGGTCCCAAGGTCCGTAATATATTGATAATGGGCTGAGGATTAAATAAAGATAAAGTGCAGAGGACTTGTTGTATTTGTCTGTATGAATTTTGTGGTCAAAGCCTCATTGCAATCTTAATGGTTTAAAAATTAGTGGTGAGCACAACTTTCCCTATGTATTCTTTGTTATCGTTTATACATGAGTAGCTGTAGCTCCCTGTTGCTGTAGCTCCCACCTTTTCCAGCTATAGTCAGGTGATCCCAGCGGTAACCATTTTTTGGGAGTTTTAACCTTGAAAGCAAGCAAGTTGCAGGTGAAACTTGGTCCCTGGGTAAAATGTATACTGAAGTAAAAGAATCGTTAATAAATCAGATCAAAGTTGAGAGTAGGACTGGGGAAACCAGGGATGATTTAACATAATTGGCCATCTTAAATATATTGCAAATTATGGACAAACAATCCCTATTTTGTTTAAAGGGTAAGATATTTTTTCGTAGCTTAAGGCACAAAATGTCTCAATGTCCTTAATATATTGATAATGATAGTTGGTGTGTGTGTGTGTACAAGCAAAGACAGTGGATCGTGGATTTTCTTTGTCAGTTTTAATATTTTAAAAATAAATGTGTCGCTACTTTTGGTAGTCAGCTAGAAGTTGTTATGTGAATAGCACACCAAGGATATCCTATTAAAACAATTGGAAGCTTTCGGCCCCAAAAAATTTTAGGTCACCACCCTTTGGCACTTTGATAATTATCCAGACATGCAAATATTATCACTACAGAATATAGACAATGAGTATTCCACTAACCTCATAAATACAGTACCCAGGGCTGGAACTTGGGTAGGAAGATGAGGCACTTGTCTAGGCCCCTGTCTCCCTACTGATGATAGTTACTGTTCTCTCTGACGCTGACTAGTGATGGGCGAATTTGCGCCGTTTCGCTTTGCCGAAAAATTTGCGAATTTCGCCCGAAATTCGTGAAACGGCGAAAAATTCGCGAAACGGCGCCGGCGTCTCGTTTTTGACGCCGGCGCACATTTTTGACGCCGGCGTCTGTTTTTTCGGAAAAAAAAATTGCCGCGAATTTTCGCGGCCGTTTCGCGAATTTATTCGCAGGCGGCGAAACTCGCAAATTCGCCGCGAATTCGCGCCTGGCGAATAAATTCGCCCATCACTAACGCTGACATCAACAATCGTGCCTGGGCGAACAAATGGAGGGGAGTGTGAGGAGGCTGCCAGGCAGGCCCAATTGGCTTGGCCAGGCTCTTGAGATACCAGTAGGATCAATACAGAAAATGGTTTTGATCACATTAGCCCCTAAAGTGTCAGAGATCATTGCAGAAAATGGACTATAAGTAGCCAGTAACCCTGACATGCCAGTAAGGTTAAGGGATGCACCAAGTTCACTATTTTAGGATTCAGATAAATCCCAAATTCTTTGTGAAAGATTCGGCCAAATACCGTACTGAATCTGAACCCTAATTTGTAAATTTAACAATTGTCCTTGTTTGTGTGATGAAAAGGCACTTGATTTTTTGGATTCGGTTCAGTCAGGCACTTGGATTCTCGCGAATCCAGCAGAAAAAGGCTGTATCCTGGCCGAATCGCAAACGGTATCCTGGATTTGGTGCATCCCTAGTAAAATTACTGCAAAAAAATTAATAATGAGAATAATAATACCACACATCACTAAGATCACTGCAGAAATGAACAATGAGCACATTACATAGTTACATAGTTAAATTGTGTTAAAAAAGACAAAGTCCATCAACTTCAAACCCTGCACCCATACACACACCCCTCCATACTTTCACATAAATTCTATATACCCATACCTATACTAACTATAGAGCTTAGTATCACAATAGCCTTTGATATTGTGTCTGTCCAAAAAATCATCCAAGCCATTCTTAAAGGCATTAATTGAATCAGCCATCACAACATCACCCGGCAGTGCATTCCACAACCTCACTGTCCTGACTGTGAAGATCCCCCTACGTTGCTTCAAATGAAAGTTCTTTTCTTCTAGTCTAAAGGGGTGGCCTCTGGTACGGTGATCCACTTTATGGGTAAAAAGGTCCCCTGCTATTTGTCTATAATGTCCTCTAATGTACTTGTAAAGTGTGATCATGTCCCCTCACAAGCGCCTTTTTTCTAGAGAAAACAACCCCAACCTTGACAGTCTACCCTCATAATTTAAGTCTTCCATCCCTTTAACCAGTTTAGTTGCACTTAGTCTCTGCACTCTCTTCAGCTCATTTATATCCCTCTTAAGGACTGGAGTCCAAAACTGAACTGCATACTCCAGATGAGGCCTTACCATAATTATGTTTTCATCCCTTGAGTTAATGCCCTTTTTTATGCAAGACAGAACTTTATTTGCTTTAGTAGCCGTAGAATGACACTGCCCAGAATTAGACAACTTGTTATCTACAAAGACCCCTAGATCCTTCTCATTTAAGGAAACTCCCAACACACTGCCATTTAGTGTATAACTTGCATTTAAATTATTTTTGACAAGTGCATAACCTTGCATTTAGCAACTTTGAAAATCATTTTCCAGTTTACTGCCCAGTTTTCCAACTTAGACAAATCACTCTGCAAAGTGGCAGCATCCTGCATGGAACCTATAGTTCTGCACAATTTAGTATCATCTGCAAAAATAGAAATAGTACTTTCAATGCCCACCTCCAGGTCATTAATAAACAAGTTGAAAAGCAAGGGACCTAGTACAGAGCCCTGCAGTACTCCACTAACAACACTGGTCCAATTAGAAAATGTTCCATTTACCACCACTCTTTGTAGTCTATCTTTTAGCCAGTTCTCTATCCAGGTACAAATACTATGTTCCAGGCAAACATTCCTTAATTTAACCAGTAACCTTTTGTGTGGCACTGTATCAAATGCTTTAGCAACGTCTAAGTAAATCACATCCACTGCCATCCCAGAATCGAGTTAGTCTGGCAAGATCTATTACGCATAAAACCATGCTGGCACAAACTCATAGTATTGTTATATGCTATGAAGTCCAATATCTCATCCTTTATTACACCTTTCCTACCACTGAGGTCAGACTAACTGGCCTATAGTTTTAAGGCTGAGAACGGGTTCTCTTTTTGAATAGCGGCACCACATTAGCAATTCACCAGTCTCTCGGCACCATGCCAGACCTCAATGAAACCTGAAAAATTAATTAAGAAGTTTGGCAATCACAGAGCTAAGCTCGCTAAGTACGCTGGGATGAATACCATCTAGGCTGGACCTTTAACATGTTCTTATCTCTTTTGAATTTCTTCATGTGTGAACCATGCATCATTAGTTGTATTACTAGAATTGGGACTATTAATAAGGCAACCTTCATTAGCTGGTTCCTCATTTGTGCAGACAGATGAAAAATATGAGTTCAGAATCTAAGCTTTTTTTGTTCTCACCATACAGCTGACCCTCCTCTGATATTAAATGTCCCACCCCTTCCTGCTTCATTTTTTACTATTAAAATATTTAAAAATAATTTTGGATTCTTTTTACTGCTTGCTGCAATATCCTTTTCCATATCAATTTTATCTTGCCTTATAGCTTTTTTTGCATGATTTATTGGCCTCCTTGTACCTTATAAATGATTTGGCTGTCCCAGCTAACTTGAAAGCCTTAAAAGCACGTCTTTTCTTAGCCACCTCAACACCAACGCTTCTATTGAACCAAAAAGGTTTTGTTTTGCAACGACATTCCTCGCTTACAAGTGGAATATACTGACGTATATTTATTAAGCAGCATTTTAAATCCTTCCCATTTTTTGTTCTGTGTTTAACCCTGTAAAAAACATTTCCCACGTCTGAAATTTAGTGTTTTAGTTACTCCCTTATAGAATTTCCTCTGAAACAGAATCTCAAAGGAGACCATGTTATGATCACTATTCCCTAAATGCTCACAATGCCGCATGTAATGTAAGTTCTGCTGGTCATGTCTTTTATCATCTTACAGAAAAAAAAAGGTAAATTGCACAAATATGTATGAAAAAGGACAGAAAGCAGAAAAAAATGGGGGAAAGGGTTAATAATGGAAAAGGCAAGCACAAAATGGTAAAAAAAAAAATGGTTAAAAAAAGTGAAAAAAGGAAAAGAGAACAGAACAAAATGTTTGGGGTTAATGTTTTTTCTGAAGTTTTGCTGGTGCCATGTGCAAGTTTAGGAAGTGGGAGCTTAGGGAGCTAAATGCATGGCTCAAATCTATATATATATATATATATATATGTTCTTATTTTCTCACAAAAGGTGGATTGTACAATTAAATTGTTATGGCGTCCTTTTAAAAAATAATATTTCTGAATAAAGGTATGATGTTCATTCAGTGACAAACCTGGCTGCTTACCTAAATTGAGAATTTCTTCCCTTTTGTGGATCAAAGCAAGAAAGAGGTTCTGAAGACCTTTTGTTCTTCTCCTCAGGATCTAGACAAAGGAGAGGCTGAATTCAATGGATATGTTTCCTAACTTCTATAAAATTCTAATGATACAAATACACATCCATGTTTATAGTAATTGCCCCACAGCCTACTGTTTTTCTATACTTTAATTATGACTTTCTCTGGGGTCTCTTGTCCTGATTTCAGCGTAAATGAATCCACTTACCTGCTGATCTGTGCACAACTCATCCATCTCTTCTTGGCACCAAACTCAGGAAGATCATCCTGAGGGGACAGACCTGCCAGTTTGTACATTGTTTTCACTCTTTTGAATTCTTTCTTTAACAGCTTATCCCATTGTGTGATGGGGACTAATCAACTGAAACACAATGTGATGTGACATATAAAGCCAAGGAGAACACCTGCAGTGATTTAAAGCGACATTGAAAAAAACATTGTATTAAAAATGTTTAATCATTAGGCACATTTCCAAAATGAAATTTCTAGATGTGTGAGGTCACCTGTTCATATTTTCATATATTTTTGATAGAACATGTTTAAAAAATAAATATATATATAAATACAAATTTCTGTAAAAATGTGAATTATTTGATGAATAGCAAAGATTTATGACAGCCAACTCTTAGAGTGTTTATGCCGTTCATTTACAATACCTGGGCTGCAATAATATATTTTCTGTAGCAAAAATCTTATTTTTCTACAAACCTGGATAAGGATATGAGTTAACTAGTCAATGTACAGTATACAACACAATCTGGCACAGTCTGCAAGCTGCAAATGATAGCCCATTTTTGAATGGATCACTTGAGCTAACAAAACAAATGTCTTGTTTTCTGCTTTCTAAATTTGTGTCACTTTATTTACTGCCTACTTCTTACCACTCACTGGGATTGTGCATCTTTATTCCATGTCATACCGCTGCAGAATGCACAGTATGCAAGGCTATTCTTGCATAGTAAAACATTTGGAATCAAAAAAGGATAAACACACACACACATGTATATATATATATATATATATATATATATATATATATATATATATATATATATATATATATATATATATATATAGATAGATAGATAGATATACACACGCAGCAGTTCAGATTTAGTTGTGGTTCACTCAAAATATAAACTGTACAAAATAATAGTAAAGTATAATATAGTGCATTCAAATAACATTTTACCTAATTATATATTAAAGCTAAAACACAATCTGTTTTGTGTACTAGATGATATTATTGTCCTTGTAATTGCCTAATTTTTATGTCCACAAATTCTGATAACTACAATGTTTTAATTGCTATTATATGTTTGGATTTGATACTATTGTAAGGTGTACCTTTGTCTTCAGGCCAAACTTAAATTGCATCAGTGAGAATCAATATTACATTCCAATCAGTTTCATAATCTGATCTGTAAAACCCTGCATTGTTTCCATCTCACAATGTAAGTGCCCACATTGCTCGCCTACTTATACCTCATACGGACTGTAGGAGCAGCACTGGAATTGTGTCCCTCTGTACTGTTCATCTTAGAGCTGTCCTGATCTGTTACTTGTGTGGTCCTGATAGTTTTCCCTTTCTCCTGCCTTACTCTCTCTGTGTGTGTCATTTTAAACTTGTGTGCAAATGTTTAAAAACTGTGTGCTGAGGCCAGAATTAACACAAAATTTTGTGTGCACACAAAATTCTTGGTGCGCACCGCAATTTTTTGTGTGCACTGGCTCCAATATGTATAAACAAGCGCACAGCTTAGTTGTTGTTAGAGGGTTTCCAAGATGTTTAATCATGTGCTAGGGGTTGCTCTACTAACCACAGGGGAAGCGGAGGCATATGGATTTAAGGGTATGTCTTAATGTGACCTACAAGATATCCCTGCAGTGAACACCAACCATTTGGGGTTTTTTTGTGTGCTACCACCCTTAATCTGGGTATGGTCTTAAAATATCTTGTGATAACATGAGTTTGGTTTAAAGTGGGTGTGGTTTTAAAGAGGGAGTTGTCAACACTGGCTTCCATTATCGGTCCTTAACCATGTTGCCCAGAAAAATTCCAGCCCTCCGTACAACAAAAGTTGGGCAGCTGTCATGTATGGTCAGGGACAGGCATGGGTCAAGTACAGGAAAACCGAACAATAAGCAAACCCAGGAACTATCTGACAATAGACCTACATTTGGCAATGGGAAACTGGATGAGGCACGTTTAAATATTTGAATTTCGTGTCAGGGCAATGATGTTACACAGCACGACTGGGTTTAAAAGTACACTTTGTTGTGGGCACCAAAGACCAGGAATAATATGCGGGCATCCCAGCTGCTCCACTAGACCATCATCATTATCAGCAGCACTGCCTTAGCTGTTCCATTAAGGTTTAATAAAATGAAAATATAGAACCTACATGCTGTCAAATGGCGAAACAGTTGGATATACAAATTAGGGATGCACCGAATCCAGGATTCGGTTCGGGATTCGGCCTTTTTCAGCAGGATTCAGATTTGACCAAATCCTTCTGCCCAGCCGAACCGAACCCTAATCGGAATTTGCATATGCAAATTAGGGGTGGGGAGGGAAATTGTGTGACTTTTTGTCAGAAAACAAGGAAGGAATTTTTTTCCCCTTCCCACCCCTAATTTGCATATGCAAATTAGGGTTCGAATTCGGTTCGGCATTCGGCCGAATCTTTCATGAAGGATTCAGGGGTTCGGCCGAATCCAAAAAAGTGGATTCGGTGCATCCCTAATAAAAATAATGATAAAAATCTATTACAAATACAGGCATCTAGAAACCTGTTATACAGACTGTTCCAAATTATGGAAGGGCTACTCCCATAGAGTCCATTTTCAGCAAATAATTCTAAAAATGATTTCTTTCTTCTCTGTAATAAAAAACATTGCATTGTACTTAATGTTAAAGTGATTTTTAACAGTCTTTCTTTCATTTTGAACCATTGAGATTTGTAACTAACACCTGAAGTTTTTGGTGATTTGATGGAATCCCCAACCCACAAATGCAATGCACAACAATTCCTTTCTGGATTTCTGGCTTCTGGTTGGTAACTTTATCCCCAAGTGAAAGCAAGTGTCTCAAGATGATTAGAGAAATAGATTTGTTATCTTTTTTTATCACCAGACCGTATTTCTGTGAAACACATATGGAACCGAAAGAATTGATATGAAGGGCCAAAGTGTTCTAAAAATAAAAACATTAAGGGGCTGATTTACAAACATTTGTATTTTATTTTTTTACATGAATCAGATTTTTTTCTCTAAAAATTATTATTTTTTTTAAATTTCTCTAAAACTCGATTTAGAAAACCCATTTCGAACATCAAATTTCAATTTTTACATGAATCTCTACAAATGTGTGGTTTTGCTATTTTTTTGTTGTTTTTTAAAAGCTCTAAAAATTTGAGATTTATTAATTGTAAAAATCACAAAAACCACTAATACAAACGTTCGCCAGGTAAAAGTTGTCGAGGCCCGATAGAAGTCAGTGGGAGCTGCGCTGATCCTATTGGAGCATTTTAAATCAATTCACTTTTAGAGGTTTTCGGATTTTTTTTCACTAAAAATTGTCAGAAAAACTAGAATTTTATAGAATTTAGAATTTATTTTAGAATTTATCTTATATAGAATTTTATAGGTTTCCGGCGTATTCAGATTTCTTAGCACATTATTTTCCGTTTGTACTTTTTTTTTTTGGATCTTTTAATAAATTTCATGATATTCGTAGTTTTAGGGGCACATTTACTTCGATCCAACGAAGGATTTTGCGCAAATACTATGATCGATCAATGTAAAAATCGGTCGATCGAATGATGAAATTCTTCGAATCGAACGATTTGAAGGATTTTAATTGATCGATCAAATGATTTTTCTTCAACCAAAAAACCTTACAAAACTGATGGGGAAGGTCCCCATAGGCTAACATTGTAGCTCTGTAGGTTTAAAGTGGCGAAGTATGTAGTCAAAGTTTTTTTTAAAGGGACAGTACTTCGACTATCGAATGGTCGAATGGTCGAATAGTCGAACGATTTTAAGTTTGAATCGTTCGAATCGAAGTTGTAGTCAAAGGTCATAGTAGCCTTTTCGATGGTCGAAGTACCCCAAAAAAAACCTTCAAAACTCGACGTTTTCTTACTTCGAATCCTTCACTCGAGCTTAGTAAATATGCCCCTTAGTGTTTGTGAGTTTAAACTCTAAAACCACTATAATCCAACCTTTGATAAACAGGCCTCCACATGTAAAAACCACAAAAAATTCAAATTTGAAAATCTGCATAGTAAAAGTCAAGGTCCTATTGAAGTCATGGTGACCTTTTTTATTCATTCAAACTTTTAGAGATTTTTTTTGATATTTTTCACTAATAATCGACTAATTGCAATTTTTTTCCGTTCCAAAATTTTATATTCAGATCTTTTGATAAATTACATAGCATTTGTGGTTTTAGAGAAAATGAGTTTATTTGTGGTTTTTAAAACCTCTAAGGGGGTTATGTAATAAAAGGCCTTAAGTTTGCCCAGGTGCAGTAACTCATAGCAACCAATCAGCAGGAAGAATTTACTGGTCATCTGTTTAAAAGCAAATCCCTTATTGGTTGCTATAGGTTACTGCTCCTGGGCAAACTTAGTGCCCTTAATTACATATGGGGGTAAATCCACTAAAAAATATTGATAAATGGGCCTCTAACATTTTAAAGTAACTTAGTCAGATTAGGGGGTCCGTTTACTAAAGTGCGGTAAATCTGACTTTAAGTTTCCGCATGTTATCGCTGAGAATATTTTTACGCCAGAATATTCGCAGCGACTAAGTTTACTAAACAGCGATGCGCTCAGAAGTCATTGCGATCACTTGCGGTAACTACGTTAAGGAACCAGCTTACGTTAGCGGTAATTTTAGCGAGTTGCGAATTTTCTGGCGAAAAATTACGTTTTTGCGAATATTTATGCTATAAAATAGTCTTGTTTTATGGCGGTTATTATGGCAATTTTTACTGTGACATTTATGGCCAGAAATGCATCTTCAAAACTTATAAACTTTATTGACTGATGATTATACCATCCAACAACATCACCAGAGTAATACCAATCAAACATGTCTGCATCATATAAACTCTTCTGCCAATAGAATCATAGGAAATGATACCAGTCAATCTCTTTGCTTCATAGAAATGCACAGTTTAATGTAGCCAATCCCAATGAAACCAAAAAGTGTAGAGGCTGACGAATCCTTGGACTGTGATGCCACTGCCAATAATACGACTCTGAGCTGAAACTGCTGCTGTTGCACCAGATAGAAGCAGAAGCCAAAACATCCTGTCAGCAATAGCTACAGATCTCTCTCCTGTCAGCAAAGAATGATGGGTAAAAAAAAAACATTATTATGGGATATTTCCTGCCCCTTGAGAATTTTCTGGCAGAAAAAATACTTTTACACCACTTCATATGTGGCGGTAAAAGTTTGCGAATATTCTGGCGTTAATTTTGTCTTTAGCACATTTCGCTGTTTAGTAAACCATGCGTTAATGTGTACGTAGCGTTATTTTCAGCAAATGCGATAACTGGCGAACAATTATTCTTGCGCAAGAAAATTCGCAAATTTATATTTACCGCAGGTTAGTAAACTGGCGATAACATATTTGGCGAAAATTCTGTCTATATATTGTGCGAATATTTTTAACGCACTTTAGTAAACGGACCCCTAGGTTTTTTAACAATAATTGACCCCCAAATCCCAGGAATTCCTGCTCATTATAAACCAGCGAATAGACATTCTGCCATACTAGCCACTAGAACCAAAATTCCAGTGGAGGCAAGAAAGCATAAATTTTTTAACCAACTTTTGTGATCATTACCCAAGTCTATACACCACTCAAAGTTTCTGCATTCTCCAATTGATTTACAAATCTGTAAGCCTTGTACCATGGTCTTGTCAATGAAGTATGGATGTATCCTTGCAGCGTAAACTGATTTACTTCAGGATTGCATCCATACAGTGGTTGTCCCTTAGGACTGGCAGTGGCTCTGGTATTTACTGATTTAAAATCATGCCAGTAGCTACAGTTTTGACATTATGCATAAGAATTCTAGCATGAACTGTTTCTGCCCAATCATAGCAATCTTACTTAAAAGAACAAGGCTAATGACTAAAATGTAAACTGACAAACTAAAGAAATTTTCACTGTAACTATTCTAAATATTGTCTCCCTGCGTGTTTTAATGTACTTGACCACTAGCTGTTTTATACCACTGTCATCATAATTTATCAGTGGAACAGCAATGAAAGAATGCTAATGTGTATATTGCTCCATACAAGTGTTTGCATAAACAGTATAATCTTTCTCTGTGGGGTTACATGTTAAATCCATTCAGATATAGTAGTTCTACACTTGTTTTTAGAATGTAATTATCAAGTATACTATCGAGAAATTTCCATATAACCCATTTAAAGGGGAGGTCTCCCTCTTTATTCTTCTTTTGCAAAATAGCTCACTCTGTCACAATTTGATGTTGAGCTGTAAAGAAAAAAATTTACCAACTGCTTAATGGTATTAAAATATTAATGAATGTCTAAGATTTGTGGGTAACTGCATTCAGATCTATTTTATAATCTGAGACATAGTAACGATAGAGCAGGGTTTATTGGTGCATGAAAAGTAATGAAGGGTGTGGTTTTGTGTGCAAAATTCTCTAATTAAGCCTGCTTCTACATCAGCTGAAAGAAACTGTAATAGCACAAGTATAGGCTTTACCTTACAAGATCTAATTCTGCAGATTAAGATGTATTATAAGGTTTATGAATCCAGTAAGATATGTTTACACATTGTAGGGCTCATTATTCAGGAAAATTTCAAAACATGTAAATAAAAATGTGGAAATTAAATTCTAAAATTATAAATTCTTAAAAAAACAAAAACCTACACCCAGTTGAGAATATTCTGTCTTACTGGATCAATAGATCCTTCTACTGTAAATAAGACAGGGTTGGGGAATAAGTCTTTTTGTTGAGTAACCAGTCTAAACACTAGGGGGCAGATTTATCACGGATCGAATTTCGAAGTGCAAAAAACTTTGAATTCGACCATCGAATTTGAGTACTTCGAAAGTCCAAGTATTTTTTTCCAGTGAAAATGGCCGTTTCCGATCGAAGTAAAATCGTACGATCGAATGATTTAATCCTAGGGTCAAAAGAATAGTGCCTTTGATTTGAAGGTTTTGGTCGTAGTGTATAGTCGAAGAAGATCGAAGTGAATCTTGCCCCACTTGTATTCAAATGATTGATTTGAAGTTTTATGCCCCACTTCCTTTCTGACATTCTTTTCACACAGGAAGCCGTCTAGTGGCCATTTTAGTCGCATATTTGGCCTGATTGCGCACTTGCTATTTAGACTGCAGAGGTGGAGGAGGTATCTGAAGGCAAGCTTAATTTTTTTCCAAAAATGTCTGGAAGGAGGGGGAGAGGGGGGGCACAGGCTGGGGTGTCACTGGGAGGGGTTCCTGGGGTGAAAAAGGGGAAGAGAGTAGGGGGTCCCGTAGTGAGGGTGAGAGTAGGGCAGGGGGGTCCAATATTGGGGGGGAGAGTAAGGCAGAGGGGTCCCATAGTGGGGGTGAGCGTAGGGCAGGGGGGTCCCATAGTGGAGAGGAGAGTAGTGCAGGGGGGTCCCGTAGTGGGGGTAAGCGTAGAGTACTCTGGTGACCAAGCAGTAACCAATCATTGACTTGAGGGGGGGAGGCAAATGGGCCATAACTGTTGCTTTTGAATCTGAGTTGAATGCTGAGGATCATTTGCAAACTCACTGAACAGTTATGCCCCACATGGTCCCCCTTTAAGTCCCCCTTTAAGTCGTTGATTTACTTTTAGAGAGCTGAAAAACAGGAAGTTGGACTCCAGTCACTCCAGCCTTTATACGTTACATTTTTGCTTAAACTATATTAGAAACATTTTTTATTTTGCCTATCTATTTATCCAGTTTTTATTTTTACACTGAACTGTTCTTTCATTTAATTTTTCATGAATACATTATTAATTAACAAGATTGCTGTGCCTTGTTTTCATCTCATACACAAACATATATCATACTACAAAGTTGTTTTCAACTTAAACTGGCATTACTGCTAGGTATTTCTAGATAAAACTCATTATTTGGTGCATTTTCCATTAAAAAAGTAGCAATGGTAAAAAAGATTTGGGTATTTTCTCCAGGTGGTCTTTAATTATCACTTTGGCAGCTGTATACTTACCAGGAGGCCTGCAAATTATATTTAAAAACACTTGCAAGTGCAAAGAGAAATCTTTAGGCAGTTACAGACGCATGATTATGTTTTTAAGAATGATTACTTTGAAGATAATAGAAAGATAGTCATGAGAGAAAGTGGCACAATACAACATTAGGAATTAAATGTGTTGAATTTCTCATTATAATCTGACTCCCATACTTTACAACATTACAACTTTGGTGCTGTAAAAAGTATCTGCTTAATAAGTGGAAGGAAATTAAAAATATATGGTTACTAAATTGTTCACTGAAAGGATCTTTAAGGTGAATATTAGAAAGGACAAAATTTTGTGACTTTAGTTTGCAGAAGAACTATAAAGATTCTGAATTAATTCTCCAAACACCTTTACTTTATATATAATAATTTAAGAACATAATAGTGCAAGCTGCTGTGCAATCTTGCACCACTGAGATAGAATTGCAGTTCTGATAAAGATGGTTGGGCTTCCTCCCTGGCCTTAGACTCACTGGTCTGAGTCTAGTCTGCATGGTTCAATTCCTGCACTAAAAGTAGCTCGTAATTTAGAGATATGGGATGCAAACAAAATGACTAGGTATGTAGGTATTCCTAACGTAGGTATTCCTATGTTAAGTAAATACAGTTTGTATATAGAGAATATGCCATGTGAGAGATGTTCCATTCACATGTCTTTTGGAATCTGTTCTTAAGAACTGGTTGTTCTGGAGAGCAACATGATTGCACACTGTACTAACAAAGTATTGATGATGATATTGAGAAACAAGCTGTGTTTCTTAATTTTTTTTTATCTGATGGCTCCTCTGGATCACAGGTGATTATTAAATCTCAATGTGGATTTGTGACCTCAAAATTTCCATATTGGTCATCTAATTGCATAATAAACTAAAAATAACCACTGGATTATTCATTACAATCTCTTTGTAAAATCTCCTGACTATACATGTGGTAAATACACACCTTGAACATTTATACAAAAAGGATTTTTTTACATCCATCTCTTAGCTGGTGCTCTTACATATTTCTTGGCTTAATATCCTTAGTAAGTCTACATCCAAAGTACTTCCAACATCTATTGAATGAACTTCCATAACAATTTCTCACCGTAAGTGTTCAAACTGCCAGTACCACTTCCTGAACATTGTGGCTTTGTTTGCAAATAGTTTAAAAAGAAAATGGGCTAATGTTCTTGACCACTATGTACCAACAAACCCATGGCTTCTGTGAATAAATGGAGATGCAGCTAAAACAAATGTTTAATTACATTCCTATAATCCTTTTACCACCCTGTGCAAGAAACTGATTGGTAGTCAAACCTATTGCACCATCAACTCTTTTTTTCTTAGCTACGGTAGCAAGGTTATATAGCTTGAATGGGACTTCCAAATACAATTTTTCTTTCACTTTCCAGCTGGGTCATTGTAGCCTAAAATATATGTAAATTTATTCTTGTCTTTTACAAATAGATTTCTTATTAAAACATAATTTAATCTAACTTCAACCCCATTCTACCCAGAAACTGACGCAGTGAGTGGTCCTTATCGGGGCCTGACCCTGTTTCCTAAGGTAAGGCTATCTGTCCCTGGCATTTTCATAAACTCATCTTTGTAGTTTTTAAAATAAACTGAGTATTATTTTATGCTATCACAATGAATTCGTCAGAGTACTGTGTATATTCCTTTACACTGTAATTTGTTCCATTCGTTCTTATCACCTAAGACATGGCGTATTCAATTTAAGTCAACGGGAAAAATTCAAGAACCTGCACAGAAAGTGATGTTAGAACTGTGATGCGTGTGATCGCTATCCAGTGTTTTTCAAACAATTGCTGTTTTTTAAACTTCATCAATACACAACATTTTAAATTCCCCAGATTTTATGCATTAGACACTAATGTGCGGTGTGTTTGCTGTTTTTTACCATATTGTAATAATTAGAGATGTCGCGAACTGTTCGCCGGCGAACTTGTTCGCGCGAACATCGGGTGTTCGCGCTCGCCGGAAGTTCGCGAACGTCGCGCGACGTTCGCCATTTTGGGTTCGCCATTGTTGGCGCTTTTTTTTGCCCTCTCACCCCAGACCAGCAGGTACATGGCAGCCAATCAGGAAGCTCTCCCCTGGACCACTCCCCTTCCCTATAAAAACCGAAGCCCTGCAGCGTTTTTTCACTCTGCCTGTGTGTGCTGAAGAGATAGTGTAGGGAGAGAGCTGCTGCCTGTTAGTGATTTCAGGGACAGTTGAAAGTTTGCTGGCTAGTAATCGTTTTGATACTGCTCTGTTATTGGAGGGACAGAAGTCTGCAGGGGTTTGAGGGACATTTTAGCTTAGGTAGCTTTGCTGGCTAGTAATCTACCTTCTACTGCAGTGCTCTGTATGTAGCTGCAGTGGGCAGCTGTCCTGCTTCTGATCTCATCTGCTGACTGCTGCAATAACAGTAGTCCTTGTAAGGACTGCTTTTATTTATTTTTTTGTTGTTTTACTACTACTATTACTACTACTATAAGAGCCCAGTGCTATTAGTCTAGCAGTGTTGGGGAGTGGGACTGGTGTGCTAATCTGCTGCTCCTAGTAGTTCAGCAGCACCAACTTTAATTTTTTTTTTTTAATATTCATTTTTTTTTATTTTACTTTTTTTTATTTTACTACCGCTGTAGTAGTGTATAAGTTGACCTTTTAGGCATTATTTGCCCTGTAGGCATTATTTGCACAGTGTTTTCTTCAACCCGCCATCTAGCTGTGTGACCTTGTTCACATTCTGTCTAAATATCCATAATATTACCGTCTCCAGAAAAAACACCGGAGTGACTTTTTTCAAGCAGCATTCATATATTTTACGTAATCCGTATCCACCGCTGTAGTAGTGTATACGTTGACCTTGTAGGCATTATTTGCACAGTGTTTTCTTCAACCCGCCATCTAGCTGTGTGACCTTGTTCACATTCTGTCTAAATATCCATAATATTACCGTCTCCAGAAAAAACACCGGAGTGACTTTTTTCAAGCAGCCATAATATATTTTACGTAATCCGTATCCACCGCTGTAGTAGTGTATACGTTGACCTTGTAGGCATTATTTGCACAGTGTTTTCTTCAACCCGCCATCTAGCTTTGTGACCTTGTTCACATTCTGTCTAAATATCCATAATATTACCGTCTCCAGAAAAAACACCGGAGTGACTTTTTTCAAGCAGCCATAATATATTTTACGTAATCCGTATCCACCGCTGTAGTAGTGTATACGTTGACCTTGTAGGCATTGTTTGCCCAGTTTTTTTGGCCGCAGCCACTGAAGCACAGAGGCCAGAAAAAATATGCCATATAAATGCTGAAAATAGTCATTTTTTGCCATACGTTGACTCAACGTATATGGCAAAAAATGACTATTTTCAGCATTTATATGGCATATTTTTTCTGGCAACTGTGCTTCAGTGGCTGCAACCAAAAAAACTGGGCAAACAATGTCTACAAGGTCAACGTATGGCGAAAAATGACTATTTTCAGCATTTATATGGCATATTTTTTCTGGCAACTGTGCTTCAGTGGCTGCAACCAAAAAAACTGGGCAAACAATGTCTACAAGGTCAACGTATGGCGAAAAATGACTATTTTCAGCATTTATATGGCATATTTTTTCTGGCAACTGTGCTTCAGTGGCTGCGTCCAAAAAAACTGGGCAAACAATGCCTACAAGGTCAACGTATGGCAGTTGTTTAAAGAGAACAGTAGATTACTAGCCAGCAAAGCTACCTAAGCTAAAATGTCCCTCAAATCCCTGCAGACTTCTGTCCCTCCAATACAGAGCAGTATCAAGCAGATTACTAGCCAGCAAACTTACTATCATCTGTCCCTGAAATCACTAACAGCTCTCCCCCTACACTATCTCTTCCAAGCACACACAGGCAGATTTTTCAGATACATTTTTGCCCTTGATCCCCCTCTGGCATGCCACTGTCCAGGTCGTTGCACCCTTTAAACAACTTTAAAATCATTTTTCTGGCCAGAAATTTTTTTTTTAGATGTTAAAGTTCGCCTTCCCATTGAAGTCTATGGGGTTCGCGAACCGTTCGCGAACCGCTCGCGTTTTTGCGCAAGTTCGCGAATATGTTCGCGAACTTTTTTTCCGACGTTCGCTACATCCCTAGTAATAATGACTGTAATTACAGTTGGAAGAAAGTGAGTTTTATGTGCTAGTAATTCTTTTTCCCTTACATGTACAATTGTATACACAGAAATATTAAGTCCAAGCTGTTAAAAATTTAGGAAACACGACTGTTTTAGAGAAGTAGCAGGTGGCAGATAACTGGTAATCTGGTGGAAAATAATGGAGAATTTGGGTTTTATAACTATTATTTCTGCAAACTTGAATCCTACAGATTTTATTAATTTGATTAGAGATACAGCTCTATGCAAGTAAGAATGCACAATCCTTAATGTGTAAATGATAAATTTGCAGGCATGCTGTGGGAAAAATATATGATTGGAGGGGGGGGAAACATTAATATTTTCCTTATTATGCACACTGCACGTTGGTTTTATTTAGGAAGCAGTCTCTTGTATGGAAAGCTCTGTGCTTGATGTGACTCCCCACAGTGTAAAGCTTACTACTAACCTCCTATGGCTAGGTCCATTATTTCTGATCAAAACTAATTTGTTTTTACCGCCTTGCGTCTCAGAATAATGTATCAATATCTTATTTATACTATCTACCACATTAACCTTTGTTATGTTGTGTACCGCTTGTGGCTTCATTGTTCCACATGTCTTATTTTAAGCTGCTGTTAAAAAGAAACACACAGAAAGGGATGCTTCCGACATTAAAACAGAACATAAGGGAGAATGGTGAAGTTTCAACTTTTGTTTGCTTCATATACCATCATCCTCATAGCAGGGGTCAGTACTACCTGTAGTATACCATGTGCTGCATGTTCTAGCACTAGTGATGTGAGAATTTATTCTCCAGGCACGAATTTGCGGGGAATTTCTGTGTTTCACCTCCAGCAAATAAATTTGCAAACTTTTTTATTTTCCCCCGGCGAATATTCAGAAGCCGGCAACAATTCTGACACTGGGTGACAATTAAACACACGCCATTGACTTTAATGTGCATTGGAATTGGTGGCAGTGTTGATTTGTCACCGGTATAGATTTGCTGCCCCGAATTGACGCTGGCGGCAAAATTTACATCTCGTGAATTTTTTGCCCTTTCGCGAATCTCAGGCAAAGCGAAACGGGTCAAATTCACCCATCACTACCTAGCACACCTATTAAGTTGTACATATTCAGATATCACAGATATCTATATCTATGTACAGGTATGGAACCTGTTATCCAGAATGCTCAGGACCTGGGATTTTCTGATAATGGATCTTTCCCTAATTTGGATCTTCATGCCTTAAGTCTACTAGAAAATTATGTAAACATTAAATAAACCCAATAGACTGGTTTTGCCTCCAATAAGGATTACTTAAATCTTAGTCTGGATCAAGTACAAGGTATTGTTTTATTCCTACAGAGAAAAAGGAAATCATTTTTAAAAATTTTGATTATATGAGTCTATGGGAGGCAGCCTTTCTGTATTTCAGAGCCTTCTGGATAATGGGTTTCTAGATAATGGATCCCATACATGTATTAGGTTCTATGATAGTGAATCCATATTGTTTTGCCTGGAGAGGGACAGCTTTAGCAATACAGTAGCATATGAGAATGGCATAGCCTATAGTTTTCTGGTAGGGGAGATAGTAGGCTATTATAACTATTAATAATGTATTGGGAAATAAGAATTCCTTCTTACTTTCAGACACTTTAGTATTAAGAAATGTCATTTAAACATTAATTTGTTTTACTGAATAATGTCCCTTTTAAAAACATTATATACATACATATGTTTAAATGCATGAGTAAAGTCAACCTTTATTTGGGTAGGAGAACTGAGCTAGAACCCTAAATGGAACAATCCCCTGTCTTGTCATGGTCCTTTCAATATCTAGTTGCTTGCATAGTCAATACACTGAGGAGCTTTCATATACAGGTATGGCATTAATTATCCAGAAACCCATTATCCAGAAATGATAAAAAAACGTTTCCTTTTTCTCTCTAATAATAAAACAGTACCGTGTACTTGATCCCAACTAGGATATAAAGGGCCAGATTCAATTGAATGAGAAAAGGGCTTATCATGTGAAAAGTCATCAAGGAGATTCAACTTGAGCTGAAATTCAATTCAGAAAAACTTATTTTGTTTATCTTCTATTGAAGTCTATTTAGGAAGAAACTGCAGAGAAAAGTTTTTTCTCCTCTTCTCAATTACTTTTCACGTGTTAAACCGGTTTTCTCATGGAACTGAATCTGGCCAATGGATCCTTACTGGATGCAAAACCAGTCTATTGGGTTTATTTAATATTTAAAGGCTTTTCTAGCCAGACCCCGATTATTCAGGATGTGCCATACCTGTAAAAGCAATTAAGTTTGGCTCAAAAAACATTTTTAACTTCTTCCATGTCATTGATAGTAGAATCCACATTTCTCAGAAGCTAGTCCAGTAGATTCTGTGTTATATTTAATCAAAGCCAAAACCATGGAACTAAACACCTAGGGGCACATTTACTAAGCTCAAGTGAAGGATTCGTATTTTTTTGGGTGCTTTGACCATTAATAGGCTACTACGACCTTCGACTTCAACTTCTATTTGAATGATTCAAAGTAAAAATCGTTCGACTATTTGACCATTCAATAGAGGTACAATGTTAGCCTATGGGGACCTTCCCCATCCGTTTTCTAAGGTTTTTTTGATCAAAGAAAAATCCTTTGATCGATCGATTAAAATCCTTCGAATCGTTCGATATTCGTTCGATATTCAAATTCGAAATATTTTACTTCGAGGGTCGAATTCGAGGGTTTATTAACCTTTGATATTCGACCCTTAGTAAATGTGTCCCAAATAAATATACTGTATATTCTTTTTTTGGTAGGCTTTCTATTAGCAGAACAGTTTTTTTTATGAGATAGTAGTATTGTTCTCGATCAGCCCTAATTTTCACAAACACAATCTGGGATCAACTCTTGCAACAACAAGATTGTTGGGCTTTATTTAGAGAATGTGCTTTCTGTATCCGTTTATTTTTTTTTCTTTTCAATTGACCACATTATCATTAAATTACAACAGTGGATATAATTATAGAAAACCATTATGTTTCTAGGTAGTTAAATGTTCTAAAGCAAGGAAAGTGTCTGGTGGAGAAAAAATATGCTACAACCCACCTGGAAGTGAAATGCAACAGGAAACACTATAATAAATCTTCATAGTCACTAAATATAAAATACATATATATATACAGTATCTGACTATATATCTGTGTCAACACACACATTTTTGTTTTCTACGTAGCAGAATCTGTCAAAAAGATTGGTAGAACTTGGTAAATTGGTACAACATTTGTGTTATGAAAATGATTACCAGTTTATAATACTAGAATCTAGTTTGTGCTGTCTGCTATTATCTGATTACACTATTTACTTACAAATGCCCTTCAAGTTTATCCCCCACCCCTTTGTTTTCTAAATAAGCACCTGATATGAAAACGTTGTCTACATTTTTAATGAGTATTTTTTTCTCTTTTAAGGGAAAATCCCCAGCTCAATTGTCCTAATAAAGACTTAGCATAATTCCTCTCTCGTTTAAATAACTGCTTGGTGTAGTATAAAATTGTAAGAGACACGATGCAGATCAAGATGCTGGTTTGAAGTGGAGAAGAGGAACAAGCAATGCAATAATAAGCAGATTTTAATGATTTACTATAAATCAGCATTTTTGGCCTGTCAGTGAGATTGAAGAGGCAGACAGCAACTCACATGTCTGCCTAGCAAATGTCTTCCTGATGAATCATGTGCTCTGAATCACTGATCACAACATTCAAACAGCACATCCAAATAATGAGGAAAACATATACACACAATTCTTCTGCTTCATCTAAAATGGAAAGACGTGTTGTTGTGTAGGTGGCAGAACACCTCCAGCATTGATGCAGCTGATGTTCGATGTATGGGATCTGAAGTGCGTTATTATTGGTCTTCCTTTGACATTATCTTGTATAGATGAAAAATACACTCGTAGCCTTTGGACAGAATCTAATTGCCACATATTTGTTATTATTATTTCTTGAAAAAAAAGGGGGCACTCGGAGGTCAAAGAGAATGCAGCAAGGATCTGAAAAAGGAAATCTTTAGTAATTCTGTTAAAACAGCAGATGGTGGAAGAGTCAGCCACCCAATATGTAAGTTGGGGATATTTATCAAGCAGCGCTACAGTTTTACAATACGGCCAGCAACTGAATTGCCTCTGAGAAGAAAAAAAAACAAAGCTTGTCTCACGTTTCTTTACGAAATAATATGCTTTTTTGGGAGGAAGTGACAAATAAAAAATGCTAAATTTGGACATAAAAAACGTTTACAGAATTGTATGTAACATAGTAACATAGTAAGTAAGGTTGAAAAAAGACACATGTCCATCGAGTTCAACCTTTTTTTTTTTTGTTTATTAACTACCTATCTGCCAGTTGATCCAGAGGAAGGCAAAAAACCCATCTGAAGCCTCTCCAATTTGCCTTAGAGGGGGAAAAATTCCTTCCTGACTCCAAAATGGCAATCGGACTAGTCCCTGGATCAACTTGGACTATGAGCTATTTCCCATAACCCTGTATTCCCTTACTTGCTAAAAAGCCATCCAACCCCTTCTTAAAGCTATCTAATGTATCAGCCTGTACAACTGATTCAGGGAGAGAATTCCACATCTTCACAGCTCTCACTGTAAAAAACCCCTTCCGAATATTTAGGCGGAACCTCTTTTCTTCTAATCGGAATGGGTGACCTTGTGTCAGCTGGAAAGACCTACTGGTAAATAAAGCATTAGAGAGATTGTTATATGATCCCCTTATATATTTATACATAGTCATCATATCACCCCTTAAGCGCCTCTTCTCCAGCGTGAACATCCCCAATTTGGCCAGTCTTTCCTCATAGCTAAGATTTTCAATACCTTTTACCAGCTTAGTTGCCCTTCTCTGTACCCTCTCTAATACAATAATGTCCTGTTTGAGTGATGGAGACCAAAACTGTACGGCATATTCTAGATGGGGCCTTACAAGTGCTCTATACAGTGGAAGAATGACCCCCTCCTCCCGTGACTCTATGCCCCTTTTAATACAGCTCAAGACCTTATTTGCCCTTGATGCTGCTGACTGGCATTGCTTGCTACAGCCAAGTTTATCATCTACAAGGACTCCAAGGTCCTTTTCCATAATGGATTTGCCTAGTGCAGTCCCATTAAGGGTATAAGTGGCTTGGATATTTTTACATCCCAGGTGCATGACTTTACATTTATCAACATTAAATCTCATTTGCCACTTAGCTGCCCAGATTGCCAGTTTGTCAAGATCCTGTTGCAAGGATGCCACATCCTGGATGGAATTAATTGGGCTGGATAATTTTGTGTCATCTGCAAACACTGATACATTACTTACAACACCCTCCCCTAAGTCATTAATGAACAAGTTAAATAAAAGTGGACCCAATACTGAGCCCTGGGGGACCCCACTAAGAACCTTACTCCAAGTAGAGAATGTCCCATTAACAACCACCCTCTGTACCCGATCCTGTAGCCAGTTTCCTATCCATGTGCAAACGACTTCATTAAGCCCAACAGACCTTAGTTTAGAAAGCAGTCGTTTGTGGGGCACAGTATCAAACGCTTTGGCAAAATCCAAATAGATCACATCTACTGCCCCCCCACTATCCAGAATCTTACTTACCACATCATAAAATGCAATCAAATTCGTCTGACATGACCTATCCTTCATAAAGCCATGCTGATTGTTGCTCATAATGCCATTCATTAGGACAAAATTTTGAATGTGATCCCTTAACAAGCCTTCAAATAATTTGCCCACCACAGATGTCAAGCTTACTGGCCTATAATTGCCAGGCTGAGATCGTAATCCCTTTTTAAATATTGGAATAACATCAGCTTTTCTCCAATCCATATTCACCATACCAGATGACAGTGAATCTGAGAAAATCAGAAATAAGGGCTGGTCTAAAACTGAACTAAGCTCTCTTAGAACCCGGGGGTGTATGCCATCAGGCCCTGGAGCCTTGTTTACATTAATTTGTATTAAAGCTTTTTGAATCATATCCTGAGTCAGCCACTGACTAGATTGAGCTGAACCATTCGTGCAGTTATTAAGTGAGCCTGTGAACCCAGACTCCTCTATTGTATACACTGAAGAAAAGAACTGATTTAACACATTTGCCTTATCTGTATCTGTTCCAACCATGCTGGTACCATTATTTAATGGAGCAACACTCTCAACCTGCATCTTTTTACTATTAATATATTTAAAAAACTTTTTAGGGTTAGTTTTCACCTCCACCGCAATTAACTCTTCATTTCTTTTCTTAGCCTTCCGGATTGCTGATTTACAACATTTATTACAGTGTTTATATTCATTAAATGCAGCTTCTGTCCCTACAGATTTGTAGTTTTTAAATGCCTTTCTCTTCTTTCCCATTAACATCTTTACCTCTGTATTAAGCCACACAGGATGATTCTTAGAGCTTCTACGTTTAGTCCTTAAGGGAATAAATTGAGAACAGTAATGATTTAATATCATTTTAAAGGACAACCATTTCTGTTCTGTGTTTTTAGCTGAAAACCTAATGCCCCAATCAATGCTCTGTAGGGCAGCCCTCAAGGCACTAAAATTAGCTTTGGCAAAATTCATGGTTTTTGTTGCCCCAGTATATTTTTGTTTTTTGCACCAGACATTAAAAGATATAACATTATGGTCACTATTACCCAGGGGTTCAATGACTTGCACATTTGCTATAAGTTCTGGGTCATTTGAGATCACTAAATCAAGAATAGCATTTTTTCTGGTAGGCTCCTCAACAACCTGTGCTAAAAAATTGTCGTGCAATAAGTTTATAAACTTGTTCCCATTAACTGATCTAGCAGTACCGTTGCTCCAGTCAATATCTGGGTAATTAAAATCCCCCATTATCATTACTTTACCTAAACTAGCAGCCTTTTCTATTTGCATTAGGAGCTTTGTCTCTTCCTCCTCACTTACATTAGGGGGTCTATAGCATACTCCTACAATTAATTTGCTGGATTCTTTACAATTGGTGAAGAACTCCACCCATACGACTTCTGGCCCCTCATTTTCTAACATAACCTCCTCCTTTATATGAGCTTTTAAATCCTGCCTAACATACAGACATACCCCTTCTCCTTTTCTATTGCCTCTGTCCCTCCGAAACAAAGTATAGCCACTGATATTTACTGCCCAGTCATGCAAATCATTCAGCCATGTTTCGGCCACACCAATCACATCATATTTTCCTTCCATCACCAGCAGCCTGTAGCCGACTGAAAAATCAGCCCAGTTCTCCAAAAACCCAAAACCCTCCTCCCTACACCAATCTTTTAGCCACGCATTAATCTCCCTACGCTCCCGCTGTCTCCTTAGCGTTGCTCGTGGCTCAGGTAATATCTCTGAGATAAGCAATTTAAATATATTCAGTTTAGACATTTTATTTTATGAATAAAAATATTATAATACGACCATCTCCCTTCTGCATTGGCATCACCTACCCCAAAAATTATTGGGGACTGGCAGTTTTTGCTTGAATCTTCTTATTATTGACTGCAAGTGTTTTTACCCAGCCAAAAGTCCCATAAAACATTTCATGCACATGCTCTAATTATTGTGCATACCTCAACCAGTAATTCAATAAGAGTACCAAAACAAATTGTCAGTAAGTGAAATACTGCTTAAATGCATGGACAACAAATTCTATGGCACTGTCATTATTGTGAGGCCTTCTAGACCTGATACTAACAATGAAGAAGGTGGCAGGTCTGTATAGACAGATTAAACAAAAGGTGAAATGGCATGGTTTTAAAAGTGGTTAAGCAGACTTGTAATCAAGATTCAAGCACAGGACAGGGCAGGCAGCAATCAAGAGAGTCAGATACAGGAAGGGAATCAGAAAGTTGAATATCAAGAAATATAGTAAACTTAGAAACTTTGCTAATAAAGACATACAATCAAGCTTTGAACCCAGGTTTTATCACCTTTTTAAAAAAAAGTTTGTCGCCAGAACATGTGCAGTGATATCATTGTTTGGTGACACAGGCATTCTGATGAGTAGCATGGCAAATATGATGCCATGGAGTCCATTTAATCCATCAGTGTGGCCTACCAGGTGCCAACTGTAAGACATTTACTGGCAACAGGGGAGCAGGCATGATCAAAGCATTTAAAGGGTAATCAACAAATCATTTTTACAATAAAAAATAGTTATTTAGAAATAAGTAGAGCAAACTGGAGATGTCACTTGCAGTCCTAATTTTTTCATTGGGGCACACCTATCAAGGAACAAATATAGCTTGCACTCTCGTGCACTGCAGTTATCACCCACAGAAAGAATAGCTAAAAGGCATTACTTTTTATTGCATTTCATTCAGAAAATTGTGTAAAAATACATTTTATCAGTGCATACATTTAAAATGACAAAATGAACTGACAAATAATGGCTGTTTATTCAGATCCTCTTTCCTGAATTTCTATCCCATCCCATTTTGTTTGGGACCAAAATTATTCATTTTCTCAATATCGGATCACAAACATGATTTTAAAAAGAGGAAATCAAATTTGTTGAGAACCACCTTGCATGTATGATGTTACTAACTGATTTTTGAATTGTAAATTAATTAGAAATTTGAGCTTTTTCAGATTGGTCTTTCTGCATACATTTCATAGCACGTTGTTATCACACTGGAAGGCGTCCTCGGCGTGTCCAAGATGACGGCGCCCAGAAGAGGCCATGCGGCCATCAGACGCCATCGTGACGTTAGCGTTTATGCACAGCGTATTAACGCTGGCGCCCAAAACGTGCAGACACTGGCGCACATTCTGGCGCAAGTCCTGTGACGTCATCTAGCATGTTTTGGAGCAAAGATCCACCTTTTTAAGGTCGCCAGAAGGTTCTCTCAGCGCCCGAGTATAGGTTCTTCTATCTAGAGTTCCTGGGTGTTTTCTAAATATTGATTCTTTGCCTGAAACCTCGACCTTGATTCTTCACTGCCTGGACTGACCTTTGCCTGAAACCTCGACCACAATGTCTTGCTGCCTGGACCGACCTTTGCCTGAACTGACGATTCTTCTGCCTAATCCATTGTACCGCGAACTCTGTTTGCCTATTTGCTTTGCTATTTTGTGGAAGAACATTTTTTTGGATTTGATGTGTTTATAATAAGGGAGTTACTCCCGAAACGCATCAGGTGATGTTGGTCAGTGACCTGTTGGAATAAACCACCTTTTTATGTTTATTTTTTATTATTTATCATGTGAGGACTATACACTAAACATTAACCGATACACATCAAATCCAAAAAAATGTTCTTCCACAAAATATTTCCTATGAATCATAAAATACTGATTTCATTATGTTTAAAATCTGCATATGCAGTCATTACTGGATTATTTTTTATTTTCTACTTAAGAGGCAACTGATAAAATAAATAAAACAATGGCATAAATGCTCTTATTTACTTAAACAGGTATGACTGCCTCAGTGCAGTCACCCTCAGCACTGAAATGGCAATTAGATTTGATCTAGTCTACTGGTGGATAAAATAATGATGGCAAATTTCTGATTGTTTGTTATGGGTCAGTGCACTGATGAAAAGTTTCTCCTATTTAGTAAATGAGGTCCTATGTGTGTTAGCAGGCAGTTGAGCCACCAAGACTCCCCAGAGTACATAGCTTGGAAATTCTATGGCAAAGATTCTGCACATACCTTTTCAGGAAATGTTGCATTAGATGATGTTTTGTTGATGAATAGGCTTGCCATATTCCAGGATTAGCAATTTACTGATTGATATGGTACAAAAAAAGATTCTTCTCCCAGCATTTGGGGAAAAATATCCTGATTTAGACTTCAAATACAGCAGCAAAAATAAATATGTATGAATTATCAGTGCTTCATATAATTAGTGATACAAAATGATATATAACTACATTTGCCTTTGATAAAGTGACAAACTATTCAAGCATTAACCTTACATTCTTCAATATATTCTCCTAAAATTGGAATATGAATTTATTTTGGCATTTGGTAGTCAATTTAGTAATACCGTATTCAGACTAACTGAAATCTGTGGACCTAATCTTTCTGCTTTGCAGAGCATCTGTGCATCAACCTCTATGGGAAGCAGGGGGATTTCAAGTCTGAGAATCTATCACTTTAACATAAAACTAGGGGTTGTATGACCTAAACCTAAGATGGCTTAACAGGGTGTACTGTCTCTTTAAAAAAAAACTTCGACCCCCTAGTTCGCCACCTAAAAGCTACTGAAGTCAATGTTAGCCTATGGGGAAGGTCCCCATAGGCTTAGCTATCTTTTTTTGGGCGAAGAAAAATCGTATGATCGATAGATTAAAATCCTTCGAATCATTCCAAGGATTTAATCGATCGAACGAATAGCACTAAATCCTTCGACTCCGATATTCGAAGTCGAAGGATTTAACTTTGACAGTCGAATATCGAGGGTTAATTAACCCTCGATATTCGATCCTAAGTAAATCTGCCCCTAAGTGTCCAAATGCAATATTAAAAATGTGAGGCACATTGCTACTTTTCAGGTCACATAAAAATATCTCAATTGCCAGAAAAGCAAGAATTAATTTTGTTAATTTACAGAAAATATCATGAATGTTTAGTTCCATAAATCTGACTTCCACAAGCATATATCGGTGGGAACAGAAAATGTATATTTAACAAATTGGCTTTATTTTCCAGTTCCAAGAACAGACCTATATATATTTGTTATAAAGGAAAGTCCACTATAGTAGGAGCTGTTAATTGTGAATAATATGCAAATGAAGAAAGCATGCACATTTACTCATTAAAAGGTGAATTTGTACTTTTAACTTATGTTATCTTGCTTCTGTTGTCTTATTTTAAATAACTCAGGTTCAACCTGATACGTGTATTATCATTTATAAGGTATAGCACAGCAAGACGCTGATAAGGCGAGGTGTACATTATCTTTTCTAAGGACCCTTTTAACATGAGATGCTGCTATGCAAATTGATTAAAAGATGATGAATTGGCCTTGAAACACGTATGTTTTCAAACAGATAAATAAGCACATTTTTGGATCATTCCTTTCCTCATTTTAAAATAATGTATATTGTAAGATGAATTTTAGTGATAACGTATTTGTGTAGAGGAGCAAATTAGTAAAATATATATATATATATATATATATATTTGTAAAATGGGTAATTTCCTCTTTATTTACTAAGCAAATATTTTCCATTTCTATGAAATGTTATCTCGACTATTTCCTTTTTTCTTTTGCAAGGAAAACTTCAGTTCTAAAGTATAATTAAAAATAGATTCTGTAAGCATTTTTTTTAGTTGCAGATTGTAAAGAAGCCACATACAATACACAAACATACCTTATTAGGATTATGCTTAGGTTAAGGGAGTATGATCATTGCTGATTTCTGCAAAAATAAAAAGTAAAAAAAAAAAAAAATGTGAAAATGAACTGCGCCATTAGCACAAATGTACAAAAGTCTTTAGAACCCATCTCTTCAAAAGCATAATTAGCTATTTATTTCAAACGTACTAACATCTTTGCAGTAGCTAATAAGATGCAGCCCATTTGAATATTAATATAATAAATGATTAAATTAAACAGCAAGATTCAGACTCAGAAATAGCCTTTATAGTTCCCAGGGGGGTCACTAAAACTGTGTTCCATTCCTTCCTGCAGTTAACATAGTGCAAGGGACATGAATGCATAAAGCAATATTTGTCTTATGAAACATGGAGCTTTATATTGTATTCCTCAGTTTTATTACTGGTTGGTTGAAAAGTAAAGATTACAAAGAAAATATATCTTGCTTACCACATTTTGCATATCCACATCTGATGACATCAGTGGGACTCATTAACCACATGATGGCTTCTTGGGCCACATTCTGCACATTTAAATGTTCAAGAAATGGTGTACATGTAACAATTTCCTCAGTATTCTGTACTACAGGGATGGGAGTGATTCCCGAAACGCGTAGGGCGTTGGATCCTTGTATGAATCTGGAATAAAAGCATATTCCATGTACCGGAGTGCCGTCTAAGTGAGTTTCAGCAGTGGGGACACTGCGGACAGAGCACCCGATCGGAGCAGCGAATAGGGTGTGTGTGAACTTGGAGCGGTCCCCCTTTGCGAAGCTAAGTTACCCCCATATTAGACACTTATGGGGGAATGTAATAAAAGCCGGTAACGGAAAAAATATTCGCAATGCGAAAAGTTATGCCTCTGTGCGAACAAATTTGCCTTTGTGCGAATTTAATATAGCTTTTGCGAACCCGGAAACTGTTTAGAGACCACTTCCGACAGTGGAAGAAGGATTGCGAATTTTATAGTTAGCGCCAGTGCGCAGTGAATGTAATAAAACTTCTTACTGGAAAAGTTGTTATGTTTGCTCCAAAAGATTACGACACCTTCAAGCACTTCTTAAAAGTGAGCAATGCGCAATTAAAATTCGCAATGTAATAACAGTTTAAGGAAGAGTATTACATTGCGAAATAAGACTTTAGATTCTTATTTGTGATAATTGTTTTGCTCTTTGTGACTTTTATTACATCCACCCAATACAGTATTAGACACAGTAGCACGGAACTAAGCATGTCAACAGTATTAACAGGTCAACTTCCAAGAGTTTTTAAGCTTTTCACTTCCCCTTAACCATAAACGCAGTTAAAGAAAAATAGCTAAAGTAATTATAATTGCCCGTTATATCAATAAAAGGTGTTTCCATTTTTTAAATTAGACCGTGAAAACTGCATACAGATCAAATCCCATGACCCTAAGGGGTGTTAATAAACAACTGGTCATTTTTTTGCTTAATTAACTGTCCTCCAGTTTGAATTCAGATTGGTGGGTATAAAAATATACACAGGTTTGCAGTCCAAGTCATTATTGTTTTTCTTTCATTTCAAATACTAAGATTTAATAAAAGACCAACAACTAACTGATAATTAAAGCTTAATGTATTGTATTGTCACCTTGGACTTTTAAAACACTGTGCAATTATAAAAAAAAGGTCTGCCATTCAACTTTCGAAGTGCTATAGGGCCCATCTTTGCAGATTACCAAATTACATGTGAAGTACCTGATGAAGCTTTGTTATATGAAATGCACAGTACTAGGAAACTAATTCTAACCTAAATTGTCTAAAAAGAGTTGTTATACAAATTAACAGTGGTTTTTCCATGTGGCAAACAAAGAAAGAGGAGCAGTGGAACACATATGTCCCAACAGGTAGGAGCCGATTTACTAAAATTTTGATTTCTATTTTTTTCCACAAATGGTATGTTTTCTCAAAAAATTATTTTTTTTCAAATTTCTCTAAAACCATTCGAGGTCCCATAGAAGTCAATGGGAGCTGCACTGATCCTATTGGACATTTTTTTTTAGCCATTCAAACATTTTCAGATTTTTTTCGCTAGTAATTGTCTGAAATATTCAAATTTTTAGAGGTTTTAGTGGTATTCGTATTTTTTAGCTCAGCATCCAGCATTTTTTCCCATTTGAACATTTTCAGTTGGATCTTTCTTGGCATCTGTCATTTTTAGAGAAAATTAGTTTAAAATCATGGTTTCAAAAAGATCTAATACCACTAAAATTCTACCTTTAATAGATGGGTCTCCCTGTGATGTCTTGGATGGCAAGGAGAGAGAAATGACAGAGGTGGTGAAGTGCTGCAAGGAAAGAGCTTGTAAAATGACGGGGAAACGTGAGTGGTAGAAGTGTATGGCATAGGGGAGTAAAGTGGTAGAACCCCAGTACAACTAGACCTTGTACAGCTTAGCTGGTCTGGATGCTTTGAGAATGAACAACTCAGGTAATGAAGTAGCCAGAAGCCTGGTCTTGCACATCTAATATGATCATATCTCAAACACTAATGTCAGCATATAACACTAAGGGGCAGATTCACTAAGGGTCGAATTTCGAAGTTAAAAATACTTCGAAATTCGACCCTCGAATTGAAATCCTTCGACTTCGAATATCGAAGTCGAAGGATTTAGCGCTAAACGTTCGTTCGATCGATCGAAGGATTTTTCGAACGATTAAATCCTTCGAACCGAACGATTAGAAGGATTTTAATCCAACGATCGAAGGAAAATCCTTCGATCAAAAAAAGTTTAGCAAGCCTATGGGGACCTTCCCCATAGGCTAACATTGACTTTGGTAGGTTTTATCTGCCGAAGTAGGGGGTCGAAGTTTTTTTTAAAGGGAAAGTACTTCGACTATCGAATGGTCGAATAGTCGAACGATTTTTCGTTCCATTCGTTCGATTTCGTTCGAATTCGAACGAATTTAACCAATGGTTGGTCGAAGTACCCAAAAAATACTTCGAGATTCGAATTTTTTTCATTCGAATCCTTCACTCGAGCTTAGTGAATCGGCTCCTAACCACATAGACTAACGCAAATGTTTAATTTGAGACTATTTATCTACAAAAGCTGTTAGGATAATGCTCACTATGAAGTGTAAAATTCAGCTCTCGATGAACTTCTAATTATTTACTTACAACCTCTGGGCTATTGTGTCACATGCTATTTTTAATTACAAGTGCTGCTATTTTTGGATCAAATAAGGCTTGGAAGAACAGCTGCTATTTTAGATAAATTCTATTGTTGCTATATTATTTAAAAAAAACCTTTTAATATTGATGATCTCTTTATGAGATGACTAGGAACCTTTGGTATAGTTGTAAGTTTTTTATGAAAGTTAGGGGCATAATTATCAAAATCCAATCATACTATTTTTTTGGTTTTTTTTTTTAAGAATCGTCCAATTTTTTTGGGCTTCTTCTCAAAAAGCCAGAATTTTTCATATCTAGTCTGAAATAGTCGTATTTTTGGACTAATTGATTGATTTTGGGCCAATCACAGAAACTTCCAAATCATATAGGGACCGCTCCCATTGACTTACACAATCTCAGTGGGTCTGAATTGCCAGATTTTTCGAGTCTTTCAGCATGTGGTGGAGCGGATTTCAGCACAGAGAAGAAGCAAATTCTAATAAAGGGGTTAAATCCCTCGAAATTCGACTGGGGAATAGAATCGAATAGAATCGAATAGGCAATTTGAGCGAATATACGCGCTGGCGAATAGTCGAATTGGCGATTATTCGCCAGGCGAATAGGCGCTCGATCGAATAGGCGCTCGATCGAATATTCGCTCGAGGGATTTTCATTCGATCGAATGCCTTTTTATTCGATCAAAAACTTGGAAAACAAGCCTATGGGACTTTCCCATAGGCTTTTAAAGCAATTTGGTAGGTTTTAGGTGGCGAAGTAGGCAGTCGAAGTATTTTTAAAAGAGACAGTACTTCGACTATAGAATGGGCGAATAGTCGCAGCGTTTTTGCGCATGATCCAGTACTTCGACTATCGAATGGAGAATAGTCGCAGCGTTTTTGTGCTCAATCTATTCAAATCATTCTACTCAGGCGAATTTACGCCAATTCGATAGTCGAGGAGCACAAAAAACTACTCGAAATTCTAAGTTTTTTTACTTCGAATCCTTCACTCGAAGTTAGTGAATCGGCCCCTTATTATACCCTGAAGCAGCTAAAAGTCAAAATCTGAAAATCCACCATCTCAAACATGCCGTGGTCATGTAGAAGTCAATGGTAGATGTCCCTTTTACAATTTGAAGATATTGTGATCTACACTTGGTTTTGTGTGATAATCTGGCAAATTTGGGGTTTTCGGGTGATAACCCAAAAAATCAAGCGATTCAGGCATCAAATCTGAAAAATTTGTATGATTTGTGTTAGTTCGAAGTCGTAGTGGAAGGTCAAAGTAGCCAATTTGATGGTCGAAGTAGCCAAAAAAAAACATTCGAAATTCGAATTTTTTTTTATTCTATTCCTTCACTCGAGCTAAGTAAATGGGCCCCTCAGTGTTCTCTACAGTATCGGTGGGACTACACAAATCATAGTTGACTTGATAATATCAGGATACATTTTTGAAAAACATATCTATTGTAGTAAAAAAAGAAGATGTTGGTTTTACTGTGCTCTTTACAAAACAGAATATGTAAAAAGCAGTCTCCTATATAGCCCAGATCTTGTCCCTTAATGGTATAATGTTCTTTTAGCAGGGCGTTAGTCTTTCTTAAAGTTAACTTCATTATTTTACAGCTGAGTTATGTATTGGACTCAAATATTTTCCATGATGCCGCATCTTTTATGCTGGCGGATACAATGACTCTCACACATCATGACATCATTCAGCACAGTTTATTTTGGAATGGATTCCAACATCTTGCTAATGCTAAGGCATGCCATAAGTTACAAAAATATAAGGTTACTTGTGCTTTGAAATGTATTTAGGTATTTATTTATATATGCTATTCTATAACCATAGGTCTAAAAATATGTAGAAATTCAATCCATTGGCTCCAAATGACAGAGACCTGCAAAACGGTAAATTAGCTACATGCATCAAAAATACTGGGATGTAAATCAAAAGAAATCTTTCTACTAAACTTTATTCACATCTGTACCATTTTAAAAAAATTAAGGTCAGTTTTGTGGAACTAATAGGGAGTTAGGCCTATATATCTTAAGCCGTGTGACAATGCAGGAGAGGAAGATTTATACACTATGGCTGCAGATGCAGGAAAAAGATATGAGAGATCAAATGGAAGTGCATGATAAAAAATGAAAAATGGTCCCCACAGCCTATAAATTAATTGTGAAAAGAAGGTTGTCATTATTTGAACATGCTTTAAAATAAGGTATGGGGTCCAGATGGCAGAGAAAAGATAGGCCAACAAAGTTTGAGTAATTGATGATTTAAAAATAAAACAAGATCTTAAAGAATGAATCATGTAGAGAGAGGAGGCAGAGGAATATGAGATGAAAACATTTGAAAAGCAAAAAAAAATCCATTATAACTCTGCATTGTAACATTAGCATTACAAGTAAAAGAATAATGATTGTAAATTTCATTTTAAAAATATATCAACAGTGGTTTAAAGGTGAACTGGACTTTTTTTCTACTACTAAAGCCCTCGGATTAGTGTATGTTATAATGGCAGCTAGTCTAAAAAAAAAGCAAAATAAATAAAATACATATTTTCCACTAGCACAGGTACCCAATGAGCAAGAATTATACCACTGAGGCTAAGTCAGATGTAGGAAACTCAAGGGCAGCTGGTTCTTTATTCATATCTTCTTTTGTTTGCCATAATAACACTGGATAAATACAATAAAAGAAAAAAATCTACCATTTATGTTCTCGTACTATGGGGCTGCTGTACATCATGAACTGGACTCACAAGGAAAGAACTAAAGCTGCCCAGATCTGTGTGCTCATGCAGCAAAGTGGCATTTTTCATGAACTTTTACTTACATAACCTGCATTTTATTCAGATGATCTCTTGTGGGTAAGTCTTTTGCCTGCCTGCTTTAGCTTTTCAAGCTTTTCTACAGCTATGGGCTTAGTTCCCTGGTATTTGTGGCCATAACGAGTCTACCAGGGAAAATAAAGCTGGATATACTCCTCACACAAGTTGATCTTTGCACAAATTCACCACCTATGTGGTCTGTCAAAATTGGACTAATTAGAGGTCCCCAGGCCAACTTTCAGATCATATTTGAGAATCTATGAAAACCCAACAGGAGATGACCACATCAATGAGCCAGTGCCATCCCCCACTTACAGAATTTTCTTTCCAATTTTTGGACTTTGTCGATCAGGCCCCAATTATGGAGGCCTCATACGTTCAATAAATCCAATAGTTTGCTTCCTTGTATGGTCATATAAAGTCCTTTATCAGAAGTGTTTGTAAAACTCGGGCTTTAGAAAAATCTCGCCCTTTGACCAGATAAATGAAACTTAGAGCCAACATGGTGATTCTTTACTACAAGGCTACCATGAGGGGTGTTATGTGTTATCATTTTCAAACACAGTGCACTGTGCAATGTCCAAAGCAATGTCTATTTTCCCATGATGCAGTGCTTTCACTGAATTCCAGCAAATTGGTAGTACAGTTTATCACGTGAAAAGTTTATAGAAGTCTAAAGAAAAAGACTACAACTGAGTTTGGAGAAAAATGTTTTTTTCACAAAATGAATCTTGTCCATGAGTTTTCATGTGAGAAACCACAACTTTTTCTCACTGAATTAAATCTGGCCCTATGTTGTCTGTCCATCACATAATGCACCAGTACAGGTGCTATCTTTTTGAATTGCATAATTGGGTGCTCAGTTTTGTGTCCAAACTAGCAATTGCTAGCAACCAGGGACGGACTGGGCTGGTGGGACACCGGGAAAAACCCAAGGGGCCCCATTCTCTTGTGGGCCCCATTGGCCCAGATCCACACCCTGAGCTTTCTTTTCCTGCAGCCAGAGACTGTCCCAACACAGTGCATTCACTGGTTTGCACGCACGTACATATGCATACACGCATGGGCGCGCACGCAGGGGGTCCCCCGGCAGCAGAGGGGAGTCCAGCATTGGTGGAGGGGGGCTGTTGTGGCAGAGGGGGGCCCTGTGACAGCAGCCCCAGTGGGCCCCGGCCCCCCAGTCCAACCCTGCTAGCAACCGTCTGTGTAAGTGAATCTTTCAATTTCAAATTTGTCAGCATAACATTTCGACATAAAAACCCAATAGTTGCTTGAAAATGACATGTGATACACTACTATCATCCTTTGCTGATTTTTTGCACCATTTTATATCTGAATTCTGCTGAATTTTTTCAATTGACTTAAATGGGTTACATGCTAGCTTGCTGTGGGCAGTAAAGCATGGAGGTCTATTTATCAAAGGTCAGATTTTATTGGTTTTTGAGGTTCTTGAAACCACGACTCAGCTCACTTTCTCTAAAATCATGAGTGTCATGACATTTATTAAAAAATCATCCCCTTAGTGCAGTGGTAGGCAACCCGCGGCTCCGGAGCCTCATGCGGCTCTTCATCCTGCTTGCTGCGGCTCAGTCTTGCGGCTTTTCCTGTCACGATTTCTATACAGCCCTCACACCTGCTGGTGGCTCAAGAAGCCGCCAGCAGGTGCGAGGGTTGTATATACATCCCAGGCAAGACCGAGCCGCAGCAAGATGATTCATCATGGTCCTTACCATGGTCGCACACTCAAGACAAGATAGAAGCCTCCAACTGCAGCAGGTGCGAGGGCTATGTGACGCATATTTTAATGATATAGCCGTCACCTTTAAATGGATGCATTTAATAGGGCTATTCAGTGTTTAATTTATTTCAAAGTAGGCCTACACATTACACTTTTGTAACAGTTAAAATTAAAAAAAGGTTAAAACTTTTTTAAAAGTTTATAAGCGGCTCCAGACTATTTTTCTTTAGTGGAAGAGGGGGAAAAATGGCTCTTTTGATAGTAAAGGTTGCTGACCCTTGCCTTAGTCGGACTAAGAAGGGATGACAACAATACCACAAACCCTGCCCCCCCCCTGTGGTCTGTATTACAGTTACACCACTGCTAAGAACAGATAAAAATGCCCAATAAAACAATATTGTCATTATTAAACATAAAGCCCAAGCTAACTGCTTGGAAACTAAAAACAGTTGTTTGGAGAGTCATAACAAAAATGCTGAATATTGTTAGTACATGAAAGTACATGAAAAGCCATGTAAAAATGTGTTTTTCGCACTTTACATCTTATATTAGTGTCAACATACAGTGGTGCCACCTGCCTATGTTTAGGAAACTGTATTCATGAGGGGAGGGCTATTGGAGGAACGTAGGTCGAATCCACGTGCCAAATGGTGTGTAAATAAGTAATTTAGATACTGCCGATTTTTTAAAAATCTTTATTAAGCAAAAACAACAAAAAAATAAACATCTATGCAATGATAAGTTAAGTAGTTACAAAGTTCTATATATAATTTCAGGATACAATATCACATTAAGTACTGTAAAATACTGCAGATTGAAATTGCAGAACGTTTTGCAATACAGTTACTATGTAGCTTGGATAAATCTTGTAGTATAAATCATCGGCAGAATCTAAAAGATAGTTCTTTCCAGCTAAAGTACCAACATGATGCTGCAAAAAAGTGTTGCTTTCATTTGAATACAAAGCACCGTTCTCTAAATAAGCTATCAATCTTTTTTTTTTTTTTTTTTTCTTTTTTGCTGCACTGGTGCCTTCTGAAATTTCACCTCCATGCTACAAGTCGAGCAAGTAGCTATGAAGTACATTCTATATTTATTATTACTTTTCAGTACATTAGAGCATTTAGTGCCTTTAGAAGGCACTCATCCAAGCACAGCTCCATGTAAATGTGCTTTGTACAAGCCAAGACAGAAAATCTCAAGGCTGAACACATAAATAAATAAATATAGTATGGCAATCTAGACTGCGCTACTTGACTGTTATTTATTGGTCTTACTTACAGCACCTATTTAGACATACTAACACCTTTCTCACTAATGCATGGAAAGTGCCTCCCAAGTTTTTTTTATCATACCTTATACCAGTTAGTATTTTATACAATACTGCAATAATGTACACTACAAAAAAAGCAGAGTGGTGGTTTGTCAGACAGAAAATGAGATACTTACAGTATTACAGACAAAAGAGACAATTGCAGATGGAGCAGATTATATTTATTTATCTGGCACATCCTAATATTTGCACCAAAAATGTTCTCTTAAAATCAATATTAGTCTTTCCTTTACATCAACCAATGGAATTGGAGCCCTCCCCCTGTCCATCAAAAGGATCTGGCTGGGCCCTGTGTTTGTAAGAAACATGGGAGACTGTTTTTTTCTTTGAAGAACAGTTGTAGAAATGAGCTTCTATAAAAAGGTAGGGAAATTAATATGCTATTGCAAAGCTTAAAAAGCCTTAAAGGAACAGTTCAGTGTGAAAATAAAAACTGGGTAAATAGATAGGCTGTGCAAAATAAAAAAATGTTTCAAATATAATTAGTTAACCAAAAATGTAATGTATAAAGACTGGAGTGATTGGATGTCTAACATAATAGCCAGAACACTACTTCCTGCTTTTCAGCTCTCTATTTTTGAGTTAGTCAGTGACCACATGGGACACATCTGTTCAGTGAGTTTGCAATTGATCCTCAGCATTCAACTCAGATTCAAAAGCAACAGATATGACCCATGTGGCCCCCCTCAAGTTACTGATTGGTTACTGCCTGGTAACCAGTGTAAACCAAGAGAGCTGAAAAGCAGGAAGTAGTGTTCTGACTGACATGTTAGATATCCAGTCACTCCAGCCTTTATACATTACATTTTGCCTAACTAACTATATTAGAAACAGTTTTTATTTTGCACAGCCTATCTATTAACCCAGTTTTTATTTTTACACTGAACAATTCCTTTAACCATAATGACCTTCCCATTGACTCCTATGCCTTTCAGTAATAAACTGAATGTATTCATGGTAACCTGATTCTTATATACCCAATTACAAGGGGGATTTAATTTACTCCCAACATTTTGTAGATACTTCTAGGCTTGGCAAATAGTGGGGAAATCAACTGATATGTTTACTTGAAAATAGATTTGCTCAGCAGCTTTCGACTTTGTTGGGCAGTCCCAACACATTCTTTGTTCATTTTGCTTTTCTTATTGAGACATCATCTTTTGATACACAAGCAGGAGCATAACTACAGAGGAAGCAGATTCTGCAACTGCAGGGGGGGTTCCGGAGGTATAGGTGTCCCATGGGGCCCTTATAAATATTTCAATAAATATTAGTAAACCTCTAGAGATTTTGGGGGCCTGAAAAATAATTTGCTGTGGAGCCCAGTAATATCTAGTTAGACACTAGAGACACACACACACACACACAGTATTGCTGCACTTATTAGCAAGTGTAAATATTAAATAAACCCAATAGGCTGTTTTTTCTTCCAATAAGGATTCATTATTGTATATCTTAGTTGGGATCAAGTACAAGTTACTGTTTTATTATTGCAGAGAAAAAAGGCATCCCCCCATATATAATAAAAAGCACTACGTTTGCTCAGGAGCAGTAAACAATAAGATGTTGGCTTTCAAACAGCTGATCAGTAAATGCTGCCTACTGATTGGTTGCTATGGTTTACTTCTACTGGGTAAACAGTGCCTTTTATTACATAATCCCCATCATGTTTAAAAATGTGTATTATTTGTATAAAATGGAATCCATGGGAGATGGCCTTTCTGTAATTTGGTGCCTTCTGGATAACGGGTTTCCAGATAACGGATCTCATAACTGTACTAGATAAATGAGATAGAGAACTGCTCCTTTAATTAACTAGATTAATCACAGACAGACAGACTGAATGAATGCTATAGCGGTGGTACGCAACCATAAAAAGAAGGTCAGCATTTGACAGTACAGAATGTAAATTTCCAGGTAATAAAAAGCTATGTAAGTAGGGATTTTATAAATATATGAGAAGCTGAAAACATATGTGCAAGGGAAACTCCAAACAAGCGTTTTTTTCTTTCTTTTTATTTGTTCAGTAAATGTTACCAGCATGTTTTAAATAATTTCTGACATCCTGTAAAAACAGGAAACTAGGATTACAATTATCAGCAAGAATAAGCTTGAAAGCAAGGAGGCTGGAATACCGTATATTTAACACAAGCAGGCAAGAAATATTTCAGGGGAAGGATAGTTTCCAGCCAGATTGATCTGAATTCTCAAGTCAGTGATTTATTTTTCATGGGCTCCATAAAGCAGATTTGTTTGCAGACAAATGATGCAAGGCTTTGTGCCTATTAGCGGGGACTATTGCAACCCAGATTCTACAAATAACCAAGTAATGAAAAGAATAAGACAAGCTGTGCTGCACTATAACTTGTGCCCATAGCATGTGTTGTGTGTGCAAAGGGAAAAATAAAGAGACAGAATAAGGGAGGGAGGAATGAAGAAGCAAAGGAAAGGAGAAAGAATGCACGAAGGAGAAATTACAAAAGAGTAGAAGAAAATATGAGGCAGGTCCCCTTTTTTCTTTTATTGTAGGTGCATGAACATACATCCATAAACAGTTTTTTGCCTGATCATTTGCCAAATAAGAGTAAATAATATATATCGCTCCCAGATTCGCTGCCCCCCTCCCTCACAACCACAGTACGATGAAAGAATTATTATGTTAAATAAAAATGTGCACTTAAACAGATGTACTAACATTTTCATGGCAACAGAAGTTTATTGTAGAGGAGGAAGAACACAGATGAAGGTGTTCTTTTGTTATACTGCTTGTGAGAAGCAGAATACATCAAAGCGCATGCAGGATCAGTTTTTGATCAAACCTATAGCCCTACCCAAGTAAACCCAGACACCCAACTCATTACTGAGTTATCATGTTAAAGCTCCAATGACCAGAAGATGCTTATTGAAAGACTCCACCCTGTCCCAGTATGTCCCAATATATTATCACAGAGAGGAAAGTAAGCAAAAATACTAATTCATGGGCAAACAGAATATTTACAATGGTTTGTGTTGTTTACTGAAATTTCTTATGTTTTAGTCACATTAAAACTGGACTTTGTGATGCCTCAGAAAAGTTATTAGACTGCAGCAAAACAAATGGATCCCTAGATAAAGCATTTAAAAATGTCTGTCTTTTTTTTTCATTGATTTGATATAAACCACATGTTTTTAGCACAATTCCTTTATATATGGCTAAGGGAAGAGAAAAGATTATTTTAAAGAAATATTGATCAGTCAAGTTAATTATCTTGTCCCTGGGCATGAGCTGGCTGAAACCAATGAAAAGTGAGACAGGAAAGCTCACAAACCCCCCCCCCAAAAAAACCCCAATAAGACAGAACAGAAAAAAACTAGCAATGTAACATAACATTTAATAATTTTTAGGGCCAAAATAAAAAAAAAAACAAACTTCAACAGTTCAGTTCAGTGCTACATATTTCACAGTCTTAATAGAGACCCATGGCAAAATGGCAAATAGTGCAAAAGGTCAATTTGTTAATCAAAAATAACTAAACCTACATTTCAGAACATTTTTTCTATCTACAAAACTTTTTTTGTATTTATTTGCTTTTTTTTAAAGATATGAATCTAAAATTGCAAAAAGTATTCTACTCATTTCTGCTAATGATATCCTTGGCAGGGTTAGAGTGTGTGCTTCAATAAATATAATTCCCAGCCCTGCTGCATATAGTTATAAATAGCACTGGTTTGTCGTATTACAGAATTCTACAACTGTTCCATTCAGGACAAGATTGGGTCATTATAGGTGACCACTAGTTGTAGCAAGGCTCAAGAGTTGTGTCATCCACTAATGCCCTTACTGTTCCCTGTGCTTCTGCAGGAGGTGCCAGTGGAGGATCAATCCTTTATAGAGCACAAGACATGCAGACTAGAAGTTCTGGAAGATTAGAAACAAAATAAAAATCTAGTTTAGGGGTCAGAACAGGTTTTAAATATGTATTCCAGACAGAGTATTCCAAAGGACAGGCCAATCAGAGTCAAAAGTTACTCAGAGTAAAACATGGCCTAAATAAACATTGTGGCAACAGAGATACCAGTTTGGTTAATAACAGCACTGTGGTTCTTTCTGGGAACGTGATGGGATTCACATAAGAAAAACTCTATTGTACGTTCCAAGGTCCAAATAAGGATTTTCTGCATCAAAGAAGATCAGTATGCTGATCAGTGGCAGAACTAAATAATACTGGGCCTCACAGCAAAATGTTTAGAGGTTCACCTGTTTTACCATTATTTATTGAAATTGTATATGAATTAGGTATATCTCCTGCCTCCCTGCAGTTGCAGGGTCTGCTTCCTCTGTAGTTACACCCCTGATGCGCATGAACCAGTCCATCCAATGGTGCGTTTAAGAGCAACATGTCTGGATAAAACATATGCAAATGTGTCTGTATAAGGTATACGGTATATTACTAATATACCATTTTAGACAATTATAGAACAACAAAGTTCTACTGCCCAAGTTATAAAGCAAACACACAATTCACAAAAACGGAATTTATGCACATTTCACTTATACTGGCTCTTGCAGGCTACAAATTAATAATGAGCAATGTCTTACAGAACATTGATCAGGAATTCTTTAAAAATGGCAAAATGATCCTCATTTTTTCTACAAATTGACCACATCATAGATGATACATTGCAGGCTTTGCCTCATTAGGATGTCCTCTGCATAGTTTATACTGCATAATGTCCATTTTATCTATTTCTAAGGTGACTATTTGTTATTTAACGCATTTAATGTTTTGCTCTCATGCTGTGCACAGCAGCACACTGCAATTTTTTTGGGTAATTTTTGTGACATTTTGATGATTTGTGCATATGAAGTGCCCTTTTTCCATTTTGTAGCCTGCCAGTCATTTTTCTGAGATGAATAGAAATGAGTTAAACTTTCTTACCTAACTAGCACAGAGTTCGTAAGCTTATTCCATCGCTTTTTGATGGCTATTTAAATGTACTTTGTTGGAAATGGAAAGTAAGATGTGCTACTTGCATGTTGTCTGAACCATTTTAATCACCGTGAACAAAACTTTGTAAATGAGATATATTGTTGAAAGGATTATAGTTCATACAGTATAAAGAAAAAGTAATTTGCTGCACTAGATACCTTATGATAATGTGTGTGTGCGTGTGAAAAACATCTATGTTGTAAAATGTATTGTTTATTGTAAGCCAAAATGGGATATATAGTCCTCTGTGTACATTAAATGTGTCAGCTAAAACTTTTAAAAACAATGCTAAACTGTCACCAACACAATGAGCAGCTAATCATGATGACTTTAAGGGCAATGATAACATCTACTTCACCTTATGCTAAAAGTCCCTGCATCAATGAAAATGCTTATTGGAAGAAGCCATGAATTATTTTGAGTCACTTTGGTTCTTAAGACTACGGGGCTGATTCACTATGGGTCGAATATCGAGGGTTAATTAACCCTCGATATTCGACTAGGAATTAAAATCCTTCGACTTCGAATATCGAAGTCGAAGGATTTAGCGCAAATACTGCAATCGTACGATCGAAGGATTATTCCTTCGATCGAACGATTAAATCCTTCGAATCGAACGATTAAATCCTTCGAATCGAACGATTCGAAGGATTTTAATCCAAAGATCGAAGGAATATCCTTCGATCAAAAAAACTTAGGAAAGCCTATGGGGACCTTCCCCATAGGCTAACATTGACTTCGGGAGCTTTTAGCTGCCGAAGTAGGGGGTCGAAGTTTTTTTTAAAGAGACAGTACTTCGACTATCGAATGGTCGAATAGTCAAACGATTTTTAGTTTGAATCCTTCGATTCGAAGTCGTAGTCGAAGGTCGAAGTAGCCCATTCGATGGTCGAAGTAGAACAAAAAGTACTTCGAAATTCGAAGTTTTTTTACTTCGAATCCTTCACTCGAATTTAGTGAATCGGCCCCATTATGTGTAATCACCCTACTTTGGTGGAGTCGCTGATCAAGATGGAGCTACAAATAAGTATCTTAAAAACGAACTATCACTAAATTGAAAAATTAATATGTGTCATCATACTGAAATAAGAAACTTTCTAAATGCAATCAATTAAAAATTCTGCATTGTTTCTGAAATAATCAGGTTCTCTATTCCACTCTCAGCATCTGTTTCTCTTCATTCTCTCTTCATGCAGGAGTTGGGTGTCAGATAATCATTAGGGGTCATTTATAAAGTTCGCACAGCGCATATTTATTTGCAAATGGTTGTAATGCCTATGTTTTTTCCTGAACGCTAAAAAATTGCACTGCTGTGCCCGTTTTTCCGTTTTTTTGCGAATTCGCATTGTGAATACATTCTTGCAAATGGCTCTCAATTGAGAGGGGTGTTTGCGTGAGTGCACCCAGTGTGCAAGGTTGTTGTGTGCGACAATAGCGTTGACAGTAACTTAAATTTGCAAAACTGTTTTGCGAATATTTTCTCTGCCACCAAAGTTGTGGCACAGAGTATTCGCAATTTGCATTATTCGCAATTTGCCATATTTTAAAAGCACTTATGGACATTCGCAGTGTGAAAAAAAAATCGCAATTTTGCACATTAAAGGGATACTGTCATGGGAAAAAAAAATTTTTTCAAAATGATTCAGTTAATAGTGCTACTCCAGCAGAATTCTGCACTGAAATCCATTTCTCAAAAGAGCAAACAGATTTATTTATATTCAATTTTGAAATCTGACATGGGGCTAGACATTTTGTCAATCTCCCAGCTGCCCCTGGTCATGTGACTTGTGCCTGCACTTTAGGAGAGAAATGCTTTCTGGCAGGCTGCTGTTTTTCCCTTCTTAATGTAACTGAATGTGTCTCAGTGGGACATGGGTTTTTACTATTGAGTGCTGTTCTTAGATCTACCAGGCAGCTGTTATCTTGTGTTAGGGAGCTGCTATCTGGTTACCTTCCCATTGTTCTTTTGTTTGGCGGTTGGGGGGAAAAAGGGAGGGGGACGATATCACTCCAACTTGCAGTACAGCAGTGTGTGATTGAAGTTTATCAGAGCACACGTCACATGACTTGAGGCAGCTGGGAAATTGACAATATGTCTAGCCCCATGTCAGATTTCAAAATTGAATATAAAAAAATCTGTTTGTTTTTTTGAGAAATGGATTTCAGTGCAGAATTCTGCTGGAGCAGCACTATTAACTGATTCATTTTGAATTTTTTTTTTTCCCCATGACAGTATCCCTTTAGGGCTATTCCACACGGGGAGATAGCGACGTGTTTGCGGTCGCGGCGACAAAGCGCCGCGACAGTCGCCGCGACCGGCGCAGGCGACAGTTTTGTATGGGCGCCTATGTAAAAACGCCTGTGCTAACCACACGAGGCGATGCGCTTTTCAACAGTCGCCTGAAAATGCCTCGCTATCTCCCCGTGTGGACTAGCCCTTAAGTACACCACTCTTATCCAGCTGTATAAATATAACCATGCGCAGAGCAAATATTTTCACTGTGCGAATCATTCTGCCCTGTGCGAAGTTTATAAATGAGCCCCATTGACAGTTAGATCCAATATATTTTATTGGGGGTACCTTTTGCCTAGAAGATTAATTAGAGCTTACTTTATTAAAATCCCCAGACATCATGTCTCTCTACATGCAGAATTTGTGCAAAATGCAGTTATTTTGTTAGACTTTGTGTGTATTGGAATCAGTTATTTGTATGGGATCTAATACATCTGATAGGAAAGGAAGCCCCCTATAAGATACAGTATATTGAATGTAACTGTCATGACTATCTGACACTGCTGCAGTTGAAGAGAAACAGATGCTGAGAGAGGTATAGTGAAGGTAAACTTGAATATTTCAGAAATTATGCAGAATATTTTATTATATTGTATATTTACAAAGTTTCTTATTTCAATATGCTGAAGCTTAGATTAAATTTTCATTTTTGAGATAGTTCCCCTTTAAATTTGGCTCTGATAATCTGAGTGATTACAAAGAGCATCAAAAAAAGTCGATCAATGTAAATCATATAAAACAAAAATATTTATCAATCTATATACAGTATATGCTAATTGGAGAAATTGATCAAAATGTCATTTCAAATCCTTCTACAGTCTAAAGGTGGCCATACACATAGAAATCCGCTCGTTTGGCGATGTCGCCAAACGAGCGGATCTCTCCCCGATGTGCCCACATTGAAGTGGGCGATATCGGGCTGATCCGATCGTGGGCCCTAGGGTCCAACGATCGGATCATAATGCAGCCAATACAGGCGGTCGGATCAATGGACCGCATACACGCACATGGGATTTTTTAACCTGTCCGATTGAGATATGACCGACTTTTAGCCAGATATAGATTGGGAAAGCCGGTCGGATGGCCCAACACACAGGCCAATAAGCTGCTGAATCGAGCTCGCGGCAGCTTTTATCGGCCCATGTATGGGGGCCTTTAGTGTAACAGCAATCCAATCAGGATGAGGGGATTTTTTTGCCCATGCAGTTTGTGTCACCAAACAGAAAATTGAGTTTTTGCTCAGGAAAAAAAAGCCCATTAACGCCAATATAATTAGTGTCAATGCATTTTGAACAAAAAAAAGAATAAAACACCCATCGACTCCTATGCATTTGGTAACAGAAAAATAACCAATTGACTTCAATGCATTAGGCAAACTTTTGCAATTTTTTGGCACAGTGAAAAGAGTCAGTTTTGCTCATAGCTAGTGATAAGCAAATCTGTCCTGTTCTGATTTGAAGTCAACTGTGGTGTTTTTTGCAGTGAACTTTTACCACGGTTATGAAAAAAAAATTGTTGATTGTGAAACACGGAATTTAGTTTTAAATCCATGCCTCTCAAAAAATTTCACTCATCACTGGTCTCCAGCTAAAAGTCCAAGTAGTCCTATTGTGAAAGGAACCTTAGAAGAAACACCCTTGATCAACATCAGATAGGTCTAGTAACAGATGATGAAGGTTTGCATATATTACTCTTCTTCATAGAGGTCACACATAATTGCATTAAGGCTCATAAAGTTGGATTGTTTAATCATTTCATAAATTGTAGGGCTCAATACAAATATACCTAAGGCACTGGAAAATATTCTACCCCAACTGTGCAGTATTCCAGTCATGTTGCAAGTCCAAATACCAGATGTTCGGCTTAAAGTAGCCAGATGTGAATGATATTGGCACAACATTTCTGGCTAGGGTTATATATATTGCTCTTTTGGTTTATGGTCTGACTTATGACCCAAAGAGATCTATATTGTACTGCAGAAAATGTCCAGTTGAACCCAAGATGCAACAAGCTACTCTACTCTGCTATGCAAGACCCACCAAATGATCCAACCTTGACCCCATTCCAGCAGGCCCCCACATTTTGAATGATTCTGGTCTGGTGTTATAGGTTTTTGGGGACCCTTTAACTCAAAATATATCTCTTTATGTTATGTTTTTTTTTTTAATTCATGAAATATTTCCAAACCATTGCAAAGGCAGATGAAAGTTACTTATTTATTCCCTATATTAAGTGCAATGGTGCCATTTCATTTTTTAGACAACTCTAGCTAATTTTTTAAGAATGGACAGTTTATTTCTATACAAATTAAAGGGCAATTGCACATAAAAGTGTTAGGGAAAAATCGCCTTACATCATTAATCCAGCCTGTGCTGTCCTGCAGTATTTTTTAGTGTCTAAGAACAAGATACAAGGTACAATATAAAATATATTTTTGCTAGACATTCTAAACTATTGATGGCAATGCATCTGTATTTATCTAACACTGTGTGAGTAAAACCAACATTTATGAAAAGTTATTCATTTCAAAATAAATAGATATTTTTAATCAGTGATTTGTATTAATCATCCTATATCTGTTTTCAGAAGCAGCAACTGTATACTGTACTACCACTTACTTATCTCTTAGACGCTTCTCTAGCTTTCCTTTGGTAATATAATCTTTTCCTTGGGATCTTTCTGACATGAAAAATATATATTGTAGTAAATGATTAATGCAGTTATAAACTATACCTGAGATAAGATATAAGTATTCATATTTCTATCATGTTAATACAAGTTGATAAACCAGGAAAGCCAACTTGACCATTACATTTGTTATTCTCACTGTTGCTCGATTATTCTTAGTCTCAATACAGTTTGAGGGCAGTGCTTGTGTGTATCTGCTGGGACTGATAGATACACTGTGTACCATACAGAACTTCAAATAAGTGGCATTGCTGATTACTCAATTTTCTGAAAATATGACAGAAAGAATATTAAGTAAATATATATTCTCTGCATGAAAATGTATAAGATTAAAACAGATTAAAGAAAGATAGAAAAGGAAAGAAAATAAATTGCAAAGCAGAATAAGCAGAATATATATATATATATATATATATATATATATATATATATATATATATATATATATATATATATATACAGTATATATATATCTAAACATAAAACACACCTTTAGAAGTTTGCTGTTTATTCTACATTGTTTTTTTACACCATTTTGCCACATTTAGGGGGTTGTTTATCAAAGGTCGAGTTTTTTTATACCTCGAATGTTTTCTTATTTGTGAAAAAACTGGAATGGAAAAAACTCGGGGGGGGGAGAATACTCCGATACAGAACATCATATAGGCTACAAACATTTTCAAATGGTTAAAGGGACCTCGAGTATTGACTTCTGCATGACATCAACAGATTTTAGCTGGAGTATTTTTGGATTGGATCTATTTCCAGCTTCAGGACATAATAAATCTCAAAAAATTCAAAAACTTTTGTTTTGTTTTAACCTGAAAATTTGATTTTTGACTGAAAACTACCCTCGAAAAATCATATGTTTCAGGGGAAAAAACAACTAAATCTTTGATGAATAACCCCTGCACAGGTCCCATAATGTAGAAAACTACAATGTAAATAAAAAGATTCTCAGTGAAACACCAATGCGCATTAATTGAAACATAGGTGAAAGAAATACACAGTTCTAAACTTGCCAAAACTTGTTATGGTTATAATGAACATAATATAATAATAGTCCGTAATAGTCCGTATTCGAATGAATACGGACTATTCACCCGCAAAAAAAACTTCGATTTTTTTATTAAATTTTGATTGGCCTTTTTTAATTCGAATTTTAAATTCGATCGAATGCGCTATTACTTCGATTCGTACAATTAAAATTCGGATGAATTCGAATGAATACGGACAATTCACCTGCAAAAAAAACTTAGATTTTTTTTATTAAATTTTGATTGGCCTTTTTTAATTCGAATTTTAAAGTTTTTTAAATTTGAAATTTGACCCTTGATAAATCTGCCCCTTAGTGGTTCTACTGGGTACAATTGGTATAAATAGAGAAATGTCATTCCTATAGGATAACCTTTGATAAACCTGCCACATAATATTTTTATGAATGAGTGGGGTCCATGTTTTTTTCATATTATAGACATGGTTATGATTTTAAGTCCAGAACTTTAGCTTAGGAATTTCATAATTATCCTTTATAATGTATAAACTGGCAACATCTTTTCATCATTGACATTAGTTACTGCTCTTATCACAGTCACACAAACAAACCAGTCTCAAGTTTTGCTGCAATACAAACACAGGGCCAGATTCAATTAAAGTGAGAAAAAGGTTAATCACGTGAAAAGTCATGGGTTCAATTGGAGATGAAATTCAATTCAGAAAAACTTATCTCACAGTTTATCACTTGAACACTCTATTGAAGTCTACGGGAAAAAACTGGAACTAAATTTGGAGAAAAGATTCACTGAGGCTCATTTATCAACATTGGGCAAATTTGCTCATGGGCACTTATCTATAGCAACCAATCAGTGATTAGCTTTTCAAAGCCAGCTGCAAGTAGAACAATGAATGCAGCAATCTGATTGGTTGCTATGGATTACTGCCCATGGGGAAATTTTCCCAGTGTTGATAAATGACCCCCACTGAATTGAATCTGGCCCAAGTTGTGTAACACTGTGATGCCTCAGAGATTTGCATATCAACCATTAGGGTATTTTTAAATACTAACCTTTTTTATTGAATCCATTTCTAGATACTGTAAATATATCATAGTGCTCGGGATCGTTGTAAATGACCCATAAGTACTGTATTATTTCCCCAATTTTGTAACTGCCCATATCTTTGACAGGCAATATGGGGTAATGTAATAAAAGGCACAAGGTTTGCATAGTCATGTGATTGGTCAAGTAAATGCTACCTGCTGATTGGTTTCTGCAGGTAACTAGACCCGTAGCAAACTTTGCACTTTTTACTATGCAACTCTAATAGGGCAATACAAAATTGCCACTGGAAAGGTCACATCTATACCATTTAATAAACCTAATCGAGCAAAGACTGAGATTATTGAGTTATACAGTCTTTCACAGACATAAACGTTGATTTTATTGCATATGTTACATGCTATTGAATGTTATTTGTGTGAAACCCTGCCGTGAGTAAACAGAGACAATATCTGCTGAAGTTAACCTCGGCATCGTGGCCCAGCAGGAAAAGGTATGACTACTTCTTTCACTTGAATGAAATCAACAATATTAAAAAAACTGAATGCAATTATAGCTCTTTAATGTTCCACTCAAATAAAAACAGTTTTTTGCACAATAAATGAAAATGTAAGTCTAAGCAACTTTCCATTATATAATTTTTAGAATTTTTAGATGTTTTTAAATTATTTGTAAATGTAATAACTATTGTAATAAAAAAATCTGTTCCGGTGTTCCAGCGTTGTCTTGTGCTTGATTTATCAATATTTATACTACTCATCCAATCTAATAGCGATGAGCAAAATCTTTCATCAGGCTTGGATTCACAGCAAAATTCTAAATTTTTTCATAAGTGAATATTTTCGCGAAACAGCTGAAAAAATTTGCAGTTGCCCAGTGGCTCCAATGTATTTTGCTTGAAAAAAAGCCCATGCTAATGTGTTTTGTGCTGAAAAAGTCACTGGGACTTTATTGTATTTTGCGTAGGAAGAATTACTTTGAAGAAAACATCCACTGATTTTGATGTATTTTACTTGAAAAAAAGTTGCCGTGAAAAAATGCCCATTGACTCCAATGAATTCTGTGTGCAAAAAGTTGCAGAGAAAAATATGTCCATCGAATGCTTTTTGCCAATTTGCTCACAGTCTAGCTATTTTTTGGCAATGTGAAATGGGACACTACAGTCATAATAAATTTGTATTGACTTGACATGGGTGTACCACTGGTAAAATAAAATAGTTAAAAATTTTCCTGTCAAGACTACATTTAGAAAAGTGTTTTTGAATAGGAATTTAGATGAAACTTCTATGAATCTTCTGCTGAAAATGTTCAGTAGCTGAAAGAGAGGAAAATGATTATTATGTCAGAATAAAGATGCAGCTATAGTCTACTATGGAGGCAATTAAACTCCATCAGTTGGTGTGTGGGCCTCTACCTAGACTTGTATTTGTTAAAATGATTATTCATGTCATGGTACATTGTAAGGTTTCAAGACTTTTTTCTTCCAGAAAAAGAAAGTCATAGGGGTATGTCCCCAAAAGTTCTACTTCATTTCACACTTTGGCTCATGATGTGCTCTGCTAATTTGACTTTTCATCTAGTCTATTCCCGTTCCAGTTCAATATGCATCAATGACAACCTCATTAATTGAATATTTTTATGTTTGTATTTTTGTATGTTCACCATATTTAATTCTCACCATCAGCCCACTCTGCTGTATGAGATGCAAGCTGCAGAGTATAAGGCACATAGGGAGCATAGATGCAAGGAAGATCTGGTACTGATAATGGCTTTCAAATATGGCTTAATTCACACTCACATTATATCTATATAATGGCACCTCCAATTTTGCAAGAATTCTGGGTGATAATACTGATTTGTGGATAAAAAAACATTGAATAACGTGTTTTTAGCACTTTGCACTTCCGACTTACAGTATGTTAGTAAATGAGCCCACTAAGTATTGTCATCAGAGTTGAGGATAAGGTCATGTTTGTGCCTAAATAGTAGAATTAAGAATTAAATTGAATTGATCACCTTTACTTCTCTAAAATGGAAAAAACCTAAAATGAGTTTGATGTCAGTGTAAATATTTTTTATAAAGGCAAATATTTACATATATATAATATTTGTTTTATTTCTACACACATGTTGTAGTGTTCCAACGTTTCAGTCTGAAAACATATATATATATTTTTATATATATATATATATATATATATATATATATATATATATATCATTTTTTATATATATGCAATATTTAGTGCATCAGATAAAAATACAGATACTGTAGATAAAAGGTATTTCAGTGTACAAATATGTTACAAAAGAGGATTTTTTTTTGCATATTTCTCTGGAAGAATAATTAGCCTATGTCCCTTTTCCAAATATTTGGTATTTAAGTAATTAAGGATTACATCTGAGTAATTAAGTATTTAGTTGTTTCTTTTATTTGCTTAATTTAATGATATTTATGCTGGAATATAATAAACGTCATAAAATGTAATGGTGTTTGTTAGAAAGTTACTCCATTGCAAATTTTAATTGAGCACACACTTTTTTTAAGAACTGGTTGAAAGTGGAGTTATTAAATAATGGCTTTATGAAAACAAGCAACACACTCAAATGCATGATGAAACATTTTGTTTGCACAAAAAAAAATATTGTTCATTTATGCTGCTTTAAACACCTTCTTAGTGTTAAATCCATTTACTTGGTTTTTGTTCTTTTCATTTTTTGTATTTTATTGGATAAGTGTCCAATTAGATCTCCTGTTGACTTATTTTCAAAAAGAACTGCAGTCAGCAAACCTTTGTTTTCTCTTGGTGCTCTGGTCATTGTATACGTAGTGCTGTGTCCAGTTGTCTCTATTGTTTTGCTTTGGCAGAATGGCAGCCAGTAAAAGCTTATTTGCAAAGGTATGGCTTGTAAAATATGAAAAGGTGCCAGTCTTATGACAATGGTATTGGAAGGTTTTCTCACCTTAGACACAAATTTAGCCTGTAAGCCTAAATTTGTTTGTTACACCTCCCATATATTAAGCCCAGTGTAGCAGAAATGTTTTGAAATGAACAATAATAATAAAATTCTAAAGGCTTCATCAAAAATTAACTGAGGCCAAATGAAAATGCACCATTTGTTTACGCACATCTTACAGGTGCCTAATTGGCTTTATAGGTTTAACTACTTTTTACATGTTGCTTTAGATGTCAATAACAACAAATAAAGACAACATGATTTTTTATTTTATATTTATGTTTTGCCCCCTTTTTTGCTGAATGACAGGATTGGATAGAATGAACGACAAAACAGGGCAGCTGTTTTTGAAAATCCCCCCAGGGACATTTAGAACTAGATAAAGTTTTCAACAATAAGATTTCCGAGACTGCTGACTGGAGAAAAGAACAATATTTTACTCTCAGAACAAATTTGCTTCAATCTTATACAACTCCCATGCACCAGCATCCACAGCTGCATGCTGTAAACAACAAACAAATCTATTTCCATCAGCCTTGCTGATGCTATGCGAAAAGTGCCTGAGCAGAAGACATGCACAGATGTAAAGTCTCACCTGAGCCTAGTACTGCCCTCCATTTGGCCCCTCTAACTTAATATCGTTGTTACAAAGCTATTGGTCTCCTGGTAGAGAGCTGGCTCAACACCGAGCCTCTTCTTCCAGCTAATCTGACAACTCCGATCTAAGAAGCATCAAGGGCCCAATTAAGAAGACACATCTTATCAAGGAGCTTATTTTGCATAACAGAATACAAATGACGAATAAAAATTTAATGTTTAATAACTTAGTACAAAGAGGGCTGTTGATATAGAATGCCTGGAATTTTTATGGTGGCTGTCAGACTTGTGATAAAACTGTTATATAGGAACACTTGGCAAAAAACAGCGTAGAATTTTTCAGTAATAGTGTGTGCATGATATTGCATTAATTCTTGATAGGAAAGAAACTGTTAGCCTGGGAATCAGCCAGTTGAGTTTCAGTTTAAGATATTTTTGTTGTTTTTTTTTGAAGGGTATCTAAATGCATTTTAATGAAGAGTTTGCTAAAATAATGCATGGCACTACATAAAATCCTTTGTATGATTGCTGTAGTCTAAACAAAATGATACCTGAATCCCTGCTGTGCCATTCCATCGCCTGCTATCTCTCTGAGCTTTGCTGAAAATACTGTAACAGCTATAGATTGGTTATGCAGCAAATGTGGCGCGCTTGGAGCAGCTTGGTTATGCACGTCTGGAAATTATATCAAACAAGATACAACTGTATGAAGCTCTACCGTAAATCTAAAATGGCAAAGTAATGTAACAAGAAGAAAATACAAACGATATGCTATTTCAGTTGAAGAAAGAAAGATAACTTAATAATGTCTTCGTTTTTTGTGACCAGCACATATGTAAGCCAATATATATGTACATATTTTTACCATATAAGTTTTTATATCTTATTAAATGTACTCTAACAAAAATACATCATCAGCTGAGTATTTATTTTATAGTTACAAAAGTAGTACCTCCATGGAACTTGGAAGTAGCTAACCAGTTACAAAGCTCCAGGAGTTATACCTCCTGCAAAATAGCTATTTTTCTATCTCTCCTGCACATATAACAGTTTCAAGATCGTATATACAAATACCAGTGAAAGTGCAAAATGGCCTATTTGAGTCTGTGGGCTGCTAATGCTTCATGTCACATTATTTGCATGTATTTTCACTACCACATTGCACAGTTCATGATGTCTTAGACTAGAATTATAGACAAGTGTGTACCACTCTTGAAGCAGTGGTGCAGTACAATCTCCTCGATTGGGTCTTTGTTCAACAAGCAAATGTGTATTTCCTATTAAAAATTCACATTAGAAAGGAGCACTTAACGAAGCAACAAAGGGCTGCTTTGTGACCACCACAAATTATCTCATTAATCACATAATTAAAAATTAGAAAAAACATCATGTCCCCAGGGAATAGAACCTCTATCTCTCTGGGCACTTTAATGGTTCTCAAGAAGTCAGCCAGTGCATCTTCTCTTAGTCAGGTATATAATTGTTGCACTAAACACATGTTGGTTGCCATGAGAAAATAAGAAGTGCTTATAGCCCAGTGCTCTCATTTTCCTGTGAGCTGCCCAGTGCTATGCATTAGATGAGAGAAAGCTCCCCAGGGAGTGAGTTTAGCCGTTCATACACACACTTTGCTAGAAGTGTAGAACAAAGGCTGTTTGAAGGTGTTCTTCAATAGTCAATAATTATAGTCTATAATTAACAATAAAATAGTATGAGAAACAGAAACATTTGTTGTTGCATAGAGTTATAAAGACCTCTACATTCCCATAAACTTTGTATACACATGAATAATATATTATAATATACAAAATATATTCTAAATTACCATTACTACATGTTAGGTGTCTTGAACACCTTATTGAATAAGCTTCAGCTATAACCTTATCATAAGGCCATGAAGACATGACAATGGGTTTAATGGTGTTAGGATTCGAGGCTGTATAAGTAAAGCACATGTACAAATATCTGCCCCTTTCTCCATGCCTATTGGCCTTGAAATAATTGACAATTAACACCTTAATAATGCCAATGATCATTGATGCAGCTTTATTAATTGTTCCATACTGTAAATATAAAACATTAGAAATTGTTAAATAACAAATACAGAATAAAACCAACTATGCTAAACAAATTTTGACTCCTAAATCCTAGCAATTGATTCAGTCTCACTGCATGACAACTGTACCAGGTTAGCAGCAGCTTCCTCCTCTAGCATGATGGATATGTGGGGTTGCCTGTTGACCTATAGAGACCAATCTTAGGAATTGAAAACAACATGATGTAGTCTAATTCCCTTTGCTACAACAAAGCAGAGCATTGCAAGCACTATTTCCTTGCCAAGCACCCACCTGCCCTGATGCAGATAATGAATCATATACCTTAAATTGCTTCTAAACGGCAAATAGAGTCCTGTATTTAAGGATTTTTGCTGGAAGATTTGTTTTCTATTTTGGAAATAAGTTAGTTCCTGCTGAAGTTTACACTACATATATATGAGATCGAAGGATAATTTCATAAACTGGGCCTAGATATACAGTAGTTCTTAATACTGCTGACAAATACTATGCAATAAAGGACAATTTAAAATCTGGTGAATCATTTTCTCATGTGAATGCAGCCATTAACTCATATTTGAAAGGTTTAATCCAAAATTAATTATTAGCTTCCTGACCTTCTGTTTAGCCCCTTGAACAAAACTGTGATCTAATGAGATACTATTCCTTTTTATAGTGGACTCTCTTAGTATTAGCATTTTAAGAACTGAGTATAATATTTTTATGTTTTCAACACAATATCTTGGGCCTGTTGTTATTGTTTGCGTCCTTTAATTTTTTTCTTGCTAGTTTTAAAACATTTTATTTAATATTTTGCCTTATTTGGATACATGATAGCAACATATAAATATAGCATTTGCTGCTACAAAGGCATTATATTAGCTAATATTACTTATATGGTATATTTGTTTAATGGCCCTTCATCATATACCCCTTATGGAATCATAAGGCAAGTGTATGGAAACATATCCCTTGTGCAGTGTATAAAAGCAGGGAGCACATGTTAGGGTCAGGGATAATAATGTGAACACAAACAAATCTAATAATACAGCAGTAGCTTAAATTATTATTGGTTGTTTAGTAACTGTTTAGCTTTCTGATGAATTTCACTACAGTGACCTACAGATTAGCCTCAGGGAAATACTAACCTTATGTCCTCATTGCCATCTAAATTATTTAAGTCAATATGACACTTATTTGTCTTGGAATCACATAAGCATTTCACGGTTGTCTTTTTTTTAATGAAATGACTATAGAGATATTCTATGAATATCTCCAAATAAATACTGATCTAGAGATGTAGACAGAACTGCAGTAACTCTGGTGCAAGTCAATCATTTTATATTTATAAAGCAACGGAATTGTTTCTATTTATTTAAAAAAAGTTAAAAAGTATAGTACAAATCAGTTTTGAAATGTGTTGCCTATATTTGTTGCAGAGGTGGAAAAACGGCAGGTTTCCTTAAAGAGAATCAACAAATAATGTTTTTAAGGCAATTCAGATTCTAGCAGACCCTGCAACCATGGGGGACCTGAAGGGTAGCCTGGTCCACTGTATAGTTCAACTTCCCCTTGCTGTCTGTTGCAAGCGGGTACATAGAGAGGAAGTTGGTATGGCTGAGAAAACTCAGGCAAACGAGCGGATCTCTACATGTATGGCTACTTTTACTGTGGTGCAGTATTGTTTTTTATGGAAGTGATAAAATGGTACAAACACATGACCAGTAAAACACTGTACACACCCTCAGACACCTAGAAGATGGCTGGGAGTGACTAGATCACTGTCACATTCTTTAGTTGTTTTATTAATTAAACAGGCATGCTAAAAAAGCAAAGTAATTCAGAAACCAAACAAACTGAATAAAACGATTAGATAGCGACTCATTCTACCTTACTCATTTCTTGGCCATTGTTCGTGTTCCCATTTTTTGGTTCTTCCATTTGTGTAGTATCACCCCAATGCAATGTACCTCCACAAGACCTTGGGAGCATTTATCTGTGGTGCAGCCTGTTCTGTTCATATCACTGCAGAATGTCTGGGCCATTGTAAGCCATGTGGCAACTCCAGTTCCCATGCACACGTGCACAAATGCAGCGAGCACTGTTTTATGCATACAGGGAGTGAGGGTCTCATTTCCAATGGCATTTTGTTGTTTAAGGGATGCCCATGTTCATATCAATGCCATTTTACTTTAAGCACACAATATGAGATGCATTGACTCCTAAACATGCTTCTGCACATGATTAAGGTCTAGAAAAATAATTGTTTCTATAATTCCCGCAGTATAAAATTAAAAGTGTCCACTAATGATTCTAGGAAAATTAAAATTTCAACTGGATACTTAAGTGAAAAGTATAACAATAACAGTAAGAGGAATCTTATTGCGACTATGAATTTGCCAAATTGTTCTATCTACGGAGCTTATGCTCCACTCTTTCTTTAATTCACTTGTATTACCCTAGCCTATAATTGCCTACTTAACTATTGCGCACAGATGAAAGCAGTTAATTATACAAACACAGTCATTCTGATGTTAAAAATTTTACGCACTTGTTGTATGCCGCTCGCAGAGTCCTCGGTTCTAAATTTCAGATTTGAAGAAAATGGCCTTTCCTCCCACTTTTGTGGACTGGTAGCAGTCTGTAATGAAAACGAATGTTCATTTCTGCCTTTGATCCCGTCTCCAGCTAAATGATACTGACTCTTTCAATTTTTAACATCATAATCAATAAGCGCTGCTTATGCACACTTTGCAAAACCATCAGTTTAGAAGTTTGAAAAAAAAAATGAGAGAGACAAATCTGCATATGGCTGCAGCTTGCTGACTGGGAAGTGCCAGCTCTAAATCTTCTCCGTTAAAGTTTTACTGGTGTGTTATGAGTAAAAATGCATTGTCAGCCATCTGCCAGTTTTTCTCTTAACATCCATATTTTCAACCCTTGCTAAACATTAGGAACACTTGGCCACCAGAGGCCACCTCTACAATTAAACAGCCGACTTCTGCAGCAGAGGCAAGGGCATGTCAAAATAAAAACTATCTGTTATTAATTTTAGAGGACCATAAAGGAAAGATATGACCCTGTCATTTTGATGGTCTGGCTGTTAAATGTATAAAAATTGTTAACTCAAGATGATGAGGGAAAAAAGGGAAGGAAGAGCGGAGAGAATGAAAGGTATTAAAGAAACAAAACAGGTAACCAGCCTATTTGAATGCATCAAGGGATACTTATGTGGCTTATTAATCAGCCTTTGATTCCACCGATCAGAAGAGGTTAGAGAGTCAAGTTAACGCCTTCTCCGGTCCCCATTTGTGCATAGGGGACCTTATTCATTTGCATAATGTTTACTAGTTCATTAACTCTTACAGGCAGTATTGCATTTTTATGTTCTGCTAAAATCAGCTCAGAGTGTAAACACATGCGACTGATCTCATTTGCATTTATGTAAGGAGGCGCATGGTATTAGCAATCAGAAAACGATGTTAGCATATCAGCCTCCAAGGACTGAGATCAGCGAGATTAAGCTTGAGGTCGAAACCAAAAATAACAGTTTGCAAGTATGGTACTCTGCTGATTTGTTCCTGAGCCCTTTATAAACATTTCTGAGAATGACTCAAATGACACAATCGTAGCTAGATAGAGGATTAGGGAAACTCACAGTTTATAGAAAAGTAAGAAATGATTTTGCCAACGCACAATTATTTGATGTCAATTTGATATCCTGTGGGTTATTGGACTGTCTGTTGTCTTCCATTCTTTGCAAGCACTGTCACTGATTCCACTAATTACTCATTGAAGTGTACAAAGCTTTGTGTACGTCATCTTTAACCCCCGGACTGGCTCTGTCATCTAAGTGCCTGGTAAAAAGCACCAACTGAATTGTTGATGTTATGCTTGGAAACTGCAGAAAATACAATAGGGGCTGTATTTAAAGATAGAAGCACAATAATGTTTTATAAGCATTACCCACTAAAATAACATTTCATATTTTTATTATACAGCAGGGGCTTTGGTGTTATGCATAAGTGATTATTAGTGATGGGCGAATTTATTCGCCAGGTGCGAATTCGCGGCGAATTTGCGCGATTCGCGTCCAGCGAATAAATTCGCAAAACGCCCGCGAAAATTCACCGGAAAAATTCGCCGGCGTCAATTTTTTTTTCGAAAAACGGGCGCCGGCGTCAAAAACGAGACGGCGGCGCCGTTTCGCGAATTTTTCGCCGTTTCGCGAATTTCGCGCGAAATTCGCGAATTTTTCGGCGAAGCGAAACGGCGCAAATTCGCCCATCACTAGTGATTATCATAAAAAATGTTGTTTTGCTGACACCTGCCCTAAAGATAACATGAGGGTATCCAATAATCGGAAGTCTCCAATTAGCATAACTTAATAGGTTTCAAAGACAGTCTTTTTATTGGCCTAGGTTCCAGGTATGGATTGTACTGGCAGGGCACACTGTGTCCTTAAAGGAGAACTAAAGTCTAAAAATTAATGTGGCTAAAAATGCCATGTTTTATATACTGAACTTATTGCACCAGCCTAAAGTTTCAGCTTGTCAATAGCAGCAATGATCCTGGACTTCAAACTTGTCACATGGGGGTCACCATCTTGGAAAGTGTCTGTGACACTGACATGCTCAGTGGGCTCTGAGCAGCTGTTGAAAAGCTAAGCTTAGGGGCCGTCACAAATTATTAACCAGAAAATGAGTTTGGCCTGTAATATAAGCTGATGCTACAAGGCTGATTATTAAATTTTGATGCTAGTTGCACTGGTTTCTAAGCTGCCATGTAGTAATTAACTGTGTTAACTACTAATCAGCCATTTATTGTGACATTTCTATTCTATGTGTACTGTATATTGTGAGTGTGTCCCTAAGCTCAGTAAGTGACAGCAGCACAGAGCATGTGCAGTGAATCAACAGAAAAGAAGATGGAGAGCTACTGGGGCATCTTTAATGCTAAAGGGCTGTGGTTGCCTTGGGCTGGTACAGAAGCCCAAAAAATAATGTACAACACTTCTAGCCTACTACTTTATTTAGACTTTAGTTCTCCTTTAAAAGGGACATGCTCATGATTTTTATACGCTAGCTTTTAACACTATATTATACCTTGTGCTTTGCACATAATTTATTCTACAATTTAACATTTTATTTTCAAAATAATTTATGTATTTTAGTGTTAATAATGGTGTATGGGCAGCCATCTTTATATATTATACATAACCCAGTGCTTGTAAAAACTGACTCCAGCCTTCATGGAAGGGTAAGGGGGAATCTGGCGGGACAGGACCCATTGCCTCTAACTGCATATAATGTATTTCGCTGTATGTGATGCTGTTAGATTCTGGTTACATTGTATTTGGATACTGGCATACTGGGCAGTTTCTCAATAGTGAAATGTCTGAAACTTCCCATGCGGCTTACTATTGATTTAAATTGAAATTGCCTGAAACAGTATGTACAGACGGTTCTTGTCTCACATTAGAGCACTTTAATTACCATCTGAACTAACACTGTAGGCAGTTTCCGTTCTGTGGTCAGTACAGAGGCGTAACTACATAGGAAGAAGACTCTGTGACTGCAGGAGGGCCCAGGAGGTATGGGGCTCCATGAAGCCATAATTAATGAGTCATTTTATAATATATTGGTAAAACAGGACAACCTCCGGAGAGTTATGGGGCCCCTGTGGGGGCTGTGGGGCCCAGAACATATATATGCTACTGGGTTAGTATCAACTAAAATTGTCAATTACCACTCCTGAAAATATTAAATGAAAAGCACCTTGATTGACAAACATGGAGCCTACATATGCTCTTAGCAGGGGCGTGCCGCCAATGAGGCGAGCTGAGACGCTCGCCTCAGGCGGCAACGCCGGAGCGGTTTCCAGGGGCGGCAAAAAGACGCTCCTGCACCTTTAAGAGCCGAATTTCCGGTTTTTAAACCGGAAATTCAGCTTTACGAATGCGAGAGAGCGCAATTGCGCTCTCCGCATTAGTGTCCCTGCCTCCCCTCCCGACAGGTAAGTCGGCGAGGGGGGGCGGCATTGCAGGAGCCGCCTCAGGCGGCCCTAAGGTACGAATCGGCGCTGGCTCTTAGGGCAATGGCAGATGAGGTGCTTTGTTGCCTGTGCGAACTTGAGCTCCCCCAGCCAATAATGCACCTCAAATACTTTTGAAATGTGCTCTATGTGAAGTGCAGTAGGTAAAAGTGTTCCGCCTGCCATTGCCCTTAATATGAATAATAATTGTTTCCATTATATTCGGTGCTTACCTATAAAATCTTTTTTTTTATATATATATATATATTACCGTCAAAACCTACTTATGTAATTTAAACTTGATTTGCATTTAAGTGTACGTAGTAGTGGTGCAATCACAATCATTTGCTTGAAGGAGAACCAAACCCTTTTTATTCAAATCCCCTACCCCCCTACCCTACATAGACCCCCTCCCTGCACCCCCCAGCCTAGGTGTTACACTGGGTAAATGCCCATAAATCTTTACTTACCCCTCGTTGCAGATTCAGGGCATCAGAGTTCACGGGCGCCATCTTCTCTTCGGTGATCTTCAGGTCTTCTGTGATTCGGTAATTTCCATGGCTTTCAGCGCATGCGCAGTTGTTCGGGACTGGAATATTGTGCCAACTGCACATGTGCTGATACAAAGCTTTCTTCCCAAAGATTACAGAAGAGGAGAAGATGGCGCCCGTGAACTCCGATGCCCTTTAATCAGCAATGAGGGGGTAAGTAAAGAGTTAGGGGCATTTACCAAGGGTAACACAAAGGCTGGGGGGAGCAGGGAGGGGGTCTATGTAGGGTAGGGGGGTAGGGGATTTTAATAAAAAGGGTTTGGTTCTCCTTTAACAACATCTTTTTAATGCACAAATCTCTCTTAGCCCTAGGAAAGACTGTACAGGTATTGGACCTATTATCCAGAATGCTTAAGAATTGGGGTATTCCAGATAAGGAATCTTAAATTTACTAAATCATTTAAATATTAATAAACCCAATAGGCTGGATTTGCATCCAATAAGAATTAATTATATCTTAGATCTTATTTGATCAAGTACAGGGTACTGTTTGTATTTGTTATTACAGACAAACAAAATAATTTTTACATTTATTCATTACTTATATGCGTATAATGGACTCTATGGGAGATCGTCTTCACACAATTTGAAGTTTTCTGAATAATGAGTTTCCGGATAATGGTTCCTATACCTGTACTGCTTTTTTTACTCTTAAAGGAAACCCTTACAGAAAATTTTTCTGTTTATTTACTTTTTTTTAATAGATCTTGTACAAAGAATTCAGTTCCCTGAATGTCTGCATGGATGTAAAATAAATAGGATACACATTTGCCCCTTGAAGGCCAATTGTATTCACTCCTGTTGCTGAAAATCAAACACATTCCTTATACTACATCTATATGCAAAAAACAATATAAAGATAGTTGTTCCACTGCATTTCCCACAGGTCTCAAATAGAAGAATTTGTCTGTGAGAATTGTGCCAGAGGTAAACTTAGTGGAGATTGTGAGTAGCAACTCTATTAGTCAGGTAACTCATACAAGGGCACTTGGTGCATTGCATATATATATATATATATATCAGTTTTCTCCACATGAAAGTATGGCATGAAATTGCTCTCTGCAGAAAGAATTCATTTGGAAAGCAGATGTAGATAACAGGACTGAGTGTGAAAAAGGTGATAGAAACTTTAAATCATATGTATTGTATCCAAGAGAACATGTGTGCAACAGCTTACAATAAATTGGATACATCCATTGGAAACTCACAAACCTGACTGTGGGCATGATATCAATCAAAGACTTGTCATGTTATTAATGCTCCGTATAGTAGCCTTTATTTATAGCAATAACAATGAAACACTGTTCAAAAGTAGGTGCACTAATAATGTAACAATGGGCACCACAATACCCATACCAGAAACTTAGCTAAGGATGCCCAGATTCTGTTACCCAGGGAAACCAATCAGCATTTAATTTTAACATGCCCACTGCAGTTAAAATAATAAAATATTTGGTTACTGTGGGTTATGGGATAAGATTAATTTAAGATTAAAGTGGACCTGTCACCTACACATAAAAAGCTGCATAATGAAAGTCCTTCACAAATTAAATATGGAACCCCAAAAATTCTTTTCATTTAAACATCCATACCTGTTATAAAGGTGTTTAAATAACAAAACTGTCAATCAAATATTACCTGCCCCACCTCTATGCCTGTGGCATAGAGGAGGGACAGTCAATTACTTTCACTTTCCATTCAGCACTTCCTACATGTCACTGCTCTCCTCACATTCCCCCTTCCCTCCTCAGGCTCTATAATTGTGTAGGGCACTGCACATGGACATTAGGTCCCCCATTCTGGTACATACACAAGATTTTGGGGTGATACACAATTTCCCTTAATAACCGTGTCCACAAAATGGCAGCTGCCTGCTTGCTGTGATTGTATAATTCCAAGACAGAAGGAAACACAATTTAAGTAATAAATACAGTGTAAGTAAAGTTTATTTTGCTCAACTAACATGATAGAAAAGAGTTTGAAATTATTTCTTAGGGTGACAGGTCCCCTTTAACTTTACTTATACTCTCATCTACCCTATGCATTTACAGTAGTCTCTACTAGTGATATGTTAAACTGTTCCTTTTAACTTTGCGTAAAAATGTGCAAAACTGCAGAAAAATTATCAAAATGCCATTGGAGTCAAAGGCCGTTTATTCTTCTTGTGTTTTTTTAAATGCCAAATGCATTGCAGTCATTGTTTTCTCTCTGTTTCTTCTTGCATTCAATACATTGGAGTCAACAGTGAGTTTTCATGTTTTTTCACGGCCAAAGCATTGGAGGCAATGGGCATTTTTTTCTCTCTTTTTTTCTCGAACCATGTGCGTTAGAGTTACTGCCGTTATTTCTTTGTAGTCAATGTGAGTATTTTTCCTGTGTAACATACTGTCTGATCGGCACCCTAAATCCAGAACAAGTGCTAGGATCCTTGGTGCTTCCGCCTGTAGTAACCGCCTTTCACTTCGGGAGGAGCTCTCCGCTAATCGGATGCCGCCAGGAGAGCAATAAGGGGAACGGTCATTATCAAGGTTTTGGATTGAAGGTACAGTTCAAGGAATAGACAAAAAGTCTAGTCAGGCAGGCCAGAGTCAGTGCGGGCAGAGTTCAAGCAAGGTCAGACAGGCAAGGGTCAATACCAGTAGAATCGTCAGGCAGGCGTCAGGATTAGCAGAATTCAGGATAGTCAGGCAGGCAAGGGTCAATATTGGAGTTCAGACAGGCAGGGATCAAAACAGGAATTCAAACACACAAAAATCGCACCCAGGAAACTAGCAAGTAGACCTAGCTGAAAGCCCCTTTAAATATTTGAATTTCGGGCCAATCGGCATGATGACGTCATGCGCACGGTGCGTAAAAACCAAAAGTGCACCATGCGTGCCCTAGTGGTACTGGCATTAGGCAGAAGAAGAACCACGTGGCGGGTGTCCCCTCCGGCCCACTAGACCACCAGGATGAGTGTTCCTTACACATCAATTATTAATGTTCCAGTGCAACAAAATGCATGTTAAATTTCTAGTGCAGGTTTTCTCCACTCGTAAATGTGTGAATTTCGCTAGGATTCAGTATAAGGTAAACAATTTTTACGAATCCCTTCTCCACCTTTAATTATATATTTCATCTGTTCATACCCTCCAGTTTGTACTATAGGTTTTGGATTAGTGAAAATAATGTATACTATCAACAATTTTGACACAAGCAACATTTTTTTTACGCGTGACTCTTTTGTCCAAACGCATTAGTCAACGGGCATTCAAAAAATTTTGACAAGCGACAATTTTTCTGAGCACAACAATTTTGACGTGCAACAATTTTGTTTGTCGCAGCAAATTTTCACCGCCATTTCGCAAAAACATTTGCGAGCGGCAAAAAGTGGAAATTCCCCCTGAATCTATGCTTGCCGAATAAATTTGCCCATTACTATTTGGGATCTGTTATCCCGAAACTAAGGGGCCCATTTACTTAGTTCGAGTGAAGGAATAGAATAAAAAAAACATTGAATTTTGAATTTTTTTTTTGACTACTTTGACCATCGAATTGGCCAGTTCGACCTTCAACTACGACTTCGACTTCGAATCGAACTAAAAATCGTTCGAATATTCGACCATTCGATAGTCGAAGTAATCATTCAATCGAATGATTTTTCGTTCGATCGTTCGATCAAACTATTTGCGGTAAATCCTTCGACTTCAATATTTGAAGTCGAAGGATTTACATTCGACAGTCGAATATCGAGGGTTAATTAACCCTCGATATTCAACCCTAGGTAAATCTGCCCCTAATTGTCCAGAAAGCTCCAAATTACGGGAAGGCCATTTCCCATAGACTCCATTTTGTTGGATTGATACAATCGTTTGCACCCCATGAATATAACAATACGTACACATTTGTATCAAATAGTGCTAAAATCAGTAATTTCACATGTTGAAATTTGCCTGTCTATGGCCACCTATATAATTAATCCTTATTGGAGGCAAACCAATCCTATTTTAACATTTAAATGATTTTCTAGTAGACCTAAGGCATGGAGATCCAAATTATGGAAAGATCCCTTAGGAAAACCCCAGGTTCCAAGCATTTTGGATACCAGGACCAATACCTGTACATATGCTTGAGCCTTCCATTTTGATTTAAGAAGGTGCCACTATGATAAGAAATAATTCACAATTCCTGCCCTATATGCTTTATTTACTCTTATGTTTGCTTAGATACCATGTGGGCTTACTTATGTGGGAAATAGTGAAAAACAGAAAATCCAAACACTATAATTAAATGTCAGAATCACACATACCTCCTGGTCATCAAACCATTCTGTTTAGCCAAACACTCAAAAAGTCAACTCAAATAGCAAGTGATCAACACAGAGGAAAATCCATTAAGACATGCAGACAGAATATTGGCTTTTGAAAAGAAAGAAATGTTAGAGATATTCTGTACCAGTGCAAAAGGAGTACCCTCAAGAATCCTTTCCTCATGTGTGATTTCATAAATACAGACCCTTTTGCTTTTCATTTTATATTGTTAAAATAGTTTTGCACAAATGCTTTAGGTGTTTACTAGTGATGGGTGAATCTGAAAAATTAGCGAAAAGCAATGAAGTCAACGGGCGTCAAAATAATTTTGACGCACGTCACTTTTGACGCGAGCGACAATTTTTATACGTGCGATTACTTGGTCCAAATGCATTAAAGTCAATGGGCTTCCAAATTATTTTGACATTTGACAATTTTTTTTTGACGCAGCTGATTTTTCACTGGGGAATTGTCGCCGCAGTTTTGCAAATTAATTTGCTTGCAGTGAAATGCAAAAAATTGCAGCAATTTTGTGTCTGGCGAATTTATTTGCCCATCACTAGTGTTAACATTAAAGGGCCCCTGATATGCCTGTAGGTTACATCTCGTTCACTGTGGACATATCTCTTTCAGCTATGTGTTTTGCATTCAGCCATGCTTGAATAATGTGGTGCTTTATAAACGCATGCTAATAATAGTAGTAATAATAATAATAATAATAATATATGCATGCTAATAATAGTAATAATAAAACATATTTGACAAAGGAATAATATATATATATATATATATATATATATATATATATATATATATATATATATATATATATATATATATATATATTATATTATCATGATTAAATTCACAGAGATTCTTTATAATAAGGTTTCAAAATATAATATAAACTATCTTCATTTGTGCATAATATATTTACATAATGTCTTTTTTCACCAAACAACTTTTTTTTGTTTCATATTTTTTACTCTTTCTCACCCGTCCATGTTCAGACACCATATGGAATATATATTTAGCATGCTGTTCAATAAGCAATAAAAGTTTATCATGAACACATTGCATAGTGAGTTCCCCATTCTCTCTTTCTTTTTTTTCCTTCCAAATATATTTCATTCATTTTTTCTTTTTAACACATACATTGAAACATATCAACTTAAAAGATGGGTAGTGTGAGAAATGTTTATATTTAGATATTACTTCTGGCTGTTCAGCACTTACAAATAAAATATAATTCTTGGCAGTGGCCATCATATTTCTCGATTTTTATGCTACAGGTGTGCATAAAGGAGCCATGAATGTTACTGTATGTGATCTGAGTTTAACTGGAAATAAATGCTAAAAATCATTTTACTCTAAATAGATTACTCAATGTCTGCTGTGGACCCTAAACAGGACCCTACATTTTTTCACAAGGTTTTGTGGCAAGTACCAGTAGGGGCCGATTCACTAACTTCGAGTGAAGGATTTGAAGTAAAAAAACTTCGAATTTTGAAGTATTTTTTGGGCTACTTCGACCATCCAATGGGCTACTTCGACCTTTGACTACGACTACGACTTCGAATCGAAGGATTCGAACTAAAAATCGTTCGACTATTCGACCATTTGATAGTCGAAGTACTGTCTCTTTAAAAAAAACTTCGACCCCCTAGTTCGCCATCTAAAAGCTACCGAACTCAATGTTAGCCTATGGGGAAGGTCCCTATAGGCTTGGCTAACTTTTTTTGATCGAAGGATATTCCTTCGATCGTTGGATTTAAATCCTTCGAATCGTTCGTTTTGAAGGATTTAATCATTCGATCGAAGGAATAATCCTTCGATCGTACGATCGCACTGTTTGCGCTAAATCCTTCGACTTCGATATTCGAAGTCGAAGGATTTCAATTCCCAGTCGAATATCGAGGGTTAATTAACCCTCGATATTCGACCCTTAGTGAATCAGCCCCATACAGTTCATAATTTATGGAAGTAATTATCAACCAAACATGCTTAAGCCCATGGCACGAGGGATGGATTTTCAGCTTTTTGCACTTTTTGACATAAGGCAAAAAGGGTAAAACTGGGCCTTCTAACCTTCCATAGTCTTAGTCATAAGAGCTCCTGCAAAAGATGTCCGGGTGCAGGCACAGGGAAAGGCTGATGCCAGTGTAGGGGCTTATTCTCAGCCTGTGTTGACCTACAGGCCGAGAATCAGCCACAGAACAATGTTCTTGACTTTTCACGTGGCATGCAGTACTAGTATTACAAGATATGCGTCGCATGATTGACAATTATTGAACAAAATGTCAGCCAAGAAGGAGTTAAAAATGATTAGGAGGGGAATTTGATGATGCTATGAATGTCCTGCAATTCAGCTGTGACCGCATTGTGTTCACTTGGCTATCCTCTTTAAGTGCTGTTCTGTTTTTAAATCTGCTTTGAAAGAATGCTCTCCAGTGGACTGCAGCCTGTCACTGTTCCCTGTCATGTGTCCGATAATTAAAATCTGACTGATTTACTGACTGGCATCAACCATCACAGCTCAAGAGTTAGATGATGTTCATCCTTCCCAAGGCTAAATTTACTTGGTGAAAAGGGGCCGCTCGCTTCCAGGCTGAGCTGTCATTCAGCTGCTGAGGAAACCATAAAGATAGCTAACAGAGCCCCAGCTAGCAGTCTTTAGTTTATTTTATTCCAATATTTATTGCCACCCGCAAAATGAACATAATACAGACAAGTTAGTGAGAGTGCAGCATTCATGATTTGTGAGGCTTCTGTGTAGTGAGATCAAAACAGTCTTACAGTATTAAAATAAAATAGAACAGTGGCATTTCCCTTAAGTACAGCGGTGCTTGGGCTATATTTATATTAGCTCTAATGGGACACAATTTATTATCACATTTTAAGTAGGGTGAACTTCTTGAAAAGAATAATTTTAACACTGTTCACCAATTGAAAAAAATACATATTTTCAAAGTTAGGCTTAAGAAGGTAGATATAATAATATGACTCTTGAATATATTTACTATGTATTTAAAAACTTAAAACTGGAATTATAACAGAGAGAAAAAAGCTTGACCATGTTTACGGGACTTTCAAGATTACCCATTTTTTTGATCACCAGGGTTTTCTAAGTGATCCAATGCTCTTGATGTCCACTTCATATTGATGTGAGCAGAAAAAGACCTGTCTGTGGAAGATGATACTCACATTAGGTGGGAATATCTTGGAACAAGTAATTTAGTGATTCCACTAGTGATTCCACTATAGGCAGATGTGTCCAGGCCCGGACTGGCAATCTGTGGGTTCTGGCAAATGCCAGAAGGGCTGCTGTATGGTTCCATAGAAAGTTACCATAGAGTGGGCTGGTTGGGGACTGTTTGGGCCTCTACGTACTTGGAATGGCACGGCCTATTTTGACTCCCAGTCCAGACCTGGATGTGTCTACCACAGAGTAAAATAATTTCTTAGCAATAATATGGTAAAAGGGAGTTCATACTTGGTAGTATCAGAATACAGGTCAATATATAGGGTCTTCTGCTTACACCTGAATGGGGTTCACTACAATGGTAATTTTTAATCTGTCCCATTTGCAAAACAGAGAAAAATTTGCGAAATCCATTGAAGTATATGGGCTTTCACATTTTTTTACACAAGGCAATTGTTTACCAGTGCAACAATTTTTCTCACTCCCAATGTCAATGGGCATTTTTTCTTATGGCAACTTTTTTGTCCAAATGCATTAAAGTCAATGGTCGTTTTTTCTTATGGTGACTTTTTTGTCCCGATGCATTAAAGTCATTGGGCGTTTTTACTTAACGGAGTTTTTCTCTGTAACTTTTCTTTGTAGAGGCAAATTTTTGCTGCAGTTTCGGTGGAATTTCGCCACAAATTCATGGCTGGTGAAAAAATTCACTCATCACTAATCTTCACAGACAGTTCTATCACTGTGTGCTGTCCAGGGCTAACAATACTAGTGGTTTCCCCTAGTGAATGTTTCTGATGACAGATTTAGAGACTTTTACATTTCTTTGCCTTTTTACAGGTGTGTCGATTTTAGGACCTTTGTTTTGTTGGCCCAGTGGTTTCTGCCATGACATCTATTGCTGGACTCCTTGCCCTTGCTCTGCTTTGCAACTGTTCCTTGTTCAGCCTCTGCATCCCTCTACAGTAGTTGTTTTGCCTTGTCTGTTAGCCCTTTCTAGTTGCTATTATATCAGTTGCCTCTTTTATTATAAAGGCATGCTTTAAATCTATTATATAATCTTCTTATAATATATCCTCTTTAGTTCTGAATCTTTAAAATGGCCTATTTTTGGTGTAACTGTATATTACACTTGATCTGTCTTTGAGCTAAGTCCTGTTATCCCTGCCTGACCTCCAGCTGCCAATGACTTTATTTTCCTGGACTACCTTTCCATGTCTGCCCATCAGCAGTGAGGCTGCATCTAGCAGTTTTTGCCTTCAGAGGACAGCTTTCTTTGCAGGTCCTTTATTCTGAGTTCTCTTCCCTGTGTATGCATTTAGCTTTGCTTGTCTAGATGTGTGAGGCTGAAATGAATATGTATTTAAAATCTGAAATGTTTCATATGTTCCCAAAAGTAAAACAGCAGCATGAAATACATTACCAAAATACTTTGCTGCTATAATTCCGAATCATATCAGAAGTTGAATAGTAAAGCTGTAAAGCTGGTTGCCCATACTACTATATAAAAAGTAACTGCACCATTTGGGTGTCATTTTTATGCAGGAACATTTTAACAGTTAATGACAAAGATGTGTTGGTGCTCATTGTTCTGTTGATCAGCTGATGAGATTTTGCCCTCTATATGCTACAAACCTTTAGTATTGAAGCCATATACGTACAACAACAAAGACAGTAAACTATTAGAGGGCCTAGGTTTGCAGCAAATGAGAGTGGCATAATTCATGCACAATTTATATACACAAACAGTACCATGATTTTGGCAACTGGGGCCATTTGGATATAATGTCAATGCGTTCAGTAACTTTCAGATCTTCTACTAACTTTAACCACTCGGAAAAAGCCTACAATTAGTATAATCGACAGTTCCACTTTAAAGAACATGAACCCAGTTTTCCAAGTTGCATACACATACTATTCTCTAGTTATGGAGCTTCATCTGCTGGATTCAGTTCAAAACTTCTGTTTTCAATGTAAATATATATACGTGAGTATCTCTGCCAATAAAACCTTTTTTGGGGGGGATTTGTCTAAGGATTTTACTTCTGCTGTGCAGATTTATTTTGTAGCAGAAATTCCATGTAGAATAAACATTAAACCAAGAGATTACCTGAAAGGATGAATGTGATGGTTCTAGTTCGATAGTAATCACTTCTAAATATATGCTCTCATCTCTAGTGTTTATATCACCAGAAAAGAACAACTCGTTTCTTTTTTATTTTAGACGCTAGATTAAGAGGAAAACATTCGGAATCCACTTTATCACACTTTGACGAGTTCATTATTTCCAATTCCCCTAAATTTGAAGGGAAAAAAAGGCTACCCCAGTTAAAATTTAGTTTATGTTTCATGAACAGTTTTTACTGCAGACTCTAAGTGAACTTTAAATCTACCCCAAGACTGAATAATCTATATTGGTTCTGAATTTAAATTGGAAGTGCCACAAATAATGTCAATTGAGATCATTTACACAGAAGAGAATAAGTAGGTTCTTTTTTACATTTGCAAGGTTGTGAACTAGGAAATGAGGTACAGATGCCATATTTACCAGCAGGTTAGTTACACATGAAAGAGGCAAGTACTCTCAAGCTATCTCTAGATTTGTCTGGAATGAAAACCCATTTTATATAGATAATATATATTCATAAGTAAGATTAATCTAGTATTTATTTATTTTACAGATATCAATTATATGGGTATATGCACAATTGAGATTGGCTGCTGTATGGACAAACAGGCAAGTAACGGAACTACCAATGTCTATATAACTACAACTATGGATTCTTTCTCTTATTTATAATACCTTCTAAATGAAGCACCTCCCAAAAATATCAAACCTCTTAATTTAATCATTAGCGCATTCTTGTTTTATTCAGCAAATAAAAAAGCAAAGAAAAGTTTCCAAAAATGTGTAAAAAAATATAGAAAAAGGAAATATATGTCAGATTCCTATAGGCTGATAAAATATTCTTTTTTTCCAAAAAAAATTATTCAAAATCCTATTTAATTACACTATATAAATTATTTGAATCTTGTTTCCTTCTGTCTGGGATTTCAAAATTATAGCAAGCAGGCAGGAGTCTTTTCGTGCACACTGTTATTAAGGAAAGCCTTGCATCATCTGAGAATCTTGTTTGTGCACCAGAATGGGGGACCCGATGTCCATCCCCATGCCCTGGTTACACAATTAAATGGTAAAGAGAACGAGGGAATATGTGGAGAGCAGTGACAAATGCTGAATTGAAAGTGAAAGTAATTGTCTGCCCTGCCTCAATGCCCAGGGCATAGAGGAGGGGCAGACAATATTTGATTGACAGCTGAGATGTTTAAATGAGCTTACAACAGCTATGAATGCTTTAATAGAAATTGGATTTCATGTTTAATTTGAAAAGGACTTTTATTATACAGCTATCTGTGTCTGGGTGACTGGTCCACTTTAAAATATTTTAACTTTGAAAACATTTCCCAAATGTCCTTGGTCTTGATATAGTGCCTTTTGGCAAAATGCCACCTGATCTCATTACATAAAGAACAAACTGTTGTGTCATATTGAAGACATACAACCTGGCAGTCACAACAATCACACCAGGTCACACATACACTGGACAAGCATGTTCTTTAAGATTTACATCACACACAGGGAGCGTAATAGTTGTTTGTTTTGGTTGTCTAGGTAAGGGTAATGGCACACAAGACAAATTATATAATTCTGTCTCCCCAGCATGGGAGGGGGACAGACAACTAGAATTTGTTCTCCTTTGAAAGTGAGTGGGGTTTTCCTCTATGCACCGAGTATGTTTAGTTAAATGCTAAAGTTAATGTCTAGTTAAAATGCATTTGGAAAAAATTGGAATCTGTCAGGACACTGTGTATAACCCAGATCCCCATTCATTGTCATGGGAGGGGGCTATTTCTAGCAGTTTGGCCTCTTCCCATGTAGCAAGAACATATTGGACGCTCCATGCAAATGACAAAATTCCAAAAAAATACCTTGTTCTGAATATAAATCACCACTAGTATATCGCTCATCATCATGTAATTGTGCAAAAGCCCCATGAAGATTTACATTCAGGGCAATGTCAAGTTTTTTCACACATTTTGTAGTCTGTGGGTAGAAAAATTTCTCCTCAGAAGACAAAGTGTCCTATGTCCCATTTGCCCTAAAGGTTTTGGTGTTTTCTTTGGGATCATGACAAACAATTTATCCATTACATTTTAATTGGTATTTTACAAATATCCCCCCATGTGATAAACACCTCATTATCTAATGATCAGAGAAGAAGATTAAGCTGTATTGCTGCTATAAAAATATTCCAGGGGCCTGAAGGAACAAACCTGCGGGAAGCAGGTGACAGGGGCCATGACTGGGTGATGAATAGGATCTGCTCAGAACATTAATGAGGTAGAAACACTATGGGAGTTGTAGTTGGAGTGGTATTTTCCTAGGGTTGGGGCTTAGGAGTCTTTAGAGGGGTCTGGGGTCAGAGGTAGTACTACCTGTTGCAGTTGGGAGTGAACAGCTTCCCATATACACAGGGGTGTGTGGAGTAAGTAATTCAAAGTAAAACTATACCTTAAGAATGAGTACGTAACCAACAGAATATTATGAAATAGCAAAAAGTTAGTAGATTGTTGTCAATATTTCATTCCATATAAGAGGGCATTTCTCAAGACAGTCCAAGGTCCTCTTGGAAAGACCAAAATGTGGGTTTTTAGTTAGCGTTTACCACTTTTCCATCTCTGTTATGTGAGGTGGTGCACGTGTCCAGTGGTCCGCTTTCCAACTGGATTTTCCAAACTCCAACTTATGACACAGCACCATTCAACATTCCAAATTTAAGACATGGCTGTATGATCTGTAACAAACACAACATTTCAGGCCTGCTCCCGGCCCTTTATCAGCTTGAAAGGGAAATCAACTACCCCCCCCAGCAGCCTACAGAACAATGTGAAGGTAACAACTTACTTACACAAGATAACAGATCCCTGGTAGATATGAGAGTAGCACCCAAAAGTAAAAATCCAAGTCCTACTGTGACTCCTTTGGTTACATTGAATAGGAGAAACAATAGCCTGAAATGCTGGCTCCTTCTAAAAGCACATGACAAGGCAAAATGTCCAAAGATGGCTGCCTACACACCAATATTACAGCTACAAAAATACACTTGTTGGTCCAGGAATGACATTTTATATGGTAGAATGAATTATTTGTAGTGAAAACAGTGTACTTTAGAAATACAAAATACAGCATAAAATCAGAATCCTTTTAATGAAGACAACAACGCATCAGAAAATACCTTTCCATTAACTTATCTGTAGTTCCTTATGTTTTGTAATTTTTGATGTTACTGAATGCAGCCTGCTCTGATGCTCAGACTTGCCTATGCTGTACAAAGTTCAGAGGCAAATTTGCAGGGAAATCTTTTTTTTTTCAGAACTGTAAAAAAAAAAAGCATATTTTTTATTTAGACTTTACAGCATTATTACAATTCCATACTGTGTTTTTCCAATCAGATGTAATAATTCTTATTCTCTTTTTAATAACAAAAAAGCATCTTTGCTTCCATATAGTTCCTTATTTTTATCATCCACTAAAATCCAAACCTATAAATTATCAAGTGTCAGCTGAAATTTAGTTAATCTTGGCAGCTTTTACCAAAGTAAGAAGAAAGATAACAGAGTTAGAAGTTCAAAGCTGAGATTTATGTTTCTGATAGTTCCAAATTAATTTCTAATCTGTGAAGCATATAAAGACAGTGTTTGTGATGCAGCCCACACTCAGCCATATGGCTTCCATGAGGCATTGTTGAGAACAACCAAAGATTTCGGTGCCCTTGGAATTGTACCTGAAGTTTGTGGCCTCTAATGTAATTGGACAGTTTTGTTTGTGAAAGTAGCCTGTCCTGCCAAATGCTGAATTCCTTGCTTTGACAGACATATCACTTTTGTGATGTACTGTAAGTGTATTTTGAAGTGAGTTGACACACAATCAAGTTCACTTAATATCCCTCAGCTAGCCTGACAGTTGTCCAGCAGGGTCTTTTTTCTGTTCCCAACTGTCAGCTATCAGAAAACATTTCTAAGATATCTCAGCACATATAAAAATATACGGTAAAATACTGTATTGTTCACTGTTGTTTATTAGTTATCTATGTATGTGGAAAAGCAAACTGCGTTACATGTAATAAGTAAATGACAATGACAGAAGGAGAAGGAATAGAATACTTTAGACATATCAGTATAATTTATATCTTTTATTTTCAATGCTGTTTGCATTTTCACCTTAATAACTTTTCAACGCTTTTGCCAAAGGTACATTAAAATTACACATTTAAAATGTTTCTCTTACGTCTTACAAAATATTCGGTACATTTTCCTCACAGTGAGGACAGTTTTTAGCAAACTCGCACATTTATCATACATGATACCTGTGTGAATGCATTTGAATGTGGTCAACAAATGGTATGAACTCCATGTTAATCTATTGAGTGGTTGAGTCTTGTTCTGCTTAGTAGCACTATTACTTGTCTGAATCATTGCTTCTGTTGCATATCACATGTGCTATATTATTTGGACAATTATTATTTGTTCCATTGCAAGAAAATACACTGCTAAATATAAAACCCTCAGCACTGTTTTACCAAATGGTAAAAACTACAGAGGCAGAGGGTTGATAAACCAGTCCTTAATTACAGATAAAAACAACTATTTGCCAATGAGGATACTGTTTTGCAGTGTGCTGTTATCTAACTTACAGAGGTAACTTATCCAAAAATAAACTGTAATTAAACATGAAGAGGGAGGAAATACTACTTCCAGATCCAATTGCATGAAAAAATGCTTATGAGCTTAATTTTTTGCATTTGCTGAGTCACTGACACTGAAAAACCGAGAAAAGATTTAAGTGATGTAGCTTTAAGAATACAACCCTCTGGTTGTAGGACTACAGTTCCCAGCATGTTCACCCTTAATAATATGTTCAAGAACGCTGACATTTTAGTCCAGCAAATATAAGTAAAGTATGGATGAACAACAGTGTTAGATTCAATTTAAAGGGGATCTAAATCCTATACAGGGATATATTATAAGAATTCAGAAAGCTCCAAATTACGGGAAGGCAGTATTCCATAGACTCTATTTTATCCAAATAATTAAAATTTTTAAAATGTATTTCTTTTTTCTCTGTAATAATAAAACAGCACCTTGTACAACTCAGAGAAAAGGATTTATCAGTGAGCATTCCAAATCGCATTTTTCAAATCAAAATTTTAGGGGCACATTTACTAAGCTCGAGTGAAGGATTCGAATATTATACACTTTGAATTTTGAAGGTTTTTTTGGGTACTTCAACCATCAAATAGGCTACTTCGATTCAAACGATTCAAAGTAAAAATCGTTCGACTATTCGACCATTCGACCGTCGAAGTACTGTCTCTTTAAGAAAAACTTCAACTACATACTTCGCCACTTTAAACCTACCGAGCTACAATGTTAGCCTATGGGGACCTTCCCCATAAGTTTTCTAAGCTATTTCTGATTGAAGAAAAATCGTTCGATCGATGGATTAAAATCCTTTGAATCGTTCAATTTGAAGGATTTAATCGTTCGATTGAATGATTTTTACTTCGATCGTATCAAAGTATTTGTGGGAAATCCTTTACTTCGAGGGTCGAATATCGAGGGTTAATTAACCCTCGACATTCAACCCTTAGTAAATGTGCCCTTTACACTCAAGTGCACATTTGCATAATATCCTGTGTGTGATTTTACATGGCTACCCTGGCATTAAAGTGGCAATGTTAGCACCACTTTTTATTGAGCTTTGAAAATATGACCCTAAATCTGCTCTCCAAACTTCCAGAGCATCTTCTGTGTGACCATGCTGAAACACGGCCTCTTGAAGACTAACACCATAAAGCAAAAAGCATATGCTGATTTTTAGGAACCTTGTCATTTGTGAGCATGGTTGTTATGAAATGGGTAAGTAGGTCAGCCAGACAATGATATGTATCATTAATCAGGGTTGTGGAAAAATAGAGAGAAAATGTGTCGCACGTTGACTTGTGATTAATGGGACTTTCTAAATAAATGATTATGGGATGACAGCTTTAACATATCCTTGACATCAGCCAAAGTCAAATGTGTATCCACAAATACATTTCAGAGGCCGCTATGAGCTGGAAGCCAGGTGGTAGTTTTCCTATTGTTCTAAACTATGTGGCAACCTCCAACAGTACCAGAGTGTGTCCCATTTATACCAACGCTCGCTGATACTACAATACATGGATATGGATGGATATGAAGCATATGTTTTCATTTTAATAACAAAACTTAGTATTGACACCTACATGATGATCACTGTCACTGGCCATTTTCACAGTCACAATTCAGTTCTGCCGTTTGTTCTATACATTAATAAAGTGACCTAAGTTGCTGGTTTGATAACTTTGCTGTTACCTTCAAATGAAGAATATCAGATATGGGACCACAGAGAAATTTAAGAAAAGCTAAACAGGCCTGCCATGTGGTTGTTGAATCTAGAAATTGTTAATATATTTCCAATCAGCAGAAAAAAACACATTGCCCTTAGTCAGTGATCCCCAACCAGTAGCTTGTGAGCAACATGTTGAAACCAGTGGCTTCAAACAATGAGCTTTTTTTGAATTCCAGGCTGGGAGGCAACTTTTGGTTGGCATATTCTATTTGTATTGCCAAATAGAGCATTCTGTAGGCTGCCAGTCCACGTAGGGGATACTTAATAGCAAAACACTGCCCTTATTTGACATCCTCAGGAACTATTTTCATGCTTTTGTTGCTCCTCAACCCTTCTTACATTTCAATGTGGCTCATGGGTAAAAAAGGTTGGGGAGCCTTGTCCTTAGTAATAAGGCCAGTTGTTTTAATGCATGGGTCTAGGTTCCAGAGTAAAGCCCCTCACCATACTGTTGTAAATATAGCACCAAAATAGCACCAGAGTTGTTTGTGGCAAAAAAAAATTGAGGTTGAATCATTAATGAGAGACAAAACAATAAATGGAGTCCAGTAATATTTGGAGTCACTGCTATTTAGTAGTGATTAGCGAATTTATTCGCCAGGCGTGAATTCGCGGTGAATTTGCACGATTCACCGCCAGCGAATAACTCCGCAAAACGCCCGAGAAAATTCGCGGCAAAATTTTTTTTTTGAAAAAACGGACGCCGGCATCAAAAACGGGCGCTGGCATCAAAAAAATGGGCGCCGGCATCAAAAAAACGGGCGCCGGCATCAAAAACGAGACGCCGGTGCAGTTTCGCGAATTTTTTGCCATTTTGCGAAATTTCGCAAGAAATTCACGAATTTTTCAGCGAAACTCCGCAAATTCGCCCATCACTACTATTTAGATGTTCTGGTTGCTGCAGTCTGAGTCTGTATGTGAGACAGTTATTCTTTAAAACTGTTATCTAAGGGGATCTAAACATTGTTGCTCAACCATACAAATGCAAAAGTGCATTATACTACTGCATATTATATATGATTAAAACATGCTTCTAGGAACTGTAGTCCAGCGACACTATGGCTAAGTTCCATTTTCTTGGTCCCAACAGCTGTAAGAATAATACACCGTTTTTCAGGCACTGAACAACTAAACAGCAGTATGTCCTACCTCCACATGTTTGATTACAGAGTGAGATCAGAAAGTTTAAGTTTGTATGTTAGATAAAAGCAAGATGGTGGTCCACTGGTAAACTGGATTCTCACTGGTTTTAGATCCATTTAATTATGATAAAAGCAACTAAGCTATTGAGTAGCATTCACAATTTACATCCAGTAAAGCAGGATCTACTGTTAATTAAAGCACAGATTAGTCAGCAGACAGACACACAAAAACACAATCAGTTAAATGTGCACACAGTGTCAGACTTGGCAGGTGAGACACAGACACCTCTGACTTCCCTCCCGATCGTGCCCACAATGGAGATTACACGGTACACAGTGGAGGGAGGGGGGTTGCGGTGTAGCTGTGTGCACAATTGGAGTCTCTGAATTGTTAGATTTGGATATGATACTCTGAAATACTATTATCCATCACATCAATTTCCCATGCAAGCATGGTATTTGTATCTGTACCCTTGATCTTAAATGGGCTAAAAAGAAAGAAAGGTGACTTTATTCTGTGACCCATTGAGGAACTAGCTCATTAAGTAGTTATTTTTAGACTCGCCATGGGATAGTGTGGACTGTACAATTGGCCAACTGTTTGATTGCCGTATTCTCATAATAACAAGTCCATAGCTTAGCATGCTATCATTTGTTACTGCTGGAAAGTATGTTGTGTAACAAATAAGGAAACAGAGGATTTATAACGAATAACAAGTCATGAGCTATTGAAGCAGCAAAGCAATCTATACTTTCTGTGAGATATTTGAAACGATAGCTAAAGCTACAATTTTAATTTCTGGACCCTGAGAATGAACATTGAGTTTTTCTTGAACCATTCATCTTTGTCTCCCCTATGTCCTCTAGAGTTTTCTCTTTGTCTGGTCAGCAATATATTTCTGACTACATATATAAACATTATCTGTTCCGCAGATGGATCTGCAGGTCCATCTCTAAAGTGAGTTCCATAATCAACAAGGCTGAATGATGCTTTTAGTAGGCCAAGGCTGATACAAGCTATAATTCATGATCCCTGGGCACAGGGCCCTGCAATAAAGCTCTAATGTCATACAACTCAGCCAAGAGCTAACATACCTGCTTGAATTAGTCTCAAGCCAACATATTGCAAATCGAAATATTTTGTCTACTGTATCATCGGAAATGATTTCTTTGGAAGCAAATGAAAATTGCTAAACTGCATATAAGCATGGGAATATGTTAAATGTTAATATGTAATGTAACCTTTAAATTCTGTTTGAAATCTAGAACAATGTCACTGTATTTAGTGAGTAATGTTATTTAACAGCCTTTCTGCAATGCATTGAATTATTTTGCTAGCTCTGCAAACACATACACAACACGTCTAGTTATTTAAAGGGTTTTCTTTTTCTGTCTGTTGTACAAAGGTATACATTAAGGTTAGTGGGTTGCAGCTGAAAGATGCTTTTTTCTCTCTGTACTTTCTCTCCCGAAGCGCGTTCTTCTATTAAAAAGAAATTATGAGTCTGCTCTTCAAAATTCAATACAAACATCACCCTGTAGAATCTTAAAACTGTCCAATCTGTAAACTGTTAATTCTTTTCTACAAAATGGCTCAATATTGTTTTGTAGTCCTGGTATTGCATGAAACCGTTACAAATTCCATTACATGCAAAGAAAAATAAGTAACATTGTAAAGACAGTAATGAGAACTGTTGAGTTAAAGTGCCTCTTAAAGAAATCCTAATAAATTCTAGAATTTCTTGTCTTCTGGCAAGCATTCCATTTAGAATAAAATCAATGATCAATGGCTGCTAACAGTCTGCATCAGGCTTGTATGCCTCCAGAGCAGAGAATACTCAGAGACGAAAGATGACATTTAAAGGAAAAAAGCTGACATTGACTCCATCACTGTCATTGCTTCTGCCATAAAGCAGCCTCAAATATTAAAACATTTTTCATCTGTGCAGCATTATTGGCACCAGAAATTGTTTTCTCTCTGTCTGATACTCACTTGAACTGCAGCAGAGCTCCCTAGAGACTCCAGATTGTTACCAAGGCCTCATAACATATTGGCAGTTGATGTGGCTCTCTACATGTACACTTGCCACTCACAGAGAAGCTCATATCTTTCCTCTCCCGACAGGCAAAAATGTTTAGGAAGGAATTTGACTCAAGTTCAGTGACCAGTATGTGAGAGCTAATGCATATTAATTTGTACTTCTTGAGCAGTCTTTCATATCTCTCTGCATATTTAAGCAAATTATTAACATACACACTTCACTTAAGAGGGCCTTTTAGAGCTGATGCAGCCATATCATTTGCTTTCAGGAGAACAAGGGGATATTTAAGATGATTTATTATGTGGAAGAAAAAATTGACATTACTCAATGCTGTGCAGTTTTTATTTACAGACCACTTTAGCTTTAGTTTGGAATTTAAGAACTGTGAATATTAGCGGATACTGAAGTATTGCGGCGCCATGAACATACATATGAAACTGTGACAATTTGCTATTGTTTGGACCATCCCATTGATTTTGCTTTAACCAGGGGTGGGGGTAGGGCTATAGTGCTATAAGCAATTTTCTGGCAATGTGATACACTTACCATTTAATTAAGACTATCTTACACAATATAGGACATGTAACACCAGCTGATAATTTAACACCATTACAAGTCCTGAGGCACAGACAGTCAGGCATACATAAGTAATATGATAATGACTTACACTCTTATGCCATGCACTAAACAGCGTTGTGTGGAGTTAGGTAGTCGGGATATTTGCCTAAATATACAAGCTTTTGAAACCCTAATACTTCAATAAATAAGACAGACAGTAGACTCCAGCATAAATGTCTTCACAGATGCCCAAGAGATATTAAAAGTATACATTTACAAATATGGGATTATAGTTCAGTTCAATGGTCCACTAACATGGATATATAAAGTATAGCTCAGTGATATACATTTGTTTTTGTATTCAGTTGTCTTTTAAATGGAGAATGCTAAAAAAAGGCATTTACACTGTTATTATGCATTTTCATATAAATATATATTAAAGTATGTTTTATAGTGTTTAGCAGAGTGACATAGAGGTCTGTATCTTTTTTTTCATCTCTTTTCTTTACATCGGTGACTTCTGTTTATTCTTTCCCTTCTACACTTGTGTTTCTGTCTTATCCCCTCTTCATTCTTCAAATTGTCTTATATCAATCTTTGCAGATAAAGAAAATATGAGGACCTTCAATTCTTTCTGTTGATTTTAATAAAATAAAGCAATTAAGTCATACAATAGTTTAGCAGAGGGTTTAAGGAGCTCTAATAGAAAGGGTAATGAGGTGGAGGTGGAGCTTGGGAAAGTAAATTTAAAAGACTAATCAGAGAGATAATATTTGATACAGAAAAGAGTAGAGTTACGAGTAGTGTTGAGTACAAAAAAATGTCTAGAAGGAGTGAGTGTTCAGCTCAATTTTGTCAAAGGCCGCAGAGAAAGACCTTTAAGGTTGAGAATGGAATAGTGATCCTTAAACTTTGCCAGTACACAAGCCTTTCAACAGTTTGCAGGCAAAAAGAAGTAGGGAGACAGGATGATTATTGGTAGGAGGACTGGGATCCATAAACTGGGCAACGGTGGTGTGAAAGTATGGGGGGCAATGAGCAGGTTGCAAGGCTGGAGGAGGTGGAGGGCACAGTTACAGTATATATGGCAAGCAAGCATTGTGGTTCAGAAAGAAAAGATAAAAGAAGAGAAGTTAAAGGAGCTCTAAACCCCCCTTGCAGAATGTAGAATGTATTGTTCTCAGAAGTCTCCCTGCCTGCTATAAATTTGCAGAGTTGTGCAGCAGAAAGCAAAGCAGCTATCTTCTGTCTGCTGCTGATCCTCTTCTGTAGAGAGCAAGGCGACACAGATCTTGGAGGAGCATGCGCAGTTCAAATCTATTTCCTGAATCACCAAGATCCATATTGGCAACGACATAAGAAGATTAGAAGGCAAACAGAGGATGGCACCTTTGAACTCTGCAATGCAACTTTGCAAATTAACTCTGAGTATCACTCATGTATTATAATGGATAATGTACCCCCTACTGTAAATGATAAGGATATTAGAAGTCACTGAGGGGTTCTGTGACCATATAAAGGCACAAGGCTCCAGGCTGAGTTATGATTTCTTTTGCCCGGCCTGCTTTTTACTCCCAGTCTGGCCCTGGTGATCTTTGCTGGATAATCTGAAATATTTGGGGTTTTCAGACGATAATTTGAAAGAGTCCAGTTTTTGGAGTGAAAACTCAATAAAATTGATTTGACGCTCAATTATGTCGTAATTTTTTGTCGCTCCAATTTTTTCAAGAAAAAATATTGATAAATGAGTGAATATGGATATGGTGAAAGGTAGTATGGTCGGATTTGTTTTCCAAAAAAAAAAAAAAGAGATTAAATTGAGTTTTAGTAAATTTGCCCCTATGCATCTGTGTGTTTTATTCATAGTACAGCACTTTACAATTCACCCATAACAAGCAACTAAACAAATCAAAGTTCATTTTATTGACACCAGAATAAATGGTCTATTGGCAGACTCTATGTTTCATCAACCTGCTAATTGATATTAAAGGAACTTTTGTTAGCTCTCTGTCACATAAGCACATTCTCCACTTCATGGACATAGAGCTCATTTACAGCCCCTCTCCTTTTTCCAAGGCTTCTTTATCCTACGTGAACACAGCCCCTGTTATTTTTCTAGCACGTGGTATAGCTGCCTTCCTTGTGTGCAAAGTGCATGAACGATCCACAGCTTATCTTCACTTTTTTATCTGCTAATGCAACATTCACTGGCTTAAATTTTCTATGCATGTATGACCAGGGTCGGACTGGGGGGCCCGGGGCCCACCGGGACTACTGTCCAGGGCCCCTTCCGACCCGCCCCCCAACCCCTACTGCGACGCGCTGAGCGCGCGCACACAAAGGCGCCGCTTGGCGCACCAGCGTGAAGGCGCCTGGCGCATGCGCAGAAGGCGCTGCGCTGATCGGCGCTGCGGGAGTTCGGGAGGGAAACTTTTTAAAAGATATCTGGAGAGGTGTCTGGCCCGGCGGGGGCCCATTAAGGGTCGGGGCCCACCGGGTATTTTCCCGGTGTCCCGCCGGGCCAGTCCGACACTGTGTATGACCAGTTTTATATTCAAAACTTGGCCAATTATGTAATACTTCAGTACTTCATTAAGAAACTTATTTTCTATGAAAAGGCTGCAGTCTTTCTTTTTTTATCCTTCTTATTGAATGCCTCCCAGATAACTGTAACTGAGACTTTGGTCAACGTTTTCAGAATAATTTAGGGTAAAATAAATTTTCAACCAGAACGGTTTACCAAGTGGAATACTGGGCTAAACTCCAAGTCTTGATCTTCCGTTTGAAGTTGGAATTTAGGCTAAGCAATAAATGACCTGCTTTACTTGTTCCCATCCTATAGCTCTATAAAACATTCATTACTAGCTGTGTTTAAATTTTGATATAAAACAAATGTCTATGGGGCCCATACATATTTTTCTTTTGCTTTTATTCACTCCAGATCCCAAGTGAAACCCCTAAATGTTTCACAAAGAGAAACATTTTATAAGGCTTCTAAATATGTTATGCTCATTTACTGATTTTTGACTAAAGATAATTAGTTAAATAGCATTAATGTAATAACTTTATCAACATCACGTGGCTTTCATCATTATTACAGTATGATACTGTATACTAAAAGATCTACTCCTATACTCTGATTTCCTGGATATGAGGATACTACTTCAATTCCAGAAGAAAGTCACCAATCGTACCTCAAAGAGTATCTGGAGAGAAAAAACAAGAAAAAATATATATGGTGTAGCGTTCTTGGGTATATTTACAAATTGCCAAGAAAAAAGAAATTAGTATAAGTGATACATACTTCAATCACCATCAAATGAGAGTGTGTTTGTGCTAGAAATGAGATAGAGGTTTTAAAGGTTTAAAAAGGGTTAGAAGGTAGGGGGATACCCACACGGCCTTTATCCCCGTTTCAGTGGTTGATTATACTCACAAACACTCACAATAAAAACATCAGATTAGACTTTTTCTTCCCAGATCCTTCAAATTTTCTCTTTAAAAGTGCCTTTTAAAAAACTAAACACGCAGCGTCCTTTCTGCTGTGGACCAGTATTTTAAGCGGAGGTGATTTCTCCGCAGCGCGTTTTTGCCTGTGCACGGATCACCGTAGCATCATAAATAGTGATGGGCGAATTTGCGCCATTTCACTTCGCCGGTGAAAATTGCGAAACGGCGCCCGTTTTTTACGGGTGAATTTTCGCAGGTGTTTCGCAAATTTATTCGCTGACGACGAATCGCGCAAATTCGCCGCAAATTCGCGCCTGGCGAATAAATTCGATAATAAAATAAAATATTTACCCCAAATTTAATTAACTTGTGCACATTTTATTACATAATTCCATTGGGTGTTTAACTTTATATTGTAGTATCCCCTCCATTGTAGCATCATCATTTGCTGAAGACTAATGTAGCACTAGAGACTATTTTCAGTGGGCAATCCTCTTTCATCTGGAATTTAGATACCTGCTTTGAAGAACAGGGGGTTGCCAAAATGACTTTTATGGAAAACGTATGCCCCCTATAAAATCAAGAATGTGAGGTTTTAACTCTGATTTACTGGATCACGTGCAGAGACATTGCAAGTTAATACTTTATGCCTCTGTGGTCAACTACCATACGCATCCAGAACTGCTGATTTTATAGCATGTGAATTGTTTTTGTTTTAAAAAGGCTTCCCTGGTTTTTACTGTACATCTACAAGCTTTTTAGTTCTTTATTCCATCTCACCCTAATCTTTCTGTTTCTTTCTTTGTTTAAGTCTTAAGCATCAGAAACAAGTGTATGGCTGTGAATTTGAAGGTTGCTTAAATGATATTATTTCTAGATGTTCTAATTGCACATACACCTTAGGTTAAAGGCAAACAAGGAGATTTGTTACCTGCAAAAAATCTGCAGTACCTGCTGACGACAAATTGTCTGAAAGTACCTTAGGATTGGCAAATGTTGGCAAATGCAGGAGAAGGTGCTTACGTTAATCATATTTTTTACCATGCTTATGATGTGATTGGTGTGGCCAAAACATGGCTGAATGAGTCACATGACGGAGTGAATATCAGTGGCTATACTTTGTTTCAGAGGGACAGAGGCAATAGAAAAGGAGGAGGGGTTTGTCGGTTTGTTAGGCAGGATTTAAAAGCTTATATAAAGGAGGAGGTTATGTTAGAAAATGTGGGGGGCAGACGACTTATGGGTGGAGTTCTTCACCAATTGTAAAGAGTCCAGCAAATTATTTGTAGGGGTATGCTATAGACTCCTAATGTAAGTGAGGAGGAAGCTAAGCTCCTGATGCAAACTGAAAAGGCTGATAGTTTGGGGAAAGTAATAATTATGCAGGATTTTAATTACCCAGATATTGACTGGAGCAACAGTACTGCCAGATCAGTTAATGGGAACAAGTTTATAAACTTGTTGCATGACAATTTTATGGCACAGGTTACTGAGGAGCCAACCAGAAAAAATGCTATTCTGGATCTAGTGATCTCAAATGACCCAGAACTTGTGCTATAAGTGACCATAATGTTATATCATTTAATGTCTGGTGCAAAAAACAAATATACACTGGGGCAACAAAAAACATGAATTTCAGAAAAGCTCATTTTAGTGTCTTAATGGCTGCTCTTCAGAGCATTGATTGGGGCATTAAGTTTTCAGCTAAAAACACAGAACAAAAATGGTTGTCAGTTAAAATGATATTAAATCATTACTGTTCTCAATAGAAGCTCTAAGAATCACCCTATGTGGCTTAATGTAGAAGGAAAGAAGTTAATAGGAAAGAAGAGAAAGGCATTTAAAAACTACAAGTCTGTTGGGACAGAAGCTGCATTTAATGAACATAAACACTATAATAAATGTTATAATTCAGCAAAGAAAGGAAATGAAAGGAAATGAAGAGTGCATTCCGGCGGAGGCAAAGACTAACCTCAAAAAGTTTTTTAAATATATAAATAGTAAAAAGATGCAGGTTGAGAGTGTTGCTCCATTAAATAATTGTACCAGTATGGTTGTAACAGATACAGAAAAGGCAAATGTGTTAAATCAGATCTTTTCTTCAGTGTATATGAGTGTATAATAGAGGAGTTTGACTTCCCAGGCTCACTTCATTGTTTTTAGTACATTCTCTTACGTTCTTAGTGGGGTCCCCCAGAGCTCGTTATTCACTCTACTTTTATTTAACTTGTTCATGAATGACATAGGGGAGGGTATTGTAATATATCAGTGTTTGCAGATGACCCAAAACTATCCAGCCCAATAAATTCCATCCAGGATGCGGCATCCTTGCAACATGATCTTGTCAAACTGGCAATCTGGGCAGCTAAGTGGCAAATGAGATTCAATGTTGATAAATGTAAAGTCATGCACCTGGGATGTAAAAATATCCAAGCCACTTATACCCTTAATGGGACTGCACTAGGCAAATCCATTATGGAAAAGGACCTTGGAGTCCTTATAGATGATAAACTGTAGCAAGCAATGCCAGTCGGCAGCATCAAGGGCAAATAAGATCTTGAGCTGTATGAAAAGGGGCATTGATTCATGGCAGGAAGCAGTCATTCTTAAACTTTATAGAGCACTGGTAAGGCCCTATCTAGAATCTGCTGTACAGTTTTGGCCTCCATCACTCAAATAGGACATTATTGTATTAGAGAGGGTACAGAGAAGGGCAACTAAGCTGGTAAAAGGTATGGGAAAGAGGCGCGTAAGGGGTGATATGATAACTATGTATAAATATATAAGGGGATCATATAATAATCTCTCTAATGCTTTATTTACCAGTAGGTCTTTCCAGCTGACACAAGGTCACCCATTCCAATTAGAAGAAAAGAGGTTCCGCTTAAATATTTGGAAGGGGTTTTTTACAGTGAGAGCTGTGAAGATGTGGAATTCTCTCCCTGAACAAGTTGTACTGGCTGATACATTAGATAGCTTTAAGAAGGGGTTGGATGGCTTTTTAGCAAGTGAGGGAATACGGAAGATAGTTCATTGTACAAGTTGATCCAGGGACTAGTCTACCATTTTTGAGTCAGGAAGGATTTTTTTTCCCCTCTGAGGCAAATTGGAGAGGCTTCAGATGGGGTTTTTTTTGCCTTCCTCTGGATTAACTGGCAGGTAGGCAGGTTAAACAAACGTTTAAAGGTTGAACTTGATGGACGTGTGTCCAACCTAACTTACTATGTTACAACGTTATTCACAGTGACATCAATGTTAAGGTATTTAGTTTCATAGTTTACATAGTTAAATTGGGTTAAAGAAATACCATCAAGTTCAACCCCTCCAAATGAAACCGAGCATCTATACATACACACACTCCATTATTAATGTTACTTATTGTTATTGCCACTGTTTAATAGAATTATGTGAGGCATAAAAGTAAATGCTGAGATTTAGAACAGATTGTATATTACCGGCCTGACTCGTTACAATTATGGTTGATCCCAATGTTATTTATAGGGAAAAAAGATAAATATATATGAAGGCCTGTATTTTTTTCCAGAAAAGGTGGCAACCCTATTGATAGATGAAGCAACATATCTCCTTGTCTACCATCATGTCACAATGCACGAATATGAAGAGCTCTACCTGATCCCTTACACACTTGTTGTAAGTGTAGGGTGCTGATCCGGAAGACCCTTCCCTCGCATAAGGGTCATTGAGTCAATAGCAGAAGAAATTCGGATGCACACCTAAGATTGCAGTGGTGTCCAAAATAGTGATTTATTTGTAGCCCAAAATATACATCACAAAGGGGCAACGTTTCGGACCCCTCTGGGTCCTTTATCAAGGCTTGATAAAGGACCCAGAGGGGTCCGAAACGTTGCCCCTTTGTGATGTATATTTTGGGCTACAAATAAATCACTATTTTGGACACCACTGCAATCTTAGGTGTGCATCCGCATTTCTTCTACCATCATGTCACAGGCAGAAGCTTTTCTTGGTCATCTGATGGGCCTACAAATACAGCCCTAAGTTAATCGCTGTGTCAATATGAAGTAAAGAAGTTTTGAGTTTCCATAGGAATTACATAAAAACGTTAATTGGTACAGCTGAGAATTTTTCTAAATTTGAAAAGTAAATAGAGTTAACGTTGGCAACTAAAGTAAAAGAAAAAAAGCATATTTTTTCCGTTTCTTAAAATTACATTTTGTACAGTTATTTTAATTTTCTGCCTCACATAATTCTAATAGACAGTGTCAATAACAATAAGTAACAATAATAATAATGTTGTGGTATTATTTGTTATTTTAATGTACAAGTTCAGTCCTCTCACTAAATGGTAAAATCAAGGATTATCTTTTAGTACAGATACTCCTCACGATAACGCACCCTCAGGGTTCTCTAGGGCATGCCTATAAATCTTCATTTATGCATTCTACGTGATGAAAAATGGAAACAATATCATGAGGAATTATGTTGATAACATTCAGGTGCACTATAAAAAAAGGATCACCCCCAAGCTTGCACATAATTAAAACCACCAAACTGGGGAGCACCTGGTGGATGCAAGTCAACATAGTGCGCTATACAAGGTTTCCTTTTAGCCATGTTAATCCAATACAAGGTGCACGTCTTGACAAAGGTATTATTATTATTATTATTATGAACATGTATTTATATACGCCAACATATTGCGTAGCACTGTACAGGCACAAGTGTATGCAAATGGTCTCTTTAGCTCTTCAGCTCTTGTGCCCATACTGTTGGTTAATGAGCTCTATAATCTTTACCTGGTAACTGCAAATATTATGTTTCATAAACACAGTGAGGTTTTTTTCAGCCACTGTTTGCCAAATGATGTACACATTTAAACTGACCTCTGGCAAGAGCTCCCTCCTATGATCCTCCCTGTAAGAGCTGTATTCATTCCTTATGCATCCTATCTTCATGTTTTAAATAGGAATATATTTCGATTGCCTGTCTGTTATTTAGTCACGGATAACTAGACAATAGAGCTTGTTGCAACTTCAGTTAGCATTTGAGTGACAGAATTGAGAGATCATGACAAAAACAAACAGAAAGAGAAATCAAATAAAAGTAAGTGTGTGGGTTGCCTCATTCACAGAGACTGATTGTCAGCAGCAGGATTTAGACCTCCTCGTTGAGCACATCCTGTTTTCTCATTTATTAACAATGCTCATAGCCTAAAGACAGCAAATAAAAAATAAAAAAAGATATGAAGCGATTTAGCAGATCAGGCTTGCTATATTTGGATTATCAGGGCATTTAGAAACAAGAGGGGAAAAAAAGACCACACAGGGAGATTGCCTCTCTGTTACCATCTGCCACAACATTACAAGTCTCCGTACAAACTGACAACCACTCCTAGCAGGGCCTAAGCACGTCAAATGAATCAATCAATCAGGAAAAAAAAAATCTTATGAAACTTAATCACGGAGGGTCGTGTTAGGGAGTGGGGAACAGATTAAATTACCATGGTATTAGATACGGGAAATGATTTCTGTCAAAACCATCTTTACTGCAATTATAATATGTTAATTATGTATTTCATTAAGTAAGTGGATTAGAGCCTGCACAGATGAAATCACACTGAAGGCTTTGAATCATTTGTTGAGCAGTGTGGGAGGACTTGAATGAAAGGAACTCAGTCAATTTTGAAAAGTTTCACATGCCAAACATGGCATCCCTCCTCCTCCTCCCTAGTGCAAGCACATTTCTGCCCAAGACATATCCATAGACCACTTTCGGTTCACCATGTAATTAGATCATGCCTGATGTGGTCCAGCAGCTTGTCAGAGATGCTGTAGAAGGGAATGTGTTTGTGTGTAGTCATTTCTGTATTTTGAAGCATTGTTATCCAAGACAAGGCTGGCTGCTTGAGGAAGAGGTCTAAGACACATTCCTGCTGTACCCTCATCCATGTAAAAGAGTCAGCTGAGCTTACACCAACATGCATGGGATAAAACAAAACAAGTGCATTGTACAACCGTATGTCAACTGGCTATGGTGAAACCTGTTTTTAGCAGAAATGGTACAGAAATCAAGGTCTTGTAATAAATGACTGATGGATTTTATGTGATTGTAGTCCAGAGAGCCAATCATTTGCTGAACATTTGCATATGCGTTAGTAGCACATTACTCATTGATGTGCTACATTACTCATTGGCTTGACCTTTAAGAGTGCCTTACCAGCATATAGTAAATTGAGCTTCTGCCGTTATATCATTGGAAATACCTTTGCATAGTCCTACTGAGAAGTATCTATCATATAAGCCAAAACAGTTAAAAGACATGTTTTTTTGTGTTATATTTCAACTCCGCAGTGTTATTTCTCCTAATTAAGGGATGCGAGGAATAAGAAAAAAAGCTACGGTAATTATATATTCCATCAAAAATACTGTTGCTGAAGCAAGATTGTCAGGCAGGTCAGCCATTATGCCAAGAAATCTCGGTACCTATTTGCCAATCAAAATGTCAAGGAGCAAAAATAAATATATTGTTCTTCCTAAAGCTACTCGATCCCCTAAAACTACATTTTTGATTTGTAAAGCAAGATATCACACAAAGCACCCTAGTAAATAGGTTTACATAATTTGGATAAATAATTCATACACCTGTAGCACAATTTATAGGATATATATATATATATATATATATATATATATATATATATATATATATATATATATATATATATACCCATAGGGTTAAAATGCCCCTATGGCTTTAAATCCCTACCGTTCCTCCTTTTCCCTAGTTGCTGGGCAAAAGCCCATGTATCTAGTTTACAGTTCATCTATACAGTTATTGGCCAAGAGGTGTAGTGACCACTTCCTATCACACTTCAATATAGTGTGTGGAAAGAGGTGGGTCCTCTTTGGCTGCTGGTGTCCTTACCTACTGGATGTTCCCATTAAGCCTAGGTACGTACACCAAGGCCCAGTAAAGCTATTGCCCTAAAGGGACCAGCACCTTTAGTGTCTGAGTCGGGGACCAGGGAACCCTGTGGATGAGGTTAGCTAGAAACAGGGTTATATCTGTCATATACTCTCTAGGAGAGTAAGTTAGAGAGTACAGATAGCAAAAGCAGCTTTGTGCTCCATCAAGGATCTGTAGCAGGGAGTAGCTTCCCAAGGCTCCTAAATTGCCTTTAGTTAAGGGACCGCAGTTGGATAGGGTGCCAGGCTTAGACTCCTTCACCCTGACCATTCCACTGGGTGGGATCTGGACCACTTAAAGGTATATCTGCCTGGTGATTTTCCTTACTGCTTGACTACAATGCCTATAGGAGTCGCATTCCTCAGCTGTATCATCCTTTGCCTGTTTCAGCCTGCTTATATATTGCATAAACCTCCTGACTGTAAGTAAAACTGTGGTCATTTGTCTAGAACAAATAAACTTGTTACTCCTTTGTTTCACCATAAGAACTTCCTGGTGTCCATTATTCCTATTTTTACTGCACAGTAGCCTGAGTGTTGTAGTTACACTACACCATTCCTGAAATCTTCCAATTAGCGAATGCCCTGCCTGAAGTGTTTGAGTCGCATGTAACCCATGCTCCCATCACTAGCTGGATATTAACTCCTTTTGGTCTGCCTAGCCCAAGTTACCATTACATTTATAATCAGTATGAACAACTAATACCTGGTATGAAAATAATAATGTGCAAATAACACGTGCTTAAAATAAAAATGCTAAGGGCCTCCATGTTTATGTCTCATTGGCTTTGGGTGTTTCCCAACACAGAAGCTACTTGATTAGTCTTGCAATGAATTATAATAAAATCTGGGTATTGGTTTCATCCCGTGTGCTTCATTGTCTGCTAACCTTTGCTACCAATTTAACCCTGATCTGAACTGAGCATAAATAATTGTTCTTTTACATCTGGCCAGAGCTTACATCACTGGAAGGCAGTACTACATTTTAGCTGCTGAAAAGGGATTATATCAGGATGATGAGAAACTATAACCAAGAACAACATGATAAGCTACCACACAACAAGAGACAATGCATACTAACCTTCAGAGTGAGCTGCCAGCTAATGCATTTAAACACAAGAATTTCAGATTTCTGTAAGGCTATGGAAATACAAATATATCAACTGAGCAAATGGCTTGCTAGTAATCGTTGAGTTGCAATCACTTGACTATGGAGAGATTGAGTATGACTAACTGACCATCGAGCAGAGCAGAGGTAGAATTTCAGATGAGTGATCAGATTTGTGCAGGTCATTTTTAATGCAACATTTCTCTTTGAGATATTGGGAAGTGCTGTCAGAGGGTATATCTGAAAGCAAGCTCCCTGCCCACATTCACTCACAGTCCTACAGCTGCCTCCAACTTGTGTAGTGAATTTCTGACACCTACTAGGAAAAGGGGCAGCTACACATGTTCCATCAGGCAAGACAATAGTGATAAATAGTGTCAGAAGATTGAGGACCCCAGCACTGCAAGAAACTGTTATAGAATGCCTCCCAAACATTCCAGGTTTACTGTGCATAATACAATTGTAATAAACACTTATAGAAATAGGAGGTGACTTAAACTCTAGTTGTATACCACACAGTACTGCATATATCATTACGTTTTCTAATCTTTCTTAAAGACTACATTTTAATAAACTTTAGATACACTTGAACACACATTCCACTAAATGTTCTACTATTGACTAATCGTGCTTATTCCCATTCATGTTAGCGCCAGAGACCTTTCCGTAATTGGGAGCTTTCTGGATAACTGGTTTCCGAATAACGGATCCCATAACTGTACCATTTGCATTTCTAGTGACTGGAAGGCTTAGTAAATGTTTCATTCTTGCACATAGGGCTAGTCAATACATTAGTGCAAGGTACTGTCCAACATGGCGTCAATAAATTAGTACAATATAGAAGTATTGCTTTGTGATACACCAGTCTAATTCCAAACTTGAACCTGACTTTTTTGTAGCATGAAACTGGTCCCAATAACCCAAAGTCTTTTGACAATATTTGTGTCTTTTAAATATACTTCAGCCCTTACAAGCCCATATGACCCTGCTCTTCGAGAAATGAAAAGGAAATTGTCCTCTAAATTTTTCACTGCTTCGGCAGTTTAGCAACCACCACTCAAATCGACAGATGCTACCACACAAGGGAATTTCTGGGAACAGTGAATAAGCGCTGCACATCGCACATAGTTCCTAAGAGAGTCATCCCTGTGATGTTCCACATATGTCCATGGGGCATTGAAGGGTTTAAACTGCTATCAATGCACTTTGATCATGAGTGGAACTATGTCTTTCGCACAAATCTTTTGGAAAAGACAAGCCCGAGAAGATAAGGGGAATAAATGCTGTAAAATTAACTATATGAAAGCAAAGTAAAAAGCACAACATGCATCAATTGCTTTCTTCCAATTATTCAGTTATCAGTAATGATCACAAGGGATTTAAAAAAAAAAAAGGAAAGGCTCGGAGACAGTGTAACACCCTCCTCTGAGTGAACGCTGGTGTAAATGACTGGAAAAGGTTGGCTGATTTGATGAAAACCCAATCAGGCTCTCTAGGGAGATATTACTTTCCTCATTATTCTACTGATTGGCCTTATTTCATCTGAAGAATGCAGCACATTCGTTAGAACGCCAGTAAGGCTCTTTAACAAAATCCAAGGCAAGAAAAAAAACTATCACCTCTTTAATCGAAACAACAAGAACATTAACAGGAGCCATCTTCTGGAAAGCTCTTCTACATTCACAGGGGAACAGTAAGGCAACGTCCCCCAAATTTTCAATATTAACTTCTCTACTGAGAATTCAAATATTCAAATGTCTTGTTCGGCTAGCCAGCATTATAAAGGGGCTAAAATGTCTGCTTTCCCCCTCCTCCTGAACTATGGCTTTGGCTTGTAGCAAGACCATCTTGTTCAATACTAACATTATTTGGAGAGAGAGAGAGTGTATGCTAGTGGTAGAAAACTTGTTATGCGTGCATTATTAATCAGGGATGTAGCTATCAAATAAGATTTTTTTTTAACTGAGCTACAAAACTTACTTGTGAAATTCAGTCTGCGCACTGTGTTATACATGGCCTGCAGCTTAAAACAACTGCTAATTAAGTGCATTTTTGCATTATTCTGCTGCACAAGACACGGTTTAATGATGTAAAGTAACAATAGATGATAATTTAAACTAGTGGCAATTGCTTAATTATTCACTCAGGTAAATCTGAGCTTAATACGTTTATCCAAATAACGTTTTATTCTTTTTTTTCTTACTTAAAGGGAAAGTCTGCCTAAATGAACAAGTTTCAGGAGAATTTCTAAAGCCCTTTTCTAGGCAGTCAGTAAAATGCTATTAGAGGCATGGGACCTTTTATCCAGAATGCTCAGGACCTTCTAACCTTTTCTGGATAAAAGATCTTTCCATAATTTGGATCTCCATTCTTTCAATCTACTAAGGAATCATATAAACATTAAATATACCCAAAAGGATTGTTTTGCATCCAATAAGGATTAATTGGGATCAAGTGCAAGGTATTGTATTGTTATTACAGAGAAAAAGGAATTAATTCTAAAAAATCTGAATTATTTATTAAAATAGAGTTCATGTGAGTTGGCCTTTCTTTAATTCAGAGCATACTGGTCAGTGTCGGACTAGGGGTTTCAGGAGCACCCACACCTCCCTGACCCTTGCCCTAGCAGCATTGCCCCTCCCCCAGCCTCACCCATAACCCCCTCCACCAGATAACGGATCCCATGCCTATGGATACCTAGTTCTTTATCTGTATTGCCATTACTTTAAAGGTTAGCCAAAGAGTTTGCCAAAACTGCAACTGCAAATGTTTCATGGAGTCCCATACCTTTTTCCTGCTGAGAGTGAGCAATTTTTGTGCTGAGAATCATGGTTTCTAGGCAGGAATAATTATGTCTATAATTCAAGATTTCTCACTTATATTACTTTCGTATTCATTGATATCCCTAACATGATTACAAGCATAACCTATCAGTACCTGGGCTGGAGCATATGTAAAAGAACAGCCTATCCTACACCTCCGACAAGAGATACGGACTCTGGAGGTGTGAATATATCACTCGATAAAGAAAGGGCAGGAGTGCTAGCAGCAATGTAGGTGTCAAATGGAAATCAGTATCATACCAATAGCAATGATCACATTGCATTTATATATAGGCATGGTGTCTGTGCTGCTTATAAGGACATGTGTGTTTCCATGACAGCAGTTAAACATGCTAGCCATTGTGTAAGTTCCATTCCAAGCATCATTACATCCATACAATGCCCTGTGTGTCAACATGCACAGGGACACACCATTTTGTGTCACTTTAGCACATTGCACTTGTGCTTGTTAATCAGCATAAATGTCTTTTCATTGGGTTTTGAAAAACGGAGGGAAGCTTTTATGGGCCATCACTAGGAAGGCCCGTGTTGCACTGCTAAACGTCAAAGTAGGACCTTATGGTTTTCAAAATGTAAATATAAAATTAGTCAGTATATATTTTCATGTACTGCCTTAAAATAGCTCCCACTTAATTGTCATGGAAGGCACATTTTTCTAAAACCAAATACCTGAACAGTGATATTTCTGCCATTTTGAGGTTTAATTAAGTAAAATATGAGCAAGACAAAATGGCAGAGTTGACTCATTTATTTTTCAGTTAAAACTTCCCTTGAAGGTCAAACCTTTGGTCATGGCTCCCTTTCGCTCATTAAAAAAGTTGCAGCTACAAGAAAATATTGGTATTTAAGACATTCAGCTGTAGTTCCAAAAACATGTACGAGAGCACATTTTACCCCAAACTGCACTCTCATTGGCCCTCAAGTTGGTATCTTAACTACCTGTCATTTCCTGCCATTGTTCCAAGCCCTCGGGGGGGGGCAGCCCCACAGATTGGGAACCACTGCTCTAAATCTTTTATAAAATTGCCCCCACTGCACCCACTGGCTCTTTAAAATAGGTGTCCCAAATGTAATTATATATGCAAGAATATGCTCCAATAAGAACCCTACTGTTGTCTAATGAACGTACAAATTCTGGTTACTTTGTATTTTATTGTTATTAAAGAAGGGAGAGGTCATGTTGCAGGTTAGTTGTTCATTTCTAAAAAAAAAACTGTGTTTAAGGGCTTATTCTCTGCTGGAATTCATTAGCCACCAGATAACCTAATTTGTGTCCCCCTAAAGTGTTCATTTAAAATTACTAAGAACATAACAATTTTATCTCTAAGCACTTGTTGCTCTTGTATATTAGCAATGTTTTATCCTAGAATTTTGAACAGCCCCAATGGTCTCTTTAATCCATGATGTTACTCTTGCCTTGCAAACTCTACTGACAAAAGCTGAAGAGGAAAGACCAGATGTAGTAAAGGTGGCCATACATGGCGATCTCTCACTGATATACCCACCTTGAGGGCAATATCGGGCTAATCTGATCGTGGGCCTTAGGGCCCAATGATCAGATCACAACGTAGAGAATGCAGGCAGTCAGACTGAGGACAGAATCAATGAACTGATGTGGTCATCAATCCAACAGGATTTTGATACTTACCTGGTCGACATCTGGATGATTTTCGGCCGGATATTGATCGAGGTAAGCCCGTCAGAGGGCCCAGTACACTGCCCTATAAACTGCAGTATGTCGGCAGCTTATACCAGTCCATGTATGGCCACCATAAAACTATACAGAAAAATATACATGCATTTATAGGACATCAGCATTGTAACATTTTACAAATCCAGAACAACTTCATAATTTAAAATGTAGTTATCTGTTCTGTACTGGCAAGACATGCCTCTCAAGAGGTTCTGCAGCAGAAGATGTTTATTTAAGATAAGCGGCTGCTTATACATATGCTGTTGAATAATGGGTGCTCTTTAAATGTATTGCTACAAAGTCTCTGTTGTTTGGCCCTTGTTCTACATTACTGGACAATAAAAAAACAGAACAAAACACAAGCATATGCCATGAAGGTGTTCTGCAACTAACAATCTGCTATCCAGAAAATTATAATTTATTTGCAGCTTCACAAAAAAATATCAGCCTGCCCATTGTCAGGAAAATTGTTTGTGAACTTATCAGTGGTTTTTTTTCTTCTATTTTTTTTGCAGCTAAGTAGTTAATGACCTTAGGGTTTTGATTTATGATTGGGATCTTCTTTAGCAGGAAACACTGCACTTCTCACTTACAGACTGACCCGAGAGAGCCATAAATCTACACACACAAAGGCCTCGCAACCTCTTGAACCTTTGATGTTTATTATGATAGCCCACCCTGAGGTTCAGCGCTTTTGTTAGGAAGCCAGGTATAACAAGGAAAGGCTGGAAGCTAACAGCTCTGGTAGCTAATGTTAGCTTGCTCGTATGATGTCCTGCCCTTAAACCTTACCCTTTGTAATTTACCCTTTGACCTTAGAAAATAAAGTCAGTTAGAATCCCAGAGGCAGCTCTAACATTTCCTTTCAGTGCCTGCCAATCTATCAAAATTTGGCTACTGCTGTGAACCTATCAACTCTGTGTAAAAGGGGGGTAAAAAAGACCAGTCATTGGACAGACCCCATGAAAGTGGCAATTAGTCAATCCTCACTGAACTTCCCATGACCTTAGCATGTGGAGAGAAACACCTCACTATGTATATATTTATATATGTGTATATTTGTTTGCAGCATACCTGACTCATTTACTACTCATACACAGGAGAACTGAAAATCCAGGGTTGTTAATTTTAACATGCCCTCCAATAATTCCCCTTATACGGGGATGAGATTTCTGTAACTCTCTTGAATAGTGAAGAATATTCTCAGACCCATTTGAAATATGCAACAGGAGCAGATACTGTTCATTATCTAGAATATTAGAGACGTTTTCTGGCAGCTGATGAACAGAGAAATATGTTCAAATAACGTACCAACTATTTGAAGGAATGTCTCACCTTTTATATGAGAAAATGTGTTCTTTGACAGATGTGTAAAAAAATAAAAATAGTTACTTCTGAACTGTAGAATTTGTATGAAGCTGACAGAGTAAATAGGCTTTTAGTAAAAGATTAACCTATGCGTGTGCTATTAACTGCAAGTGGCGTTTCCTTCAAGCGCAGTCTTGTTTCTTTTTTTTATCAGAAGAGAGAGAGAAGGTTTATGTTGAATTGACAAATGTATTTTACTTTGAGGATGCATGTGGCAACCTAAGCTCTATCTACATGCTTCCATTTATGTCTTATTTATTATGAAGCCCAAAATGGCAGCTGCCCTGGTCAGTGGAGTAACTACCGGGGGAGCAGGGGGTACGATTGGGCCAGGGCCCGCATCCCCTCAGGACCCCCCCCCGGCAGCTCGCGCAGCACTAATTCCGCCAGTTCCGGGGCGTACGGAGGGGGGCGGGGGCCTGGCTGCATGTCCCGCACCAGGGACCGCCCCCCTCTAGTTACGTTGCTGGCCCTGGTCACTCTGTCAGAGATAAAACATAAATAAAGGTAGGTTTGGTATACAGTTATGGGATCCGTTATCCCAAAACCCGTTATCAAGAAAGCTTTGAATTATGGGATGACCATCTACAGGAGACTCATTGTCTAAATAATCCAAATTTTTTATCTCTGTAATTATAAAACAGTACCTTGTACTTGATCTAAACTAAGATATAATTAGTCCTTACAGTCTAATGGGTTTAAAATGATTTTCTATTAGACTTAAGGTATGAAGATCCAAATTACTAAAAGATCCATTATCTAGAAACATTCAGGATAATAGGTCCAATACCTGCATAGCCTTCAGCTTTGGAGGAATTCTGGAAATAAAACTTTAGGAACTGCTGCAGCAACTTGGCACCCTGGAATAATATCATGTATAGAAAAGGAGAAAAGTAATTTTATCATTCAAAATCATCCTAAAAAGCAAAACATCATAGGCATTAAAAGAGAACTAAACCCTAAAAATGAATATGACTAAAAATGCCATATTTTATATAATGAACTTCTTGCACCAGCCTAAAGTTTCAGCTTCTCAATAGCAGCAATGATCCAGGATTTGAAACTTGTCACCATCTTGGAAAGTGTCTGCGACACTCACATGCTCAGTGGGCTCTGAGCAGCTGAAGTCAAGGTTAGGGGTCGTACTCGTCCCAAATTATCAAGCAGAAAATGAGGTTTGCCTGTAATGCTAATGCTACAAGGCTGATTATTACAGTCTGATGCTAATTGCACTGGTTTATGTGCTGCCGTGTATTAATTATCTGTATTAATTGCTAATCAGCCTTATATTATGACATTTATATTCTATGTGTACTGGATATTTTCCGTCAGTCCCTAAGCTCAGTAAGTGACACTAACACAGAGCATGTGCAGTGAATCAGTAGAAAAAAAGATGGGGAGTTACTGGGACAGCTTCAGCGACACAGATCTTTACTGCTAAATGGATGTGGTTGCCTTGGGCTGGTATAGAAGCCCAAAACATAATGTACAACACTTCTAGCCTACTACTTTAGTTAGACTTTAGTTCTCCTTTAAATATCTTGTGCATTCCCAGCACAAGAAAAAGCTAGTTTCCAGCGCTACGGCCCCTTTAAGGCAACCTGTAAGCCGCAATGGCATAAATCTTGCCATGAGACAATATACTTTTTATTGACTTGGATTCTATTTGTATTGGTAAACCTGAACTAGAATTGACACAAGTGTATTACACAGGGAGATGGCGAGGGAGGGGGGGTAGGAATGTGTAGAATGAAGTAGGCTGGCCTTCCTGATTCCGACAGATCTGCTGGTTTCTAGCATGATTAGAGAAATGGATAACTCACTAACATCTGTGCAAACTACAATAAAAAGGGATTTAGTGTTACCCCAAGGAAGGTAAAAAAAAGTATGTCTGTCCATTAAACTGTTTATTACAGTGCCAGCAGGTTTTTCCTAACTCACTTATTTCTATACAAAGCTTAGTGCTGTGACTGCTTGTCATCCTTACTAGACAGTGCTTGCGGCTCTATGGTTTATTTATTATTTTCATGTGTATGGTCGGTGACAGTCAAATGACTCACTGAGTGCAGAGCGCTCCTGACCTCACAGAAGGATTAAATAGGGGAAGGGAGTGTGATCAGGTTGTACCATTACTTGCAATTTGCACGGTCAATTTCAAAACGAGGAAATGGCTCCTCAAAGGACAGCTATTTCCAGAATCATTGTGGGGCTGTTGGTATAAAAAATACAGGGTATAAGGCATTCAAGTACAAGCAATACCAACCAGGAGTGACATCTAGATGAACACTTTGATATACTGATATATCTATAAACAGTGGCACTTTCTTTCTGTGTATGTATTTTCTTCCTTGTGTGTCTACAACAATTCCCTGGCTGGATATAAGCAGGTTTATGACAGAGATGGCATATACATTTCATGGTTTTGTGTTAATGAATTTACTTTTGCCAAAATATATTTCATCAAGGTTATATTTTTAAGGGCAATGTCATGTTAACTTAAGCACTATCGACATAAAGCCTTAAAGGGGATGTTAACCTAACTCTTCTGTGCCTCCTAGTATAATTTCAGATGTAAGAGGATTCTTCAGACAACCCCATCCCTACAAGTGTCATGTCACAATTTAAATTTCCCACGCAGTTTTTGCAGGCTATACTTTGGATCATGTTGTCAGAATCGCATTAGACCAAGATAGGAGGCTGATGTTATATAATGCAGGCAGTTCACTTTGGAGATGCTATTGGATCAACTGTACCAGAAGCAACATGGAAGATTTAATAAAACACCTTCCATAGGTTTAGATGACATGGTATCAAATCAGTTCTGGACAAAGTCAGAACATTGACCCTTTATCATTGCCTTATATTAAAGGTGGTATGATCATTAAAGGCGTTGTTCACCTTTAAATGTACTTTTAGTATGATGTAGAGAGGGATATTCTGAGATAAATTGCAAATGGTTGTCATTTTTTATTATTTGTGGTTTTTGAGCTCTCCAGTTTCAGCAATTTCTGCAATCTGGTTGCTAGGGCCAAAATACCCTAGCAACCATGCATTGAATTGAATGAGAGACTGGAATATGAATAGTAGAGGGACTGAATATAAAGATGTGTAAAAAAAAAAAAAAAGTAGCAATAACAATACATTTATAGCCTTACAGAACATTTGTTTTTAGATGGGGTCAGCGGCCCCCATTTGAAAGCTGGAAAGATTCAGAAGAAGGCAAATCATTCACAAACAATAAAAAATAAATAATGAAGACCAATTGAAAAGTTGCTTAGAATTGGACATTCTATACTAAAAGTTAACTTAAAGGTGAACTACCCCTTTAAAACACACTTTTGCTCCCTATAGACCAGTGGTCACAACCAGTGGCTGGTGAACAGCTTTTTGGGTGTTGCTCCCGGTGGCCTCAAAGCAAGTGATTATTTTTGAATTCTTGGCTTGAAGTCAAGTTGTGGTTGTATAAAAACCCAGTTGTATTGACAAAACCTCCTGTAGGCTGCCAATCCACATAGGAGCTACCAAATGGCCATTTTCAGAACATATTTTGCACCACCCAGGGACATTTTCCATGATTGTCTTGCTCTCCAACTATTTTAACATCTGTTGCTCAAGGATAAAAATGGATGGAGACCCCTGCAATAGACAATTCGTATCTTATTGTAAACTATGAAGAATCTTATTGTAAACTATGAAGAAATGCCACACCCATGCAATGACATCACAGCATATAATATGGACAGTTAAGTACAAGGAGGGTCATGACTTGGAACCTTATTGAAATGTCAAATGATGTTTGATACAGTATCTAGTTATTTGTTATGCATTGTGTATTTTGTAGAGAAACCACACAGACCCTTCTTTGCAGAATCTGCAGCCTACTCACGTGTGCACATGCTCCATAGCAAACAGAGGTGCGTGCCAATGTGCCTGCTAATCCTGCTCTGATGAATTGCAAGCACTGATGCAATGGAACCCTGGCAATACCAACAGCCTGATCCTGGTGGGTTGTGTTCATAGCCACAATTAACCTGTTAATGACACCATGTGCTGGAAGTGAAAAGGACATTCATGCAGCTTCAACATTAGTGCATCATGTGCAACACAGTAAATTGCAAGTTACTAGAGGTCACCTACATACCCAAGTGCAGTGAGCAAAGTGCGATTTTGGCTTTCATTTCTGCATGACTTGGTACTTTGGTATCTAAGCAGTGCTGTGTGTATGGCATGAGACAAGTAAATACCTTGGCTTCACTTTGCATTACTTGGAAAGTGCGCAGAGTTGCAGTCACAGCAATTACATTCAACGTGACAAAATTAACTAAATTTAGTGAGCAATCTGTTCATTATTCAGTTACACGTGACATCAATTTTAATGGCGAAAAAAGCAATGCGATTTCCAGTGTTCTCCATTAAAATGGCATTAGTGTGTGATTATTTGTGTCCAGGTCTGTTGCTCATGTTGGGCCATTGTGGGAAACCTGGAATTAGTGCCACGTTCACGGTGGTGGTAGCTCCTGGTTTACCTTGTGTGATTACGGACACTTCTGCATGGTTTTGGTCACAAAGAGGTGCTTAGTAATGATGTGAAAGTATAAGGATATCTTTTGACTAAAGTATGTTAACTGAATAGCGTCAATACATGTTATGTAATAGTCATGCAGTGATTGTTACCACTCATTAGTAAATCTAGCAATGAAACATAGTTTTCCATGAGTAGTAGCAACAAATCTTCAAGTGTGAAACAGGCTTGATGGTCTTTGGCATTCTAAAATATTTTCTTGTATCTCAGTTTGCTGCTGTTGATTTCAGCCATCTTTTTACTATTACCAGGACTTTCTGCAGCTTCTGCAGGGTATAACAGATGTTCATAGGTAAGTGCGACAGCAACTCATAGTGAAGTAAATGGGAAGCCAGTAGCATTACATGCCATTACATACTATTACATACCTTTCTGGACTAATGAAAAAATATTATTGAACATTTTCAGCAGTGTTCCAAAAAAGCATTATCTTTTTCAAATGTCTTCAGTTTGGTTTATCTTCCAGGAGTCACACTTTGAGTCATGTAAAACAATGGCACATGGAGTATTTTAAGCATTTTGGGGTTTTTTGGGCACGGATACCAAATGCTCAACATCTCTCTTCATTGAATTCAGTGGCAATCACCTGAAAGCCCCCCATGCAAAGGCCATACGTGCTCAAAATGAATATGTTTACAAATTTCAGAGGTGCCATTACTTTAAAACTATGCATATGTCAGGCTACATACTGCATTCTTACTCCAGTTAATAGAACACAGACTGCTAGCATATGTAACTTCAGGAGCTCCAGTAAACAGAAGCCCCCTAATAATGCTTATTAATAAAAGCTCATCTTAAAGAAGATTCTATATCTTCTGCATCATCCAGTCGCTTTTGTTACCACACTGTTGTTTCTTATAAATCAGATATTATTTTGTCCCTGGACTTGCGGTGAACTTACTATCACAGTGTTAAATTTAAGTGCACAGTATTGTAAGCATTCACATTTTATTTTATTCTGTGGTGTGTGAAAAAAAAGGGGGAAAAAAACTCCTTTATGGGTATAAAACATGTGAAAGAACAAAATGAATAATCATGTAAGTAATTAGATCAAGGATAGATGCCACCTTTTTTTCCTGCGATGAAGCTGCAGAGTAAGAAGTGCTTGCATATAATTGACATAATTGATCTAATTCTTTTTCTTTTTTTTTCTTTTGCTGCAGTAATTTTTTATGTGTGTTCTATTGTTGCTGGTATCATCCAAGATGTGATCTTGTGCGGTTGATTATACTGACTAGATATGAATACTTGTGAGTACCAGCCAATCACAGATCTATAGTGTCTATTTCTGCCTCACCAGGTGCTATCTCGTGGGAAATATCTTCCTTTTGGCAGACACACAGCATTCTGCATTATCTGTCATTTTCATTACATTCAGGCTACAGCTGAGGCAAAAAAGACTTTGTTTCAGCATATGTGCTCAAAATGACCAATATGATTTTTTCCAAAAATTCCCCTACTAGGAATCTCTGCAAGCACAGCCGCTCTGGAATCTTATCATTAGATTAAAGGAAAATGAAGAAAACGTGGAAATGTCAGCCCTTCTTTGTTCCAAGTAAAGTCCTGTGGACACTGCCTCCAGATAGAATGAATGAAAAGGTGCAGCAGTAATATACTTTAAAAGGAAAGAAACTGCTGAATAAATGTTTCATATGTTATGTAAGTTCTAAGGGTACACTAACTTATGAAATAACATGCCATGCCAGATATAATAATTCATCTAGATTGAACCGCAAACCTGTGCTTCAACTGTAACCCTTTAGGGTATATCCCAGCAATTCAGACCCCTTATAAACAATTGGAAGCAGAACATATACCACTGGTTATAAGTTTATGCCTACATTTTTAAATATACAGTATATATTCCACATTATACTGATTTATTGAGCCAGTAGCAGACACAAATGAAAGCACTTTATATATTTTTATTCTTAATACAGGAATGAAACCTGTTATCTAGAATGCTTGAAGATGTGGGGTTTTCCAGAAAAAGGATCTCCATACCTTAAAGGAGAACTAAACCCCCCTCCTAAAGAGAAAGTCATATCCACTATCCCATTAACCTTCCTCCCCGCTTCCTCCCTGCAAAAGTCTCTGAATATTGCGCAGAACTCTGCATACAGCGTAGTTCAGCTGAGCTCACGGCACCATCTTCAGTTTTTCAGATATGTTCGATAAAGGACCACCAACACTAAGGGGGTTATTTATTAAACTCCGAATGCAAAAATCACAAAGAAATCTGATTTTTTATTCATAAAATTGGACTTTTAAAAAATCACAAATTTTTCGGAATTTATTAAACCCCGAGGATGGAAAAGTCTGAATCTGAAAATCCGGCATCTCAGACCTGTGGAGGTTGCATATAAGTCAATGGGAGAAGTCCCAATAATTTTTTGATGTGCGCTGGGTTTCGTGCAATACTCCAGTTTGGTGTTTGCTCCTACTGCGCATGTGTCGGAAAGCCAAAGATAGCTGATGGGAAGAATAGGTTCTGAAGATGCAGAAGATGGCGCATGTGAACTCTGCTGCGCTATTCTGTATGCAGAAGTCTGTGCGACATTCAGTGATACTTTTTTAAGTAGTGGGCTATGCGGGGAGGAAACGAGGAGGGGGGCTAGTGGATGGGACTTTTTAGGAGGGGGTTTAATTCTCCTTTAAGTTTACTAAAAAATAATTTAAACATTATCTAAACCCAGTAGGATTGTTTTGCCTCCAATAATGGTTAAAGGAGAAGGAAAACCTTTACAACCAATTTTAAGTATTTTAAAAATTTTCCCTTGCTTTACGAATCACTACCTTTATTTTGGCAAAAACTTCTTATTTAGCCTGTGTTCGCATAAGATTACTTTCTAAAATACTTTGACGAGGATTGCAAATACTGGTATAAACTCATTTATTTAAAATTATATTTTAGAATATTCACAAGCCTATGTGCTCTTCTGACTTAATTACCCTATTACTCTAGTCAATGTCTGTTTAACTTAAATCTGCCATTTTAGCTACCTGACATATCAGTGAAGCTTCTTCCATTTGTTATCATGGTAATCTCAGTTTACATTTCTGCTTCTTCACTTCTTGATTTCAATCTTTGTCAAGCAAAATCATCATATTATTTTTTTTTTAAAAAGGGCAATTTTGATAATGTAGAGAACATACCTTTCACCTACCTGGGCCACAACATAAATTGTAATCATCCCACCAACATTTCCATTTATCTAAATTGGAACAGTTTTTATTTAATTCTGGAACAGTAAATGAACATTTTAGGTCCATTGCATTTATAGAACCAATGTGCTTCACCTCCCAAAATTGTGCTTTCGCGACTAGCTATAATTATTAGAGGGCAGCATTTATTTTAAGTTTGAGTGACAGAGCTCCTAGAGGTGGCAATGCACCGTGTACCTAAATAAAGAAGCACCTAAACTATTTTAAACAATAGCATATTCACTGTAAAAGCCTAGCCTCGCTCTATTCCACGTCTGTCTTGCTGCTCTGCTGACATCCATCAACCCATCCTTCCCTGTTTCATATCAAACTCCGATTTTAACTTCAATCAATATCCAGTATAATTTTCCCTTCCCTATCAGTGTCTGTGTGAAAGCAATATCACTCCTTTATTGTTGATTGATCGGCTTTTGTTTACTTTTCTTTTTCTTACCCATCCTGCTTATTTATATAATGCCAGAAGCCCTATAATTACTGTAGTACGTAGTTGCCTTTGAAGAGATCAGCAAAATTCCTAAAATCACAATAGTTTTTGCATTATAGAAATGCTTTCTAATTTCTATAGCTGAATAACAGACATAAACACTTGTTTATTAATGTTTATATTTAAGAGAATGGCCATAAGGTGGCTTTCTCCATTGAGTGGTCCATCATGATGCAATGGATCTATCATATAGTTTGTTTTTGCCACAGCATTATCCCCAGATGTTTATACCCATAGGCTTAATGAGGACTATATCATTTGTTCCTTGATGGTTGCAACAAACAGGGTCAATGGTTTTCTTTTAGATCACTGAGAAATGTTTTTGCTACAGGTAGGCAAAAAGATGGAGGTTAGAACCTGTTGTCACATGTGTTCTCCTTCAAATGCCAAGCAGTTGTCATCAACATGCAGCTGGTGCTAAAGATTGAAAATCGATTTATTTACAATTAATTGTGGTATATAAGGGATCTACAGCCTTTGGTACTCTAGCTAATGCTGCAATGGCCAGTGACCTCAGGAGGAGGTTACAAATTTTAGTTCAGCGAAAGAGTCCTATGCTGCAAAAGACTCATACTACAAATTAGAGTATGCTGTATAAATACCCTCTCATAGACCCAGTAACTTACACACCCAAACATATAAACTTACATAGTCTGTCTCTTATTCACATATTTAGAGATGGAGCAAATTAAGCCTCTTAGGTTAATATCCCTTAAATGGTTTTTGCATGGGTAGACAAAACACCTCTACCACCGGTGGCCACTGGTACCTAATGTCATTGGCAACAATGGTGTCTGTCTGCCTTTGAGCGCACATGGTGGATTTGAAAATAAGCCGGTCAGTAGTGGCTTTTTCTTCACCAACATTTTTTGCGCTCATAGTCAGTATTAAGCCTTAAAGTCAATATCACACTAGTGTCAAATAAAGGAGAATGGTTCCAATCTCTATAGATTAAATTTATTTGACAAATGTTACTGCCCAAAGGTTTTACCAAAACTCAAGTGTACACAAGTCTTTGCGAATCATTTATGCTGGAGCCATAATGATAAACGGGCTCTGGGTTTTATCATTAAAATATAAAACTATTCCAATGATAAAACCCAGAGCACGTTTATCTGAGATTATGTAAAAGTTCAAAGACATAGAAATAGATTTCTTCATCACTCCTACATCTCGGGAAGTGCAATTCTTCATCCTTGTTGAAACAATATGCATTACTTAAAAATTCCTCTTCAGTGTAATTAGTCTTTTCTTTTTTTCCTCCAGCTATGAATGTGTTTGACAAAGTTCCAGATTAGACTTTCATGCAGTTTGCTGTTATTTTAAATGAAAGAGCCCATGTTCCAAAAGGTAAGCACAGTTGAACTAAAGATGTTGTTTTTATAAGAAATGCCTTTTGTTGATTAGAGTAATGTAATACAAGTCAGCAACTTTGCACAGTGATCCCCACCCAGTGGCTTGCAAGCAACATTTTGCTCACCAACCCCTTGGATGTTGCTCCCAGTGGTCTTGGAATTCCTGGCTTTGAGGCAAGTTTGGTTGCATAAAAAACAGATGTACTGCCAAACAGAGCCTCTGTAGGCTGCCGGTCCACATAGGGGCTACCAAATAACCAACCAAAGCCTTTATTTGCACCCAAGAACATTTAAATTATTGTGTTGCTATCCAACTCTTTTTATATTTGATTGTGGCTCATACTGTAGGTATAAAAGGTTGGGGACCACCATTATAGAAGGTATGTGTTCTGCTTAGGGGACACTTTTGTATGTCCAAGTAGTGGGGGAAAAATGAGATTGCTACCTCCTGATTTGAATGGAAAGTGTGAGATTACACACTGCAATAAAACCTCTGGATGTGTCCAATAGTCCTGTTGCCACTATGAAGTTACCAGTATCATGTATCCTCTTAAAGCAGAGGTTGATGGGTCTGGAACCCCATAGTCTCTTATCACAAAATAAGCCCATTCTATTCAGCTTATTCTTTAGTTGATAGCATATGATGTGCCTGTCCTGGGCTGGTGCAGACTAACAGCAACCCTCTTTTGCTGTGATGAGCTACTGACAACTAACAAGGCACTTGGAGAAGAGAAATGTGAGATTGAAGTGTATTGTGAAGTGTGATCGTGCCTTATTGTAAATGTGTAATAATTACTTACAAACTGTAGCCCCACAAACACAATATACAGAAACCTAAGGTGTTGGTAGCAAGGGCGCTGAATATAAGGAACCACAATACCAAAAAGTATCTTGTACAAATATGAAAAAATAATCTTATTTACTGAAGAAATGCTGTAGTTTTAGATCAAGAACCATCTAAACACCATTAATTTGGCTCTAAATCGCCTGACATAAAGATTTTATAGTAACCATCCTGAAACACCTTTTTGCATTAGTGACCACTCCTCACCTTTTGGCCTCTGTGGTATGCTCCTTTCCTGTTCCATGTCATTACTGGCAACTTTGTTAGACTTTCCGTCCCTCTTTAAATGCCTCTTAGTGGTACTGTATATCACTGTACTGGGAAGATTTAAAGAAGATATATGATACATTGGCATCTGTAAGATTATTCTTTGTAATTTACAGGAACAGGAAAAATATAATTTCCAGTAGGTTACTTTTCTCTTAAATAACTAAGATGACTATAGCTTTGTGCGGGTTCTTATCAAATCCCACCAAAACAATGATTTCAAGAAGCACTAATCATGGTTTTCATTATAATTTTCTGCTATTGTCTTTTTACTTGAATATTTTGTTAAATACAACATCAATATCCCTAGGCATTTAAAATATGAGTTACTATTTCCCCCTCCTCCACTGGCCTCTGAATAGAGAGAGAAGGTGCACAATACATTTTTTCGAAAGAAATGAAACTCTCATAAAACAGCAACTAGATTACAACATGCTAATTGTTGAAAGACTTTTGTTAACCTTTTTATCTACGATAAACTTGGCCTGGAATCATGAGGGACCATTTATAGCCCCAGGCACAGTTGTGTTTGCACACATTTCCCTGCAGTGAGTGAGTGTAAAAGCCCCATTCATTAAATTTACTTGTGTCCAAAGGCGTTCTATGCAGTTGTGCCTATTAAGGTAGAGGAACCCTGAAGCTATCACCATCTCCAGACCAGGTGGTAGCCCTAGGTTCCCATCTGTATCACTTGCGTTTAAAGAATGGGGTGCACATGTCACTCTGACACTGAAGCCGGAAATGATGTTATGGCAAAGTGCAAGTGCAATTACTAAGAATGCATCGAATCCACTATATTAGGATTTGGGTGAATCCTTTGTGAAAGATAAGACTGAATACCTAATCAGAAACTTAATTTGAATATGTAAATTACCGAAAAAAGGACGGAAGAGAACCACGTGTGTAATGCACAGTTAGAAAAGTTTTATTTCCTTGTTTGTGTGACGAAAAGTCGTGATTTTTTGGATTCTGATTCGGTTCGGCCAGGCACTTTGATTTTGCCGACTCCTGTCGAAAGAGGCTGAATCCTGATGAAAAAGGCCAAATCCCGAACCAAACACTGCATTATGGGGGGGGGGGGGGGGAAACACATGGTGATTGCACTTGAAACTACACTTTGCTAACTGCACTTGCTAACCTAAATGAGCGGTAAATGGTATTTTTTAACGTAAATGTTAGCTGCAGCGTCGTAAGCCCGACCCAAAAAACCACCCACCCCACATGTTAATAAAAAATAAGAAAATATTGGTGGTCAGGGCCCCCCCATTAAAAAATATTGGTGGCTAGGAACCCATATGGTAAAAAGAAAAAATTGGTGTCCAGGGCCCTCCCACGTTATAAAAACACTGGTGGCCAGGGCCCCCCTTAAACGTCTATGTAAAAAAAATTGCCCCCCCAAGAAGTTTTTTTCAAAAAAATAGTACCCATGCCCCCCCACACAACAGGGACCACAAAGGGTTACCTTTAGGGGGGCCTTGCCATGTTGCACTTACCAGGGCCGGATTTACATAGTGGCCGCCCCTAGGCCCACTGCCGTTCATCCCCCCTGTGGTGGCTGCATCTTCTTCCAGTGACAGCATTTTCTTCCCTTATTGGTCACAGAATTTCAAAGCTGCATGGTGATTGGATGAGCTGGAGGGGAAGATCAAAACCTCAGTTATCCAATCCCTGAGCAGCTCAACCGGGACTTAAACTCTGTGACCAATAAGGGAAAGGAATGGAAAGAAGATACCTCCCCCTGTGCTCCTGCCCTGCCTTCCCAAAGTCGGCAGCTCACAGAATGCAGGGGGGCCGGGCTAATCAAGTAAGTGCCCCTTACCCTCGGGCCCCCTACAACTCTCCCCCATGTCCGCCCATATACGTATATACAAATCCATGGGGAGCCGGCACTCACGATAAAGCGTATAAATTTGCCTGGGTGCACGATCAAAAACCTCTCAAAGCACTTGCAAAGAAGATCAGCACTTCTATTTAGCAATAGACTGACGTTTACGTTACAAGAGTCCTCTGCACTCAACCCATTATCAATATATTTAAGACATTTTGTGCATACTGCTACTGAAAAATGCCTTACCCTTTAAGCAAAACAGGGATTGTTTGTCCATATATTGCAATATATTTAAGCTGGCCAACTACGTCAAAGTCATCCCATATCTGGCCAGTCCTATGCTCAATTTTCATCTGATTCATTAAAAATTCTATTGCTTCATTATACATTTTACACAGGGACTACGTTTTACCTGCAACTTATTAGCTGCTTTCAAAAATATATATATATATATATATATATGGTGTATATATATATATATATATATATATATATATATATATATATATATATGCACACACACATTGTATATACATGATAGCTAGTAGTGATTTGTGGCCTGGCCTGGGCCACAGCTGGTCGGGCGGGTTTGGGCCAACATCGCTGTGCTGTTTTGCTGCGCTGTTTGAGCAAAAGGTGCAGCGACGTCTAATGCCTTAGACTGTCGACTTTTATCCGTTTTATCAGCATGCCTGCCAGTCCCGCCCCTTTTGCGATGTCATCGGCAGGTCAGCACGATTCTATAAAAGATAGAGGCAAGCTTGGTGGGGGCAGGTGCGGGACGGGTAGGTTTGGGTCGAGCTTTTCTTGACTTGCACATCACTAATAGCTAGATCTACACAATTACATAGGCACAAGGATGCTGTTGAATTTACTGCAAGAGGTCAACAACAACAGCAAGAGCCACTAGTTATGTGTCGGTCAACAAAATGTCAACCTGCATCTAACCCGAACCTGCCCACTCCTAATCTACACCCAATCCTAACCTGCACTCGACCCTAACCTGCTAGGGTTTCGGACCAGCCCACGCATTACTAAAGGCCACAGATTAGACTTCCCTTACATCATTAAAATATTTTACTATGATTATAAATTAATTTTTTTGAATTTTTTACCATGGGTGCCTTATGACCAAGAGTACCATTCCAAGGCAGGAGGCTCAGATCAAATGCCTTTACTTGTACAGTACAACAGAACATGTTGGTGTTATAAATACTTGTTAATACTAATAATAACACCATTCCCATTGCCTTCCAAGTATTCCTAGCAAGGAGAATTTCTTAGCTTAAGGTGGGGGTTCATAAAGGCAATGCAGTTGTTATCAGCATAATAATTAACTACATGTCTATAGGTGTCTGAAAAACGTTCTCTGGAAGAAAAAGAATCTCCCCCCAGTATCATGACAGTGACCTCTCATTCACCCGCTCCTTATTTACTTTGTCTCTTACAAAGACCACTTTTATGTCTCACTTTGCAGCCTTTGTCTGGTGTGAACATCTGGTCATCTGATGCTTTCGTCATTAGAGTGGGAGATGAAATTAGTCAAGTAATTCTGCATTCACTTATTCAGCAGAGAAAAAATAGCATTTTATCAGTCTAGCTTGGATTTAATCGACAGAGATATAATGTATGGGGAGAGGTGAGGAGGGTATTTACACATAATGTAAATCTAATGAAGGCTCATGAAGTGTTTGTTTAGTTTCAAAGATCGGAGCATAATGTGGGGTCATTACCTAGGGATGAACCCTCTCTCTACTGATTTCTAAATGTGATATTGTTATTATTAGCACTACCTAGTTAAAGAGACAGGAAACAAGAGGAGAAAGAGATGTATACAAATCTGCACCTGAAGTTAAAAAGTCATTTAGCTGTCATTTTGTTTCTTTTTGGAATCCATTTTCAACACAATTCTGTCAATTAGAAAAATGGCTGTCTGTGACCGATTCCTCTTTAACAAATAGAATGGGAAAAGTTGTTCCTTCCTTTTGCTCAGATTATCATTAATTGTAAACTTCCAATATTCATTTCTTTTAAGTGGGATTCAGTTTTCAGCTTCCACCCCCACCACAGCCTGGTGGACACAATTAGTTAAGTAGATTTTTAACCCAGGTATCCTGGAAGTTAATGATCCATACAGTAACAGCTATTTTCCAAAAAAAAAAGTAAAAGTTGTGCTCACCACTAAATTTTAAACCATTAGGCGGGGGTGCAATGAGGCTGTGACCATGAAATTCATACAGACAAATACAAGAGGTCGGCTGCACTCAACCCATTATCAATATATTTAAGACAGAGACATTTTGTGCCTTAAGCTACTAGAGAATGCCTTACCCTTTAAACAAAACAGGGATTGTTTGTCCATATATTGCAATATATTTAAGTCGGCCAAGTACGTCAACATTATCCTTGGTCTGGCCAGTCCTACTCACTTTAAACTGATTGATTAAGAATCCTACTATTTCATTGCTCTATGTTGCAGCTCCCACCATTTCCAGCTATAGTCAGATGATCCCAGTGGTGGCCAATAAAAGGGCAACCATTTGGGAGTTTTAACCTTGAAAGCAAGTAAGTTGCAGGTTAAACTTAGTCCCTGTGAGAAATGCATAAAGAAGCAGTAGAACTATTAATGAATCAAATGCAAGTTGAGTGTAGGACTGGCCAGATCAGGGGTGACTTTGATATAGTTGGCCAGTTTAAATATTTTGCAATATATTGACAAACAATCATAGTAACATAGTAACATAGTAAGTTAGGTAGAAAAAAAGACACATTTCCATCAAGCTTTTAAGTATATATATATAACCTGCCTAACTGCTAGCTGATCCCAGTTTTGTTTAAAGGGGAGGGCATTTTTAGTAGCTTAAGGCACAAAATGTCTCAATGTCCTTAATATATTGATAATGGGTTGAGTGCAGAGGACCTTTTGTATTTGTCTGTATGTATTTTCCAAAGTCTACATCACCAGTCTTTGGGGATTATGTAATAAAAGGGACAACGTTTGCTATAGGTCTAACCAATCAGCATTTACTGGTCACCTGATTAAAAGCAAACCTCTTACTAGTTATTATCGGTTACTGCTCCTGGGCAAACTTTGTGCCTTTTCTACAATATGGGGGGGATAATTTTATAGCTGATTGATTTGCTGTGTCACATTTATTTTCTGACTGATCTGACTTGGTAGTATTTAACCTCTGTTTCTGAAATTCAGATTCTGGCTATATCTGATGCCTGCTCTATTGCCTCATTTCCAGAACCTCTAACCATTCATGCCAGGATTTTCTGGTATCTTCCCGGGCATTGCTAATCATTTCCTACTTGTGCTATGACTGTACTTAAGGGATTCACTGTGCCTGCTCCTTAGCAACCTGAAGCAAGTGCCAATGTTCAGCCTGCTCTGATGAATTGTGCATGGACCCATGGTTTGCAAGTGTGGAGGGATGGGGCACACCATTGGCCACACACTCCCATGTGTCATGCCACTGACAGTTTCTCCATCCCTCCACACTTGCAAACCCCCCCATACCAAATTCTGTGGCAGGACCTGGGATGGCAGGAGTTGACTAGGGCAGGGGCCCACTGGTATTTCTCCCAGTACCCCAGTGCGTCAGTCAGAACCTCTTGATGCCATTGTCACCAAAATGACCCATATATGACCCAGTTTACATCCATATTAGTGCACTGCCTTGGACACTGTTTAGCTTGAAGCCTGCTTTTACACGGGAATTATTGGAAAAATTCTTTAATGGGGTTTAAAAAAGGCAAATCGTAGTCTTTTATTTTATATTTGCCAGTATTAGAGAAAAAGAAAGGCATTTCCTTCTACACAAAGCAATGTGGCATTGTTTAACCTGATGCAGGCATTCATCTGTTTCTTGTTACACACTGATACAAATATACCCTCAGAACAGAGCTCTAGAAAACTAGGTTTTATGCACAGGTGATAAGGGGAGGCTATAACTACAGTACCTTCCCTCAACACACACAAAGCAGATTTCTTACAGATTTTAATAAAGCCTGGACTGTGGTGCCACCCCTACCAGAATTTTTTTTCTTATTCTCAGTACTCACTGGGGCTCATTTATTAACGCAGCACAGCACTAAAAAGAGTGCAGAGGCCTGATATTTGCCCAGCGCATGTGAGTATTTAATAAAGTAGTGCACAATACCTTAAAATTGCGATTTGTGCTGTAATGAAGACGCAGACAGCGTGAAACTGCATATCAGCTGTAGCAATACTTATAATAAATGGTGCGCACAGAAAGATATGGCAAAGGTAAGGATTAGTTGTGCGCATGTATGAATGCGCTGCTTTAATTAGTTGCGTTACATATCATGCATATTGTGTTTTTGTCGCATCTGCTTTTGTGTCTGTGCTAATATTTGTTAGGTTGCAAAGGTGTTTAGCCTACCTGGGAACCTTGGTTAATATAAACATGTTGGGGGAAGGCGTGGTTAATCTACACTTTACAGGGGTTGTTCACCTTTGAGTTTACAAACATCCCCACCAACAGCAGCCCCATTTAGTGTATTTGCCAGAACCCAGTTTAGCAGTATGGCCCTGCACACATATATAAAATTCTCTTTCAAGCAACATGAAACACAAAAATGCGAATATAATAGCTCAGCTGGGCAGGAATGCAAAGTTACTATTACGCCACGAAGAGGACATCGTAAAAATTGTGGTGCTTTTGCCCGGGTGCAGTTTTGCGCATATACAGATGCAAATCTGCGATGGCCGCAGTGCAAGCGGATTGTAGCCACACCCCCAGCCACGCCTCTCACAAACACAGCATAGTTTGCGACATAAATGCCCAGTCTTTGCACAAAGCGCATAAACAAAACCATCACAAAAGCTCCGTGTTATGCGCAATATCACGCAAATATATTAGTGATCACACACGTGATGGCACAGACACTCTTTTGCATCCACTTATGCGCTGCATTAATAAATGAGTCCCACTGTATTTTTCGTCTACCCAGACCTGAGCTTAGCTGCACAGTGCCCTAAGCACCCCGGCTATCTTCCTTGCCCCCCTTCAGGAAGGAGCACATGGATGCTTACATTCATACAGGAGCAGCAGTGGCATGATCTAGGCCATCTGGTTGAAGAAACAGGAGATCCCACTGACACCTGGGGTTTTCCGTTATCCCTGAGGGCCAGTCTTAAATGATAGATAGATGCTAAATTTCCACAAGTTAAAGGGGAAACTTCCACATTTGATAAAACATACAGATTTAGTTACACAGTTTGTACAAAGTATGCATTAGCTGACGCATTCCTTTGAGGCTGTGTCCTTGCATCTTAACTAAGTACAACATGGGTAATTTCCTTGAAGGGATAAAGACCATACCATAAAGACATATCTCTTCATTTGGTATAACCTCTTCCAAGGAAACAATGGGCTTTTAGTTACCTTCTGCAGACTTGTTCTTAAAGGGGCAGAGGGGTTGCGAGAGCTTTAACTGGAGAGAAGCCACCCTCCCTACTCTCTATGCAAAGCCTAGAAATGTTTCTCAACCCACAATTGAGATAAATCCTATTTGTCAATTACTATTTATACTTATATAGAGATGCTCAGATATATTGATTTCTCTGAAACGAGGTGTCTCTGCTGCATTTAAAGGTTAAATCCCTTGAAGTTCTCAGAGAAATATAAACAGTTCCAAAATCTCTTGTTCCAGGTTTATGGTACACATACATCAAGCCGGGATGATAGGTGGCACGTACAAATATATACCTCTTGGATTCTAAATCGACTGATTTGCTTTTACAGATCATCTGCAGTAAACTATTGCCACTGCAAGCTTTTTAAAGCTTTCCCATGGTCTGATGGGAGCAGAGCTTCTTATAACTGAAAGGCATTCATGAAAAAGGTTAACCTATGCAGTACCAATAACCAAAAACAGCCTGCAGACTTTCAAGGCATTATAAATGTTTAATGGGAAACACTTTCTGTTATATGGTGTTAGACATAAAGATTAGGAGATATGAGGAACTGGCCAGGAACACCCAATGAAAAATGGGCTGTTTCTTGATTGGTTTCCCAACAGTGACTACAGGTTGCTATATTCTTCAAATTGACGCTGAGAAAGTGTTTTAAAAGTGAGCATTTCATTGGTGTTTTCCCATTTACCAAATTCTACATACTTCATTTGCCATTCTGTGCCATGTTTCATGGGCTGAAACATTTCAGAGTCAAGTAAATAATCATTTATTAAGTTGCAGTGCTTTGCAGATGAAATTGAAACACTACTTTGGCCAGAATGTTTTTTATGACATTTTCAGTCAATTGCTGTATATCAAACAGAGATGCCCATATTGCTGTGAATGTGGCCTTGGAAAGATATTTCATGGGGTATAAACCTTCCCTAGTAGTGTTTATCCACCCAAATGTTGCTGGAGTTCAGTATTGGCCAACAGATTTTAAAAAATTAAAACATGATTGGACTTGTAGTCCAGCAAACAAAGAGATGGATTCTTCAAGCAATTCTTTCCAATGAAAATATTTTCAAAGTCTTCCAGGCGCAGTGATCCAACTTATCAACAAGGGTGCCCTTGTGAACCTACTATTTTGTCTCTAATTATTATTATTTATCAATAAAACAATTACAATTATCCAGTGTAGGGTATGCCAATGTCTATCCAGACTTGGGTTCTTGTTTAAACATTACAAGCACTGATAGTACAAAATCACTTGAGGCAGTAAAAGACAGAATGTCACAACAAGCTTGAAATTGGTTGTTATGTTGGGGCAAGAGTCTGGATGTTCATCTTACCTAGAACTGAGATTCTGAGGTCATATCAGGAGAAAGCTGCCCACTACTATGAGTAGGATAAGGGATAGTGAGCTCTGGAAGTAACACCACCTTGAGGCAGATGAGTTGCCACTCAGGCAAAGGTTGGGGTAGGACTGTATAAATGTGATTCCCTTGCCTATCTTTAGTATATAGAAGGTGCATGCTTTAAATGTAGCCCTACATTTTCACATCATCAAGGCCAATCATGCTGGATAGAGAAATAGGCAGAAAGTAAGAGAGATAGCTGCCCGTGTTCTTAAACATTGTGATAAAATGCATTAAATTATTCATAATGCAAGTCCTCAGCCAATCAACAAATCACAACGCTGAAAAAAAAAAATCTCTCCGTTTCACATAGCCCTTGGATTGATGTTTGCTAATAGCCCCATTCCCAGTCAGTGTTAAAACCAGTGCTATGGGTGAAATAAATTTCTATTTTCTGTACTAACATATCCGCAGCCAGAAATATTGCAGGCTGTGTTCACTGTCAAATATAAAAGGGAGCAAATCAACTCTTAAGGGGAGTCTTGCGATGTCAGTTTCACATATTTTAAGGCAAACAAACATACTGAGTAATTCATGAAAACGCAGAGTGTGAAATACATGGCAGCCCTAGGATATCAGTAAATTATGTGTTGACGATTTATTCATTTTGTACATGCTTATTTACTCTGCTAGTCAATAAAAATGCATAGTTAACATAGCAACTACCATATTATGGGGTACTTATGCTATCAAACATATTACAGCTACACACTGAGTTCTTTCTTATGCTCTTCACAGGCTTCAGATTAAGTATAGTATTATTCTGTAAGGGGTTTCTTCCCAGCCTATTTGAATGACTGTTCTTAAGGATAAAATGCAGGCTGCATGTGTTGTTAAACTGCCAATGCAGAGTATGTTATGTTGCTTTTTTTGGTACCGATATTTTTTTAGTAAAGCCTCGCGGGATGTTTTTTTGTAACAGGTTAGAGGTAAATCTAGTTAATGGACATAACAGTCTGTTATTTTCAGTTTGCCAGGCAATGGTATTTATAGACTTAATCAGAATATCCCACACTTATTTTCAATTTTCTTTCACAATAAGGGTTCACGTTTATACACAGGTATTTTTAGATATTTTAGACATTTACTTCTGTTTACTCTGCCTCTGCTAAGCTTTCTTATCTCTTCCTCTTCCATTGCTAAATTACTCAAAGGCATCATCAAGCAGCAAAATAATACAAGTAAAACACTCATAAATGATAATTATTTTTGCTAGTAAGCAAGCAGATAAAGTCACATGAGTACAGGTATGGGATACATTATCCAGAAACCTGTTATCCAAAAAGCTCTCAATTATGGGACGGCGTTTCCATTTTAATCAAATAATTCACATTTTTAAAAAAAGTATTTTAATATTCAAACAGTACCTTTTACTTGATCCCAACTAAGATACAGTTAATCCTTATTGGAGGCAAACAATCTTGGTGGAAATATTTTTTTAGTGGACAAGTTATAGTGATCGAAATTAAATAAAGACCCCTTATCTGGAAAACCCCAGGTCCTGAGCATTCTGGATAACCGATCCCATACCTGAACCAGAAATACCCTGCAACTAAAAATACATTTTTTTGCCAACCGAAAGAAAAACAAATTTTCCAAATCTAGATTATTGTATACCTTATACATTGAAACATATAGGGTACACAAAAGCAATGTTTTAATATAGGGACTAATTATTATTATAATTAAATAAATATCTAATTGCAGAGGAGATGGCTTTTTCTAAGAGTGTGGAGGTGCTTTGATACAAAAGCAAACAATTTATGTGCCCCATAATAAGTTTTCAGCTCCAATAACCGCAATTTTCAAAATGTATATATTCTTATTGCCATTTTTTATTACATGACATTACATTTTAAAACTTGAAATTCAGATGCATTAAGGGAAAAAAACTAAAATGATGGCAATGGTCTGAGATAAGTTAATCATGCAAATTCTGATAGTGTTTATGCACCGTTTTCACATAAGCCCCAAATGAGTGAGCTCATGCCATTTTCCCTTTAAGTCTTATAGCACATAATAAAGAATGCCTAAAATCTCCTCTTGATGCCTCCTATTGACTTACATGGGATATGCATGTGAACTCTAAAACTGGTGATTTGTAGCTGAAAAAACCCCTTGAGTAGAACTGCCATTTTCAGGTGTTTCCCTTTCCAGTCAATGGGGGGGGCAAGGGTCGATTCCTGCTTTTCAGCTGGCTGAAGTGTGACCTGTATGCCATTAGCCTTAGGCTTCATACACACTGATTAATTTTCTCCACTTCTGCTCTGAGTCAGATGTACTGAACCTAAATCCACTTGACTGAGGTCAGAATGACGTTCAATAAGCTCTCCAACATTCTGACAAATACAGAAATTTGTTGCAACATTGTCCCAATTTATAGAAGCTGATAGAAAATGATTTGATATGATTCTTAGTAATTCTGGCATCAAAGAAAAACCTACATAATACATGACAAACATATAAGGCACGCCTTGTCACCCCTGTGTTTGCTTTCTTTTTGTGTGACTTCCTGATTTTCCTATAATAAAGTCTACTTTATAATAAGTTCAATTTGATATAAAATAACCCGTTGTGCTCCAATCTAGCAGCAAAAAGAGCAGTGCCTTTTGCGGAAATGTAATAATAGTCATCAATGAAAAAACACATGTGCAATTTTAACAATTTCCTATGTATGAACATTTTTTCCTAATGCTTTGCACCTGTTATTTGTACTTTGTGCCTTGCCCTTGGCTTTATAGATGAGGCCTATTGCATGGTAATGTATATTTTCCTGTTGCTCTCTCTTCCTCTGTTACTGCATGTCTGTTCCTAAATGTGAAATACTATTAGTGAAATTACCCCACAATGAACTCTACCAACAATTGTGAGATGTCTTTTCATTGCAACAGTATATTAAATGTAAATGTAACAAGTCAACCAATTAGGGTGAATCTATAGTCATGAATAAGTGATTCGGAGAGATTTATAAACATTGGAATTCAGGGATGATTTCTCACTGATTCAAATGGAAATTTGTGTATTTGTCAATCTGAGTCAATACAATGTGGTCTTCAGACTTAAATCATTGCCAGTTTCTCTGTATTTAAAGCAATAGGAAGCCTGTTGCCCAGAATATCACCTGACTTGTTCTTTGGTGTAGATTCAACATGATCATGTCATTTGATGTCGGAGTGCAAATATGGAGCAAACTTTTTTTATTTTATTACCCACTTATATGGCATACATTCTGTAAGTCTGAATGGCATTCTAAAGCCTGAAATTGAAATCTGATTTAAAATCATTGTCATCCTAGTCATATGATTGTTTTATGCCTTAAAGTGGTGCATATACCTTCAAAAGGAAGTTATTGTACATTTGCAGCCCTTACCAGCCCATTTGCAATCCCATTATACCTAGGGGCACATTTATTTAGCTCGAGTGAAGGATTAGAATGAAAAATACTTCAAAGTATTGGCTATTGGCTACTTCGACCTTCGACTACGACTTCGACTTCGAATCGAACGATTCAAACTAAAAATCGTTCGATTATTCGACCATTCAATAGTCGAAGTACTGTCTATTAAAAAAAAACTTCGATCACCTACTTCGCCACCTAAAACCTACCGAGCACCAATGTTAGCCTATGGGGAAGGTCCCCATAGGCTTTCCTAGCAATTTCTGATCGAAGGAAAATCGTTCGATCGATGGATTAAAATCCTTCAAATCGTTTGATTTGAAGGATTTAATTCTTACTTTTTATTTTATTTTTTTTATTTTTCCTTTGATCGTTCGATCGAATGAATTGCGGTATATCCTTTGACTTCGATATTCAAAGTCGAAGGATTTAACTTTGATGGTCGAATATCGAGGGTTAATTAACCCTCGATATTCAAACCATAGTAAATGTGCCCACTAGTGTTGCCTTTCCTCCACTAGTGGCCATGTCTGGCCAGGAAGAAAGGCATAAAACATTCACAAATACATTTAAAAAGACCTGGGACCTGTTATCCAGAATACTGCAGTTTTCTGGACAAGGGATCTTTCTGAAATTTGGATCTCCATATATTAAAGGAATAGTAACACCAAAATTAAATTGTTAGAGTAATTTAAATATAATGTACTGATTGCCTGCACTAGTAAATTTAACCAGTAGAATGAGGAGAGCAATCCAAGGCAGAACATCTGCAACAATGTAATTAATTAGCAGCTAAATTGTGTTCCATAGCTGCTAATAAATTACATTGTTGCAGATATTCTGCCTTGGATTGCTCTCCTCATTCTACTGGTTACATTTATACTGGAGACTTGCGGTGAAGTCTTAGAGGAAAGAAGCACCATTGCATTTAAAAATTGGGCAGTGCGCTGAAGTAATCTAGTACAGTGCCTGCACTAGTAAAACTGGTGTCTTGGCTTCAGAAACACTACTATAGTTCAAATAGCTATGAAGGCTCATGATTACATATGAAATAACAGATGCACTTTGTAGAATCCTATTAGATTCCATTACAGAGCTTATCTGTTATCTGCTAAGTATCCTGTGCCTTTTCTCCTTTTTCAGCTTGAATGGCTGCCTCCATGGCTATGCAGCAGCCTATTTATATAATCGCTAGTATTCTTTCTAAAGCAAACACATAACTTTTACCAATGTGGAGTAACAGTACATTATATTTAATTACTTTAAAGGAATTGTTCAGTATAAAAATAATAACTGGCTAGCTCTCTTGGTTTCCACTGATTGGTTACCAGTCAGTAACCAATCAGCGACTTGAAGGAAGGCCATATGGTCATAACTGTTGCTTTTGAATCTGACCTGCATGCTAAGGATCAAAAGCAAACTAACTGAACAGTTTTGTCCCATGTTTTGTCCCAGTTAAAGTCACTGACTAACTCAGAGTTAGAGAGCTGAAAAGCAGGTTGCAAGTTGGATTCTGTTCTGTTATGTTAGGCATGTGCTCACTCCAGCCTTTATACATTACATTTTTGACTAATTAACTATATTAGATATGACTATGAAGATTTTCATTTTTAGATTGACCTATACTAGATAAACTATATTAGAAACATTTTTTATTTATTTAGCTATTTATCCAGTATTTATTTTTACACTGAAATGTTCCTCTTAAACTATTTTCTTTTTTTTGTGTTACTCTTACTTTAAGTCAACTAAAAATAATTTAAACATTAAATAAACCCAATAGGATTGTTTTGCCTCCAACGAGGATTAATTATATCTTAACTGGAAGTACAAAGTATTATTATGTTATTATTGGGGAAAGGGGAAAAATGAGCATTATTTCATTAAAATGGAGACTATGAGAGATATCCTTTCAGTAATTTGGAACTTTCTGGAAAACGTGTTTCCGCAAACAGTGGACTGCAAGGTACTCAACTGTTTTTACCTTGCAGTCCACTGGTTTTACTGTAAATTTTAAAAGGGGTTTATGCCTTTTTACTCCTGACCTAGGGGCACATTTACTTAGGGTCGAATATCGAGGGTTAATTAGGAATTAGGAATAATCATTTGATCGAACGTTTAAATCCTTCCAATCGAACGATTCAAAGGATTTTAATCCATCGATTTCATGATTTTACTTCCATTTCATGATTTTCCTTCAGAAATTGGCTAGAAAGCCTATGGGAACCTTCCCCATAGGCTAACATTGATGCTCGGTAGGTTTTAGGTGGTGAAGTAGGGGGTCGAAGTTTTTTTAAAGAGACAGTACTTCGACTATCGAATGGTCGAATGGTCGAATAGTCGAACGATTTTTAGTTCAAATCGTTCGATTCGAAGTCGAAGTCGTAGTCAAAGGTCGAAGTAGCCAATTCGATGGTCGAAGTAGCCAAAAAAATACTTTGAAATTCAAAGTATTTTTTATTCTATTCCTTCACTCGAGCTAAGTAAATGTGCCCCCTAGTGTTTATAATTGGTTTGGGTCTTGTCTTTACTTTTGGTGGAGTCGTGCATCTCAGACTTTTCTTTTTATTAACTATTATTAGTTGTCCATCGTGTCATATTCGGTAACTGCCATTTTCTCCAATATTGCTTTGTGGTTAATTTGTTAGATACATTTTTGTATGTTTGGAGTTCCAGATTTTTTTGCAGTGTTTGACTATTAAAGTACTGGTTGTGTTAAGGATGGGGATATTAAGGATGTTTTGTTGGGATCTTGTTTGGGTACATTTGTAATAATGCCACTTCTAGCTCTTGTGATACTGTAGCATATATTAATCATCTAAAAGTGGTGTCACTCTAAACCTGGTCTTAGCAATCCTTGAGTAAGGAACATTTAGTTTCTCTCTTTTTTTTGAAAGGACATCTTGTTATTGCTTTATTGCCATAGGACATTTTAATTCCTTCTAACACATTCCATATATGAAAAATGAATATCTGTTTCTTTGAAGTTGTAGCCATAGCAATTTCTCAGGATTTCTCGGCCATACCGGACCATATTGCATACTTATTCTATTATGGTTGATTGTCTCACGGTGGTTAATCAAATGTATTATTTGTAGATGTGCATATGTTTGCATGTCTTGTAGGTTATATTTATCAGATACTTCCTCAATTGGTCTCAGGGTATCTTTTGCAGGGTATCTTGAGTTTTGTCAGGACATTTCCATATTACCATGTATACTTGATGACTCTGTAGCAGGTCTGTCACATTAGTATTGCCTCATAAGGAAAATCAATAGCATGCTTGGGACCTAGGGTTTTCAAGATAACGGATCTTTCTATAATTTGAATCACCTTAACCCTGCTAAAAATCATTAAAACATTAAATAAACCCAATACGATTGTTTGCCACCAGTATGCATTCATGCAGCTTAGTTAGGATGAAATCTACGGTACTGTTTTATTATTATTCAAGAGAAAATGGAAATCATTTTTTGCTTAAAGAACACTCTATGGGAGATCCCATAATCCAAGCAGTTTCCAGATAAGAGATCCCATCCCTATGCTAGGATTAACCTTGCAATGAGTCAAATGCATTTACCTTGAAAGAAGTCTGTTGTTTTTATGTTCTGCCAGTGCAATCTTAATCTAATAAGAACCCTCTCTCTCATTTTTCTTTCCCTAAGCCCCCACCTCTGCTTCCAACTGAATTCATCAGTATTAGGCGATAAGTGTAGCACTGTGTTGCCAATTTTAGGTCGTGTGCCTTTTAAATAGCTTGATTACGTCAGTTTAATTTGACCATTTCCCCTCTTAACTGTAGATTACATTGGCCATCTCATATTATTCTATGAATTCTTTAACAACCTGTTAAACAGAGTGATACAGTTAAGCAATTTAAAAAAAATGTGTCAAGCTATGTCACCTTCTTGTCAACGAAGATACTAATTTAACTATATGTAGAACTTATATAATGAACCTTTATGGTGAGCACTAAATGGAAAGGCTAGTTATTCTTCTTTGCTGCTCATTAAGGTAGGAGATGACAGGACTGGACATGTGACTCTCTACAGCTCTGATATCTGTGTGGTTTGCTGTAACCAGCAAAGGCTAGATCTGAACCACTTAGCAGCATTTAACAAACTCAGCTTCATGGTACATCAGGACATTATATTTTTAGGTACTGCATAAAAGCAACTGCTCATGTAGTTATAAAATTACCTTTATGGCTTTTTCCTGTCGCATACACTGAATATTCAGATTAAAAAAAAAAAAAAGACGGAAAAGACCGCATTATTTCTTTCTAAAGACAAGCTGTAATTAAAATAGCATCTCGTAATGGAGTAGTAAAATTTGGACCGAATGTGGCTGAAATGTCCGTTAACCTGCTACGTTCAATTAAAATGCAAAATTTTGAGTTGCATAAAATTCAGTCTAAAGAGCACTGATCCATTACCACATCTAGAACTTTATTAGGCAGACTCACGTAGCTGAACTGTCAAGTCGTTTTGGAGGTAGACAACATGCTTCTTGTTGATACTGAAAAATCCTTCTAATTAAAACCACACCACACTGTATATAGGTGACCTTTTGTGCCTCTTATATCTCACAGAAAAGTTAAATGCTTTGTAAATAAATTGGAACATGCAATATGCAGCCTTAGTTCATTTGGAACTTATTATACTATTATGAAGCTTATTATATTAGTTCTGTGGTTTTATAGCGAGAACCCAAAAATACGACTGGTTTAATTAAACACAAGTCTTTTAATCTGAGCTTTCCTAATTGAAGAATAATACCTTAATAATACCTTAAGGAAACTTCTTAAAGACATTTATTTTAATAGGCCCAACAGAAAGATATGCAAGGACTCATTTACACAACATTTCAACTTTCAAAATAGAATGTAATGTCTTATTTATGTTCAGTGAACTATTAGGGGCTTATTTATCATGCTGTGTAAAAAAAAACACCAAATCTGATGGGTTAGCACTGCCATGTAAAGAAACTGTGTATTTATCAAGCTTTTTATATATTTTTGGGGTAAATGTTTTCCTCATAAAATTCCGGCATAAAAAGCAGCAGCTACTTGGAAATGCTTTTTAATTGAGGGGGGGGGGGTTATTTATTAATCTCTGAATACCCAAAATCCGAAAAATTCAGATTTTTCAGGCCTTAAAAAAAAAATCGGAATTTTTCGGGATTTATTAAGGTCCGATGGTATGAAAACTTTGAATTTGAAAACTCGGCATCATAAAGCTTCGGGTCCTGTATTAATCAATGGAGAAGGTCCCAGTGTCTGTGCTGCTGTCAGTACCGATATCCGATGATTTCGGGGATTTTGGGCCAAAAAGTCTGAAAACTTCAAAAAATTTGTGGTTTTTGCGGAAAAGTCTAAAAAATTCGGACTTTTTGGGCAAAGGTCCGACGTTTTCAGGTTTTTGCCCAAACCTTTTTTCTAATGATAAATAAGGTCCATTCAGGAATTCGGAGTTGCTCTGGTTTTTATCTTAGAAATACTGAGATAAATTCGGAGCTTGATAAATAACTCCCTAAAACTTTATACATTAATAACACATCGGTTACTTTTTAATTTTACGAAATTCAACAAAAAAATCCCAAAAAATAAAGAATGCCATAAAGGGCAATGGGATGTGTGCCTATAGCATTCATGCAAGTTGAAAAACGTATTTTTGTGGCAGTTGTGAACAGGGTCGGACTGGGCCAGCAGGACAAAGGGATAAAACCCGGTGGGCCCAGCTGACCCTTCTAGAACCCTGTGCACTGTAGCTGCTGCCCCCTGAGCTCCTGTCCGGCCCCAATTGCGGCTTCGAGAAGAGGGGGTTGGGGGAGGGGGGTTTGCTGCTGGGACAGGGCCCCAGGGGTGGTTGCAGGCAGGGTACCTGGGGAGGGTATGGGGGCCCCTGAATCCACAGCCTCTGTGGGCCCTAGACCCCCCAGTCCAACTCTCGTTGAGATTCTTCTACTTGCTTAAAAATGCATGAAAAACTATGATTTTTCCATTTTACGTGATTTTCTTTGGAACTTTATGCAATTTTGATGTATGATTTTTTTTTTAGATTTCTCATGCAGAAAATTGATGGAAGTCGCAATTTGTTCTTGTACACAATTTGATGTGATATTTTAGAAATGTGCTCCAAATTCTCAAGAATGTAGAATTTTACAAGAATGTAGCCATTTCTCAAATATAATTCAGATTACTCAGTAGAACTGTTAGTTATGCCTTATTCTTTAATATCCTTTTAAAATATTCTTTTTTAATGTTTCTGTCCAGGGTGCAAAGAATTTGGCATGGCTGTTTTTGCTACGTTATGGAGGGGTACAGAACTTAGTGCTGCTGGCCCCAAGGAACCCCTGTACTTATTATCTGAATGTCATGCAACTTTGGGTGTGAGTGCAACCAGCGGGGCAAAAGTGCACAAATTGAACCCAAAGGAATACTTTTTGTACTTTAGTCCTGTAGGTTTGTACCCTGCCTCCACCTTTGTCAATTAGGCTTATAGCTTTCCTTCTAGCTGTCACCAACTCTTACTTCTGCTTCAACTTATCAGCACAAAGCAAAATATACTTATTTTTACAGGATTTCGAGCTATTGGGGCCATACATTTAATTTTTTGTATACATTTTTACTTTGTACTTATTTTGCATTTTTTTGTATTGTGTTGTATGAATAATAGCATAATACTACTATTATTATTTACATTTATTTTTCCCTGTTACATTACCCTTAACCTGTGTGCAGTATGGGGCTAAAACTGTAAATTTGTGTAGACTGGCTTCTGAATTAAATGTTACATATCATGTAATGTCCATTGTAGTGAATAGCAATGAAGTAATACAGAAGGTTCTGAAGTGATTTAGTAATAGTCTCAGAGCTGTAGAAATTGCTGAGCAAAATCCTTGTGCACGCTTAAACACTACTGAAATGTCTCCCTCCAGAATTCTTTAACCTTATTGATAATGATAAAGTCTCATAAATCTATGTAAACCTTTAATTATACCTTAGAAACACTCTGGTATTATATTTATGATATACCAATAAAGGGTATGTCAAAAATTAGCTAAGTGTACATTTTATCATAAAGGGATATGGGCTTCCGGGGTTAAATGTTGAAAGCTTTACTTTATTTCTTAGATAACTGCTTTTAAAATTTGATCCATTTTATGACAATTGGAAATGCACTATTTTTTCCTCGCCGTGGAAAGAGAAATATTCATTATGGGGATTATAAGTCAGCAGAAGGAATAGGTGACATTTAAGTGAATTTCATTAAATTTTTTCCTACAAAAAAAAACTATAATACACCCTGTTTGTCATCGTTATTGTCGATAGATTATTCAATTATTTATTTTAATTTAGAAGCAAATTATCAGGAATGAATACTTCCTAAGAACAGCAGGTCATCTGACCTAACCATAAGGTCCTCATATGTGGCTTCAAGGACTCTATCTGTCATGAAACTGATCTGGGAAGCACCAAAGCCAAACTTTGTTCAAATACCAATATTAGTATATTAGTAATAGTTAGTACTCAGGAGAAGCCTTTGCTATCAAGTGACTACTACAATAAACAACAGGAGATAACGTTTTTGTTTACAAAAACATTCCCACTATATATATATGTGAATATGACAAAAATATATATATATATTTTTTTTTGTGGTTTTATTGGTTTTTAAAACCACAACTAAACTTTAGCAAAAACCATGAATGTCATGACATTTATTAAAAGATCAGAATTAAAATATTACAAACAGAAAATGATGGCAAGCATTGTGCTAAAAAAAAAAATATGATTACCTCGAAAACTTCTAAAAATAGTCATTTTTTGGACAATTCCTAGAGAAAAAAATTTGTATTGATTTAAAGCAGTCCAATAAGATAAGCTTAGCTCCAATTGACTTCTATATGACCTCAACAACTTTTACCAGTTTTGTATTAGAGATTTTAGTGGTTTTTACACTTAAAGGGGCAGATTTATCAAAACATGAGATAAATAAAAACTCCACATTCAATTCATTCCTATGGGATTTGTAGACGTGTACTATCAAAGTGAAAGATAGAACTCAACAACTGATAAATACGGTTCTAAAAATCCCATAGGATTGAATAGAACGTGCGTGAATTTTTATTTAAGTTCGAAACTCACATTTTGATAAATCTGCCCCCAAACAAATCTCACATTTTTAGAGCTTTTAAAAAAAATAGGAAAACCACGAAATTCAGGAGATTTTTGGGAAAAATAAGAAATTTGATTGTTAGTAAATCAGCTCCTTAGTATTCAAATGTGACTTGTTTTTGGGCAAATTTGTTGCCAGCATTTATAAAGGGAAACTATACCTCTAAAGATTGCAGATCACATAAAACATATGTAAAACACTGCTTCATCGAAATAAACCATTTTCATTAAAATGTACTTTTCTAGTAGTGATTGGCGGATAAATTCGACAGGCGAATTCGGCGTTTCGCAGGCAACAAATAAAACAAAATTTTTTTGACACGTGTCAGAATAGTCATGCGCATAAAAATTTACAGATGCACATTGATTTTATTTTGACGCCAATTTTTGGCAATTTCGCTAATTTTGCGGTAAATTCATGAATTTTTCAGGTTAAGCGAAACGGGACAAATTTACCATCACTATTTTCTAGTACTATCTGCCATTGCATAATTCTATATAGAAAAATTAGCATTCTAAATACTAAGGGCAGCCCCCTGGTTCATACCTTTCACTGTGCTTACACACAAACCAAGGGCACGCATACATGCTAGGTTACATTAGCCAATGAATGGACAGAGCTCCATCTTTTACTACCACAATTCTTCATCTTGCAATAGGTCCTTCACTTTTAGTATAGTTTTAATATACATGTCCATGTGGCAGCTTTTACATGCAGCAGAACACATGTCAGGCACATGGGAGGAATGTGGTCATGTCTCAGCACTCCCTTACCTTAGGTATCATTTAGGACATGTCAAGAAACAATCCCAGGGGACACAAGGCCCAATGGACCTCAGTACTAGTGATGGGCGATTTATTCGCCAGGCGCGAATTTGCGCGATTCGTCGCCAGCGAATAAATTTGCGAAGCGGGCGTGAAAATTCGCCAGCATCAAAAAAAAATGTCGCTGGCGTCCAAAAAAATGGACGCCAGCGTCAAAAACCGGCATAAAAAAAAACGCACGACTGCGCAGTTTCACAAATTTTTCGCCGTTTCATGAATTTCGTGGGAAATGCACAAATTTTTCAGCGAAGCGCAAATTCGCCCATCACTACTCAGTAGTTACCATCTTCACAAGCTGTCTTCTGACCTTGCACAAGATCTTTATATCAAGGCACAAATGATTACAGGCACAACTCATTATTGGTAAAATATATTACTTTAAAGGTACACTATAGTCGTCTTCTTGTTGTATAGCATAAAACAGTTTGTATGATATCAGATATCATTCTTTAGGTCTGAATAAATTGGATGATTTTCTGTGTGTTTGTTCTTATCATTCCTTGTCTGTACTTAATTGCGTTATTAATCCTGCCCAAACTATTCTTCGCTGTATTAAAATGATGTCATCAAATATCACCAGGAACAGGAAGTACCTAAAAAAAGTCACACAGTTATCCGTAAATAAGATTCTCAGATTATGCACAATGGTGACTATTGCATTCTTTATTAAAAGAATTAATTATATTTTCCCACAACTGTAGTTTTAAAAACTTATTGTAAATAGTAATTATTTTATATTATCTGTAATCATTTTTGTTTTTATTATATTTCTCTTTACAGTAAATGACAGAATCATTTGACTCCGGAATACATTTGGAAATGGAAGAAATTAATATTTTCAACCTGCCAAAAAATGTTTAATATATGAACTTTTTTTCAACAGTGATTGAGATGATTGCTAAGCTTTATTTGGAACTGGAACCTTGCTCTTTCCATAGAACTATTTGCTCCCCTTGATATTTTGTATTATTATCATGCAGAGGGGGGGGAGACACAATAACAACGAGGTACAGCATATACACGTTCCTTATCCGGAAACCAATTATCCCGAAAGTGATTTTTTTTTCTTTGTAATAATAAAACAGTATCTTCTACTTGATGGTAACTAAGCTGCATACATCCAGACTGATCTATTGGGTTTATTTAATGTTTAAATGATTTTTAACAGACAAATGGGGTTATGTAATAAAAGGCACTACGTTTGCAGAGGAGCACTAACCATAGCAACCATTCAGGTAGCATTTACTGGTCAATATCTAAAAGAGAAAAGAGAAGGAAGCGCACATAGGGCAATACTGTTTTGTATTGTCTGATAAGGGCAATCCAGCCACATTAGGGTTAAAACATGTTCAGAAAAAAAAAGGTTAATTGGATCCACCCAAGGTGCACACACGAATCAGGCTTCCCTTTTAGGCATGTACTTACAAACAGTCAATGTTCAGCTTGCATGTCATATTTGTTTTGTGTTCCGCAGTTAATTCATTACTCAATACATGAAGTGGAGATAAAAGAGAAAATATTAGTATTATTCCGTTTAATAAATATTTTAAAAACAATCACAGAATGCCAATTGGCTACTCACAAGCAGTTCAGCATCACATTCCAAGGTAAAGGTCCGGACTTCTCAGAAGGATCTGCTATCTTTCCATTCAATTGCTTTGATCCCTTTTAATAAATCTGCGGTGTCCCTTAGATAATGTCACGATCGCCACCCAGAGCAGGTCCAGGAGCTCCGGGCGGCGCGTCCTTCCCTGCCGGCGTCGCTTCCAAAATGGCGGCGCCCATGGCCGCCACGTAGGTAGCGGCGCCGGCGCGATGACGTCAGCGTGCCGACCTCGGCGCAAGGACGCCAATGACGTCACTATGGCGCCAAATTTGAAAATAAAAACGCTACCTAGACGCCAGAATGGCGCCCAAGTATAGGAATCATTTCGTGTGTGTATCCTGGGTTCCCTGTGAGCTTCTATAGCTTAATCTTGTTCCTGATTGTTATTCTGACCCTTTGCCTGGACTTTGGACTTTGTTGTTATCTGCCTGCCCGTGAACTCTTGCCTGGATCCTGACTACCCCTTTGATTAACCCTTTGGACACCGCGACCTTGCACCCTCAAGATGGCTTCCTCCTCGATCCTGACTACCTCCCTGGAGGGAGCTCCCGGCTCCCTGACAGATAACCAAAGGCAGTACAAAGTAGTCAATATATTCTGAAAATGGACTTGTAAGGCTGCCAATCCCAGAGATGATTGGTCTTCCAGTTGGATTTACTAATGTTTTATGTATTTTAGGAAGATAATACATTATTGCTATACCGGGGTTGTTGTTACTAAGATACTTATATTCTTTTTTGTTTATAACCCCTTTATCTATGGCCCTCTTCAATAGCTGTTCCATTTCTCTCATTCTCTAACTGTCTGCATGGTAGGTATGCCCAAAATTTTACAAGTGGGGTATATTCTTAATAATATAGGTTAAAAGCAATAAAGTCAATTTGGTTTGTATCCCTATTGTTTTATGCAAACTCATTCTTTCCTGTGTTACAACTACTTTGTGCTAACTAGACAGTCTCTAAATGTTGTTAAATATATCCATCATAAAGCCACTAGACCAGGGGCCCCCAACCTTTGTTTTTACCCATGAGCCACACTCAAGTATAAAATAATGTTGGAGAGCAACACATATACACGTAAGCATGCAAAAAGTTCTCTTGGATTCCAAATAAGGGCTGTGATTGGGTATTGCAGCCAAAAGGAGGCTCTGATTGGCAGCAAAAAATGTTTTTTATGCAACTAAAGCTTGCCTTTATGCCAGGAATTCAAAAAGAAGCACCTGCTTGGAGGCCACTGGGAGCAACATCCAAGAGGTCAAAGAGCAACATGTTGCTCACGCGCTACTGGTTGGGGATCACTGCCCTAGTCAAAGAGGAGTGTACGTTGCATAAAACTACAGGTGTCCCACAGAGGATCATGGTAGTTGTAGTAGGCGGCAACTTATGCTACAAAAATATTTTAAATTGTGAACTAACCAGGAAGCCACACCCTCCCTGAGGAAGTGGACCAGAGAGACTGTGAAACGAGTAGGAAAGGACATTGTGGCACCTATTGCTACTCCCTGAATACCACCATATCTTCAAACAGCAGATCCTTCTGAGAAGTCTGGACATTTATCTTGGAATGTGATGTGCTTTTGATGCTGAACTGTTTGTGATTGTTTTTTTAAATATTTATTAAATGGAATTATACTATTATTTTCTCTTTTATCTCCACTTCATATATTGAGTAATGAATTAACTGCGGAAACAAAACAAATATGGCATGCAAAATGAACCTTCACCAGCCACAACCCTCCTCCAATCGGCTACCCCTGGTCCCAATCAGTGCATACCTGTTCTTCTTCTATTGGGCGGGGCAGGGAGAGGTCAGGCAAGTGGGAGCGGGTCTGGACCGGCGTTGCCCGAAAGGGCCTGGGCCCACCGGGTTTTTGCATAGTCCGACCCAATTTGTTTCACCCATGATGCACTAGTGCTGATCTTTTATTAGTTACCCACATGCACATAACTTGTGTGCAATACATTTGGTAAAACTTTGTTCATATATAAGGTCTACTAGCATCAATAACAACTTAAAGCCTATTGAAATACAAAGCAGTAAGCCTCATAAGAGCCTCAGATGGCTGATAGTTATGGGCGGTTTTGTCGACGCCGGCTTATTTTTTCGGGCAAATTCTCGCGGGCGATTCGCGAATTTATTCGCTGTCGGCTAATCACGCAAATTCACCGCGAATTCGCGCCTGGCGAATAAATTCATCCATCACTAATGGCTGATAATAAAGGACAGCAGCTGGTATTGAAATAAATGCCAAGGTTACATACAATGTCAAATAACTGCCTGCATGGCAGGTATGCCCAAAAGGTAGGTTTTGATCTACCAGTAGAAATTGAGCTGGTGGCAAGTAGATGATAGTAATCCAGCACTACCCATTAGTAAGTATGTAAGCAGCAGGTATGGTGCATAGAGAAGGCCTTACCATAAACTAAAATATATTTCTCACCTGTGTTTCTTATTAATTTTTAAAACAATGGCTTGAAAAATGTATTGTTCATTAAACACTATCACTTTTCTCTCCATGCAAAGCACTGAAGTTACATTTTTCATGGCAATGGTAATAAGGCTCCAACAAATAATATAAACGTGCATGGTGCCTATCCCGTCAATATATATGGCTTCTAAAAAATCATTTCATTAATAAACAGAAGAAAACGTAAAAGTAGAATTCCATTTACAATTATCATTAATATAACTTTTATTCTGTTTTTTCCAACGCCCAAGCAATCAATTAAAATATGTTCTAATGACAGAACTGTGCATGTCCTGATCTCATTTGAATTCTCAAATACATTCCAGTCATTTACATGTCTATGTGCTGCACGTATTTTTATTTACAGTTTCGAGCATTACTTTTTCTGAATACATGTATCTTTTTAATTAAATTGTTAGTTTTTTTTTAATCTAGCAAGGGTGCAAGAGATTCATTAATGAGAGCCCTTTGAGGAAATGTGATGTTTTCTTGATTAGATCAAGAGTATTTTATGAAGGAGCAGTGGTTGATGAAGATGTTTCACTGATGGGTATGAATACAGGATCTTGGTTTATCTTACTATCTGCATAAAGAAATCATTTGATCTGTCAGAGAAGCCCAACCAAGAGTGAAAATGACATTAGCAGAAAGCAAACCAAAAGGTCAGTAGAGCAGAATGTGAAAAAAATTGCTTTTTTCATTTGTGTTTGCTAAGATCTTCTACAGATAAATTCACATAGCAAGAAATCTGTAAATGTAAACCTAGTAAATGCATTGTATTGTGTTACATATTAAATTATGACTTAAAGGTACATTATACTGGTCAGCTATAATATTTTTCAAATGAAAGCAACATTTTATAGAGGTTATAGAGCAATCACAAGCCCTTATCTATGACATGGTTCACTGATTGCCAACATTTAGCAAGTATTATACCATTTTTCTTGTGAACTCAACTACTGGAAGAACTGGCACCAAAAATACCTTCCCATTAAAGAAAAGAGGGATTGTTTGTCCATATATTCAAATACATTTAAGATGGTCAACTATGTCAAAGTCCTCCCTGGTCTGGCCAGTTCTCACTCACCAATCTGATTCATTAAGAAATCGACTATTTAATGGACTATCCTTTGTCTGTAAGAACACCACAAAATATTTTTTAAATATTCTTTAGTGGTGCGAATATCTTTCCTGTTTTTGCTATACTGATAAAACTGTTTCAAAGAAGTCTTTAATGGAGATTTAGCTGTTTCCTCTATTTGAGATGTATAACAGAGTTCAGTCCAATAAAAAAACATGAATATGACCAATGTTCTCTGGACATTATACCATCAATATTTTTTATGTGATTCATATTGAAAACGGCAGAAGGAAATATAAACCATTCATTCTAAATATAAGGGTTCTTAATGTTAGTGACCCAGAACATGCTTTTTATCAGCTACCTTTAAAAATGACATTATTATGTTTGTGAGACAACTCATCATTGGCTTTTTGTAGAATTGGGTGTTGTCCAAAGCCCAAATAGATTTATTAGCATTGTTTATTCCTTCTAGACTATGAATTTAGCATTGGTTTATCAATATTTTATATATATATATATATATATATATATATATATATATATATATATATATATATATATATACAGTATATATGTGGTCAGCTAATAGATAACAGGTCCCATACTCATATTCGGTTTTCCATGTTTTTCAGTAAACATGTAAAAATTGCACATAACTGTATTTTTGCATGTAATTAGTGATGGGCGACTTTATTCGCCAGACGCGAATTTGCGTGATTCGCCGCCAGTGAATAAATTTGCAAAACGCGAAAATTCGCCTGAAAAAATTCACCGGCATCAAAAACGGGCGACGGCGTCAAAAACAAGACGCCGGCACTGTTTCGCAAATTTTTCGCAATTTTGCGAATTTCGCAGGAAATTTGCGAATTTTCTGGTGAAGCGAAACAGCGCAAATTCGCCCATCACTACATGTAATCAAAACAACTTAGGTTTTTCACTATTCTGTTAAGGCACAGAAGTCTTCAATATATTAATATAGTAACTGAAAATGTTAAACATTGAGCAAGGTTGATCCCATCTCTGGAAGGATACATTTTAGAATTATGCACTATTGGTCATTATAAAATTGGTCTAAGGTCACTTTGGATAATGTAATAAAAAGTCAAAAGTGTGGTCACATCTAGTGACCAGATCAGATATGTGTTTTCAAACAGCTGTCTAGTAAATGCTGCTTGCTTACAAGATAAGCAGACTATCAATTTTACATGGACTGTGGAAAGAAGAGGGCTTTGTTTGTGACCTATTGCTCCAAACAAAGTAGTGTGAATATGCTCTGAGTTAAACTAAGGTTTGGCTTTGCTTCATGATTTCAGATCTGATGTGGTTTTAGGAAACAACTGCCAGTTGCCTGGAGCACTGCAGAACAGTGAAGTAGATATTTACTGCAGATCATATAAAAAGTTTGTGTCATTTAACAGTACTGCTCACCCAGCGGTAGAAGATGGCTTATGACAAGCAGTAAAGAACACGAAGGCTGCATGAAAAACTGTATGTTTCCAGTTTATAAGAAACCAGACATTTGAGCCACGAAAGAAGATATGCCAACATGCAGTACAACCTTTGTTAAAACATTTTTGAAAAAATAAAAATTCTAATTAAAAAAAATACTAGAGGGGATAAAAATCACAGGGTAAAATTCATGAGTAAGTTTCTGGGAAAAAGGTTTAAAAGTTGAAATTTAGGGGCAGATTTATTAAGGTTCAATTGGTAAATTGTAATTCGAATTTTCGAGTTGAATTTTTGGTCAAAACTCACAAAATCAAGTTGGTAAAACACCAAACTCGAATTCAAGATTTATAATACCTCAACCCTGGAAGTAACTATAATTCGATAGGTTGCCACCTAAAACCTGCCGAGTTTATGTAGAAGTCAATGGCAGAGGTCCATTTGAAGATGTTGATAGCCTTCCTGACATTCAAGTTTTTTTTTCGAAGAAAAAATTCAAATCGAGTTCCATTCGAATTCGATTCAAGTTTTCTGGCCGGTAATATTCATTCGAGTTTTAGACGTTTCAGTTTATTCTTAAAGGGATACTGTCATGGAAAAACATGTTTTTTCCAAAACGCGTCAGTTAATAGTGCTGCTCCAGCAGAATTCTGCCCTGAAATCCATTTCTCAAAAGAGCAAACAGATTTTTTTATATTCAATTTTGAAATCTGACATGGGGCTAGACATATTGTCAATTTCCCAGCTGTCCCAGTCATGTGACTTGTGCTTGTACTTTAGGATGGAATTACTTTCTGGCAGGCTGTTATTTCTCCTACTTAATGTAACTGAATCAGTCTCAGTGGGACTTGGCTTTTACTATTAAGTACTGTGTTTAGATCTACCAGGCAGCTGTTATCTTGTGTTAGGGAGCTGCTATCTCATTACCTTCCCAATGTTCTGTTGTGATATCACTCCAACTTGCAGTACAGCAGTAAAGAGTGACTGAAGTTTATCAGAGCACAAGTCACATGCTGGAGGCAGCTGGGAAATTGACATTATGTCTAGTCTCATGTCAGATTTCAAAATTGAATATAACAAAATCTGTTTGCTCTTTTGAAAAACGGATTCAGTGCAGAATTCTGCTGGAGCAGCACTATTAACTGATGCATTTTGAAAAAACATGTTTTCCCATGACAGTATCCCTTTAAATAAGATAGCATTCGAGTTTCAAGGTCATTTGAGTTAATTTGAGGTAAAAAACTCTATCACCCGACCTTTGATAAATAAAATAATTTAATACCCCTAAGGGGCAAATTTACTTAAGATCGAGGGTTAATTAATTCAGTTTTAATTCATCGATCAAACGATTTTTGTTCGACCAAAAAAAGCTACCAAAGCCTATGGGGACCTTCGAATAGTCAAAGATTTTTAGTTTGAATCGTTCGATTTGAAGTCGAAGTCGTAGTCGATGGTCGAAGTAGCCAAAAAAAAAACATTCGAAATTCAAAGTTTTTTTCCTCTATTCCTTCACTTGAGCTAAGTAAATGGGCCCCTAAGAGTATATCCATTTAGATGGAGAATATTACATTAATATTGCACAAAAAGGCAAAAATAAAATACATCAGCATGGACCACCATCTTAAAAATTACTTGCAGTTTTGTCTTGAGGATGTTGGGGCTCTAATCCGAATAGTTATGGAGTTACACAACTTATGTACTTGGTGTTTGCCAACCCATAAAATAATTTAAAAAAACATGCATCTCAATAGCAATTCCTTCTGGTGGATGCCACACTTACTTGTGTTTTATGATTGTTAAACAGAATTTTTTTTTTTTTTTTTAAGAAAAGTTCTAGGAGCGGTACAAAGTTATACAAAAACATTAGAATTCATGCCTAAATGATTATCTGGTTTACTGTATGAAGAGTAGATGAGCATTTCTTTCTCTAAAATGCCATTATCTTTTCAGCTCAACTGATATTTATTAAATATGGCACTGAATTACCCATCAAATTCTGGACAATGTTACTTTCCTCTCATGCAAAATGCCTGCATGTCAGTATCTGCATCTTGTCTGAAATTCTTTCCCTGACACAAGCTCATTTTAGCTCTGTCCATAATTCCTTCTTGCTTTCCAAAGAAAGTTTTATTTCTCTAGACTGTGAAGCAAACCATAGCTTAAAAGACTACCCATTCCTTGTGCAATTTTCATTGACGTGTGTAATTCCACTGCGACATATGATATAAACATCGGAGGAAGTAATGTGTGGGCAACCACAGGCAACAGGCCTGTATCTCTAAACAAGATTTGAGATACTTATGGATGTGTCAGAAGTTATAGGTGTAGATGTATAATCACATAAAATGTCATAATGTAAATTTATGACTTGGAATTAGGCAAAGTAGCAAAGAGATTCCACTTTACAGACTTTTCTAGATGTTTTTCACTAAGTGCACAAGTTGCTGTTAAAGTTCCTCTGTCAATTTGCCTGTAATGTATATATTAAATGTCCTTGCAATGGAAAAAGCGCTCTTATTATTGTCTATATATGGTAATTTCCTTAACACCACATAGAGCACAATAGTGTTTGACTGCTACAATAATTTAACACTTTCCGATAAAATGACACCTTAATCTGATTAAATAAATTTGTTAAAACATTTTCCCGACTTTCCCTAACTGACTTCTTCCGACTTACTATGCTTATCAATGAATTGGTACAGTATTTTTTTTAATGCAAAGTGTATTTAGACTCATTAAATTACAATTTAAGAACAGTCCCAATATAGGTAGACAGGAAATATGCCTGCAAGAGTGACGGAGATTATAAAAGAGCTCCTAAATATTTGGTACTAAATTCTAAGCAGCATGGGTGTGCTTCTTAGCTTGCAATTGGTTGGTTGTGAATAACACATAATGAATGGTATCGTTTGAAGCCACAGATTAATATCCCCTGTATTTGAAGAAGTCCCCTATTTCTTTTTACATCAATATATTTTAAGGGGAACTATCGTGAAAATGAAAATTTAATAGAAGCTTCAACATACTGAAATAAGAAATATACAATACAATCAATTAAATATTAATATTATTTCTGAAATATTATAGTTTATCTTCACTATCCCTCTCTCAGCATCTGTTTCTCTTCATTCTGTCTTCTTGCAGCAGTTGATTGTCAGATACTCATAGACAGCTAGATCCAATATATCTTATAGGGGGGCTTCCTTTCCTAGCAGATGAATTAGAGCTCATTCAAATAACTGATTCCAGTACAAACAAAATCTAACAAAATAACTGCCTTTTGCACACATTCTGCATGTAGAGAGACATAATGTCTGGTGATTTTAATAGAGTGAGCTCTAATACACCTTCTAGGCAAAAGGAGCCCTCCTATAAGATACATTGGATCTAACTGTCAATGATTATCTGACATCCAACTGCTGCTTTATGAGTGAATGAAGAGAAACAGATGCTGAGAGAGGGAAAGTTAAGATGAATTTGATTATTTCAGAAACAATACAGAATTTTTAATTGATTGTATTTACAAATGTTCTTATTTCAGTATGCTGAAGATTATATTAAATTTTCATTCTCGTGATCATTCCCCTTTAACTATATCTTGTAGGCAAAGTGTCCAGTGTATCATAGTTTGCCAAGGAAAGCAAGAACAGAAGAATCCCATTTATTAGAAAAAGAATAACAACTTCACAGTTATTAGTAATAAAAACAATTTGAAGAGTATTAGTAAACTACCACCCCTGGCCCCTTATTTGAATATTGAATTTAACACCCATAAATGAATCCCTCTTCACACAAGTTACCTGCCTACCTTCTCTTTTGTCTTTCATTCAAAGCCCAGCATTTTGCCACATTCTTGTAGATGTTATCCTTTTATCACTATTTACATATTTCATATACTGTGGATCTATAATTTGAAAAACTGAAACATAGTCCATTGCTTTTAACCTTTGCTATTCCCTCTTGTATGTTAATCCACAGGAATGCAAGGAAACCCCCCTACTCCTGGGTTACTGTAAATATAACAAGCCACACAAGTCAGTTTCTAAACCCAACCAATAAGTCACTTGCTCCCACCTCCACTATTAGGAAATGTAATTCCATGTGCCCAGCCGGGGTACAATGTGCAAGGAGTTTGAGTTTGAAACCTATGCTTGTACTGGTTTCCTCTGAGTACTCTAGAATCTTCCCACACTCCAAACATCTACAGTAAAATTATTTGATTTCTGATAAAGTAGACCATAGTGTGTGTGTGTGACAGGGTCTTTTGAATATAAGAATCTCTGGGCTAGGAATATATGATGTACAATCACTTTAAAGTATTGTGGCCATACAGACAAAGGTCATCAAAACCAATAGATCTTCATATGATTTGGCCATTCAGGTTGTGGGCATATTTGACTGATCTGACTGTTTAACACCCAGGCCAAATACCATCATAGGCACCTAGCTGATTCCCCACAAGATTCAGTAGCCAGTACTGATTTATATGTGGTCAACTCAGTGTTGCTTGGTATAAATTCAAGTTATCTGCATCCTCTTTCTCTCTCTGCCTTCCAGTCTGCCACCATGAGGCATCAGGGCTATGCTTGATCAGTAGGATCACAGGCACTGAAAGCAAGTGTGGATGAGAATTGGGGTGCATGCTGTTCTAGATTGAGGATGATGTCTGTTATCAGTACTATTTTTCTACGCCATGCTTCAAAAAAACTCTCTGCTCAATGCATATGGTCATTGGGTATTTCTAAGGTTTAGTGGATGATCTTTTAAAATTCCTGCATAACACACAATGCATCATGGTTACAACTGAGCCCGATGTTGCTTTTTACTTGGCTGTAAAAGACCAATCTACCAATAATGCAAAACCTGCCAGAAATTATTTTGCAAATTTCAAGCAGTCGTTTTGTTTGAGTTCAGGGCCCCATCAACCCAGGTCTGCTTCTCCCACTGGCAACTGCAGGCAGCATTGCTCATCCGCACACAATCAAGTCTGCAAGAGGTAACCAAAGTTTGTGGTATGCGGTGGAGGGGGTGGAACATGTGGATGGGGTGGGGGGCCCCAGACGGCATCCTCAGTGGACACTGGACATCCCAGTCCGACACTGCATGAGTCTAAAAGGTGTCATCAAACCTGTTGGAAAATAGCACATGCAAATATATATTAAGTTCTATTTGCATAGGGAAAGTCTGATATACACAACTGTGTACACTGAGCATTAATTTTCCTCTAGAATAAAAAAAACTAGAACATTTTCTTTTGTTCATGCTAACTGTATGCTCACAGATACTCTGTTTCCTGGTTAATTTATGGTACCTGATGAAAGAGAAACGGAGGCATAACAGCTGTTTTGAGATCAGTTTTCCCAATTTAGAGGTCAGACTGTCTCTGCTTCTTGATCTCAAACTGATATCCTGACATGCACAGTTAGACAATGACAGGGAAATGCACGTATTCAATCAAGTTTGTGGAAGACACTGGTAAACTAAGAATGTGATAAATATTCTTACTTGTATTTCCAATCCTTAGGTTTTGTGTAGAAATCAATGAATGCAGCAATTTATTGTACTGCATCCAAGAAAATAGCCATGCTCCTCCATACAGATGACTCAGTCATCTGTTCAAACTTAATACCTTTAGGAATAACTAGATGTAGCATGAAATGCAATAGACATATAATATCTCTGAACTCCTGCAAGGAAATCTGTACAATTGACCAGTCACCAGCTGTCCACTGCGATCAGATTGAATAAGACTTGCTTAGCTTTTTATCTTTAAAAAAGTCAGTTTAAGGGGAAGGTATGGGAATAAATGTCTCACAGCCAACCTAGGTATGAGTGGTCACTTTGTATCCCAGTGACCTGAAAAGGAAGAGAGATGCTGTTCTACAGACAGTAAATGTTTAATTTAAAATAAATTGCTACAGTAACTGTACTGCTTGCTTTTTTAGTGCATAGAATTATTGAGGCATATGTAGATAAAGGGTTATTTACTGTCAAGGCACAGTAAATGTTATGCTATTTCTGTTAGTAGCCAGTTAATGTTTTCCTTCTCCTATAGGCTATTCATTGATGATTTAGATTGTATCTATAGAGGTGTAAGCTACAACCATATTTTTATGTTTCATATATAGCTTAATGGTGTGTAGGACAAAAATTCAGCTTGCACGGACCACCTAACCAAGCCACCAGGTTTGCACTTATAAATGGAGGCTGACGGAGCCAAAAGCCAGCAGAGTACAGTGGGGGGCAGGGAGAGCGGATTGTTTGTGTGGCAATTGGCCCCAACCTACCTGACCCGTGGGTAAACCCGCGGAGCCCACAGGTGTCAGGCTGGCCTGCACATCACTAATATACCTGCAATTGTTGCTACATGTGCAACAGCTGCTGTAGATAGCTCTATGATACCAAACCTTATTACGATTCCAGAAAGGAATATTGTCATGACTTGAATGAAATTTGTATTTCCAATATTTTTCAATACAGTAGTATTTTCAATGCTATTACACTGTGGTCCATGTAAACAATGAATTCAATGTTTTGAATAATGATTATTTAGAATAATGGTGTGGGGGCAGCCATCTCGGTTTCATGTGCTTGCAGAAACAGACAGCAGAGCATCATGCAGCTACTGTCTTAATGTACACAAGCCAATAAGAGCTGCCAGCTTGTCCCTCCAGACACAGTTCAGAGTTGGCAACTTATTGGCCAACATGTGGGGCCCAGTGATGGGCCAAACCACCACTCATTTCGGAGACCTGGTTGTGTATGTCCAGCTTTAACCATTCAATTCTACATATTCCAGAGCTTCTGTTCATATTCTCCTACTGGATGCAAATCAGCCAATCTCAGAAAATTGACAATTGATTCCTTCAAGACTGGTATCAAGACAGCCATGCACTCTATGAGTTATTACTCTAGCCAGAATCATGTAAAGAACGGCCATGGGGCCCTGTAAAGAAATCTCCAAAGCATGCTTACTGTATTTCTTTGACATTTAGAAGTGGTTATTAAGCTTTATCCATGAGAACGGATGATCAGTTAATTAATATGTTTTGACAAATTCTCAGACCTACACTCATTTTTCTGAAAATGCAAATTTGATCATCAAAATCTATTCATTGTTGAAAGAATATCTGTTCGTCCAACCAATGGAGGTAGTCGTTTACTCTTTAATGTTTAGCATAAACCCAACAAGAAGAAAAACGAGTGAACTTAACCAAGGAAGTGTGTGTATTTCAGCTGTCTATATGTCATATGTCTATATTTTTTTTTTTCTCTGAAATCTCTTACTGTTTCTATTGCTGACTTTTATTCTAAAACCTAGGATCTTACAGAACCTCAGACCAGCCTCATAAGCTGTAAAAGATGCTCATAGTTTCAGTCAAAAACAAAGCAGGTCACATGTCCCAAATAAATTTTTTCCTTAAAAAATGTTGATGAACCTACCTCCATTCTATTAAGCTGTTTTTCTCATCAGTTTATCTTTTGAATGCAGAATATCCTTACATAAGTGCACGGCTATGTTGCACACAAATGCTGAATTTGCTTTCTAGAAGCATCACATGACGGAGAGATTTGCCAAAAAAGCTGGAAACATGCAAATGAGCACTTAAAGTTTATCACTCTTTTGTCTCCATTCACTTAACATGCATTCTTGTTATACATCATTTGAGTGCATAGCGTGCAGAAGACTGCTGAAAGTCTACTTCGTTTCTGTAACAGCCGTACCCTGACATTTCATGACACCGTTTTTTTTCTACTCTAAAAGGCCTGATTTTCACAGTAACTTCAACAAGTCTGGCATTAAAAGATTTGTACGGTTTAAAAATAAGTTGCTCATATACAAAAGCCTATGCTGGTAATATAAAAGATGTGTGCAAAACCACTGACATCTTTATAGTGTGTTGGATTTCTGAAATTGTATTTTGACCTTTTGCAAGAAGCTGTTCAAACTATTAATCTCACGGAGGGTTCCAGTCTGTGACTTGCTCTCTTATTGTCACAGTCCAAGTAATATTCTACCCTGTTTGATTTGCACTGTGTTTGCACTGCTTTCCTCTGCAGTGGCCACTTTTGTAGATAACCTCCAAGCTGAGCCAAAATAAAATAAATTAACTGTCCGTCCAGAAGCGTTGGTTTTGTCTATCCTCACTTGCATTTGCTGCTGCACAACATGTTGATGATAATAATAATAAGGGGTTTAAATCCATGACTTTGCTTGCAGTCCATGACAGCACCAATTAGAATAAATGCATATAAAGGAACTCTGATGAAAGAGAATGTCTTCTTGAAGCCACCAGCAGGAATGTATCTGTCCTGACATGGGTTTTGCTCAGCCTCATTGGTTAGATGATCTTCAAAGGAACCAGCTGGAATTTAGAGACTGCATGACTCATCTGACAAAAGGCAATATATACTCTTTCTAGTGAAGTTTTGCACAGTCCTGTCCCGATAGGAGGGCATAAAACAAATGAGCTATGCTGCTCAATAATGTATTTGGTCTAGATATATTAGTCAGTCATATTAAATATATATGTTTTAAAATTTAAAAAATTGCCAGATTTGGGTTTTTAAATTTTGTAGGCTAAACTTAGTTTCCCAAAGCAATATCTATAGAAGTGAAGGTTAAGATGTTAGATCTTCAACTAAAATATTGTCAATAAGGAGTAAGAGGCCTTTAAAACAAATTAGGCACTAACCTACTTAATAAGAAGTCTGAAGACTCCTGTTGTGTTTTATCCCTTGTTACAAGTAATGGGTCAAAGGAAAAAACATCTAAAAAGCAAAGTGTTAAAAGATTATCCTTTGAAAAGGCATAGTATTGATGGAGCTGAAGTGTGTTCCATCTATCGGCACTCAGAAGCAAATTATATACTGATCTCTGTTTACAGTAGGTATTTTCATATTCACTTGTATAAAGGTGTAAATGTTCATCTACATACACAAGCACTATTTGCAAGTCCAGTGTTATATGAAGAAATCCAAAATTAGTGATTAACTCTTGCTGTATTTTAATTCCCTCTTATAACATCAGTTTGGTAAATAACATAATAATCAACTCTCCTTAGAATAATATCATTGATTTAAAGCAAAGATAATTCTATAAAAATCAATGTAATAATCAGCCTGATCTTCTGTGGATTACTATAATAACTAGCATATACCTATTCTCTGTTCCTCTTAGCTAAAATAAATGGAAAGTCAAAACAGTTGCTGAGTTTGCCAAGGTGTAGTAACTAATAGCAACCAATCAGAAGGTAGCATTTATTGGTCACCTGTTTAAAAGCAAACATTTTAGGGCAGAGACACACACTGCTATTCTTGGAGATTAGTCACCCAGCGACAAATCAATTCTTCCTCAGGCGAATCTCCCCAAACTGCCTTCTTGCTGACTAGAATGTAAATCGCGGTCAGGATAGCACTCGGATCAATTTGGCTTTCTGAAGAAGCCCGAAGTTTCCTTGTGGGTTAGCTTGGGGCGACTTCGGAAAATGAAGCGTTCCGAGTGCCATCTGTCGGCGATTTAAATTCTAGCCGGTGGGAAGGCAGTTTGGGGAGATTGGTCGCCCAAAGATTGTGATTTGTCAATTTCTACCAAAATAACCGCGTGTCTCTGCCCTTATTGGTTGCTATTGGCTACTGTTCCTGGGCAAACTTTGTGTCTTTTATTACATATAGAGTATAGAATATAGTTTTAGTAGTATAAGGGATTCTCTTTTTTTTGGCTCATAAAGGATGTGGCTATATTTTCCTCAATTTCTTGTCAAAATATGTCTACAAAAGCTCTGGTCTGGAATACAGTCACTGCTTAATCTTTATTACAGTCTCTGACTGTGTTTGTTACTGTGATTATAGGTTGTTATTTATAACTATTCACACCCATTGCCCAGCTCCACTAGAGCCCTGAAGACTGAGGCTCAATTTGGGGCATGAAAAATAAACCTATCTCTTTTAAGTAAATGGGAAGAGGCTCAAAAGTTCATTCAGCAAAGAGGCCATATGATGTGCATGTCTACCACTTCTGTTCCAGATTCCTGATTTTGATTCTATGCCTTTTCTTGTCTCTGCTTGAACATTGTTATTTAAAGATCAGATTTTTTTCCCATATGATATAAAAAAAAGTTTTTGAGAGGTGAAAGTTTTGATCCTTTCTGCTTACTGCCTAATAGTAAGGATAAAATTTATTCGCCAGCCATGGATTTGTGGCGGAATTCTGAATTTTGCCATGTGCATATTTTTTTGCGAAACTCTGGCAAAGATTCACAGAGGAAAAATTGCCCATAAGAAAAAACTCCTATTGACTTTAATACATTTGGAGAAAAAATATCGCCATAAGAAAAAATGGCCATTGACTTTAATGCTTTAAGACCAAAAAAATTAGCCATAAGAAAAAAATGCCCATTGACTTCAATGCAATACGAAAAAAGTCGTAATAAGAAAAAACGCTCATTGACTTTAATGCATTAGGACGAAAAAAGTCCCATAAGAAAAAACACCCATTGACTTTAATGCATTAGGACAAAAAAAATCGACATAAGTAAAAACACCAATTGACTTCAACGTGTTTCACAAAATTTTTCCATATAGCGAATTTTTTTACAGTTTCACGGATTTTTCGTCAAAGTGAAACGGGACAGATTCGCTAATCACTACTGCCTAATTGATTGCGGCAACCAAGGGATATAGAGGCCAGTTGAGCAGGGGAAGAACATGGTAATGTTGGACCTTTGCAGAAGAAACATAAAAGAGATTCATCCTAGGATATGTTAAAGGTCCATTTAAAATATCCATTTTGGTAACCAACCAGTTCTAGCACCTGATGAAACCTTTTATCCCGAAGGCTCCGAATGGTAAGTTTGTCTCCCATAGACTCCATTTTATCCAAATAATTCAAGTTTTTAAAAATGATTTCCCTTTTCACTGTAATAATATACAGTACCTTGTACTTGATCCAAACTAAGATATAATGAATCCATATTGGAAGCAAAACATAATTTTCTAGTACACTTAGGGGCAGATTTATCAAGTGTCGAAGTGAATTAGAGAGAATTTTCGAAGTAAAAACATTCTAAATTCGAAGTAATTTTTTGGATACTTCGACCATCGAATAAGATACTACGACTTTGAATTTACTTTAACGTCGATTCGAAGTAAAAATCGTTCGAATATTCGACCATTCGAAGTACTGTCTCTTTAAAAAAACGTCGACTTCAATACTTCGCCAAATTAAACCTGCCGAAGTGTTATGTTAGCCTATGGGGACCTTCGAGACCATTTTTCTAAGTCTTCACACATCAAAGTAAAATTGTTCGATCGTACGCTAAAATTGTTCGAATTGTTTGATTCGAATGATTTAATCGAACGTTTTTACTTCGATTGTTTGAAGGCCAAACTCTGTGAAAAATACTTCAATATTCGAAGTCGAAGTATTTCAATTCGAGGGTCGAATTTCGAAGTATTTATCACTTCGAAATTCGACCATTGATAAATCTGCCTTTTAAGGTATGAAGATCCAAATTACAGAAAGATCCATAATCTGGGAAACCCCAGGTCCCGTGCATTCTGGATAACAGGTCCCATACCTCTATAATACATGTATGCCTTCAGAGACAATACGCACTTCACTACCAAAAGTGAAAAGTTACTTTATACATACTGTAACTTTCTACTCAAAAATTAAAAAGACTTTTCTGAACTCTGGTCTAAAATATATATTAATAATCGTGTATGCACAAATTTTCTATACAGGTCATTCCACATCAGTGTCGCAGTAATTGGATACTTGGCAATGTTCCATCATCTACTTTTGACAAAAATATCCTGCAAACACAGTATGGAGCCACATGCTATAGCTGGAAATGACCACTACAAAGCATTAATAATGTAAATGTTTCACCCTTTGTAAATTATTGCAGGTTTTAATAGCTTATAATATCTTAATCATAAAATTAAGAAATTTGAAGCTACATTTTTTAACTACACAAAATGCAATGAAAAATATAAATGTGTGCTGGGGCACCAAGGTACAATAGTAAGTGAATATTTGGCAACATACCATTAATGCCTACGAATACTATCTTACTGTCTTTAGAAAGAAATCATTACTTTTCAAACTCTTAAGTAGTAAAGAAAATGCATTAACAAATTGTAAATGATTAGTTTCATCTTAATCATCATCATAATTAGTATTTCTATCGTGCCAGAGTGTCAGACCAAACTTTACAATAACAGAGAAATTGAATTAGCAGATAGGGTTACAGAATTAAACGCGAAGATTAGAGCGTCCTGCTCACAAGAGCAACCAATATTGTTAGAATTATTTATAGTGTAAACCTTTACAAACTTATCTCCCCATATTATTGGGTAAAATGTATTGAACCCTTTAGGAATATAAGGTATAGGAATCCCTTGTGGGCCCATCTAACCGAGGTACATTTATCCCAATGAAAGTCTACTCTACTCCTGTAGGCAGCACTTTGTGATGGAAGCTATCATTGCCTTGTGGAACCTCCCAATGAACGACTACATAATAATTGTATTACTGGAATAAATGGTATTGTGGTAAAACACAGAAACCAGAACAAAAAAGCAAAGAACATAAAGAACTGAGGTTTTTGATCTATCAATGTGAAAAGAATGATGGTGATAGTTGCAACACTATGAACTGGCTGTGACTCAGGACCATGTACAAAGTAAGTTTTCTCTACTAGTGGTTTAAGGATAACAGCTGAGGAACTATCTGCTTTATTGCCATGGTAGGATTCCCTTTCTCTGAATCCTTATCCTTAATTACGGTGTCCAAGCCTTTAAAAATAAATTTGTCCTTAAATGACATATCTCATTTAAACACCCTCATTCTCCACTGTCTGTGCCTCTTCAGCATGGAATTGATTCTTCTGTCAAGGGAACACCATTAACCACAGTCCATCTTACTCTGAGATGCTTGCCATATTCTTGGTCTTTTTCCATATTGACCTGCAGGGAAAACAGAGGTGAGGGCCGGGTTTTCCAATCCCTTGCCATATTACATCAGAGGAGATCAGTGATGAAGGTCCCACATCAAATGAATTTTTACACATGTTATGCTTTCTCAAAACAAGATCTCTCTTGAGGTGTTGACAGAACTTGTGAAATTTATTTGGGATGCATAGATATTTGTTAAAGCTCCACTATATTCCCTAGAAGATGATCGTCATAAAATGATCCTAAGTAGCATAATACAGACAAACAGGGAAGTAAGTCAAGAGCAATAGTAACTGTCCAGCTAGGTGGGAATCCTCTTCACAGATCCATCCAAGGTGGGTATTGTATAATGATTAGATCTTATTTTGCAGATAATGATTTGGGTGTTAGACATGTTGATGCCTACACCTTAATGGGGGATTCTGGGGATACTCAAAGCACATTCTGCAAAATGGATATATGTACACAATTTTACTTCAAAACACATTTATAGAAACTAAAATAAATGCTTGTGAGATTGCCAATCTTAGCCAAGCATAAGATCTTGTGCTAGGTAAAAATGGAGATCTTGCTATGTAAAGGCAATACAAACACCTAGTTAGGTAAAAAATGAGATGTCACCAGGAGTATGGTACTTCTATGTTGTGATAGATGAAAGTAAAGCTTTATTGAAATATAGAGCAGCTATATCCACACATAGTTAAACATAATAGAACAAACCTGGATTCAAGAAAATAAAACATGCCATCTCACTTGTACTCCCATTTATCAAATTAAATACAATTTCTCTAACATCAACCGAAAAACAAAGAAAAAATATAGATAGACAACAGGTAATTATAATGATAAATTCCTATTCTTGTGTTCATGATGTCATAAAGCATGAAAGCAAAGTTCAAGTGGTTTATAACTGTCACTGAAGCATGAGATCGAAATTTATCATGGTAATTGCTTGATCCGGATCTTTATATATATTTATCTTTATCTACATATATATATATATATATATATATATAAATAAAAAAATATACTGCACCAAGCTTGTCTTAAAAAAATGTGTATCCAGATTTACTGACAGTGCTAGTAAATTTTTTTTTGGTCAACACTGTGTGCCCTTCATCAGTGAATAGTACAGAGTGTTATGAGATGGATTTCAACATAGAGTTCCTTGTGCCCAAAATTGCTTTATTTATGACATTTGGACATGGAGAATGGTATTTATAGAGGAATCTGTTTTATAACACTGTTTATTTGTACCTGAGTGACAAAGGTTACACAATGAAAACAAAAATGTTGGATTTATAATGTACACTCACCATTAATTACCCCAGAACTTTTCTGTTTAATATTGATTTCTTAATAGCAACTAAGAATATACACACTATTTGGCTTAAGAAGTGCTTCTCCTGGGATTTTGATGCAAGCAACAATTTTTAAACGCGCAACTATTCTGTCCAAATGCATTAAAGTCAAGGGGCGTCCAAATAATTTTGACGGGCGCCAATTTTTATGTGCGCGCCAAATTTTGACGTGCAACAAATATTTTTTTGAACAGTGGATTTTTCGCCGGTAAATTGTCGCAACAGTATGGCAAATTAATTTGTTTGCAGCGAAACATTGCAATTTGTGTCTGCCGATCGCCCATCACTAGTTTCTGGATCCCATACCTGTATCAAATAATGTCATAATCTTGGGTCAAATATTTAGCAATAGCTATATAATAAATATTTTGTAGATATAAGACCTCTCTACAGCATGATTTCTCTCTATATATATTTATATATAGCTGTATCTATATATAGGTAGCTATATACACAAAACACATGGTGTACAAGAAGCGTTTCTCCAAGGAAACTGCTGTTAATAAGGACTTAAATTAACACACATCAACGTAATTGACGTTTTGTCAGTTATCTTAGGGATATTTAACTTAATTATCATTACTAACTATAAGCGATGTGGCCTGTGCTTCAACAACTTTAATAAAATTGCATGTTCTGATACTGTTAAACATTTATAGCAGTATACACTGTAAAGTATATTTAAATGGAACATTAATCTATAAAGGAAATACTGTCACTTAAAATGTGCACGGGTATTTTATATTTAATAAAAATAAAAAGTGCAAATTTGCCCAGTGTTTATAAACAAATTTTGCCCAGTGTTCACAGCTCTTTTTGTTCAACTGCAATTACATTTACAAATAACTTTGACATTTGAAAATGTTTTACTATATATCAGAAAGTTGCTTAGAAATGTTTTTGGGTGGAGGACCCCTTTAAGTAATTTTTTTGTGTCTATTGTGTGGCTATAACACAGTAAAGAAAAATAGACCCCAAATTAACACTATATGATAACTTAAGTGACTTGGTAAAGAATATGTAAAAAGAGACAGTGGGGCTCATTTTTTAATGGCGTGCAATGGAATACAAATCACCTTCATCAAATCATCAGTGCATGGTTTTATAGTGGGGTGGCATCACTTCCTATGCACCAGTAAGCAAGGTGTCAACAACAGCATTTGATTCAGTTTTATGCAAGTCATTTGGGTCCATGGATACTGCTAGGGGGATCCTAGAATTACTTCCATGGTCAATGTTTGATACAAAAAGCCTTTGTATCTAAATTAAACAGAAATTGTGAAATAACAGTCATCTCCATCTACTCCGATAACATAAGAGATAAAACAGAATACATAGTGAATAAAGTACCCCCTCTTGTAAAATATAAGGATATTATAAGTAACCGAGGAGTTTCATGACCATATAAAAACACGAGGCCGAAGGCCGAGTGTTTTTATACAGGTCATGGAACTCCGAGGTAACTTCTAATATCCTCATTTTTTGCAATAGGGGGTACTTTATTTATTATAATACACAAGTTTCAATGAGTCGTGTGACAGAAATGACATCACTACTCACCGTTTATAACTGATGACATCAGAACTCACCGTTTATAAGGATATAATTTACAAGATATTAATGGCTTTTATGTATTATATATATATATATTCCAATGCTTCAAACCCATTTTGTTGTGCTGTTGGTTTTAGTAAATATTACGCAGTAAATAGACAGCCCATAGGGTTTAACAGCAATGGTTCCCATTGAGTAGTAAAACGTTCAAATTTCCATAAAGGTTTTATAAATGTGCACTTTGATCACTGCTATGGTGGCTTGTTTATATTTCGTACAGTTCACCGAACTTACATTTATTCTCAGACCACAAAAGTTTGATTTGTATATTATTACATTTTGCCCTGATTTGTAGAATTATTTAAATGTTCCATAAGTTAAGAAATCAATTTGGATATTTTGCTCTAGATATGCAAATATGGCTGCAAATCTGCAACTGATGTCAAGTAAACCTTAAACAAGAGGCTTTGATTTATAAATCCCAGCTTTACACAAATGGCCAAAGAAGCGAGTTAGAAAAATGCCGCTTTCCTGCATTAAACTTTACCCAGCAGGTTCTTGTTTTCCTTACACATTCTGATTTATAACTGGTTTTCCCTGGTATATTTTTACAAAAAAAAAATGCAGACTGTTTTATGATGTTTTATTTTTGATTAGGTATAAACTTACATTGAAAAATGAGATAATATGAAACCAGGTAAAATACAGATACAACAGAAAATACAGAAAGAATATAACTATATTTTAACTTGGACAGCTACATACATTGATCCTATATCAGAAAGCCCACATATGAAAATATGATACCATATGGCTACAGTGGTAATATGCCGCATCTGGCCAATCAACAAAATTCACTCTGCTGAGATGAACATGGACATCAATTACTGGCAGACAGTTATCTGCAAATGCATCAGGAAGCAAGTTTCCCATGTCAGAACAGTGGCTGCAACAAACTACACACAAATCAATTAATATTGCATGAGGTCACTTAATGTTTTGTGTTACCTGGTAAATTCCTGTAGGAATGATATGTGATACTATAGCAAATTGCATGGCTTCACATGAAGACAGATTCATTTAAACATAATATGCCATGTAACAGTTAACCAGAAACCCCCACATTGCCTAGCTTTACACATAAATATGAGAAGCATGCCTCTATGTCAGGGGTTCCCATCCTTTTTTACCCGTGAGCCACATTCAAATGTAAAAAGAGTTGAAGAGCAACACAAGAATGAAAAGTCCCTTGGAATGCAAATAAGGGTTGTGATTGGCTATTTTGTAGTCCCTATGTGGAATGGCAGCCTACAGGAGACTCTGTTTGTCACTATACTTTTACTATACGATTACTATAGATCAGTGATCCCCAACCAGTAGCTTGTGAGTAACATGTTGCTCTCCAACCCCTTGGATGTTGCTCCCAGTGGCCTCAAAGCAGGTGATTATTTTTGAATTCCAGGCTTGGAGGCAAGTTTTGGTTGCTTAAAAACCAGATGCACTGCCAAACAGAGCCTCAATGTAGGCTGACAATCTACATAGAGTCTACCAAATGGCCAATCACAGCACTTATTTGCCACCCCAATAACATTTTTCATGCTTGTGTTGCTCCTCAACTCTTTTTTCTTCTGAATGTCGCTCACGGGTTCAAAAGATTGGGGATCCCTGCTATAGACAATTAAAACTTGCCTCCAAGCCTGGAATTCACATGTTGCTCCCGAGCTACTGGTTGGGGATCACTACTCCTTTATGGCTTCTTTACTGTCATGGTCAGTCCATCTACCAAACTTTCGTACTAAAGATTATATTTCCAAGATAGTCTTCATATTAATGATCCATCCTTGTCTATATTGTTTTACAACCATTATCTTTTAAGATAATAGGGCTCATTTTTGTAGTGGGGCAAGGTGCAACCATTGCACCGAATTTTCTGAAACACTTTAGCATTTCTTGATGACTTTGCAGTCATGTCAGGGGCAATAGTAAATGTTAACTCTACACGTACGGCCACCTTTAAGACCAACTTCATTAGAGTTCATCTTGAAAGGAAGGTTTCAGCAAAAAAAAAAAATAAGCTCTATTTTCTTCCTAATGGGTTATGTTCAGGTATGTGACCCTCATTCCCCTTTAATGCAACCTTGTGTTCAGCAGCAGAGTTAATAATGGTTCTCTATTTGGCCATCTGAGAAGTAAAATGTAAAATAAAAAAAAAAGTATGGGTTTTGCTTTTATACCTGTATTTCTAGGTATGTACAGTGGCTTCTCTATATAAACACGAGGTATGTGACCAAATATTGTTATAGCACTGATGTTAATAAAGCATTATTCCTGTTTGGAACGTAGGTTGTCTAAAATCCTCTTCCATCCGGCCCTTTCTAGACCAATGTTTATTTTCCTTCAAAGATATTTTCCAAAGTCTTTGCCTCCTCAACAGTACACCGTCATATTATCTTCACTCACCCCTGCCACGACTGTCATGTGGGCCTGCTCCATGCTAATTTTTAATATTGTTTACCATCATCCTAGTTGGGTCGTGACCATGCTCGTTGTGTATGGGAAAAGCACCAATATTTATTTTGCTCTCATTCCATGTAGAAAATTAAATTTGCAAAAAAAAAGTTTGTTTGGCCTCTGCTTTTTTTAAGTCTGCATTTGGGGAAACCATTGCTAGTACATGACGCCATAATTAAGATAGCATGTAACTTCATCATGCATAATTGCAACCATTATCACCAAGGTCATACCAATGCTTTTCATTTCATAATATATATGCCACATACAGTACCAGGGTTGGGCTGGGCTGTAAGGACACTCGGAAAAAACCTGGTGGGTCCTGCTGACACAGACCCACTCCCCACCTGAAGCTTTGTGCACTGCCCCCTGACCTACGTGGCCAAACTACTGCCTGGAGAAAAGGAAGGTACATGCCTGGAAGTGCGGGGATTTGCATCTGGGGTGGGCACGTGGAGGCCCATGAAGCAGCAGCCCCAGTAAACCCAGGACCCATCTGACGCTGCCACAAACTACAGAAAGCAAACAACAAGGCAAGACCTGGGATTCAATTCTGTAATTGTCTTCTGCATATCAGTCTAAAATAACAGTTCACCATTTTTGTTCATTCTTTTATTGTGAGAAAAAATTCCAAGACAGTTATATAGATTTATGGAAACAAAAGATGGTCCAACAATATTATTTTTGGAAGACTTATCTACATGATTATCCCAAACCATTCATGATGTACTCTTCAGAATTACAAAATGATTCCTTGCTCAAGCAGACTTTTATCCTCTGAACAAATGCAGCCCCATCGAATATTTTGCAGAGTCCTGATAAAAAAAGATCAACTCTGTTTAACCCAGAACATCAAAGACACCTCTAACAGTCAGAAGGTTACGTACAAAGCAATGGCTGGGCTGTCTGTGAAAGTCAGACAAGCCTAACCAAATAATTGCTACAACAATAGTACTGTTAAGTCATGTCTGATAAGTCAACTGCTTCAATTTTATGTGGCATAATATTGTCCTGTGCATATATCTTAGGGTGTGGAAAAACAATCTTGCCTGCAAAGACTTATATATTCATGTGTTAGAATGGTGATTTATTAGCTTCCCCCAATCTTCAGATATAATTATCTTATTTCCAGTAAGTACTGGTATAAAAGTCTGTCCATCAAGCTCATTTAAATGTTGTAGAAAATAATAATCTGACTAAATCAGGCTGTTAGACAAGTGAAGAATGGGATTTGCATAAAGGTTAAGGTGCAGTTCACACTCCGCAGTTTCAGGTCAGGAGCATTAAAAACACATGATGCAATGATATGATCACATTTAAAAAAAGCCGAGGTAGAGCATATATATATATATATATGATTGTTTTATTGGTGGTTTAATTTTATCATTGTTTATTTACAGGACATATTTTGCTGGGTTTTAGTACGGAGCATCTGAAAAACAATGGTATCACAGGCTTATAACTCCTGCTAATGCTCAGCGCGTTCCACAAGATGATATTATAGAGCCTGTGTTTAGAATTAAATGGATGGAACTAAGGGAAGGTTGATGAAGGTATCGGCAAGTAGTGGTTACTGTCAACACAATATGTAAAACTGACACAGACACAGATTCTGTAAAACTGCCAGTAGAAATGAGCCACAATACAAAGAGAGAAGAAGAGCAACATGAAGATTATAGGGTTTGGCCAGTCAAATAATCCAGGCGAAAAGACATGTTTTATGTAGGTTCATCATTCCTCTGCATCTGATGTTGCTCCTGTTTTCATTTCTTTGATGAAGGATTGAGTCTCTAACATTGATACAAAGCTTGTGACATGCTGTTTAAACATCGCCCTGCCGTAATTGGCCGTGTCATCATATATTAAATTTACAATGTGCCCAGAACATTTCTTAGGCCTTTCATATATCAAAAAGCATCCGATCACAAGTCACATTGTATTTGATGTGTAAATCAAAAATAAATGCCCTCTGCAATTTAATATATCTGCAACAAAACATTGGTCTGCCTCTGCAAAGGACTCTCAAAATGAATTCCATAAAACCAATCATATGATAGCACTACAAATCCTCTAAAGGTACTAATTATTGGTTTGGCAATAGCTTCCCAGTGGAAAATCTGACCCCAGAAAAGAATATAGCTTTTATTTCTTTTATTTGAAATATAACTTTAAAGTGACCTAAACCTAGAAAATATTCTAGCTAAGTGTAGATGCTGATTTATGCTTGAAGTCAGAGGTTCTTATATTATGTAGGCTACTGATAATAGAAATGAATGGGAAGTGGTTATTTTAAATTTTGGCATCTGGATAATCCCTAGAAAACTTGAAAATCACAATGTCCCCTGACTCCTCAAATGGCTTGAAAATGTATGAAAGTAACAATTAGTCAAAGCATTTCCGCACCTATTTTCTTCAATCGCGACTTTAACGCATGATTAAAAAAGGTCAGATTCACAGAAATTTGTGGTTGTAATATTGATCATTGTAGTGAACGTTTATCACAATTATAAGTGATTTAACTGCAGCAATGTTGTTATCTATGTACCCCAGAGAAGTTTATTACTGTTACCAGTTGAAATTGTAGCAAGTTTGTTGTTTGAAGGTTTTTTCCACATTTTCTTTCTTTTGGTAAGTGACAGGTCTTAACTCCGGCTTCTGAGGAAGTGACTAGCACAGTCACGAAATGCGTTAAGCCGTGCTCTCCCCTGCCTGTTGTATTTGTTTGCATCCAGCAATGGTTTTATCCAGAAATTTTCAACAAATTTTGAGTTTTATCTATGCACTCGTATTTACAAGTCCTGCACATGTTCCTGTAAGCCACAAGTGCGCTTCCAATGACCCTTAACTCCAATAATAGCCAACCAGGCCCCTACTCTAAATGGTCACTCTCTCCTATGTCTTCTTCTAAAGGCAGGACTACACGGGCGATTCCACCGCAAATGGAAGCGCTGCGCAAAATCACAGGCGTCATGACAGATGCGACGGAAATAAAGTAAGTAATGCCAGTGTCGGATCGTGTTGCATTGTTGATGCGTCAATGCTGCGACACAATCCGACAATTGAATTACTTACCTTATTTCTGTTGCATCCAACGTGACGCCTGCGATATTGCGCATCGTGTCAGATTGCAACGGAATCGGCCGTGTGGTCCTGCCCTAAGGGTAGTGCAGGAGGGCTTTGGGAGAAGATAAACATGTAGCAAGACAGAATATGCTAACAAAATCAATATGTTTCAAGTAAAGATAGTCATACTTCAGACTTATTCATATTTCCATAAAACATATACAAAGGTTAAAAAAGTCCAGTGGCCCTGTAACATTACTTGGTTTGCCATTTTTTTGCCCCCCCCCGAAAAAAAAAGTTTTCAAATTTTTAAAAATGTGCGGCATGCAAGTAGTGACTATATTAACAACACTAGTGTTACATTCTATTTCCTCTGTGTTGTTTGACAGTTATAAAAAAACATTCTCTTCCTTACCTGCATGGCCTTTTTCCTATCTTCGTTCCTTCCAGCTCCCATAACACTTTTAAATGGAAACATTTTGCAGTTATTGCTGTCAATGACCAATTCACCCAAGAAAATGTTAAAATTAAGAAGCGCCTTTCATTCAACTATTACCTTTAATTCCACAGAGCGGATGGCCAAATAAGTTAACCCCTAGCTTGCCGATGACAGTCGAGAATAATCAGAAGCTATGGTTGAGTACTAAGACTTGAATAGAATGGCATTTCTGGTGGAACACCTTTAAATGGGTTATGTTATAAAGCACAAGCTCTGGCATTGTGTCATTCAAACAATGTCAGCTGTCACTGCTTTCCTTTCAACCCACATGCACTTGAGCCACTTACACTCTCATTCCAATCAGCATTGCTGTGCTGATACTGTCAATCAATAACATCGAGACGTCCATTATATTTGTGCTGGGCCTCATTTTGCCTGGCTTGTCTCTCGCTTACCTTACACTGCCGCTCACTAATCTGACATGTTACGTGTAATTACTTAGTTCTATCACAGATGGCAAAAACCATAAATACAGACGATAATACCATTTTGGAAAAACGATGAGTTTTATGAGTTCATTCTAAAGCAAGGTGAATGACGCACTCTCGTCGTGAAATGACTTATTTGCGAGATACGAAGGAGGGGAAATTAGATATTATGGTGATGTCAGAGTGGAATGCAATCTTAAAAACAAAAACCTGAATCATAGATTTAACAAAAATTAAAGGCCACAAATAGCTTCATAAATTCATATAGCGCAGGATTTGTACTGTCAGAATGCATTACACAATTCCTGGCATGTTGCTTCAGAGACTTCCCATCGCAATGACTAAAGCCCCATCAATTGCTCCCCGGAGTCTGCTTCCTGTTCCCTCATTCCCCTCTTGGCAATTTTCAGTTTAAAATTTTATTACTGTACTTGTGTACTTAGTCGATCACTGTCCACCTTGTATTATTGGGAACCTTAATTGCACACTAGCGAATGCGAGTAAATATCGGCAAGGAGTTCATTTTGCATAATAGACTTTATTGCATAAATGTATTTTACGTTGTTTGGCATCCACTTTGCCAACGTTCTTCATTACGCATCTCTTGGGAATCGCACTACCATAAAAGTCTTTATTTCTTTGTAGTGAGGGAGGAAAAAAGTTTATGAGATGCATGTGAATTTAATCAAGAAAAAACCCAGAATTCATCATACACTATATTTTATTCCCCCTACCCCAAAAAAAATATAATCATTCTATAATCAATTCGTTTAATGAGTGCTTTTAAAAACTGCGTTTTTATGCATAATTTATAGGGAGTTTAATTACTTGCATTAAATCTACTTAATATTTATGACATTTTTATTAAAAAAAAACAACAAGATTTACTCGGCAAGAGGATTTTAACCTATTGTTGCATTTGACAGCAAGGCAAGTAATAGTTAATAGTCAAGGAAATATCCATAAGGCCTTGCATTTGGCAAAAAAGGAAAAGCAGGTGTGTATTATTCAGAATCTGAATGAAAGAGACAATGACAAGCTGGCTTACCTTATGCATGATTATACAGGTAGGGGACCGAAAGTCACAGTGTGGATATTGATCCTGTTGTCAAATGAACAGTTAATGCCTTAATTGCTGGAAAGGTCTGGGTAGCTTTGCATTTCCGCTAGCATTTAACAGGTTAAAGACTCCAGTGGGAGCTTTTGTGCAAGGAAGACATTGTCCTGCTGAACTCCCCAGCCGCACTGTGTGAACACAGAGACATGTAGCTTTTAATAAGGGTATTCATCATGAGACAACCTATTTTTGGCATTGTCTTTGACACAGAAATGTGGAATTGTCCCTTGAATGTGAACTTATCAGTTAATTACGCTCTGAGAGACTGCTTCCCCTATCACCCTGCAAGTTAGTTAACACACAGCAATTCTCTGGGTAATCCAAGTGTGATTGGATCACTCACCGCTAGCAGAACTGCGCATTCTAAAGAAAGGATGAACCTGAACCACAGCACCTGCTTATTGCTAGCAAAGCACCTGCATCCCACTCCAAAATCACTGCGTGCATGCATGTGTATAGGTACAGCCAGAAAATACAATGCTGAACCCTTTGTCATGTCTACTACTAGATATTCTATATAATCAGAGACCCTAGCACGGAGAATGAGACAGTGTTCCTAAAGCTTGTAACATTAGAATGTGGATATTTAACCTGTTTCCTATAGGCAGCACAGTCTGTCAGTTGCTAAACAGCATGCCTGGGGCTGGGGATGCGTGCCTAGAGAAAACTAGTTTCCACTCTGACTAATGTACTAGATTTGTTCACATGTGAATATTGTGTATGAGATTCTAATAAACAAACAACATGTGAATGATTATTTACAAAACAAGAGGGGTAGGATTTAAACGATTGTAACACCGTTGCATGAAGATGTGAATTGATGCCAAAATGTCATCCCCCAGGAACTGATTTACTTGGGAACTCACATTTCTTCACTGTATTTTTGGAGTTGCAGCAGCCTGGCTATACTGATTTTGTACTGAGTGTTGGAAGTCAGGTTACTCCCCTAGTAAATATCGACTTCCAGACTTCAGTAAAGTCTTGGGGCTATATATTTGGGCTGCTACTCAAATGCAGTGATTTTGGCGAAATCTAGATAATTCCTAGAGCACTGGGCCCTGGGAATGGAATCTGTAAGAGTTTTCATGTGATGGTGTTGGTAGTGTTTTAAGCTGCAAACATACAAAAAGAATAAAAAAAATAGATCAACGAACATTCCCTGGTCCCGTTTCACAAATGAATTTATTGTATCTTGCAAAACAGTGTTTTTTAGTTACAAAATTATGATCATAAAATTGGTAAGGCACCATACTATGACAAGGTAAACCCCATTTAGTGGTCCTAATTGTTTACCTCTGGTCAAGTTTTTTTCTGGGTTCTCCCTGCATGACTGCATGACTTAGGGTCAGTGCCAGTAGTATTTTATAAGGGGAGAGGTTTGCCAGTACCAAAGCATTGATTTTTTACACATGCTTGTTCCTTCCTCCCCACTTTAAGGCTTATAAAAGAGAGTGATTGCCCAGACCAGCACTAAAGTACTGATCTAACTGGCCTTTGTCCTCTCCCAGCCACAGCATTTATAGGGGAGAGATTGCCCTGATCTAAGCAATGGTTTAATAGGCTTGTCCTTCCTCCCCCGCCAGCGGCTTTTAAAAGAGGATGATTGGCTAAACCAACACCTATTTTTAAAGGCATTAGGCCACCATTAAAGGGACAGGTGTTGGGGTGCTACAACCACATGGAAGTCTGGCTGCTCTTCCTGCAGTAGAACTCTAGACACTCTGCTGAAGTATACCCAAAAAGGCTGTATTGTGGGAGCATTCCAAGGCCAAATGAAAATACAATGGAAGTGCAGCTGATCTGGCCAGGATAGTTACAAACACAAAAATTAAAAAAACTGATCAATACACATTCCATGGTCCCCTGTTAATTAATTTAGTATTTAAGCTAATGCATGTATTTTGCAAAACAGAGGTTTTTAATTACAAAATTATGATCATAAAATGGATCAGCCACCATACTATGTCACACTCTCTGTGTCTGTTATTTTTTACTTTAACACAGTCGGGAATGTTCTAACTCTCAAAAGTGACCACTCTGCAAGAGGAACAAAAAGTGTGGGTTTTATAGTTTTCCCCAGTGCTCTGCAGTAGTTCTATAGTTTGTTTAGCAGCTCTACAGCTTGGAAATTCCGCTGCTAGGGTCCAATGAACCCTAGCAACCAGACAGTGGTTTAAATGAGAGACTGGAAGATGAATAAGAGAGGCCCTGAATGGGAAGAAAAAAAACCCATAAAATTGAATCCTCAAAGAGAATATCGTAGTTATGATCAAGTACAGGGTACTATTTTGTTATTACAGAGAAAAAGGTTTCAAAATATTTTATTTGATGAAAATGGAGTCTATGGAAGATGACCTCCCTGTAATTGGGAGCTTTCTGGACAACGGGTTCTTGCTGACAGGGGTGTTGGTTCCCATTTGAAAGACAGAGTGAGGCAGAAGAGGAAGGCAAATGAAAAACTATAAAAAGAACTATAAAAAACAAAAAGGAAGACCAATTGAAAAGTTGCTAAGGATAGGACATTCTATAGTATATTACAAGTATCCTAAAGTTGAATGCAATAAAAGCTTAATAAAGAATATGGCATTGTCAAAAAGCTCGGCACTTTGTAAATATTCTCTTTTGTCCCTGACATTCACCTCACTGCAACCAAATGACTACCAAGAACATTTTATAGAGTTTTTCTGAGGCACTTAGAAATGCAAAGGAAACCATCAAATGGGAGTTATAATAGAAGTACAGTGACTTAGAATATGTCATTATTTCCCTGATTTAGTCCTCAAATTAAACATGAACAATAAAAAGAAATCAAAAAATACGTTCAGCACGGTTTTTACACTATTGTTTGGGTATAAAGACTTTAAACCAAACTGGAATTAATTATGTGCACATTAATCATGATAAGACCCCTCTAATATCTGGGCAAATATCCTGGCGACATAGATTTAATGTGGCACTGGGTTAGCTAAAGGTTACTAGATGCTCAGCTATAGGGCAGAGAGGCAATGAAGAAAAGTGCACATATCTTTGGGTGAGGAATCCTGGCACTGTCTATTGCTTTAGAGGCAGCGGAATGACGAGGACATGTCATGTTGTATCATCTCCTTGTACACTGGATCTTTATGAAGGCTGCAAATGTCACTGTGTTAATTTGCTGTCACTCCGTAATAGTGCATATATTAGGTATTATTCTTTAATGAATAAACATTGTTAGATATATTTTAAACTGAATAATAGGTTAGTCTTTTACAGAAAATATTTTGAACGGCATTTAAGCATGTTTTACATGCATTTCTAAAGTAATCCTCAACATTATCCAAAATATTCTCAGCCCATTGCTTTCCAAGTTTCTATAATTGGACTTGGCTATTGTAGATAAACCGCTAACTAGGTACACCCAGTTATTTATAGGACAACCATTAATAGTTGTGAGTCCCTCCAAAAATCAGTCAATATGGTAAACCAAAAACGGACTAGGGTGAACTGCGAGTATCCCCCTTCACTTAATAATTATTTTGCGTTATTGTTACTATTAACTTTTGGTTTTTGATACACCCAGTTATTTCCCAAATTTACTTCAACTCTGTTTGCTTTCTGCTAAGCAAATCAAACATTTTTGGCAAGATACAATTTGAGGCGAAAAAAAAAAAAGTTTCTCCTAATTCAGTTCCAGTTTTTCCCATAGACTGCAATAGGGTTTTTGGGCCAGATTCAGTTCAGAAAGAAAAAGGTTTATCGTGTGAAAACTCATGGATGAGATTCAATTTGAGATTTTCCTCCTCAAACTGAATCTCGTCCATGAGTTTTCACATGATAAATGTGATAACTTTTTCTCACTGTATTAAATCTGGCCCATTGTTGGAACTCTTGCTAAATGGTGGTGTGTTCATATCTCTGTTACCATGTCATTGGCTAAAGAGTCCCTAACAAAAGGTTTATTGTCCAAGGGGAGCTTAAACCAAAAAAGTCCAACAACCACTGAGTAGAGAAACTATATTGGCTGATATCTGTATATTGTAATTCTATTGATAGGGTTGCCAAAAATGATCAATTAACTAAAATGCATTTAGGGAGGGGAAACCTTCACATTGTCTGAGAGCATTCCTTAAAGGGATAATGTCATGGGAAAAAAAAATTTTTTTCAAAATGAATCAGTTAATAGTGCTGCTCCAGCAGAATTCTGCACTGAAATCCATTTCTCAAAAGAGCAAACAGATTTTTTTATATTCAATTTTGAAATCTGACATGGGGCTAGACATATTGTCAATTTCCCAGCTGCCCCAAGTCATGTGACTTGTGCTCTGATAAACTTCAATCACTCTTTACTGCTGTACTGCAAGTTAGAGTGATATCACCCCCTGCCTTTTCCCCCCCCAGCAGCCAAAAGAACAATGGGAAGGTAACCAGATAACAGCTCCCTAACACAAGATAACAGCTGCCTGGTAGATCTAAGAACAACACTCAGTAGTAAAAACCCATGTCTCACTGAGACACATTCAGTTACATTGAGAAGGAAAAACAGCAGCCTGCCAGAAAGCATTTCTCTCCTAAAGTGCAGGCACACGTCACATGACCAGGGGCAGCTGGGAAATTGACAAAATGTCTAGCCCCATGTCAGATTTCAAAATTGAATATAAAAAAATCTGTTTGCATTTTTGAGAAATGGATTTCAGTGCAGAATTCTGCTGGCGTAGCACTATTAACTGATGTGTCTCGAAAAAAACATGTTTTCCAATGACAGGATCCCTTTAAATAAAATAGACTTTTTAAAATGAAGAACTCCCCCCCCCCCAAAAGAAAATGTTGGTCGTATATTGGAGGCATCCTGGAATAATTTGTCCTTAAAATAAAAACAACATTGGGTAAGTGCAGCATCTATAAGTTCTTACCTGGACCACACACAACTGAGTATGGCTCTGTTTTGATTTTTTTTGGGCAATATTTAAGGTAAAAGTACAAGCAAAAGAATAACATCTGTCTAATAACTTGTTTTCTTTCAATATGTTTCAGTGAATTTATACTGCCCTAGCAAGTGCTCGTGTGGTAGGGAGTCTATGCATAGAATGTTGGTACAATTAAATTTTTTCTGTTTCAATAATGTTGATTTATCATGTAAAAAAACTGTTTATTTCTGAAAAATATGTCAAGTTAAAACCTCGAAGTTAAAACAACCCCACACCTCTCTTTCTGTGGTTATAGACCAATATAAAAAATCTGTCCACATAACTGTTCAGTTGCATCATCTTTCTGTTCCCAGACAAATATACAGCTCTGTGTCAAATAGCGTTTCAGGATGAATGTAAAACAGCTATTTAAAAATAAAATAAGTCTAACAGGAATCTGTATTTGAATTATGAAACATACTTCATTCTGCTACCCTGGTGGCAAATGCATTTCAGAATTTGAGCTGAAATGCTTTGTAAATTTTGTTATTCTGTGCTGATAATAAATCATTATAGCCTTAAACACTTCTCTAGCTCGGAGCCTCAGTCACAAATTATCTTGTCATTCTGACCAAAACATTCTCCAAAAAGGCCTGACAAGTGCTAAAACCCAGAACATGAAACCATGTGTTGTTGTGAAAGCAAGATTCAGAAATGTCAATTAATTAGATTAAGAGGCTACTTTTAGTTTTACTCTTGTTGCCAAATAACCATTAAAATATGCATAGCTGTTAAGTCTACCTCTGTAATACAGAACTCTGTACAAAATAAAGACAATGGGCCCCGGCTAATAGAGGGAATTATTACATATGCCAGTCAGCTAAAACTAATCATTTTGAAGCAACTATCTTGCGCCTTCGTTTCCAGTGGATCATGGGAGGGCTTCACTGTTATGACTTGCCAAAGCTGCTCGGAAATGTGATTCTGCATAAACATGATGGGGAAAGTGAACGAGTAAAGGATGAATAGTTTCAGAACGTTATTAATAAAAATAATGTATGTAAATACTAGCACAGGCTTTTGAAACCTTGTGTTTATCTTGCCTCAAAAATGACAGCTCTGAAGGATAAATAATACATATATCAAATAATGTGTATATGGCAGTTTAAATTCGGCAGTGGTCAAAAGTAACTGTCTGTTAAACATAGGGACATACATTCCTATTGTGAAACCAGGCTCACAAATGAATAAAGGCCTCAAAATGGGACAAATCGTGGATGCAAATCATTGTAATTTCGACCCCCAACTCTTTGCAAACCTAGAATAGAGTTTTAACTGTTGCACCTCTTTCTGTATATACCACTTCCAGCATTGCAAGGAGCAAGAGTTGGGCAGCCCATTGAAAGCATGTGATTCCAAATCCATTCAAAAGACGGGGACACAAGGCAGTAGGGAGCCATTTACTGATAGTCTGCTAATGCAGGCATTAAGATCAGAGCTTCATCTTTGAGCACTGTGATTTCCACATTGCATCAGAGTGCATTAACAATACTGGAAGGCTTACGTGCAAATGATCAGTGCATAGGGCTGTTGATGCCCTTTAATTGAATTAAAGGGCAATTCCTTTAATTGGCCCTACTGTCTCCAGGTGACTAACACAAGAAATAGTACAACTCTGTGTGATCATTTCAGGTGTTTAACGACAGCGCACAGGCAACAAAGACCATTGAAACCATATATTAAAGAGCCTGATCTACATGTGATGGGCCTCTGTAAAATGTAATTGTGTTGGAAGTGAGGAACATCTAAACAAGTGAATGGAAATCATTATTTGTGCCTCTCTTTCCTTTGTAGGTGAATACAGAACTTGATATATTTTATATATTTTATCAACCCAGTCTTGGACATTAATGATCCTCAAATCAAATACTGTTGATGGCCTTTTTTAAAAAAAAAACAAAAGCATATTTTCAGCTTATCCAGTATAATAAAAATGTAATGCTAATTTCCACCAGGCCTAATCAATATAAAAATCCCTAATCAGATGTTAATCAGGATGGCAATATTATAGGAATAAAGAAGTTCCTTTGAATTATATGGTTATCCTAGGAAGACAGCAGATGGAGGGGAGAAACCCCCTTTCCTGCCAGAAATGAGTAAGGAGAATAGCATGGAGAGGATTGACAACACATTCTAAGTAGGGTAGGAATATAAGCCTTTGGAAGGCTGGGTCTATGGAACAGTTGTTTGTGTAACAAAATATATTAAAAGTCATCTGGATATATTGTACTTTACTGACAAAATAAAACAAATATGGTACCATATAGAGGTGAGAAAATTAATTTATTGGATAAAAACAGATGCAAATATTGGCAACTCAAGTGATCTAATTGAGTCCAAACATACATACATCTATCCATATTACGTTTTAAGAAATGCCCTTACAAACTAATTGGTGTCACTAAATTGCCAAAAAATGGAAGCCAGGTCAGTCCATGACTTACGTAAAGCACGAATTTCATTCATTTTGCAAATGAATCAGATTTTTGCCTCTTCAGTCAATTCAAGTACCAGGTGATCTCTTTCTTTACAAGGTCAAAGGAAATATCACTTATTGTTCTAATGATATCTTTCATTGGAGAGCCATCCGTGTGATAGAGAGATATCCATAAATGTCTTCACTATAATGAAGCTGTTAGTAAGAGGTGTTTTAACTAGGGCATATCTGTTCATTTTTAGTGCAATAAAATAGACATCCAGTGTAACCCTGTAGAAGAACTCTTCTTACCAATCAATAGGAGCAAACCAATAATGACTTTATTAAAGTGTCACGTTGTTTCAGCCAAAGAGAAAATAATCATATGTGCTAGCCCTCTGTAAATCAAGATCCTTTCATTAGTACGGAGCTATGCTCTGCTTTATTTTGCAGGAAAAGGAAACAGGGCGTACTTAAGTTATCATAGATTTAAGCAATCGTATTGATAGAGAGAGCTATAAAAGATGTGTACTAATAGCTTGTTTGATGGATGGAAGGTTTGTCATGACTTCAACATGATTTAATGGTGTCCTTATTACCCTTGCTAGGGTCTCTAGAGCAATATATAATTTAATGTGCAGCAGTTATAAAGATATGAGAGACTTGCTATTCTTTTGAATTCTACGTACTCTTCTATAACTCTAGAAATCTCTGAAAACCAAAAATTCTGTCATGTCATTAGGTTACCTGCAGGCAAATACCTACCTGAACTCCAATGACCATAGTAGAAGTGAGCACATCTTTTAAATATTCCTAAATTGATTGGAAATGGTTTCCATTGTGGCACAAAGTGTTTTATAAAAGCTGGATGCCCAGACTAATCAAAATGCTTTGAATAGCGCCAATTGGTTTCACCAGTTCATACCACTGCTGATTTGAGTTCCTCTATGCACAAATGTCTGATCTGTATGTACTCAAGTAGCTGATATCATTTGAGTATTCAAAGTCATTTTTTATAAAGAACAGTGAAGCAAAATACTCACATACTAAGCAGGCGTCATTACAAGTAGCCGTCAAACATGCCACAGACTACACACACTAATCTTTACACCGCGATTCCACACATAGGCATATTGTTAAATGAACACACATTCCCATCTGGGCCTTTTGCAATGATCCACCCATGGGAATGGAGAGAAAGGTGGAGTTGCTGACAAAATGGTTATAGGGATGTGGTGATGTAAGGGGCAACAACTCATAGGAATGCTGGGAAAATTTGTACACCTTGTGGTTATACTGTGAAAATACTGCTTTACATTCTGGTCATCTGCACTTTACAACTGGAAGCAGTGTCGGACTGGGATGCCAGGGGCCCACCAGAAAACCTTGGGCTGAGGGCCCACTTTCCAAACTATTATTCCTCCTCTCCTCACTCAACCTCTTTATTCTCCTAGTCTCTTTTCTCTACATACTATACTCTATTCTTCCATTATTAAGATTCTCTGTTCCCATAAAGAAATAGGGAATAACCATGAAATAGGCCAAATGGTTAGAAGCAAGAGGCCCACTGATACCTGGGCCCACCGGGAGTTTTCTTGGTATCCTGGTGGGCCAGTCCGACACTGACTGGAATTAGGTACATTTTTATTACGTATAAAACGAATGTACAAAATTGTATATATTTTATATATTTTTCCCTTTTAAATATACCATTTTGGACTGCAAATATATTTCCTTATTTTATTTGTTTTTTAAATTTAGCAGCAAGATGGAGTTTGTATGACAAAAGCAACAAAATCATTTTTGAAGCACAAAAATCCGGAATGATGAGTCATTGTATAGGTTTGTCTCATCCTGGATCAGATTGATCCCCCACCATCTATACAAAAGGCTATCTGTAATATTTTCTTACAGAAACACTGAAGGGCAGATTTACTAAGCTCGAGTGAATAGTTCGAATGCAAAAATATTCGAATTTTAAAGTATTTTTTTGGGTACTTCGACCATCGAATTGGTCAAATTCGATCAAATCGAATGATTCGAAGTAAAAATCGTTCGACTATTCGACCATTCGCTAATCGAAGTACTGTCTCTTAAAAAAAAACTTTGACTTTATATTTCGCCACATTAAAGCTACCGAAGTACAATTTTAGCCTATGAGGACCTTCCAGAGCGCTTTTCTAAGTTTTTTTTTGATTGAATAAAAATCAATCACTTAAAATAGTTTGAATTGTTCGATTCGAAGGATTTTACCGTTTTTATTAGATTGTTCGATCGAATGTTTAGCGCTAAAATCCTTTGCATTCGATATTAGAATTTCAAGAATTTTACTTCGAGGGTCGAATTTGAGGGTTTTTTAACCCTCGAAATTTGACCCTTGATAAATCTGCCCCTTACAGTATATGTAATTGTATAAATTTTATCTTAGTGATGCTATCTAGGCAAAACAACAAGGGTAACCCATTAGAAATACACCCGTATATGCTCTTATGGGTCTATTTATTATGCTGTGTAAAAAGTGGAATGAAAAATTATCGGTGATGTTGCTCATAGCAACCAATCAGATCTTTTCTATTGTTTTTTAACTGTTGAAATGTAATTGCTGATTGGTTGCTCTGGGCAACATCACTGGTAATGCTCTTTACACAGCATGATAAATAGTCAGAGCTATAGGGTTTCTGCACAATCTTGTCCACTTACTGATTGCTGTAGACCAAGTTGTCAAGAGACATATTTGCCAATGTGTACCTACTGTAGCTTTAACATGATCACGCTCAACTGAAAGTGTGACACTTTGTGCCTTCATTCCACAAATATATCCTTCCACTCACCAATCGTAAAGCATTATTTTTAAATATGGCTCAAGGCAGCAGGTAGGAAATATGATGAGTGTGATAGACAGGCAAACTAAAATGTTTGTAGTCAATGATAAAATATTTCCATTGCAATCCAGATAAGTTAGTAGATGCTAAAAACATAAGCATAACTAGAAAAAAAGACTATTTTAATGTTAACGCTAAATTTCCTTTCCATTCTGACTATAGTGCTGATTAGAAAATCCGAGGCCTATCTAGCAATGACAGGGTTAATAGCCCTGTCAAAACAAGCCTTCAAACCCATTTGATTGGGATGGGGCTTATCACACTGTCACCAACTCACTTTTCATTAGGCTGTTGCTCTCTGTTAGCCTAGCCAAGCAGAAGAACTCAAACACATGCACAAATTAAATCGACATCCAAATTCCACCAATATACAAAGCAATTTAAATGATATTCATTAGAGCGATGACAAGTCCTGATGAGGCTTTCAGGAGCTGAGTCCTTCAGCTTTTGCAGACTCGGTTACATGGTCATTGAGGCATAACTACAGTCTCTGCACCTCCAGTTTTTAAAAGAAATACTGTGCCACCGTAATATGGAACACCCACCTTGTTTCAGGCCTTAACCCTTATTATGTGAATCGGTGTTGCTGCTTTTGGAAATGAAACGGTCAGTTTGTTAGAACATCCACTCTTTTCACTTTCCAAATACCCACATAAAATTCTTTTTTTTCCCCCTCTCTTACCTTTTTTATGAATGCAGCAATTAAAAAGAATTTCATTTTCAAGTGATTTTCTTTCTCTTGGCTAAAAAGGTCACTAATTTACTGTTACTGTGGTTATAAATGTGTCCCCAGCTTCCTGCAGCATAAAATAGATCTGCCATATTACAAGTAAGCGGAATAAGGTATTTTACTATGTTCATTTTAAAGGTAGTTAAAACATTGCTTCTTTTGATGTGGCATTTATTAATTTCTGCTTTTCAGAACCAATCAAAATTCAACATATGCTTGTAACTTGGCACAAAAACTTTCACTTCAACATAAACGCATTTAATAAATACATTTTTTTTATTGTAGAATTTCTACTGATCACTGGCTTGCTGATGGCCGTGTAAGAATTACCTACTGGAGTTACCACTAAGAAAGATGCCTTGATCATTTGTTAGTTTAGAGCAGTGGTCCCCAACCAGTAGCTCGTGAGCATCAAATTGCTTTCCAACCCCTTGGATGTTGCTCCAAGTGGCCTCAAAACAGGTGCTTATTTTTGAATTTGGACATTGGAGGCAAGTTTTAGTTGCGTAAAAACCAGGTACACTGCCAAACAGAGCCTCAATATAGGTTGACTATCCACATACTACTAAATGGCCAATCACAGCCCTTATTTGGGTCCCCAGGAACATTTTTTATGCTAGTGTTGCTCCTCAACTCCTTTTACTTCTGAATGTTGCTCACGGGTTCTAAAGGTTGGGGATCCCTGGTTTAGAGCATCCAGATGATCAGGAATAACTAATGTGTCCATGTCCCTTTTGGTCAGAGCAAAGAGCAATTTGGAGCATAGACATTAGGGGACTTCAAATTGTCCTAAAAAGCTTTGTGCAAAAGAAGGAAGTTTCCAAGCTTAAGAATTATATCGGTTTAGGTCAACCAGCAGATTATAAGTGGGAAAGAGTATCAGCTTTAGCAGTCTTAGTTCCAGGTCTGTAAGTAAAATGGAATGTTTGGGGGGAAATTTGTCATAAAGAGGCTTCGCATTTATAATGCCAAACCTTAAAGGAAAAGACCAACCTGTCGTGCACTGTGGAGCGATCTTCTTTTCTGCTTCTTCTTTCTTCTGTTGCTCGGGGTCAAAGCATGAGCAGAAAAGTGAAAAAGCTGGCTTTTTCCTTAAAGGAGGGTAACGCACACTGGATCTTGCAGGGGTCACATCAACCTCTCTATTTAAGAAGACCAAATGCAGAATTTTATCATGTCTGTTCTGCCTAAAGCATATGGTGAGTCTTTAGAATCGAATTCTAATCTTTAAAATATTGATTGTACACTCTGCTGGTGAAGGAACTGATGTGATTGATGTGATTGATGTATAATATCTGTAAAGTGCCATATGTATGCAAAGGATAATAATTATAGCAATAAGTGCAGTTTTCTTGCACAGAGAGCAAGAGGTAATATAATGGTAGTTTCCAACTTTTGGACCACATATTTGGGACAATAAAAATTAGAATGTTTAGGATGGAACTTATTTAAAAAACTGTATTAAGGGGCAGATTTATTTAGGGTCGAAATGAAAATTCTAATCGAATTTCCACATTTTTTTATGGTCAAAACTCTCAAATTCGAATTGTGAATAACCCAAACTTGATTTGAATTTTAATTCGAATTTCAAAATGTATCAAAACTTGCCTTGAATTCGAATTAGACTATTCACCATCTAAAACCTGCCGAGTTTATGTATAAGTCAATGGCAGAGGTCCGGTGACCAAATTGAAGAAGTCAATAGCCTTCCTGACGGAGAAAAAACTCGATTTAAGTTAAGTCGAATTCGAAGTTTTCAGGTCCGTGATATTCGTTTGAGTTTTAGATATTCAGTTGTTCTATTAACCCCCTAATCAAAATTTTGGGTATATTCAAATTTATTGGAGGCACATTTATCAATGTGCCTCCAATTCATGTGAGTTTTTTAAAACTCCCATAAACTCCCATGAACTCGAAACTCGACCAATCGAAAGTTATTAATAAAATCTAATTTTTAAAAGTCGGATGAATAGAATTGACCCAAAAACTCATATCAAATTCAAATTTGTATTTGATTTGAGTTTTTTTCCCCCGAAAAACATTAATGTCAGAAAGGCTGCAAACAACTCAAAATGTATCCCTGGACCTCTCGTTGACGTAAAAAGCAATTCGGCAGGTTTTAGGTGGTGAATAGTCGAATTTGAGTTCTTAATGGGCCAGAGTATGATAAATCTCAAAAATCGATTTCTAATTTTTAAAAAAAATTAATTTGAATAACTCCCTAGTCGAGACAGTTTTTACCATAAAAAAGCTCAAAATTCAAATTTCGAAATTCAAATTTTTAATTCAACCCTTGATAAATCTGCTTCCTAGTGCAATCTTTCTTTTTCTACAAAGAAGGTACCAATTCCTGCTGAAGATGCTGAAGATACAAAACCTTTTCCCGGGAGTTCCATCAATGTGCTTGTGTGGTCTTACTCCATGTGCTCTGGTTTTCCCCCACAATCTTAAAACATACAGGAAAGGTAATTGACTTCTTATATAATTGACCACAGCGTGTGTCTATGAAGCTGATTTACAAACATAGGTTCTCAATTACACCAATCAGATCTACGCTTTAATTTTTTTTTAATCGGCATTAAAAAGATAAAAATACATTTTGATTGGTTGCTATGAGCAACTGAACTGCGATTTAGCAAATGAGTCCTAACATATAATAGTGACATTAGACTGCAATCTCCACATGAGCAGGGAGAACTGCTAGAGCAATTGAACCCTTTCTACTTGAATCGGCTAACTATTTTGGTAAATATGTCTATTTGTTAACATCTTTCCCGGGTATAAAGAAAATGTTTCAATTATTCGCTGGAGGCAAGTGCATTTTTTATTGACGCCGATGCAAATAAAAATCTGAAAATGTTATAATTAAAACCAACTTCTTTATCTTGCATCATTAGCAACTGATGTCCGGTATTTATTTAGTGACAAGATCCGAGTGCCAGATGTTATGAATCACCACTAGAAAGAGATTTCTCCCCTCCCCCCCATTTGTTGATTTATATGGATTGTAAATATATTTGCTTAACTTCATTAACTTTTTAAGATAAAAATCTCATGCCTTTCCTGTCAGTATGGTTTTTGATGTGTTGGGTTGTGATCTATTCTTTATAAGCGCTGCTTCTAACATTAATAAATAGACAAGATTTCTGATTTATTTCAATGGCAAAGCACAATTTTCTGTAAACTATTTCGGAATAACAGAAGCGGAACTAGAAGTCAAGCTATGTAAAAGTCAAATGACTAAGGACACCCAGCCAATCGCAAGCAGTTGTTTTCAATATATGTTGAAGGAGACTAGTGTAGAAGATGTTCAGTCACTGAGGAATATGAAAATCAGGCAAATCATACCAAATAGATTTTCTTTTAATGTGCTTATGCAGTTACAATATTGGTGCACATGTGAAGCTACATTTTGGGTGAATTAACAGGAAAAAGTGTGAACTGCAATTGCATTTTCATTTGTACATCTACAACTTAAGGCAGGCAGAACAAGAACTTGTAGACAAAAACACAATACTCACAATACAAATCTGAACGTACAACAACCTGAAGGACAGCAAAAAGTGTGAAAGAGACACCCATTATCCAGAAAGCTCCAAATTACAGAAAGGCCATCTCCTATAGACTTCTTTTTAATCAAATAATTCAAATTCTTAATATTAATTTACTTTTTCTTTGTAATAAGAAAACAGTACCTTGTCTTTAGTCCCAACTATGATATAATTAATCCTTATTGGAGGCAAAACAACCCTATTGGGTTTCTTTAATGTTTAAATTATTTTTAATAGAGGTAAAGTAGAGTAGAGCAGAATAGAGTAGAGAGAGAAAGATCCCTTATCTGGAAAACCCCAGGTCCCAAGCATTCTGAATAACAGGTTCCATGCCTGTATAGAGTTTTGTTTAGGTGTGGGCAGAGTTTTTAAAATGTACTAATTTTGTGTCACCCTTATATAAGGTCACTGGATGGTGGAAGCATCATGCTTGCGGGCTGACAAATGTCCGCAACAATCTTATTAAATCAGCAGGAAGCATGAATAGTGAAGAAAAAGAAATAATAATAATACTATAAAAAATGGAAGACAACCCATTTCAGTCTGGTAAGAAACTGAGCATTTTGTCTTTCAGCTGGCCAATCAAACAAAACACAAAACCAAAAAATTGGATCAAGATAAAAAATGTGAATATTCTGGAATGACCGAAAACCTGAAAACCGAAGAGCACAAGTGTCCTCTGAAAAACCTGAACAGCCTGGAGAAAGCTGCCTAGAAGAATCACTCCTATACAGTGTGCAAAGCTGTAACATATTTATTCCATAATATAAATATTTATCTATATTGTAAAACTGGCTTATCTTTATTACAGAGGAAAGCAAATATACTATTGCCTGGTGTAAAACTGCAGCAACTTATTAATATACTATAGCTGTTCATTTTACAGCTACTGGTATGACATTAGTCGTCTCTTACTCTTTTCTTTGCAGAAATACTCCTATTAGGGTTGCCACCTTTTCTGGAAAAAAATACCGGCCTTCCTATATTTTTATGTTTCTTCTCTATAAATAACATTGGCATCAAGCAACATTTTTACCGGCCAGGCCGGTAAAATACTGGCCAGGTGGCAACCCTAACTCCTATATGCAATACATACACAATGAAATGTTTGCTTTTTAACAGGTGAAAAGTAAATTCTACCTGCCAATTGGATGCTATAAATGATTAGAACTGTAGCAAACATTGTACCTTTAATCACATCACACTCAAAGACCAAACTGAGGAGGTCACCTAACTAGCAGTATGCCAAATTTCCCTGTGAAAATAGACTCCAATTGTTGCGCATCAAAAAAATGTTGTCACCCGTAGACTTCAATGCATTTCGACATATTTCCAATAAAGTTAAGCGAGTCAGATTCACCTACTGCACTACTACAGACATCATGTGAAGCAGGCAGTAGGAAAGTTGAATAATTAGTAGTGTTCTTGAATGTTTCCATACTTACTCCATCTCTTTACATCATACTCTTTGAATGATATTACCAAAGAAGAAGGCAAATCACACCTGGAATCAGGGAAAGCATATGCACAGAGGTTATTGCCATAATCCTAAATTCTGCACTAATCAAACTTAAGGGTAGCTTCATTATTTCAGAGGGACAACAGCACCATCAAACCTTTCCCCAAACCTTTTCAAACCTAATCCTGGCTTCAATAGCTTTGTGCAAAACTTTATAATGTCCACCACTACTTTCTTTTTTTGGCATAAATTATAAGCCTATGCACAAACACAAACAGGTTAAAGTCCATTTATTGTTCACATATAAAGACTTTGGGAGCAAAGCAGCATAAAACAAAATAAAATCCTGGCCACACTTGGGCTCTAACTAATACACAGGGTAGTTTCCCTCTCTACTAACTGGTCCCCTACTGGGATTCCCGGTCAAACAAGAAAACAGTACAACTCCCCAGAGTCACAGTACCTTTATAAAGTCCTTTCCCTTTAGGGAAAAAAAATAAACAGCCTCTTTCAATGGCCACACTCAGCTCCCAGCTCTCCTCAGTGTGTGTCTCAATCTTCTAGAGAGCCCCAACCCTCTCTAGCAGCTAGCTGATCTATCCTGCTAATTATTCCCCAGGTGAGACTTTCTAGGGGAATTAACCAACTCAGAACTGCTGTACATATGGGTGTAAGACATGAACCTAGGGGAAATATATCTCCCTTCACACTGTGCTCCAGTTACCGGTTCACAATATATATATATATATATATATATATATATATATATATATATATATATATATATATATATATATATATATATATATATATATAATTATATATATATATAATTGGTTAGCTAAAATGGGAGAAGAAGAACTTCAAACACCTGCTAAGAGCCATGTCCTCAACCAAACTGAGCACCAGTGGGATGAATTGAAATGCTGATGTGAGCCAGGCCTGATCCCTAAAATTCATAAAAAATCCAAAAAACAATGTTCCAGCTTCTAGTAAAAATCGTCTTCTGAGAAGAGTAGAGGGTAAAGTTATAGCAGCTAATAAGGACCTTGGTTTTGGAATATGACAAACTTTTGGCCATATAGTGTAGTATAGACATGCGATCTGTTATATGGACATATTATCCAGCATGCCCCATGGCAATGCCATACCCTACTTAGACCATCAGTTCTTCTTTATTGACTGACTTCATTTTTAAGTACCTTCTCTTTGAGGATAACTAAGTTATCATATATCCATTTTGATGGCAAAAAAAAAACCTATTGAGACCAAATGTTTTTGTAGCTATAAGGCATGGTGCTCCACATTAATGAAATCCCTGAACTGGAAAAAAAAACCCAGATCCGAAGAATTTCAGATAATAGATCCAATACCAGTAACAAAGCAATGCAGGCAACATATCGGAAATGAACTTCTCAGAACTGAAGAAAATTACTTTTTTCCAACTCTTCTCAAATTCACTTAACCGTGTACCTTTTTTGTCCCAAACGTTTATTTTTTTTAATATCGTCCTTATAAGGTCGTTATCTAAAAGTTATAAAGGAGTACAAAAATTATAGACTGTTTTTGCTTAACGGGAAAAACTGATAAAAATGACATCTTTGTATAATGAAAAAAGTGTGAGATTCTATATGGAGGCCATCTGTTGAAAATATTACTGACAGCAATATTAGCTTACCCAACATTTTAAGACACAATCATAACACATTGGGTATCACACAGCATATTACATTTAGAATCAATGATGGTGGCAACACAAGTGATAATTATATAATATCCACATTAATTAAATACATGAAGGCAGTGAATAAACACTGCAAGTTGGCAGAGGATAGATATGACCATTCTAATGCAGTATTGATTATAAGGCTTTAACAGGTATGGGATCCGTTATTCAGAAACCTGTTATCCAGAAAGCTCAGAAGTATGGGAAGGTTATTATTTTATCCAAATAATACAGATTTTTAAAAATATTTCCTTTTTATCTGTAAAAATAAAACAGTACTTGATGTAAACTAAGATGCAATTAATCCTAAGGGTCTGGCGACACAAGCAGATTTGGGTAGATTAGTTCACCAGCTAAAATGAAAATCACCTGCGGCAATTTACACGCGGCGATTCGTTTTCCGAAGTTGCCTCACAAGGAAACTTAAGAGATTTTGAGAACAGAACCAAGTAAACCTGTTAAGACACTCTGGCATGTATATAGCATGCCTTCCTATTTTGATAAAGGATAAATTGTCACTCATTTGTACTGAAAATGCAATTCATCCTACTCTGCCTTTGGAAGCTTTAATACAATATAAACTACTGAATATTGGCATGTAAGATGTTAAAACACCATCACATATATGTAATTTAAGACACTAAGGGGCTGATTCACTAAGGGTCGAATATCGAGGGTTAATTAACCCTCGATATTCGACTGGGAATTGAAATCCTTCGACTTTGAATATCGAAGAATTTAGCGCAGATAGTACGATCGAACGATCGAAGGATTATTCCTTCGATCGAACGATTAAATCCTTCGAATCGAACGATTCGAAGGATTTAAATCCAACGATCGAAGGAATATCCTTCGATCAAAAAAAGTTAGCCAAGCCTATGGGGACCTTCCCCATAGGCTAACATTGACTTCGGTAGCTTTTAGATGGCGAACTAGGGGGTCAAAGTTTTTTTTTAAAGAGACAGTACTTTGACTATCGAATGGTCGAAAAGTCGAACGATTTTTACTTCGAATCCTTCGATTCGAAGTTGTAGTCGAAGGTCGAAGTAGCCCATTCGATGGTCGAAGTAGCCCAAAAAAAACTTAGAAATTCGAAGTTTTTTACCTTCGAATCCTTCACTCGAAGTTAGTGAATCGGCCCCTAAGTTTGGCTAGGAGCAGTAACCCATGGCAACCAAAAAAATGCTTGCATTTAAACAGATGACTAGTAAATTCTACCTGCTGATTGGCTGCTATAGGTTACTGCCCCAGGGCAAACTTAGTGCCTTTTATTACATAACCCCACATGTGCTTTATTGGAAGTAATAATATGATGCTCACATATTACATAATCAAACAGAAAGCAACTTATTGATGCTAATTCTTCTTAGTTATCACTTAAGGAAACAAAGCAAAAATAATTGTGATTGAAACCCCCTAGTTTATATTACATTATCTTTCATATGCAAATTAAAGTCACAGTTATAATAAGTCAATTTATTTTCATGAAGTATTTTACACATTACCAAGGTCAAATGAAATCACTGAACTACAAACAAATGTCCCAGGAGGACCCAAAGTATCTTCCCTTCCGGTCAGATTCTTCCTGGTGCATGGCACACAGAGACGTTTCTTTCATTTTTCTTAAGAAAAACAATAAAGGGCACTACAGAACCTCAACAAAAGGAATGTCTTTCTGGAAAATATACAAGAGGAGACATCAAAAGGATAAATGAAGGTGAATGAGACAAAAGAGCAGAAACAATTTTTGGAGAAGGCTAAAAGGAAAGTAAAGTTGTCAACAACCAGACAGAAGACTAGATGAGAAGAAAGGGGTGTAAAAGTAGAAGTAAAATATAAAACTTGGAGGAAATAGGATTAAACCACAAACAAAATGTGATGAAAGACAGAGAAGAGTAGATAGAGAACACCATTTATGAAAGATGAGAAAATTATCCAAGCTTAGCTCTACACACAACCTTTAGCTTAAAAGATACCTTCTTGTGATCATCACAAACACAAGCATGTTTGATGATGTGATCAAATATATTAAACCTTTTCTAGTTACTGTGAAAAACTAAGCTTTGCTATATAAAAAAAATTTATATGAGTAAAAAAAAGTGATGAAAAATTTGCAATGGTGCAAAGATTATATTATTATTATATTTATATAATATTATTATTTATAAATGGCCATGATTTCTTTCAGAATTATGTTTTAATTAGCTTGTGGCTAGACACCCAAAAAAGGAATAGAAGTAAAAGCACGTCTTAACCTTTTAAGTGCCAGCAGAATTCCGCATTTCATTTGCACGACAAGACATTTTTTAAACATTTTTTGCTCTCTCATTTTAGGGGCATTTTCTGAAGGGAAACCTTTAGTTTACCTAGAAAAAACTATGCATTGTTTTTTTGGGGGAGAACCTGAGCTTTCCAAATCTGGCTGAGTTTTCATGTATTTCCACCTCTGCAAAAAGATTTATTAAAAGATTTATTGCACTAAATACTAATAAAAATGAATCCTATTGTTCATAATATATGAATTTATACCAGAAAAATATTTCATTTTACGCATGAAAATCCAACTGATTTGGAAAGCCTCATGTCTCTCAAATGTGACAATACCAGATATGTATAGTTTTAGGGAAATTTAGGACTGTACAGCCAAAACTCCCGGCAGTATATTACAGATTTTGAAAGCACTAAAGCAGAAATCGGCATAGTTTAGATTCCAAGGCAAAAAAATCCTGAAACAGTAGGTTACCCCAGAAAACCATCTATTTTTGAAAAGTACACATTCTGCTGATACCAAAATGGGTCACTATGTCTCCCTACTTCTAACTACCAAACATGAAAGTTTGTCTGAATGTAGCGGTTTTTATAAAAATGTATCAAAATTCGGAAAAATCACTTCAAAGGTTTTATTTTGCTGCTTCGCATATCCCACACTGAATTAGGTACCAAGAAAAAGGACCCTGAATATGATTGCCAGGGGTCCACTGAACAGTTTGATGCCCATTGTGCATATGTTTACCAAAGTATCCGATATTTAGACCCCAATATGAAGTTATTGCATCCAAATTGTCCAGGACTTTACTTCAGCTACTGAAAAATCAGCACATTTCCTTCATTTTTTGTGGGGTAAAAACACAGAAATATATGTTTACCTCCCAAAACCATACATTTTTTGAAAGTACACATTATACCGAATCTAAAATGGGTACCTACGCCTTTCTGCTCCAAACTACTGAGTCGCAAGGCTTTCCCAAAATTGGCAGTTTTGGTGAAATACCTGAAAATTGCCTCAAAGCTTCAACTTTCCAGCATCATATCTCCCATGTATTATTATGTACTGATAAAAATCAGCCAAAATATGATTTTTAGAGTATTTGGGGCATTTAGAGCCCCAAAATGAAGTTAGTGCATACAAAATGTCCTATGGGTCACTTCAGCTAATGAAAAATCAACGCATTAACTGCATTTTTTGTGGGGTAAAAACACAGAAATATATGTTTACCCCCCAAAACCATATATTTTTGGAAATTACACATTCTGCCGAATCTAAAATAGGTACCCATGCCTTTCTGCTCCAAACTACTGAGTCACAAGGCTTTCCAAATATTGGCGGCTTTGGTGAAATAGCCGAAAATTGCCTCAAAGCTTCAACTTTCCAGCATCGTATTGTCCATGTATAATTACGTACCATGAAAATGCACCCTAAATATGATTGCCAGTGGTCTTCCAAACATTTTAAAGCCCATTGTGCATAGCTTTACCAAAATATCTGGCATAGAGACCCCTAAAATGAAGTTAGCGCATACACATTTCATGGCATTGATTTCTACTACCAAAAAAATAAACTGCCTGATTATTGTGTGGTAAAAGTGGCAAATAAGTAAGTTGTCCCAAGAAAACATCATATTTTCAGAAAATACACATTCTGCAAAATCTAAAATGGGTAAATGTATCTTTGTTTGGCGAAGCACCAAGCAGCAACGCTACCCTAATCCTTATGGTTCCATAATTTACCAGCATAAAGCATTTTAAATATTAACGCCATGGGTCTACTGAATAGTTTGATGCCTGATATGCAAAGATTTACCAAACCATGGGGCATACAGAGACCCTAAAATGAAAATAGTACATATGAATTTTCACGCATGACAAACAAAAAACACTACCCTCACTAGATCTAAAAAGGTCAGTAGCCCCACCCAAAAAAAACTAAGCTAATGGGAATCTGTTTGAATGTAGAATGCCAGACAATTACACATACTCAAACTCCACTGAGCAAAGCAGCAGCCCTGTCATGTTATGCTCCAAATTTTGCATGTGCAAAGAGGATGGAGTTTTGATTAAATTGTATGCTCTGCCCCAAGTTATATAGAACTGAATGTATCAAAGTAATATCTTTGAATACATTTTCGGTCAAGTAAAGCAGTAATGGAGGTACATTGTCTTCAGACAGTGCAGCTATGAGGACAGTAGTTCTTTTACTTTCCAGTTTCATGATGTTCCATTAGTTTTGAATGTGTAGTGTTACTTTATGTTTACATACTGTATGTATGCATAGGTTTTATAGAAAAACTTGCATAGATTTTATGGAAAAACTTGCAAATCAGTGTCCTGCTTTTTTCAACACGTGATTACCTTAAAGAAAGTGCAGCAGAACTTAGAATCTATGTTCTGTGGCATTTCAGCAATTTTAGTCACAGAACGTAGATTCTACATTCTGTGGCACTTAAAGGAACAGTTCAGTGTGAAAATAAAAACTGTGTAAATAGATAGGCTGTGCAAAATAAAAAATGTTTCTAATGTAGTTAGTTAGCCAAAAATGTAATGTATAAAGGCTGGAGTGAACAGATGTCTAATAAAACAGCCAGAATCCAACTTCCTGCTTTTCAGCTCTATAACTCTGAGTTTGTCAGCGACTTGAAGGGGGGCCACATGGTACATTTCTGTTCAGTGAGTTTGCAATTGATCCTCAGCATTCAGCTCAGATTCAAAAGCAACAGTTATGACCCATGTGGCCCCCCCTCAAGTCTCTGATTGGTTACTGCCTGGTAACCAGGGTAACCAGTCAGTGTAAACCAAGAGAGCTGAAAAGCAGGAAGTAGTGTTCAGACTGACATGTTATACATCAAATCACTCCAGCCTTTATACATTACATTTTTGGCTAACTAACTATATTAGAAAAAAAAATTATCATGCACAGCCTGTCTATTTACCCAGTTTTTATTTTTTACACTAAACAATTCCTTTAAAGGGAACAGTATACCACCTTTCACAACTTTGGTTCAATGAATAGGACTTGTGCTGAACATACATTTCTTTGTATTAAAGGCAACCATCTAGCCTAGTCTGCACTATTTGTTTTACATTTTTTTTATATTCAGAATATTTGCCACATACACCTCAATGTCTCAAATACTTTTTTTCTAAGTTAATGCCACACCAGGAGCTATGTGAAAGTTTTGCAGCAGCTGTCATCTGAAAACACAGATGGCTGATTTTTCAGGTGACAGCTGTGCAGATGAGCCATACATTTGGCATTTATAGTTACTATTGAAGCTATTGGGGGCAATTACCCTCATGTTGGCAGTGTTACTTTTAAAAGTAATGGATAAGATAGTCTGAAGAAAAATATTTTGGCGAATAAGCCACTAAGAAGAAAACCTGTTTTAATCGGGACTGTTATGTTTGTTGGTGATTGTTCCCTTTAATCATTCTGTCGATTGTTGGTAAAGCTCTCGTAACAGGGCTCTCCTAAAGCAGCAGTGTAATCTGCTTTGTTCAAATACAGCCAAAAAAAAGTAGCTAGTGGTGCTTGCAATTAGAGAACAAAACACTGGGAGCTTTCTGCCACCAGAGTAACTAAAACCATAACATTCTCGCCAGTCCTAAGGGCAAATGCCCCTCGGTTCATCAGTTAATTGAAAAAGGTAATACGTATGCAATGGTAATTTTAAATGCTTACTTCAGTGCCTAGCTCTCTAAACCCTGGCATATTGATTTCTTTTTGTGAACTAAGCCGTTCAAGCTTCATTTAAGATTTTCATCTTCCATGTAGCCCTGAGCACATCACGGAGCCATAAATTAGTTAAATAGCACATTTATCACAAATGTTATTTTGAGATACTGCATAAACTGGATGGCTGAAAGATATACAGTAAGCTGCAGGAAGATACTTCAGTGCTTGGGTGGGGTTACAAGTAGGTCACCTCTTTAAACAAGCATTCGTACAGCGTGGTAAGGCTGCTAAGGACACAATTAAGAAATCATATAATAATACATTTGCCTATAATAGTTTATTTTATGGAACGCTATATCAAATGGAAAATGATGGCCTCTAATTTTTAAACTCCCTATCTGTGATCCTGTTCTCTCTTATATCAGTGATACCTGATATCTATTGTGTTCTATTCATCATTCATCTCCAGCTGGGAGATTCGCATCTGCATCTCCAGCCATTGTTCACCTACAACTCCCAGCACCCTCAGATAACGGAAGGGTGTTTGTCCTATCCTTAGGAGAACCTTAAGTCCGCAGCTCATTCAAACCACAATCAGAAGGACAGAACAGAAAAGGAAATGCATAATATGTAATGAATGTTTAAACACCATTAATAATAATAGCATTTTTAAAGGAACTACTAATTTCTGAGCTATGACAGTTCCCTTAAGTAAAAAAACGTCAAGATTAGAGATGTCGCGAACTGTTCGCCGGCGAACTTGTTCGCGCGAACATCGGGTGTTCGCGCACGCCGGAAGTTCGCGAACGTCGCGCGACGTTCGCCATTTTGGGTTCGCCATTGTTGGCGCTTTTTTTTGCCCTCTCACCCCAGACCAGCAGGTACATGGCAGCCAATCAGGAAGCTCTCCCCTGGACCACTCCCCTTCCCTATAAAAACCGAAGCCCTGCAGCGTTTTTTCACTCTGCCTGTGTGTGCTGAAGAGATAGTGTAGGGAGAGAGCTGCTGCCTGTTAGTGATTTCAGGGACAGTTGAAAGTTTGCTGGCTAGTAATCGTTTTGATACTGCTCTGTTATTGGAGGGACAGAAGTCTGCAGGGGTTTGAGGGACATTTTAGCTTAGGTAGCTTTGCTGGCTAGTAATCTACCTTCTACTGCAGTGCTCTGTATGTAGCTGCAGTGGGCAGCTGTCCTGCTTCTGATCTCATCTGCTGACTGCTGCAATAACAGTAGTCCTTGTAAGGACTGCTTTTATTTATTTTTTTGTTGTTTTACTACTACTACTACTACTACTACTATAAGAGCCCAGTGCTATTAGTCTAGCAGTGTTGGGGAGTGGGACTGGTGTGCTAATCTGCTGCTCCTAGTAGTTCAGCAGCACCAACTTTAATTTTTTTTTTTTAATATTCATTTTTTTTTTATTTTACTTTTTTTTATTTTACTACCGCTGTAGTAGTGTATAAGTTGACCTTTTAGGCATTATTTGCCCTGTAGGCATTATTTGCACACTGTTTTCTTCAACCCGCCATCGAGCTGTGTGACCTTGTTCCCATTCTGTCTAAATATCCATAATATTACCGTCTCCAGAAAAAACACCGGAGTCACTTTTTTCAAGCAGCATTCATATATTTTACGTAATCCGTATCCACCGCTGTAGTAGTGTATACGTTGGCCTTGTAGGCATTATTTGCACACTGTTTTCTTCAACCCGCCATCGAGCTGTGTGACCTTGTTCCCATTCTGTCTAAATATCCATAATATTACCGTCTCCAGAAAAAACACCGGAGTCACTTTTTTCAAGCAGCATTCACATATTTTACGTAATCCGTATCCACCGCTGTAGTAGTGTATACGTTGGCCTTGTAGGCATTATTTGCACACTGTTTTCTTCAACCCGCCATCGAGCTGTGTGACCTTGTTCCCATTCTGTCTAAATATCCATAATATTACCGTCTCCAGAAAAAACACCGGAGTCACTTTTTTCAAGCAGCCATAATATATTTTACGTAATCCGTATCCACCGCTGTAGTAGTGTATACGTTGGCCTTGTAGGCATTATTTGCACACTGTTTTCTTCAACCCGCCATCGAGCTGTGTGACCTTGTTCCCATTCTGTCTAAATATCCATAATATTACCGTCTCCAGAAAAAACACCGGAGTCACTTTTTTCAAGCAGCCATAATATATTTTACGTAATCCGTATCCACCGCTGTAGTAGTGTATACGTTGGCCTTGTAGGCATTATTTGCACACTGTTTTCTTCAACCCGCCATCGAGCTGTGTGACCTTGTTCCCATTCTGTCTAAATATCCATAATATTACCGTCTCCAGAAAAAACACCGGAGTCACTTTTTTCAAGCAGCATTCATATATTTTACGTAATCCGTATCCACCGCTGTAGTAGTGTATACGTTGGCCTTGTAGGCATTATTTGCACACTGTTTTCTTCAACCCGCCATCGAGCTGTGTGACCTTGTTCCCATTCTGTCTAAATATCCATAATATTACCGTCTCCAGAAAAAACACCGGAGTCACTTTTTTCAAGCAGCATTCATATATTTTACGTAATCCGTATCCACCGCTGTAGTAGTGTATACGTTGGCCTTGTAGGCATTATTTGCACACTGTTTTCTTCAACCCGCCATCGAGCTGTGTGACCTTGTTCCCATTCTGTCTAAATATCCATAATATTACCGTCTCCAGAAAAAACACCGGAGTCACTTTTTTCAAGCAGCATTCATATATTTTACGTAATCCGTATCCACCGCTGTAGTAGTGTATACGTTGGCCTTGTAGGCATTATTTGCACACTGTTTTCTTCAACCCGCCATCGAGCTGTGTGACCTTGTTCCCATTCTGTCTAAATATCCATAATATTACCGTCTCCAGAAAAAACACCGGAGTCACTTTTTTCAAGCAGCATTCATATATTTTACGTAATCCGTATCCACCGCTGTAGTAGTGTATACGTTGGCCTTGTAGGCATTATTTGCACACTGTTTTCTTCAACCCGCCATCGAGCTGTGTGAGCTTGTTCACATTTTGTCTAAATATTGATAATATTATCGTCTCTAGAAAAACCACTTGAGTTACTTTTTTTCAAGCAGCATTCATATATTTTACGTAATCCGTATCCACCGCTGTAGTAGTGTATACGTTGACTTTGTAGGCATTATTTGCACAGTGTTTTCTTCAACCCGCCATCTAGCTGTGTGTATTATCGTTTCCAGAAAAACCAACTGAGTTTTTGTTGTTGTTGTTGTTTTTTTAAAAATAATGCCAGGCAAAGGCAGGCCGCCACGCAGAGGCCGTGCTAGGGGCCGTGCTGCTATGCAATCCTGTGGCCCTAGCAAATTGCCCAGTTTTAAAAAGCCAATGACCCTGAACTCCCAAAATGCTGAAGAGGTAGTTGACTGGCTTACACAGCACACCCCATCCTCTACCGTTTCTAACTTTACCACAACATCCTCCTCATCCTCCACTGCTATGGCCACCCCACGTAACACTTCCTCCACCACCGGTGCCCCTTCTTCACTGGGGTCAGAGGAGTTATTTTCCAATGAGTTTCTTGAACTGAGTAATGCGCAACCATTATTGCCAGAAGAAGATGAAGGAGATGAGGACCTTACACCAGATTTAATTCTGGCAGAGAACACGATAGAGATGGACATAATGAGTGATGAGGAGGAGGTCCCCGCTGCTGCTTCCTTCTGTGATGTGTCAGAAGAAATTGATGCATCTGAGGAGAATGATGATGAGGAGATTGATGTTTTGTGGGTGCCTAGTAGAAGAGAGCAAGAGGAGGGTAGTTCAGATGGAGAGACGGAGAGTCAGAGAGGCAGTAGGAGAATAAGACTTAGAAGAAGCAGGGAGGACAGCCCGCAGGGATCAGTAGGGCAACAACATGTATCGGCACCTGTGTTCAGCCGGCCAACGCACCCGCCATTGCCGCCAATACCGCCAACTCCGCCAACTTCTACTGTTACCGCGCAGATCGCACACTTCCAAAAAGTCAGCAGTGTGGGATTTTTTTAATGTGTGTGCCTCTGACAAAAGCATTGTAATTTGCAATGAGTGCAGTCAGAAACTGAGCCTTGGTAAGCCCAACAGCCACATAGGTACAACTTCTATGCGAAGGCACATGAGCGGCAAGCACAAAGCACTTTGGGAGCAACACCTCAAAGGCAACAGGCAAACTAAAAGCCACACTCCTTCTGGTCCAGCATCTTACTGCTCTACCTCTGCTCTCCTTGACCCGTCTGAACCACCCTCCACTCCGCCTTCCACCTTGACCACCTGTTCCCATTCCCAGTCATCTGCCACCAGCCAAGTTTCTGTGAAGGCCATGTTTGAGCGTAAGAAGCCAATGTCTGACTGTCACCCCTTGCCCGGCGTCTGACAGCTGGCTTGTCTGCACTCTTAGCCCGCCAGCTTTTACCATACCAGCTGGTGGACTCTGAGGCCTTCCGCAAATTTGTAGCAATTGGGACACCGCAGTGGAAGGTACCCAGCCGCAATTTTTTTTCTAAAAAGGGAATACCACACCTGTACCAACATGTGCAGAGCCAAGTTACCGCATCTCTGTCACTTAGTGTTGGGCCAAAGGTCCATATGACTACTGACGCATGGTCCTCCAAGCATGGTCAGGGCAGGTATGTCACCTACACTGCCCACTGGGTGAACTTGGTAATGGCTGGGAAGCAGGGAATGGGTAGCTCAACAACAACAGTGGAGTTGGTGTCACCGCCACGGATTGCACGCGGTTCTGCCACCACCTCTACTCCTCCATCGCTCTCTACCTCGTCTTCTTCTTCTTCTTACTCTGCTGCTGGGTCCTCCTTCTCCTCCTCCACACCTGTGCACCCCAGCTCCCCCTAGGCTATTCGACGTGCCAGGTACGCCGTTGTCACGCTGTCTTGGGGATGACGTGCCTGGAAAGCAAAAACCATACCGGATCTGTACTCCTGTCATCTCTGCAGTCACAGGCCGATCGGTGGCTGACCCCACACCAACTGCAGATCGGAAAAGTGGTGTGTGACAATGGAAGCAATCTGTTGGCAGCGTTGAGACTAGGCAATTTAACACATGTGCCCTGCATGGCACATGTGTTAAATTTAATAGTCCAACGTTTTGTCTCCAAGTACCCAGGATTCCAGGACGTTCTCACCCAGTCCAGAAAGGTGTCGGCCCATTTCAGACGTTCCTACACAGCCATGGCACGCCTTGCTGACATTCAGCAGCGCTACAACATGCCAGTCAGGCGTTTGATTTCTGACAGCCAGACTCGCTGGAATTCAACGCTCCTTATGTTGGAACGTCTGCTGCAACAACAAAGGGCCGTCAACGAGTACCTTTTTGAACTGGGTGGTAGGACTGGATCTGCACAGCTGGGGATTTTTTTCCCCCGTTACTGGGTGCTTATGCGCGATGCCTGCAGGCTCATGCGACCTTTTGAAGAGGTGACAAATATGGTCAGTCGCACCGAAGGCACCATCAGCGACCTAATACCCTTCGCTTTCTTCCTGGAGCGTGCCGTGCGACGAGTGACAGATGAGGCTGTAGACCAGCGTGACGAGGAGCTGGAAGCGCACGATTTCTGGTCGGAATCACCAGAACGAACCCAGGCACCTGCTGCAACGCAGGGAGAGGTGCCAGAAGTGGAGTCAGAGGAGGAAGGTGGCTTTGTGGAGGAGGAGGAGGAGGACCAACAGGAGCAGGCTTCCCAGGGGGCTAGTGGTGACCTTTTGGGGACCCCTGGTCTTGTACGTGGCTGGGGGGAGGAGACCGTGGATGATGCAGTCCTTGATAATGAGGAAGCGGAGATGGATAGCTCTGCATCCAACCTTGTGAGAATGGGGTCTTTCATGCTGTCATGCCTGTTGAAGGACCCCCGTATCAAGAGGCTTAAGGAGAAGGACCTGTACTGGGTCGCAACGCTACTAGACCCTCGGTACAAGCATAAAGTGTCAGAAATGTTACCAACATACCACAAGTCCGAAAAGATGCGGCATTTACAAACCAGCCTGCAAAACATGTTGTACAATGCTTTTAAGGGTGATGTCACTTCAGGAACTCATCAACATTCCAGGGGCAGAGGTGCCAGTAATCCTGCCACGAGCACACCTGCAAGGACAAAGCCCTTTGGCCAGTCTGTAACGTCAGACATGCAAATGTTTTTCTGTCCAAGGCAGCGCCACAACCCTTCTGGATCCACCCTCAAAGAACGCCTCGACCGGCAGGTAGCGGACTACCTGGCATTAACTGCAGATATCGACACTCTGAGGAGCGATGAACCCCTGGACTACTGGGTGCGCAGGCTTGATCTGTGGCCAGAGCTGTCACAATTTGCCATGAACCTCTTGTCTTGCCCAGCCTCAAGTGTGCTCTCAGAAAGGACCTTCAGTGCAGCAGGAGGGATTGTAACTGAGAAGAGAACTCGCCTAGGTCACAAAAGTGTCGATTACCTGACCTTTATTAAAATGAATGAGGGGTGGATCTCGGAGGGTTACTGCACGCCGGAAGACTTGTTCTGACTTCTATGCAGCTGTCCTTCTCTTCAAGCCTCATGACTCCACACACAGCTGTCCTTTAGCGTCCTCCTCCTCCCTCCGCCACCGTTACAAACTAGGGTGCAAACCCTACTGGTTTAATTTTTTTCTGGCCTCTGTGCTTCAGTGGCTGCAACCAAAAAAATGCATATTTTCTGGCATTTATATGGCATAATTTTTCTGGCCTCTGTGCTTCAGTGGCTGCAACCAAAAAAATTTATATTTTCAGCATTTATATGGCATAATTTTTCTGTCACTGTGCTTCAGTGGCTGCGACCAAAAAAATGCATATTTTCTGCATTTATATGGCATAATTTTTCTGGCCTCTGTGCTTCAGTGGCTGCAACCAAAAAAATTTATATTTTCAGCATTTATATGGCATAATTTTTCTGGCAACTGTGCTTCAGTGGCTGCGACCAAAAAATGACTATTTTCAGCATTTATATGGCATATTTTTTCTGGCCTCTGTGCTTCAGTGGCTGTGGCCAAAAAAACTGGGCAAACAATGCCTACAAGGTCAACGACGTTGACCTTGTAGGCATTGTTTGCCCAGTTTTTTTGGCCACAGCCACTGAAGCACAGAGGCCAGAAAAAATATGCCATATAAATGCTGAAAATAGTCATTTTTTGCCATACGTTGACTCAACGTATATGGCAAAAAATGACTATTTTCAGCATTTACGTGACATATTTTTTCTGGCAACTGTGCTTCAGTGGCTGCAACCAAAAAAACTGGGCAAACAATGTCTACAAGGTCAACGTATGGCGAAAAATTACTATTTTCAGCATTTATATGGCATATTTTTTCTGGCAACTGTGCTTCAGTGGCTGCGTCCAAAAAAACTGGGCAAACAATGTCTACAAGGTCAACGTATGGCGAAAAATGACTATTTTCAGCATTTATATGGCATATTTTTTCTGGCAACTGTGCTTCAGTGGCTGCGTCCAAAAAAAACTGGGCAAACAATGCCTACAAGGTCAACGTATGGCAGTTGTTTAAAGAGAACAGTAGATTACTAGCCAGCAAAGCTACCTAAGCTAAAATGTCCCTCAAATCCCTGCAGACTTCTGTCCCTCCAATACAGAGCAGTATCAAGCAGATTACTAGCCAGCAAACTTACTATCATCTGTCCCTGAAATCACTAACAGCTCTCCCCTACACTATCTCTTCCAAGCACACACAGGCAGATTTTTCAGATACATTTTTGCCCTTGATCCCCTCTGGCATGCCACTGTCCAGGTCGTTGCACCCTTTAAACAACTTTAAAATCATTTTTCTGGCCAGAAATGTCTTTTCTAGATGTTAAAGTTCGCCTTCCCATTGAAGTCTATGGGGTTCGCGAACCGTTCGCGAACCGCTCGCATTTTTGCGCAAGTTCGCGAATATGTTCGCGAACTTTTTTTCCGACGTTCGCTACATCCCTAGTCAAGATGAATTCATCAGTCATTAGGCAGAATTTAACATTGCATTTAATAGTGTGATGAAGGCCTTGCCTTTGCAAGGATGAAGCCATGTCCTTTATTCTAACTGCAAACACAGCACCACATTAATGTTGCCTGCAGGAATATTAACTGTATCATCTACAGAGTACAAAAGCTACCATATGATTGCCTTTAGAATGCTCCAAGTCTGCTAACTGCAGTATATATATGAAGTATATACTATATATATATTTTTTTTTTTTTTGAATATGCTTAAATAAGGAAATATCTTTCCATAATTACACTTTAAGCAGGGGCCAATAATAAAGTTCAAAGCCTGGTCTACCTATGTAATTTTCCCTTCTGCTGACTTGTTTATTCAGGCACAATTCAATGGTACACACCAGTATCCTTGCCTAAGTAGGCCTTCCTCACTATGACTTTTGGGAGCATCTCTGATTGGTGATAACCCTCTGTTTTTAGAAGCCCAGCTAGATGGTTTTTGAATAACACTCTTCTTTCTACTATATACCATAACATTACCTTGTTTCCAGATTTTTAAGGACAAGGGAAGTAAAATCTGTATTACAGCCACATTTGACACTAATCATTAAAGGGATACTGTCATGGGAAAACTTGTTTTTTTTTCAAAATGCATCAGTTAATAATGTGCAGAATTCTGCACTGAAATCCATTTTTCAAAAGAGCAAACAGATTTTGTTATATTCAATTTTGAAATCTGACATGATTTTGTCAGTTTCCCAGCTACCTCCAGTCATGTGAATTGTGCTCTGATAAACTTCAATCACTCTTTACTGCTGTACTGAAAGTTGGAGTGATATCACCCCCCCCCCAGCTGCTTAACAACAGAACAATTGGAAGGTAACCAGATAACAGCTCCCTAACAGAAGATAACAGCTCCCTGGTAGATATAAGAACAGCACTTAATAGTAAAAGCCAAGTCCCACTAAGACACACTCAGTTACATTGAGTAGGAGAAATAACAGCCTGCCAGAAAGTAATTCCATCCTAAAGTGCATGCACAAGTCACATGACTGGGGCAGCTGGGAAACTGACAAAATGTCTAGCCCCATGTCAGATTTCAAAATTGAAATCTGTTTGCTCTTTTAAAAAATGGATTCAGTGCAGAATTCTGCTGGAGCAGCACTATTAACTGATCTGTTTGGAAAAAAAAACATGTTTTCCCATGACAGTATCCCTTTAAGTTAATTTGATTGCTAACCACCCCTATAGTTTGACATCAGTGGCGTAACTAGATGTTACTGGGTCCCACAGTAAATTTTTGTAGGGCCACAAACATATCCAGAAGTTGTCCTGTTTTAACAATATATGTTGAAATTGCTGATTTATTAGGGCCTCATGAGGCCCCCTATAACTCCTGGGCCCCCAGCAGCCACAGTGTCTGCTTCCTCTGTAGTTATGCCCATGTTTGGAATTCTTTGCCGGAGTCCTGTGCAGCTATACCTTACGGCACTGGCATTATTGCTAGGCAGGTTCATGTGTATTAGCACTTCCTTGCAGGGAGCAGAACATTAACCTCCATCTTCCCAGGAGCAGTAACCCCCTAAATGTCCTAAAGTGCATGTGATATGTCTAGGATGACTGTCTTTCACTGAATATTGCAAAGATGGCAGCGCCTTGAATTACAACCACAACAGGACCCCAACAGGAAATTCCAATCTTCATTGAAATCAACTGAGGTCAAGCATGGCTAAGTTAAATAACCAATGGATTCCCTATTTTTGTTTGTTTTTGCACCCTTATCCTTTCACGCCAAAACTTTGTATGCATGTACAATGCCTGCTACCATTAGAAGCCTGCAAAACCACAATAGACAAACAAAAAACACAACACTCACTAGATCTAAAAAGGTCAGTAGCCCCACCCAAAAAAACTAAGCTAATGGGAATCTGTTGGAATGTGGAATGCCAGACAATTAAACCTACTTAAACTCCACTGAGCAAAGCAGCAGCCCTGTCGGGTTAGGCTCCAAGTTTTGCATGTGCAAAGAGGATGGAGTTTTGATTAAATTGTATGCTCTGCCCCAAGTTATATAGAACCAAATACATTTTCGGTCAAGTAAAGCAGTAATGGAGGTACATTGTCTTCATAACCATGTGTTTAACTCAACATTTCCCATAAAGGCAATGCAGCTGTGAGGACAGTAGTGATGATGAAGCTTTGCTCTTCTTTTTTTTTCCAGTTTCATGATGATTTCATTGGTTTTGATCTTGTAGTGTTACTGTTCATAGCTGTATGTTGCATAGGTTTTATCAGTGTCCTGCTTTTTTCAACATGTGATTACCTTAACGGGACAAAACTCTTCAGTGAGTTTGCAATTGATTCTTAAAGGGAAACGATTGAGAAAATAGAAATTTAATATAAGCTTCATCATACTGAAATAAGAAACTTTCTAAATATAATAAATTAAATATTCTACATCGTTTCTGAAATAATCAAGTTAACTGTATCTTCACTGTCCCTCTCTTAGCATCTGTTTCTCTTCATTCTGTCTTGTAGCAGTTGGGTGTCAAATATTCATTGACAGTTAGATCCAATATATCTTATAGGGGAATTTCATTTCTTAGCAGATGTATTAGAGCTCAGTCAAATAACTGATTCCAGTACAAACAAAATCTAACAAAATAACTGCCTTTTGCACAAATTCTGCATGTAGAGAGACAAGATGTCTGGTGATTTTAATAGAGTGAGCTCTAATACATCTTCTAAGCAAAAGGAAGCCCCCCCTATAAGACATATTGGATCTAACTGTCAATGATTATCTGACACCCAACTCCTGCATGAAGAGACAATATAGAGAAACAGATGCTGAGAGAGAGATAGCGAAGATACACTTGGTAATTCAGAAACAGCAAAGAATTTTTAATTGATTATATTTAGAATACTTCTTATTTCAGTATGCTGAAGCCTATATAAAATCATTTTTGCGATAGTTCCCCTTTAACATGCTGGTAAGATTCAAAAGCAAACAGTTATGGCCTATGTGTCCATTGTGTGGGAAAAGGACAAGGCACATCTCATGAGTTTTGATGGTGGGAGCTGTTCGCAATGTAAACCAGACTTTCAAAGTTTTAAGGGAATAAAATATTTGTTAGTTGATTGGTAATGGTAAGAATTTGAATGTGTTATCTATATTCTTTATTCAAAAGAAAAAATCAACCTAATGTACATATAATTTTAGGCAAAGTGTAGAATTGCTGGAAAATCAACAGATGCCACAAAAAATTATGGTGCCCCGTAATTTATTGAACAACTGTATATCTAGCTCAGTAAATGACTAATTTGAGCATCTATTAGGCTATAAACATTAAAAACGGCAGCTCCAAAGATGGATTTACTGAAGAGAGGTTGCAGTAGCCCTTTAAGGTCAGTGAGTGCTTTTAATTTATATGCTAGATTTAGTGAATACACAATCTTTGTTTTTTATTTAAATTAGATTAAAACAAATAATAATGAATGTAAAGTGTACCTAAAGCCATCAATAAAGCAACCACCGTACCAGCAGCATGTTCAGAGAGTTTTCAGAAATAGCGCTACTCTACCTGCAGATCTATTCAGCGGCCTGATTACAGGTATTTTTCATTGCTTGTTTACAGAAGGCTTTCGTTGCAGTGTAATGAATCCTGTTCTCCACAGAATGTGTTTTACTTCATACCTACTAACATCTGAAGTTTGAGCACGAGTCAATAACTACGATTTAGCCAATATTGGACCAAATTGGCCATTACAGTATGTGATCTGAGTGTGATCACATTCTATAAACGAGATCTCTAGTAAAAAGAATTATGAGCTAGCTAATACAGGACCTGAATGACTGAATCAGGAAGGCATATGGACCTTATCTCCTTTTCCATTCTCACACACAATTCATCCTAATAGTATAGCAGAGGGTTTTTTAAAAATAATGGGCAAGCTCCAAAATAGTGCCTACATTTCAAATGATGATGCGACAAAACTCCTTAAAGGAGAAGGAAAGTCTTCTTCCTCTTGGGGGTGAAAAACCTTAGGCACCCCCAAGTGATTGTATTTACTTATCCCGAAACCCTGGGCCGGTGCTCTTATCAGCAGAAAACTGCAACGACCCAGGGTTCTTCCAGCGAGCACCACAGAGCGATCCTCTTCCGGCTTCTTCTTTCTTCCAATTTCCCGGGGCACACGCATGGACAGCAGACCGAAATAGCCGACTTTTTATTTAAAGTCCGCGCTCTACTGCGCATGTGCAGCTGCGAGTAGAAAGAAGAAGCTGGAAGCGGATCACTTTGTTGTGCTCGCTGGAAGAACCCCAGGCCGGTGCAGTTTTCTGCTGATAGGAGCACCGGCCCGGGGTTTTAGGTAAGTATATACAATCACTTGGGGGTGCCTAACATTTGGCACCCCCAAGTGGAAGAAGACTTTCCTTCTCCTTTAAGAGCAGTTTTAAAGGTGATAACTTGATGTGCAAGATCTCAAGTGCTGAAAGACTGTAGATTGGTTCTAGGCCTGCCTATGCAAACAATATTCAAACCCCAGTGGCACAGCCTAAAACATTAAAAGAGATAAGTTAAAATCTATCTAATGATTCCGGACATAAGTCACACGGGCTTACCTGATGGCTGTACTTGAGTGTAAGGATCATAGCTCCGAGGTATTTGTGAAATTTTGCATCCCCCAAGTTCATTTATTGATATTATAAAGTAATTCCAAGGAATAGGACTGAGTAGGAACAAGCATTGTCAGTGTAGAAAACCCACTGTCATTTAGCAGGAGAACCCTTTAAGTGTTAATAAAAATAACATGTTTATTTTATTTATGGACCTTTTATATCATCTGTTCTTTGAATTCCGCACTGACTGGAAAACCGTGAGCTATATCTGTGTTTTTTTTTCCTCCGGCACCGAGCAAACAGAGGATACCTATTTATGCTCCAGTTATAAACACATGGAACACCGTTTACTTGTCATGTGCTCATTAAATGGAGCACATCTTGAACACAAGTCTGAACGCCACACAAAATTATAGCAAAAAAACAATTTTAATGCTGCTGTAGAAAAAAAGGTTATATGAAGAATCATATAATGGTGCTTCATTGTCAACAACAAAAAAGGGACACAGAGTGCATTACAGTGTCTGTGCTGTTTACATGCCAATATTTTATACACATTTTCTTGTATGGTGTCAGCTGTCAGTTACTTCAGCAAATTAACTGCCAAAAATGGAGACGAACAGAATCACTTAGTGCGGTGGTAACCACGGGTTACCTTTCATATGCCTTAAGATAAAGCTGCAGTATGGAATCTTGGGAAAATAATTAGACAGAACAAAACAGAAAACTTACAAAATGAAATAAAAAGGCATTCTACAATACAGAATAACAACCCAGGGTGCTTATAAATAAGTAAAAGAGGTTATATTACAGAATGCCTCTTAATGTTTAAGCAAAGTATTTTAGTACAAACATTTTTAAAGGATTAGCAAGTCTTGGCAAATACAGTACAAGTTCATCGTTTTAACCCTTTGAGCACTGAGTAATGGTTTGAGTATTTTTTTTTTAACCTTAATAAATACCTTTTCAAAGTCATGTTGTGCAAAACAGGTATATTTAATGCCAGGCATGTAGTGCTGTGGTTTGTGTCTGGCTTTATTGTTTGGGAAGGGGGGGGTGTGGTGGTGGTATGACATTGCTAATAAATATGTATAATTTAAACATGAACTTTCTAACAATATAGATGTATAGTAAAACAAGTATAGTTTTGTTTTAGAATAATAGTTTTTGAATATTTTATAAAGACTATTTGTTGTATCCTTTGAATAATTTACAATGCTCTAGATGTAAAAAAAACAAAAACAAACAAACAAAAATGACTTAACCTTCTCACTGCCAGAGGATGAAGAAACACAGTATTTCTTACGGCATGGAAGAGGTTTAAAATAAACAAATTAAAATTTACACTATACATAGGCACAGCTTATGTAAGAGGCATACTGCATTTCATACCGAAAAAACGCTAGTAAAAATGCCGAAAGGGGGAAAAATTCCATTAACATCAACCACAATTTCCATAATGCAAGTCTGTACATTATTTACACCATTTAACCCTTTTGCTGCCAGAAGGCCAGGCCGTGCCTTGCTCTGCAAAGCACCGCAAGCCCCTGTGAAAGCAAAAAGGATGAAATGTTAATAAAACCACTCACTCCAGTCTGCGGCGAGGCCCAGGAGCGCTAAACCGGTACATTTTATTACTTTTGTTTTTTTAAAAAACAGAGCTTACCAAATGAACACGAGTGTCCCAAAGTACTCAGAGGGCTAAAGGTTAAAGGCTGAAAAATACCAGCACACGTAATTCAAATGAAAAATAGTGTACCAGATTTAGATATAAATGCTTAGTTTAACTGTCTGATAACACATGCAGCCTGGCACATCAGAGAATGCACAAAGCTAATCCAATTTACACAAGTTTCAAAAAGTTCCACTTAGCCCCCTGCCTTTTCACCTTCATATTTTACCATTAACAACAGCTGATTACGCACCTCTATTAAACACTGTACAGTTTTACAAAACAGTTCAGAGCCCAGAGTGATTCTTCCGAGATAAAATAGGAACATGTGCCAACTTTAGCTTTAAGGCTTTTTTTTTTTTTTGTCGGTTTTCCTTAAAGCAAATATCAGTCATTTTAACAAAAAAGAAGAAAAATTAAATACTACTGCTTTTCTAGCTCTGTGACATACAGAAGGTGATCCTCGGGTGATTTCCCGTGTGTTTTACTTAAATGAAGTTTCACAGCATGCTTGCTCGCAAATGCCCTGTTGCAAAGTTTACACTGGTATGAAGTCCCATTCTCCTCTTCTGGAGAAGATGCCACCATTTTTTCAGAAGGGGATTTAGTTTGTGCTATTTGATTACTTATCTGTTCACTAGATAGTTTAGACAAATCCCTTATTCTAAAACCCAAATGTGACTCAAGATGGCTAATATAAGTAGAAGGAGTCCTGATTTGTGAAGCACAGTCATTACAAAAGAAAACTGGATGTCCAGTGTCTAAATTTTTAAGGAACTTGGTCCCACCTGTCCTTCGTAGCTGGTATTTCACATTGGCTAACCAATGGCTAATTGTGGTCATTGAAAGTCCTGTAAACCTTGAAATGTGCATTCTCTCTTGAGGGCTCAAGTCTGACATCACATATTTTCCCTCTGAGGTTTGACGCAAACTGGCTGCAAACTGGGCCTGAAGTATAAGTAAATGTTGAGGGTTCCAATTGGACTGACGCCCCTTCCTTTTTTGAGCTGGTGTGTTTTCCTCTGGTTCCTCAATTGTAGTACCTTCAATGTCAGATTTTTCAGATATACTGGTGGGTGTAGAAGATTTTGATGTGTGGCTTTCTGTCAGGTTCTTCAGCATATCAGATATATCTGACAAGGCATTCTCTCGCAGCGGCGAGTTTGACATGAATGACACAACTGCAGATGTCTTTGCTGTTGTCACTGTAGATGAAGAAGATGCAGTAGATGTTGATGTGGATGACAAAAGTGCTGAAGCCAAAGAACAGTTTTTGTCACTCTTCCCTTTTGTCAAGTCTATGGGTTGGTCATTGTTGACATGATAAAAATAACGGTCTAAGTGGTCTATTTTTTTGGCTTGAATCGGTGGGGTAGCTACTGCCGCCTTTTCTGCCAAACTGTTGCTCATTTTAAAAAGCATGCTCATAGGGTCTAATGCAGGTAGGGATGGCTTTGCTGCTTTTCCAAGGTGAATATTCATAACAGACTGCAATGCACTTAATGGGTTAACAAATGGTTGTTCAGGTGGGTGGTCAGTAATTATAGCTGTGCTGCTACTTAAGCTCCCAATGATAGACTTTGCATGATCCTTCCCATTTTCAACAGGTTCTACTGAAGGACTATCTTTGCGGCTGTCCTTTTGTGGAATTGGGCTGTTTTGCTGGCTTTTAAAAGTAACTTCATTAGACACATCACCTTTTAGTGTTTCACTAATTTCACTGCCACTGGGAGATGGTGTTGTCCGTTTAATTGGAGAAAACTTTCCTTCTGGCTCCTTCATTTTCTCTTCCACCTTAGCAACCTTCTCTGTAACCTTTTTAACAAGTTCTTCCATTGCATGAAAATTCGTTTTTGGCACAGGGGATGTCTGACTGCTTGGTGGGGACATTATAGGCTGATTTTTGGTTGGTGAGATAAGTTCACTACTCCCATACATTGGTTTTAATGGTGTAGCTTTCCCTGAGGAACCTAATGATAACTTCATCATGTTAGGAAGCTGATACGCAGCATGGATACTAGGGTAGCCTCCCCAGCTTGGGGTGCCATTTTGAGCTTTATTAATAGCAGATGTTACTGTATTCTCTAAAGATTTGAGGATATCCAAGCCCCCTTTGGGGCTCTCTTCTAAATCGTTTTCTGTTAAGTAATGGTATTTAGAGGAAACATCAAACTTGTCTTCCTCTTCATTTGTCTTATCTTTATCTTTAATTTTATCATCTGATATTCCTTTATCAACTTCTTTTTTTATTTCAACGTTCAGCTTTGGAGATAGGCATGAGCTGTTGTTTAAAGGAGGTGTAAATGTTGTAGCTGCTAGTGGCACAGACTGTACCTTTTCATCTATTAATGATGTTGGTGTAGCTGGTGCTTCGAGAACGGATTTCCCTTTCTTCAAAGCAGAATTAGTCACTTTTATAAAATGCCCAGTAACCATCATGTGTGTTGTAAGCTCCTGCAAAGTATCATGTGAACTGCCACACTCCATGCACTTTAGGATCTGGGATTTCCTTGCTTCAAAATGCCAGGCATAGCTGGCACCATTCTGGTGCCCATATCTGTTATTTGGTGTGATATATGGGTTTGAATTCTTTTGAAGAGCATCATTTACATCTGGATTTGTTGCTTTTTGTGTTCCCCCTGTTGAATCAGGTGAGTTTGGAAGTTCAAGCTCTAACGACAGTTTTTTTCTAGAAGCTGGGACAATTTTGGCTGCTACAGGTGTAACAGGTTCTTTGAGAGGCACTTTTTGGTAGTGTTTTGTTTTAATCATGTGAACACTTAGGTCCTGAAGAGATTCAAAAGAATGACCACAGTACATGCACTTCAATACTTTCTGAGCATCCTCTTTTCCTTCCATTTCAAGTAAAGATCGTTTCCGTGGTTTTGACCACCGCTTAGGGTTTTTGTTGTCAGTTTCATGGTTATCATCTCTGTAGTGTCCTGTTTCATTCATGTGAACAGTTAACTCGACTAAGGTATCATAAGCAGCGCTACAGTCTTTACATCGAAACTTACTTGCACCAGTAAAAATAGAGCCATACAGTTTACTGCTCTGTCTGTACAGTTGGACAGTGCTGAAAAGACTTGGCTCAGGAAGAACCCTGCTCTGAGAAACTTGCTGCAAAGTTTTAGCAATGGCTGTTTGATGCCAGTCGAAGCTCCCACTGCCACAGCTACTGCTACTGCTGCTGCTGCTGCTACTACTGGCATTGTTCTTTTCAGAGGTTGACTGGTGAAGGTTTAGGCTGAGACTTGACCAGTAAGAGTTGGAAAGAAAATTATTGTACACTGCTTTCATCTGTTCTAAGCTGTCTGAGACATTAGAATCCTCAAGAGGAGCCAGGGATTCCTTGCTCTCCTCCTCATTTTTGATGGAGCAACTTTCAAAATCACCCATGCGGTCACTGGTCTCGCTGACATGTGAATCACTGTCCATTTCATGGCTGGAAAATTCAGCAGCTGGAGAGTGCTGGTAATTCGGTGAGTTCTTTGTGAATTCTTTTTCAGAACATGCATACTTTGCTGAAGGTTCCCCATCCACCAAAGTGTCTTCTGTTTCCACATCTTCATCAACAAGTGCTGCTGCTTTCAGTTCATCTGATACATACGCTGCAGAGATAAAAAGACAGGCGTTAATGGAGGTGACCTCAATGAGACTAACAGCTGTTTGTATGTTTCAAAAATCAGAAAACAGCTGCATATGTATTTATAGTATTAAATAGTTAAACTTAAGTGTTTCTCTCTAAGAAGAATAAAAAATACACAGACTTCAAACATAATTTGCCACCTTATTCTTCTCAAGGGGCAACAGCTTGAAATTAAAACTAAATATGAAATTAATGAAGCAGATTCTGGAGGTGGCATTCATTTCTAAAGTAATAAATTACTTGTATCAACCTTAGAGACAGCAGTTCCTGTCTGTCAATTAATATGTCTTATGCTTTTTCTACCCCTAATGCATTTCTTGACAGACAGATTCACAATTTAAATTAAACACACATTTTTTTGCTCATTACATTTCTGATGCTCAACCTTTAATAAACATAAAGTACAGAACTATCAATATAATTCCTACAATGGAAGAAATTTGCATCAATTACAATAAATTAAAAAATGATTTAGGTTTTGTATGTGTCTTGTGTGTGAAAAAGAAAATGGCTTAAAAGCTTATAATCATCTTTATTTTAAGTGCTCTATGTGAAGTTCTTTTTAGCTGCACTCCAGTTAATTAATATCTTTTAACCAAATGTATGCCATCTATAGACCTGCTTTGAGGCACTCAAGTTTACCAGAAGACATAGGCAACAGTCATTTTAAATTGTATGATGTATGGTGAGGAACTCTACAGATGACTGGGCTCGTGGAATCTATGTAACCTTGAAAATGTTATATATTCAAAACCATGACCACACTTTATGTTGTCTCTCAGCCAATTCTAAGAAGTTCCTTCAGAAAGAATATATAAGCAGGCAGCAGTTTGCAGCCTATGACAACACTATTCTTGCAGAATATGAGTATGTTTCAAATGGTGTCATTTCCCCTTGATTTTCCATAAGAATGAATTTTATTAGTTACAGTAGGCCAATAATGATATGGTTTTATGCTTATGCCGTGGAGTTCTTTGCTTAACTTTTAACCAATCCTCTACTTTGATTTGGTGTGCCTGTAAAATAAAAATGACTCTGTAGGGTATGATTTATGCAGTTGACGAGAGTCCAGCATTAAGAGTTGTATCACCTTGTATTAAGCCTTTCATAAACCATAAAATGATGTGATGCACTTACATAAGACTTATCGTGAATAAACAAGAACAAAAAGAAATAAAGTTGCTGCTTAATAAATACAATAAAGGAACAAGTGAAGCCAAATGTTGAGTACTGGGCCAAAATAATATTAGTTTTCTAGCTACCAACAGACACAGCTGAAAGAAAGAAGTGCTACAGTATACTGCACCTATAAAGTGAGTCTCAAACACACAATGGATGAGCATCATGTGATCAGTGCCATTGAATTCCTTTACGTGTCCTGCTACATTTAAACAAAATCCAAAACATTTCTATAATCTGCACCCTTAATAAATGAATAATACTTGAACAGTACAGTTTATTTGAGTCTCTAGCCCATTAATATTATATATCATGTTAATTTTCATTAAATCCGCTTTGAGATATGAATATTTATTTATCTATAGTGTAAAAATGTCATTCCATGCTAATATTGATTTTTATAAATGTTTATGGTTAAGATTTAAAATCAGCTACCAAGATAAAAATATATTTATTATAATATTTTATTTATTATAAATTATAACAAAGGTATTTTATTGCCTTTACCAAAAATATTCAAAATATGTTACAGTACAAGGGGATCCTTAAAATAAAAACCATAGTAAAGCTATGGAACATGGCAGAGACAATGTCAAACATATAACTCTTATTTATGTTTACTATGCAAATCTGTGAACATTTTAGGCAAAGGGAATACTACAGTGCTAAGTGAAGAAGGTCCTTGCTAAAATAATTCTACTTCAGAAAATGAGGATTAACCATTAGAGGCCAGGAAATATTTCAGTGCATTAAGCCAGTACTCCCTTTAGCTGCAAACAATTTAAGGTCACAACATCAAATAACACGGCGCCCTTACCAAGAGAAGATACAGAGATATAGCAGGCATGTATAATTGCACTGCAGGGACAGCATGTGAAATGGTATGATGACACTTTCTGGGTGATTTTCGTCTGTGATTAAAAATGAAGCTCGGCATTCTTTGGTGTCTCATAACAGCTTCACTATGGCCTATTACAGAGCGAATTGATTCCCACCCAAAACCATTCCCATTTTTGGCTCACTTTATAAAAGGATACTGTGGTTTCTGATTATATCATATTTACAGTTCTTATTTTTTCCCATTTCCTTTTATTTGTAGAAGCTGTGGGATTTATACATACCCAAACACTACAATGATACGTTGATGCTCCAGGGCATGATTAAAGAAGCAGGCTAACTTTTTTAAGTCTATCCGCCCGAATCCTGGTCATGTGATTGCTGTTACACTAGGTGCAATTTTGGCGTGCTATGGGGTACCAATATGTGGCCAACAGGATACCATTTACTCAACACATCCAAAATGCAGTGCAAACTGTGCTTTGTACCTTGTGAAAGTAGTACATTTGTTGCTTTTTTTTTAAGCAGCAGATATGACATTGGTGTCGCTATTATAAAATACACACCCAGTACATTAAAGAAAATCAGTTACTGGGAAATTATTGAAATGATCTTAACTGTCTTGTTTTTAAAATGGTTCACCATAGGTAAATTACATTGAAAGGATAGAATGAATATTTAACACTGCTTAGGCAAAAGGCAATCTATGCTGCTCAGTCTGCTAGTAGTGTAATACATACTTGCTAATATAGCTTTCATTGGCTCAATGTGAGCTATGGCCAACTACATTTGTATTTTACTGTATGGGTCTCCTGAGGCTCAAACATTAAATATCAGCGTCACGGAAGAAAAGACAGTTGTCACAAGCCTTTCCCTTAGAAGAACTTTCATCATGACCTGTGTTAATGAAGTTAATTGAATTTAAGATCAATAATGGTTAATTATTGCAATTTGACATTCTAAGATAAATGGTTCTAAGACAGAGAAATGTGCTTGTATGTGGATTCTTGAACACATTACAGTCTAAGAGGGATCACAGAGCCTTCCATTGATCCTAGCACAATCTGATCGACCTAATCCGCTGATGAATGTGGGCTTTTCAAAGCTACAAGTAAATGTTCTACAAGACTAGTCTAACCCTTGTCACCAACCAAATCTATATGAGCTGTACCCTAGAAATCTATTGAGATAGATTAGAATACTGATGTAGAAACAAGAGAAGCTTCAATAAAGGTGAAGTTTTATTATACTGAGTATTAATCTAATGCGTGGTATTGAGAACTTATGAATCAGTGAGATTTAGTTGAGCAATGTACTGCAAAATTTAAAGAATCCTATTATAATTCGGTTTAAGACCTGAAATTATCTGTGAGAAATCATTTTCATTGTGTACCACACAAAGCCTGATGGTATTAATAAGTATTATTATGAACCTTGCTGAAAGCCGAGTGTATTTTACACATCCTCTAATTGTTTGTTTTTGTCTTTTTATCTGTTGCATTCTAAATAATGTAGCACAAGATTTGACTGCAAAAAAATTGTAAAGAAGCAGCTTTGTTCCTATAAATCACACCAACATTGTAATAGTTAATTTACAGTCTTTCCTTGTAGGTTACTGTACTTCGGTAGTCATCTTTTGACAACCTTTATGTATCTAGACAATAATTCAGATCAGTAATTTTACACAGCAGTTTTGGAGAGCAGAATATTATGGGAATCACTAAAGGCACACACAAAAAAAAAACAATAATAAATCAACTCTTTGGGGGTTATTTATCAAAGTCCGAATTTATCTCAATATTTTCTAGGGATGCACCGAATCCACTATTTTGGATAACGATTCGCCCGAATACCGAATCCAAATTTGCATATGCAAATTAGGGGTTGGAAAGGAAAAACATTTTTTACTTCCTTGTTTTGTGACACGAAAAAGTCACGTGGTTTCCCTCCCTGCCCCTAATTTGCATATGCAAATCAGGATTCAGTTGGGCCGTGCAGAAGGATTCGGTCAAATCCGAATCCTGCTGAAAAAGGCAAATCCTGGCCGAATCCCAGACCAAATCCTGGATTCCGTGCATCCCTAATATTTTCTGGAAAAAAAACCGCACGGGTTTTTCGGCTTATTTATTAATACACTTTCCTGATATTTTTCATCCGATTTTCACGATTTTCTGGGGGATTTTCACCCAAAAACTCAGAATTTTGCCTGAAAACTGCAAAAAATTCAGGGTATTGCCAACAACCCAGTGCACATTAAAAAATCATTGCGACTTCTCCCATTGACTTATATGCAACCTCGACAGGTCTGAGATGCCGGATTTTCTGATCGTCTGAGTTTAATAAATTCCAAAATAAATTTTAAAAGATCCTGACCCACTCACTGATTAGTACTGGTTATTATGTAGGCAAACCTAAGGCCTTGATCCTGAAAGTCTGTGCAATGATCCATAGGAATGAAAGGTTTTGAGGGTAAAAGGGTGGTACTAAAACTACTGTTTTCTAAAATTATTCATATAAATATTAGAATCAAAAAATAAACACAAATAAACATCATGCTACAGGCAGTCAGTGTTGCTATGGAAGTAGGCAACTCTTATGTTGAGATTTGCATCCACCCACATCAGTCAAACCGAAAGACCCTCTAACTGCTGTAGCCAAACCAAGGAAGGGGTGTTTCTACCAGCAGTATGATTACTCTGCCGGACAGAATTTATTTTGTTTTGGGGCAAAAAAAAAAAAATCACTTTAATTCAGTTGAAAAGTATGCAAGCCTATGACATACATGTCCCATTTAAAAGTATACGGCCATTTTGTACACCCCATAAATGCAATTTCTCTCTCTGGAAAAGCAAAAAGATTTAAACCAATCCAATTTTTTTCTCTTGCAAGTGAAAGGGTTACTGCAAATAAAGAAAAACATATCTAACGTTCCATTAAAATAAAGAATTTTCCTATAATCTTTTCCTACTGTGCTGTGCATAACAAACATGTTAAATGACCACTTAGGAGATTTATAATGACAAAGTAAATGTTGTCAAAGAGAAAAAAAAAGTATTGCAGAGCACTGACAATAAAAAGGCAGACAAGACTTCTGTCAAGATTGTAAGATTATGCAAAAACACTATTGAAAATGCTGCTAATCATCTGCTCTTGTCAATTACTTGAAGGCTATGTGACAGTGTATTTACATTAAACACATTTCAGAAGCAAAAACCTCTAATGCTATATTGAAATAATTTTCAGAACAAATGTATATTCTTAAGAGAAGCCTTTACGTTTGTGGAAAAAGTACCTGCACTTCATCGCAATTCTTTTTTTTGTTTTTTAAGAAAACTTGATAAAATCATATATTTGTTCTCAAAGTCATATATTTAAAGTGGTACCATATCCCATGGCTCTGTATGGTGAGGCCAGTGTGTAAGAAAACATTTTTTTTTTTTTTTTAAAAGACTTTATGGATCAGGAAGTGAAACCTAGACATTTTATTATATTTCCAATAATTACAATAATTACATTATTTTAGAATTGTAGTTGATAAGAAATTAATAAAACATTTAGAAAAAATAATATAATATGTTGGTGTGTTTCAGGAAAATATTCTTTGGTAAAGGACCCCTTTAAAAGTATCTATGTAAGTGTCGATCAGCTTTATTAGACACTGACTATTTTATAACCATATTTGCATCACATCAGACAAGAGCAATTCAGCCATTTAGAATGTGGTTTGACATTTGTAAGGGCCCTCTTAGCTCAAGACACACATATACAGTATCAAACATGGTTATAACCAGGGATGAGGAAATATATACCCATCCTAAAAATTTCACTCTAATTTTCTTTATGGTTGCCACCACCATCCATTGCTCTAATGCATTCAGCATTAAAAAGGGCAAGACGGCCCACACAACTCAACTGTTTCTACTTTATTATGGTTGTGTCTGTGGTGCTACTCACAAATTCCAGACAAGGTGCAAAGTTCAAAGGAACATAATGCTTTGTTTAAAAAAAAAAGCCAAAAAGCTTATTTCAACACAGGAATATGCATCTATTATAGAATATTCATGAACAGCCACCTTCCAGTCCTGCCCTTTCTTGTACTCTGTAGCATAAAGAGACATCCAAGGGAAGTCACTAAACCAAGGGTTATTGGACTTGGCACATGGATCATAAAGATAAATTACTTTTTATCTTAGCATGAATTTTCCTTCTTTATAGTATTATTCAAACAGCCGACTAGTCCCTACCTGTGTCAAACATTCATTAAATCTGCCAAAACCACTAGGACAACTGAGCTCTAAAAATGTCAAGAAACAATTTGGAAATTAACTCTTGAATTCAGCATATTTAGTTATAGCAGGTCTAGCTGCCACATATGCTTCATTAGCATACTTTCAGTTAATGTTAACAGATATTTAGTTGATTACACAAAAAACATCTAAACACCATGCATGTCTTTAATAATATGCATTTCACAGGGAATTGCATATAATAATAGTCTCAGCAGGTAGCCAGTTCTATTTGGCCAGTACTCAAAAGTGTTGGTGCATCATTTGTATTTTTATCAACAAGCAAGTCCACTGCAGTGGGCAATAAAATCTCTGGCAGCCAGTGGGCAATTTAGGATGCAGACAGGTCATTCACAGTATGGATTATCGTCATTCAATGTTTCTTTTCTACTTTATAGGTTTTTCACCAGTTTCTAAATGCTCTGCAGAGTTAAGGAAAACACTGAACCCAAAGACAAGGACAGTGACTTTCTTTGAAACTCCATTCTTATTAAGGGAAATAACTTTCATTTATATTATTAAAAAAGTAGTGAAGAAAATATATCTAAGTGGTTTACCAGTGTGGTCAGATTGGGTTATTTAAGGCTCTTGGGGGTCATGTAAGAATTGCTACAATGTGTGTAAATTGTATATATAGACCAGACGTTATTTTGTGTCTATGCTGTTTGATACTGTTTCAGACAAATGTCTTTATTTATGCAGTTTATTTCTCTGCATGACATATGTCCTTATTTGCCCCTTAGGATAATGCTCTACCATACTTAACAATGCTCCTTGCTGTAAATTCATTATAAATCATTCTTTATATATGCATACAAAAATATTTATTCACAATGTTTTCGGTCCTCATTTATATTGTATATATGTTGATTTATCTTAAAGGGGACCTGTCACCCTAAGAAATAATTCCAAATTCTTCCCTATCGAGCTAGTTGAGCAGAATAAACTTTACTTACAGTATATTAATTGTTTACATTTAGTTTCCTTCAGTCTTGGCATTACATAATCAAAGCATACAGTCAGGTGCCGTTTTGTGACCACTGTTATAAAAACCAATTAAATGTCACCCCAAAATCTTGTGTTTGCACCAGAATGGGGGGCTAATGCCCATGCGTAGTGCCCTACACAATTATAGAATGTGAGGAAGGAAGGGGGAATGTGTGGAGTACAGAGAACTGTAAGAAGTGCTGAATGGAAAGTGAAAGTAATTGACTGTCCCACCTCTATGCCTGTACTTTAATTCCAGATACATTTCATACAAAATCATACACACTTTGGTGTGTTTATAGATAAAATGCACAATATTTTCTGTAAGTATCATTTGCAAAAAAGTACTTTATTTCCCTAAATTGTTGCAATGGCCAGGGGCAAATCTCCCTAGGGGTATGTCTGAAAGAGTTGTGAAGTTGGATATTACACTGTAGGAAGCTTATGATTGAACAATTCAAAAGGCATAAATAATTTTGTTCCTAAATTATACATTAATCGTTTGTACATGAATCCTTAATGATTTTTGGATGCAAATTTGTTTTTGTTTTAGAATGATTTATGTTCATTTTCCATGTAGTGTATCAGAATAAGTCTTATTTATCCTTCCAATAATAGCATCTCGCTAATCTATTAGTGTAGAAACAACTTTCCTTCTACATGCGGTTCATCAGAATATTTTCTAAATGAATGATACATTTTCATTTTCTGATACCAGAAAACATACATGGGGAAAATCATGACATCGAATAAACAACGTTAATTTGCCCCTGACATATTTCTGTGTAGATGCCATTCTGCACTACACATATAATTATATGCTATAATTTAAAATATATATGTTGATAACAGTGGCATAACTTGATAATGCTGGGCCCAACAGCAAATTATTTTTCAGGGACCCAAAATGTCTAGAGGTTGACCTGTTTTACCAATATTTATTTAAATTGAATATGAATTAAGGCCTCATGGGGCCCCTATACCTCCTGCGCCCACCTGCAGCAGCAGAGTCTGCTTCCTCTATAGTTACGCCCTTGGCTGATAACACTTTCTTACCTTCCATTATATCTTAGTTTTATATATAATTTCCATCCATGCAATAGCATAGACTAATCACCTATGCTTGAAGCTTTTCTAACTAGCTGTACAAAAAAAATTGTAAACGCCAATTGTTTTTCTTTTAAAATTGTAGTAAACCCTGCTACCCTGCTGCCCTGCACTGCTCAACCAAACTTTACTCAGTTAATTCTGGGCTACAAATTGAAGAATTATGTAAAATGCTATGACGGATGAGGCATGCTGGGACCTATAGTGCAGCAACATCAGGATTGTATTCTTCAAATATTGTACAATAAAACCTTTCTCCAAATCTCCACATTAAAATGCAAAAACCCTCCATCCAATGTGTTTATATATATATTGACCTAAGAACATTCTGTGCAGGAACTTAAAGTCATGACAAAGGGCCTAAAGGCTAAGAAATAATAAGTGTGCATGGGTTTGTTAGTGATCGGGTTTGCATTCCTGTTTCTGGCCCTTTCTTGACCTCTACACTGAAACGGCTGTCGTGTCTTAATGCAGGTTAAATTAACATCAGATTTGGCAGGAATATGTAACTGTGAAAATATAGTGTTGCTATCTGGTATTTGTTACGTTTTTCAATTTTTAATTAAAATATTTGGAATGCACAACATTTGACATAGATAATCCTAAAAATATAGCCATCTACTATATAGCATATGCTGACATGAAAAAAATAGCAGGGAATTTTAATACTACAACTGGAAAAAACACTCAAGATCAGATATAACGGAACAATAATTATAACATCAGAAAGACATATTTTCCTTAACAAAAAAATGTCCTGCCACTCTCACCTATATAAGATGGACTATAAAGGCTCTCACCCATAAGTATAAAGTATTTATGTAGGAAGGAAATATTTTCAAACATTCAAGAACAGCAAGATATATCCTCATAGTTTACAGTCTATTGAAGGGGAATAAATGTAATTAAACTGTGTTTAAAAATTGTGCATATTTTTACTTTAAGGTGGCAGAAAAATCCGTTGCATTCCCACATTTATAATCCTTTTCTGCAATCCTGCCCTCCAACACTAATATTTTTTCTTTCTAATATTTTTTCTAATATTTCTTTCTTGTATAAATAACAATTTCAGGTCTACCAAGCACATGCCATCCCATTTTTATGGCCATTCCATCTCTCCAGATTCTCAGCATTATATGGATGCAGTGAAGAAGGGTCTCTAATATGCAGCATTACTAACACTATAGGAATTGTTCAAACTTCAATGTTCATAAAAACAAGATTTCTCACTCATTATGTACCTAATTTATAAAAGCAACAAGTAACCACAAAAAAATGCCAGTTGCTATACTGCCATCATAAAAAGAGTTCCTCTGTTGACTTAGGGAAGAATATCTGGTCCACGAGGGCTAATTCTGTTTAACAAAAGTGATCTAAACAGACTGGACTTTTACACATCTGAGGAGGTCTGTAATTGTGACAAAAGGAAAATCAGTTCTAAAGCATGCAAATAATACTCCAAGCAACTTGAGACCAGTGCCAATGCATATGCCTTGCCTTCCCTGATGAATTACACACAAGTGCACATATTGATGCAAGGGAACCCTAGAATAATCACCAACTAGGAGAAGGCGCTAATTACCCAAAACGTACACTAATTAGCACACACAGGGGGTTAGTTATCAAGGTCCGAATTTATCTCAGTATTTCTAATATCCAACTCCAAGCAATTCCAAATTCCTGAATGGACCTTATTTATGAAGAAAAAAGCCCGAAAAAATAGGGTTGGGCAAAACTCAGAAAACTCCAAATTGTTCGGAGCTTTCCACAAAAACTACGTTTTTTTCAGAGTTTTAGGAATTTTTTGCTCTGAAATCATCAGATATCAGTACGGACATCAGCACAAACACTGGGACCTTCCCCATTGACTTATACAGGATCTACAAATTATTTGAGGTTCGGATATTCGGAGCTTGATAAATAACCCCATAGTTTTGGTGCGAAAGATACTGGAACTCTGGCGAAAACAAAGCGGCTTGCAATGACGATTTGCTGCATCAACTGGTAAGTCTTATTTTAACATTTTATAATTTTACTGTATGACTACATCCCAAATTTAGGATGTGATTAGTGGATATAAGCAAAAAGCCTTGTTTAGTTTAAACCATAAATGAAGGGTACAAATAAACAAGGCCGTTGTGTAAAAAATAGTACCCCAGCCTCCATCATTTAAATAGCAGGATTTTGGAAAGTCTGAACAATCATGGTGCTAACTGGCAGTGTTCAGGCTTCTGTTGGCGAAACATTCAACTCAATCTCAATGGTGGTTTGTTTTTACAAATCAAAATGTATGTTTTTCTAAAAAAATGTAAAATATACGTGAAGGCAAAAAATGGTAAGAAAAATATACACACTTAGCATATCCTTTATCCAATGATGCTGCAGGTTTGATCATAAAGTACTGTGTAACTGAGGGTGGAACTCTGTTAAACCAGCATATATTATTTCTTTTATATTATAATCTGTCCTCAAGACATGACATGCAACAGTCACTGCAATACATGTCTAAAGAGGTAAATGATAGGAGAAAAGGAAAGATGTAGCCATACAGTTAGGGGCACATTCACTAAGCTCGGGTGAATGAATAGAGAGAAAAAAACTCAAATTTTGAGGAGTTTTTTGTGCTCCTCGACTATCGAATTGGCGTAAATTCGCCTGAGTAGAATGATTCAAATAGATTGAGCGAAAAAACGCTGCGACTATTCGCCCATTCGATAGTCGAAGTACTGTCTCTTTTAAAAATCATTCGACTGCCTACTTCGCCAGATTAAACCTACCGAATTGCTTTAAAAGCCTATGGGAAAGTCCCATAGGCTTTTTTTCTAAGTTTTTGATCGAATAAAAAGGCATTCGATCGATCATTCGATCGATCATTCGATCGATCATTCGATCGATCATTCGATCGAATGAAAATCCTTTGATCGAATATTCGATCGCTCGAATATTCGCCCATTCGACTATTCGCCAGCACGTAAATTCGCCCAAATTCCCTATTCGATTCTATTCCCCAGTCGAATTTCGAGGGATTTAACCACTCGAAATTCGACCCTTGATACATCTGCCCCTGTGTGAACAATGGTTACATATGCAAGCCTGAAACTTAAAGCTAGGGTAAAATTCGGGAGGAAAACAAGTATTCATTCACCTTGAATTAAACAAATATAACAAAAATAATTAAAGGAAAAACAAAAAGGTTAATCAAAAAACAAGACAAGTTAAGCATCCTACACTCTTGATCTGTAATAACAATATATGGATTTAAATCACAATGATTTAAAAAACACATTTAAATTTATCATAATAAAGCAGACTTTATCCACAGCTATCTAAATTTGTAATATAATTTCCCAATCTCCATGTGGGGTTTAAATATTTTATTGCATATGAAAGTCAGAAGGAAATGTGTATAAAGGTTTAAATATTGCTTTGCTACGTTACGACTGCTACAGTAAGAAAAGAATACAGTTGCACCACTGTTACCAAGGTAGTTTGTAAAAATTATTTATTTCTATACTACTTAATTATGATGGGAGTCTTTGTTGAATGCACAAGCATAAAAAAGTGCTGATATTTTATGCATCCTTAACTGTAACTCGCTTCCCTGCAGTGCATTGGTAGCTCCTTGACATTTAACATTCACACACAGCAACTATAATAAGGGGTTTGATTGCTTCTTTTGCAGATGCAGTAATTTAATAACTGTGATCAGTTGCATAAATTTACTATACAACATCTTAAGTTAGCCACATTAAAATTAAGCAAAATTGTAATCTGTTGATAGATTGGAACTACCGAACAATTCTAAGGGATCGCAGTTCACTGCTTTACGCAAAAAGAATTGAAATGACAGGGCACGTTTGCGTTCTTCGAATTCTAATAGACATGTCAACTGAAAGAGAAACCGAAAGGTAATGCAGCCCTCTCAGTACCCATGTAGGTAAATGGCGATTAAAACTATGACTATGGAAACAGGAAAAAATGTGCAGTTCCCCTGCCTTAGCCAAGAGCGAATAATCTAAAATTCAAAATTTGAGTAAAATTCCTTTTTTCCCCCATAAAGATCATGATTCAGCAACCCCAATTTAAATCATTCTTCTGATAATGATTTGCTTCCTTTAATTTCTAGGAATTCTTTTATTCACAGTTTTTTGTGATTTTGAGAGTGATACATTGATAGAAAGAACTACGTTTCAACATGAGAAAGGTTCCATTGTTTTGTCCTGCACTTATTCTTCGGTGTTATTTTTAGATTATATTAAAATCAAACAATTAAATATTGTGTTTTATCTACTGAAAAAGACATACAATGCTCTAGGACATGTATAAACTTCCAGAGTACAGTACCAGAATAATTACTGACCTTTTTTACCCTAACACACGTCCTAAAAGTACAGCTCGATGAACCCGACCGGTAAATGTTACTAATGCATAAAGCTGAGTTGTCAGTAACTCCCACATTGCCTGCCCTAATCATTTTGGTGTTAATAATGCTTATTGTTGTAGTAATGCTAGGAGTCAAGAGTACATTCAATTTTAATTTTAAGGTGGAATGATCAACTTAATCACTAAGAAGCACTTGTATTTCCTGGGGTCCATGCCAGATGTCTATTCCAGTAGTTAATAACATTACTAATATTTAAATTTAAAAAATACTGGTTACCCCCGGCAAGGGGTGTATTAATAATTATTTCACATTATACACATACATTTATAAATATCAGTGTGTGGGCATGTGCAAGGTTGACTTGATACCTTGTTAGTTTTTGGTAACCCAGAACCCATCATCACATAGAAAAGCATGTTTTAAAGCTTCATGACAAAAGTATTAATATCACAATGATGGTAACAACACTGCAAAAATGTTACAACATTGTACATCATGTAAGCACCATATAGTCTCATTCTCACACTTGAAGACCATATGATAACCACGTTGGTGCTTTATTCAGTAGGAGATCTTTGAACAAGACATCCCTTGAGAGTAGAAGAAAGGAGGTTCCATATTAAGGCAAAAAAGTTTTCCGTTTTAAGCTAGAGCTGAAATGTAGTGATGTGCGGACCTTCAAAAATAAGACCTGCACCTGACCCCAGACCTGATTCCTCCCAGCCCAAACCTTACCCAACCAGGTGCGGCAGCTCCATTTATAGACCCTGACCATCTCTGACATCACAAAAAGTGGCAGACAGGCACGCGGCTGCTGCCATTGGAAGCCGACAGTGTAAGGTCACGGGGCAAGGAGAGCGGAAGAACTGCTCAACCCGAACCCACTGCGAAAGTCAGCTCGAACCCGCCAAACCCGTGGTTTCCACAGGTATAGGAGTGGCCCACACATCACAACTGTAAAGCTTTAGAATTCGCTCCCTGAAGTAGGTCAAATAAAGTCAATTTAAAAAAAAAAAAAAAGAGTTGAATGTTGATTTGTGCAACTGAGAAAGTACAATGTTACTTACAGGTATATAAACACTTAGTACAAAGTTGATCAAGGTATTGATTGCCCTTTGGAGTCAATAAGAAAGTTTTTCTTATATAAAGCAAACTGGTGACTCTCTGATCTACAGTTGTGACAGTTGTGAAACTATAATAAGCCCATAATATTTGTTTTCTATTTTAAAAAGCACTGCTAAAACATCAGTGTTTGTTATTTTCGGAAATCAAACCTTTTTGCTGTAAAAATTGTGAATTTAAATAATAATGTGAAAACATTTTATTAAACAATAAAAAAGCGTGAAAAACTCTAAGGGGCACATTTACCTAGGGTCGAATATCGAGGGTTAATTAACAGTCGATATTCGACCGTCGAAGTAAAATCCTTCGACTTTGAATATCGAAGCGCTATTCCTATGATCGAACGATCAAAGGAATAATCGTTCACTCGAACGATTAAATCCTTTGAATCGAACGATTTGAAGGATTTTAATCCATCGATCGAAGGATATTCCTTCGATCAGAAAATTGTTAGGAAGCCTATGGGGACCTTCCCCATAGGCTAACATTGGCCTCGGTAGGTTTTAGGTGGCGAACTAGGGGGTCGAAGAATTTTTTAAAGAGACTAATCGTTCGATTCAAAGTCGTAGTACTAGTCGAAGGCCGAAGCAGCCAATTCGATGGTTGAAGTAGCCATATTCGACCATTCGAAATTTGAAGTATTTTTTCTTCTATTCCTTCACTCGAGCTTAGTAAATGGGCCCCTAAATCTACTGCATATCAGTAATGGTTGATGCACTTTAACCCAAAGCATGATACAATAAAGATGAAGATGCCCATGTAAAAACTTTTATAACCAAAGTGAACTACAAAGCTTGTCCACTGCGAAAACTGTTTAGCGCATGCCCTATGTAAGTTCTCAAACCTACCAAAGCAGTGACTAGAGTGAGAAGAAAGTACACAGAAGTTTGAATCTGCATAGCACAGAAACTAAAATACATAAATTGTAATAATTCATTAGAAAAATGTTTCATTTTGGCCAGAAAATAAAATAAAATAGACAATAAAATATTATAGAATTTTAAGGGTAGTGTATTATATACATAAGGGTGGTGTGTTATTTAAGATACAATGTTTTTTGTATCTTTTTTTCACGTGTTTGGAAAAGCAGCATTCACGCAAAAGACTATTTGTCTGCATACAAGAACAGTTATTTGCGCGCATTTTCCTATTGATGGTAATTACCACCAAAATCACTACCAGATAAGCATAGGCCTTCCCATGGCCAAAATTAGAGCTGTTGTCTGCGATACCTGTTCTAATTACTCATTTGTTTTTGCAGAACATATTTGATTGAATTACTGTAAAGTGTGTGTGTCAGACTTTAAAGTCAGCATTATTTTCACAAAATGAAATTTGCAATTTTGCAATCACAACTTTATGTTCACAAAGTTTATTTAGTGCTTTACACTAGAGAAAAAACATCTACTTTGATTTTACTTTAGCAACATAACAGCACACAAAAGTCAAATACCTGTATCCTAACATTTCAAGTCCCATAGGAAATGTGTATTTACTATAAGCAATAGTGACTGGGCTGATTTAGTTTGACTCCTACAATTAATTTGTTACATACTTTATAGTAAGACAATAGTAAGACAATTGTATATTTAATCACTGGTTACACCGCAACATTAAGGGATTTATTTATCAAAGGTTGACTGTTTGAGCTTTTTTAGACCTCAAATGAACTCACAACTTCAATGGTTTCTAATTTAAAAAAAAAGAACTCGAAGGTTGAGAGGAAAGTCCGAATTTATCTCAATATCTCAATAATTTCTGCTACAAACTCCGATCAAATCCGCTCGGGTTTTTTTACACTTATTTATTATTAAATTTTCCCGAAAATGTGCTTTGCAGGCAAAATTCTGATTTCACAAATTTTTCAGATTTTTCATGCGATTTTTACGATATTTTCGTAATTTTCACCTGAAAACTCTGAAAACTTTTGGGTATTGCCGAAACCCAGCGTACATCAAAAAATCATTGGGACTTCTACCATTGACTTACATGCAACCTCGACAAGTCTGAGATGCCAGATTTTCAGATTCAGACTTCTCCATCCTCTGGGTTTAATAAATTCCATGATTTCCGTGATCGAGTTTGGTCGAATTTGAACTGAATTCTATTCGAGTTGGTAAAATATGTCCGAGTTTTAGATATTCAATTTTTTTCTTAAATAACCCCTGAGTCGAATTTCGAACACATTTGAATTTAACGGAGTTAAAAAACTCACATGAATTCGAAATATGACCCTTGATAAATGTGCCTCCTCATGTTAAAATTAAGTTTACCAGATGACTTGAAACTTATGGGACATATCTAATAAATGCATGTTGCAGGGCTGAACTGATTGCATTCAAATCAAATTACAACCAGTGCAGCTCTTCTAGATGGATTTTCTACGTGTCCACGATTTTTTAAGAGACCTGGTAACCCTAATTTGACTAGTAGTAGCCTTTTAACTCTACTATATTCTTGTGCCAAGCAATTCCAACACCAACATTATTTAGGGATCCCAGTCTACTGATCAATGTGTTTGTATGTCTAGCTGGCATCCTATGAGTCAGCAACCATAGAGCTTGCACTGCTCAGTTATGGTTAACTTACTGCCATCTAATGATGAACGATAAGTACAAATATAGGTGTAATAAACAAGGGTATAAAATAGAAGTTATGAGTGTTAAGGGTGCAGGAATTATCCAGCAGGTCTACAGACAATGATAAGGTAGAAATTGACATGTAACGGGTAAGCAAATGCATCTGGTTTGTGCAGATGGGAAAAGAAAATAAGTTAATGGGTTGAGGGGGGGGGGACAAAAAGACTGTATTTACCAAGGCTGTTTGGTTTGCAAAAGTTTGGGTGAAAAAGTAATAATGAAAACTCAAGGTAGGGAGAGAGATATAAAAATAAGATATAGATACAAGCATGAAAAAAGCAAATTCCGACAGTAAATTGAGTAAGAGTCAGCCTGAAAAGATGAGGGCAAAGAAAAAGAAGATGGCAGCCATTAGCACTGTGGGCAAAATAAGTTTGTGGGCATGGAACAATATATATACACTGTCATTTCATTACCCATGCAACCAAAAAGTCCTTGGTTGTATTAGTAAATTTTGCAATTAACAGCCTTACTACAAATGAAAGTAAAAGTAACTTTCAAACAATACTATCATGCTTTCAAGAGTGTAAGCGTTTATGTCCAGAAATGCAAACAAAGAGTTCATATAGCGACTGATTTATGAAAGTGTGAAATCAGAGCTCACCACAATAGTCACTCACAATTTATCTCTGTAGGATTTTTAGATGTGTATTTATCAATGGGGGAAAATTAGAGCTCACCATTTGATAAATAGACTTCTAAAAATCCCATAGGAATGAATAGAAAGTGGCTGAGTTTTTCTGTGGTGAGCTCTAATTTCCCACTTTGATAAATCTGGCCTTTAGCAACTTTAGCAAATGTAATTGGCTTGCCGTGTGTTATTACACCTGGTCCAGACTTGCCACTGTAAGTTCTTCTTTGTTGACGCAGTTACAGTAAACTTCCAGAAAGTTCTTCATACTGACGTGACAGCTATGAGCATTTGTTTAATTATATTACAAGATGGTCTATATTTTGTACACCATCAGTGATATATATTTGCCTATTCCTAAACTGAGCAGGAGAAAAATAATTCAGTCCATGAATTAGCCATTATCCTTAAACCTTACACAAAGTCGTGCTTAATATTTGGAGAATATCTGAGCAGAGAGACATAACCCCTACTGAGAAAGAAATACATTTCCATATTCATTTATAGGGGCCGTATTACATTACAGCTGGAAATGCACCTGCTAAGAAACCAGCAGTTTATTTGTGAACCCTTGCTCTCCTGCCACACATCCCTATGCAAACAAATCCCTAACAGAAATGTTACGGAGGAAATAATAGCCATTTCCAATGATAATACACAATTTTAGCACTGTCGCTTGGCTGATTTAGGTGGTCGGCCAGTGTGTCAGGAAGCCTGCCTTATTTAGGTGAGCTTTTAATGGGTAACTGGCAGTCTGTGGCAGCCTTATTTCTGTTTTAGATTTGGTTTGTCATTGGGTATCCATTACCTGCCATTCATCTTTGATCTCTTTGGACAGGCCTGATCAAAAGATGTCATTTGACCTACTCCACTTGGCAGTAACTTGCATGGCTCTCATAAAAGGGGCATCCTGGCTATAAATAAAATGACATTATTATTTTCCTGTCCTATCATGTAGTAGAGACAATTATGATAATGTAGTGTCTGTCACTGGAAACCCAGCAAATTGCTGGCTCTCACACAACTGTTTAGCTTCCTTATTTGTTTTCCTTTCCTCCTTTTTTTTTTGTCTGTGTTTATTCATTTCAAGTTGAAAATAAAGCAGAATTGAAACCGCTAATGTGCTGCCTTCCACTCTGACAGAATCAAGCTTTCACCGTATGGCACTGACATGCAGATGTGACCATCACAATCCGTTTGTCAGTGGTGGGTTGTAGTTAGAAGCTCTTCTGGCAACTTGCAGCCGTTATAGAATCGAGCCCACCCTTTATCAAAGTGCCTTGCAAACAAAAAAATTAATATGGTGAAATTACAGAACACAAATGACAGATGTACAGTGAGAGCGGCATAGAGATTTGTGGGAACACAGTCAGAATTTGACAATAAAGGGAGAAATCAAGTATGAGCATACTGTGACATATATCACATGTCTAAGCCTTGTATGCTTTGTATTCAGCATAATTATTGTATTAAGGGAAACTATTAAATATGCAACATATGTGAATTCAATAGTATGAGCCCCTGTTAACTTGATACTTGACGGAATGACATGTTTTTATCTCGGCTCCATACAATACATGGCAAGTGAAAGATTTGCCCAAGTTTAGACCAAAAATGATTGGCTGCTCTGTATTTTCACTGTGTTTGGTATTAGGCGGCAAAAATCCATAGGCATAGCTATCTAAATCATGGAAGAATTCAAAATATGCAACTGGGCTATATAAGGTTTGTATAGGAAAGACTAACTGTCATTTATGTTGTGCTAAGCAGCTATACTGCTTTATAATATATCCATTTATAATCATAAATTTATCAAAACAAAAAATATAAAAATATTTCTTGGTTGTTATTTTTATTTACCAATTAGAAAAACAAACATAAAGGATAGCAATGTACTCGGGATGAGAAAAATGCTTATAAATATATATCACTTAATGCATAATAGAGATTAGTAAGAGTAGTAAACAGTGAATGATGCACTTACAATTGAATCAGTTATCATGAAAATAGTATGGCAGCATTTTGTGAGATACAACTGCTCTTAATTTCACAGCAGGCACCTCTGACCCAGAACAATCTGACGAGCTCTCGTTTTACATGGGTCAAGAATAATATGCATGTTAAATATAGCACTATAGAATTTTTTTTTTTTTTTTTTTTAAAAAGTGAAATTACAAAATGAGCTAAAGTCTGTTTTTTGATTTTTTTTATTTAAAGAGGGAAACTGCTTGCAATAAAGCTGAAAACAGCAGTGCTCCGAGGCAATTTAGACTGCAAAACACAAACCATTAAGTTTGTGCATTATCTTTTAATTTAATCTTGAATGATTTATAATCCATCACGAAGGCTTCAACCATATCCAATTATTCTCTGCTGCTTGATTGACAAGAAAGGTGATTTATTAAGCTAATAAAAAGTGATGTGAGCTGAGCTCATATAAAGTATAACCAGCTGGACAAAGATGTTAAAGAGACACTGTCCCCCCCTTTTTTTTATTCTCGGTTCTTTGAGGGTGCTGACACCTTCAGTAAATCCCCAGTAATAAAGGGCCACCTGACGCAAGAGTGGATAGAATATAGTAGTAATTACTGCTATCCAATTTATATATCTCTTCTAAAGACTTTAAAACAGAGAGAGAGAGACAGAGAGAGACAGAGAGAGAGAGAGAAAATAATAATACAGTCTAACACAATGGAAATGCAAATGAGCAGAGTTTGTTTTCAAAGCGTAATTCCAATTCCATTTTCAAGGAAAAGGCTGTAATTGCTAAAATATTCGGTTACAGAAAGAAAATATTAATACCCGTGCTGCAGAATGCCCTGCTGGAAAAAAAAACACACACACAGTATCTCCTTTCTTCTGTGTATAAAAATGAAGCTGAAATCCCAGACTCTCTGTTTGAAAATCTCCATTATCTATCAGGCAGCACAATGCATGTATGCATGAATTAAGGAGGACGAAAGTACCACTAAAGTCATCTGGTCTAATTGTTTACCTAATGCTGCAGGAATACACTGGGGAAAGGCAGGTTTGTAAGATGAAGTGCTATATATGAGGCCTCTCCTCATAAACAACAGGATACCAGTTTAATGTCCACGATGCTGACTTGTTTCAGTGAGCACAGCACTTCAGAACTAATGATGCAATCAAGGCTCTTGCAATCAAACAGCCTGTGCCGTAGAAATAGCGTGATTTTCTGCACTCACGTAGTGTGCTAAACATTTCCAGAACTGAATCCAAATAGCACGCCGAAACAAAACTCCACGGTGTGCCACAATTAGAAAGAACAGTGAATGATGGGCGATGTGTTTGCGGTTTCCAAGCAGACTGGATTAGGGGGCCGTAAAAAGAATATGCTGAAATCTGTTTGCTCTTACATAGCAATGAGCATTAAAAGGTCCTTGTACTTGCTCTAAAATGGGTTACAAAGCTTCCAGGACTTAAAGGGTGCGTCTCCTTTTTATACATATAAGTTTAGGGACCAAAATAATGGCTATTATTTAAAACATGAGAGAGATGGCTGGGTCCTGAAAAGATTACTTAGAGCAGACACTCTTTCAGAATGCCGCGAAGGTCAACGCTGGATTTGCTTCTCAGTAAATGTCTAGAGAGCTCTTGAGCATTAACATACTCTGCTATTACAACCCCAGGGGTAATGAAATCAAAGAAAGGTTTTTGAAAGATGGACTAATGATGCTAAATGCACTTATATTTTTATGTCACAGGCATTGATTTTGCTCTTTCAATCCTCCTCCACGGTTCTGGCGTTGTAACCATTAGTGCTGCAGGTGAAAGGGTGGCGGTGATTACAGAAGAACTGGAAGCTACACGCTAGAATTAAAAACAAAAGGATGTAAACAGGATGCGTAATTAAGACACCACTGAGCCAGACACCATGACTGCTGTATGACACAACACTGAGAAGCAGGAATAGGAGGAAGGGGCTGGATTTCACTCCACACTATGGGCTGTGTCAGTTTCATTTCACAGCCTGCGTTCTATAATATCCACTTATATCCCAGTATTCTGATAGGACAGAACCATGGATATCCATTTCATTACACAATGATTCTTTTTAATTGTCTGTCTATAGTAAAAAAAGATATATATACAGGGTTGAAATAAAATGATGGGCAAAGGAGCCAAAAGCATATATTTTTTAAATAATATTGATATGTGCAGTTTTAAAAAAAAAGCTGTCAAGCGCTTTACTAGAAACATTTAAACGAATAAATGATTTAACCTGTTTTTTTTTTTCCTTCTTTCCTTGATGAAACCTCAAGGTTAAATAAATGTTCAGGAGAAGGTACAGTGCACTAGAAGCTGTACTACTGATTCCCAGGAATTCCCAGGAATTCAGCAAATATTAGATATTCATTCCTATCACAGTACCTCCTGAGTCCAACTCATCTGGTGCCTTGCATCTCGTACAGTAGTGCATTGGGGTATATAAAAAAAAGACCAGAGAAGATTGGCATATTTTTACTTACATGGGAAAAAGAAACTAAGGCTTGTTTACTTTTTAAGGAAAGGCAACAGAAATCTGTGGGATTCAGATGTAAACGTATGTCTATTACCTTTATATACATGGAATAACATATGCTGCGCATTGGACCGGACAACCACTCACTGTTGCTCTTCAAATGTTATTAGCCTCTGTGATACACTGCAAAAAGGGGTGCACCCAATACAGGGTTTGATCTAGGCTTTGCCTGAATAATGTATTTAATCTGTCGAACCTTTTTTCAAAAAGACAGCTTTCTCAAGCAAAATTATATCAAATGATATACTATATTTTTCTAGAAACACAACTATACTACATCCCATTATTTGTTGATACAATTGTACCATAATATTCATACAGAGTAAGCAATCCCAAAATATATTATACTGCCTATGCAATACAGTGCCTATATACTTGCTATAAGCAGCATGTTAGAAAGACTAACTACCATACTCAATCAGAGCTGCAATTCTTAACAGTAGGAGGGCCCTGTTTTGCGTAACCCTGCTATGAATGCATCAAGATACGATTTGAAAATGAACATGTAATGAAAAAGTACCTCTCCCTGTACCCACCTTCTTACACACAGATAACCCCTATAGATAGGAGAAGAGTATTTAGTTAGATATGGAATGCCATAGACATAAAACTTGTGTGATGTTTCTTGGCTTATTAATGATTACTGCTAGGTTAGATAACGCTTAACAAGCTCATTTAACCCTTTTGCAAGCAAATGCACCAAACACCATATTGGATCTAATCTTTATACATACAGCTGATATAACAAATACAACGTGATCTGTGAAATGCCTCTGGTCTTTTTTTATGGCAGGGAAGGTGCCTGATCCTGTCTTTTACCAAAGAACATGGCACTGGTACATTACAAAACAATGTTCCTAAAAATGTGTTCTATTATACTGCTTTTAAATTCATAGAAATACATACTGTGTGTTGATATTATCAAGACTTTCCAAATACAAAATCAGATGGGTATTACAAAAAAAATGGTCACAGTGGACAGAACTACATTTGCTTGGTGAAAGCATTGGTTCTCTGAAAAGTCAATATTTTGTATATACTGGTTATCTGCTACCCAAATACCCCCTAATGGATCAAACTCATTTCAAAAGGCAATCTGAAAGCAGAAAATTCACCTATGGGTCTCTTTTAGCGCCTGAACGATGAACGCACATTTAAAAGATCTATAAACATATATTTGTCTGCAAAATGTTCTTACATAAAATGGTTATTGAAAGGGTTTTCATTTTATCTTTGTGTTATTGTAATTTTATTGAATTGCTTATTCATTCTTTGATATTGTGTTTTAATGGTAATATAAATCTGTTTTATGCCTGATAGAAACCTCATTGTAAGCTGGTATTACAGATAATTTGACAATTCACCATAAAACTAGAAACCAAAAAAAATAAAATAAAATCAGAATGCACAGAAGCTCTAACAGAGCCTTTCTATTTTATTTTACAGTTACTTTGCATGTGTCTGTTGCCATCTGTTGCTAAAAGATTGGTGTGGAATATATCTTCTGTGTGAAGTTTTCTTTCAACTTGGCTGGTGAAGTATTATCTAGTGGACAGTAGGCAAATTCCTTACATGTTGTACACTGATCTTTTGCAGTGTATCAAACACACAAGGAACAGAAATGTGCAAAAGGTCGCAAGGATCTGGGCTGGGAATTCAAATGCATTCATAAATGATTTTTTGGCCAGATTCTCTTCTGATTTTACAGTGCTCATTGTGAAACATAAATGTTTTTTTTTTATTTATGTGCCATAAATAAGTGAAGTGGGTTCAGTCTAACGCTATGAGAATTCACTTGTAATTAAAATGCCTACCAATTTGAAGGTTTGTTATAGTTAGTTTGAGCTTGTAGTCAGCATGTTGGTGAACTTGTCCATGACATTCTATGTCCTAAACTATGTACAACACTAAAATTGTTGTGAACTAGTAAATAACTAGCTGAAATCAAATGTAATAAAAGTGCTGAATCCTAAGCAAATGCTGCGTATATTAAAAGCTATCTTAAATAAGCATCCCTAAGGTCAGTCAGGATTATTTGGAAAGTGCTTTATAGTGCACTGAAGGGTATAGCCATGTGGGTTCAGGATAAATGGAAAGGAATCACCATAAAAGTTTCTACGACATATAATTTATGGCTCCTAACATTTTAAAGGTTAAGTTTTTTTTAAAATAAGCCCAACAGCATTGTGCTTCAACATGTATAAACCACTGGGGCATGTGTATAATGTAATATGAAAAAATTAATCAGAAAAAAAATTGTGTTCTCAAACTGTAAATATTTCACTACAATAATATATATTGGCAAATTCAGGCAGAGAAATGAATGAGCAAAGTTCCATCCAATATATGTACAGAAGAAGAAAAAGTAGTGGCTTGATCTGGACTTTCTCCCAATATCTCTAGTTTCCTATTACAATACTAAAGGTTTTGAAATATTGTACAATGTGAATTGTCATTTCAGTCCTAATTGCTCAACAACTGTGATGCTAATGGAAAGCTTAGCATGAACTGACAGGACTTCACTGACATTTCATTCTATTAAAGAGATGTAGGGGGCAGTTTAAGGAAAATGCATGCTTTACATTGAGGAAACGGGACTGAATTAGTGGACTTGAAACTGGAAAACCTGAACTGTGATAAAAAGCAAGCTTACTGTTCTGTATACATTATACTGCTTCTCTAATTTCATACTTGGAATACATATATGAATGTAGACATTTTTGCCAGCGCAAAACCTGCTAGCAGCAATCACTAAAAAGTACAGGTAGAATAATAGAAGCATCATCATCATCATCATCATCATCAATTTACAGTCCCAGCATGTTAAACTTTTTTTGGCCCAAATGCTAGAAAACCCAGGCATACCAAGTTATACCAACATATCCACTTGAAGTGAAACTGTACAAATGAGGAAAACGTTTACAAAAGTGACAAAAAACACCTGCAGATGTTATATTTTCAGCAACATTTATTTTACCAAAGTGCTGCATTGGGTACATTTTTATAAGACTATAATTACTTTGTATATTTTTTCCTGTAATTGGCATAAAAAGCATCAGTATTTGTCTTTTGCATTCTTGTAAATTCTTTTTGCTCATTGTAAAAGACTTGTTTTAAATATGGAAGGCAGACAATGGACTTCCGGCACTTGACCTTCCATCTCTCACCAGAGTTGTTGAAGCACAACCAACCAGAGCTGCTTTGGCACTCAGTTTTTAGCAGAGGTGGGAATTGAACTCACATCCTTTTGGACAGGAGGCATGCGCCCGAACCACTCATCTATTTGCATCCCATTGTGCAACAGCTAATAATACAAACTATTTTTTTCGGTAAGGGTCAGTTACGATTTACTGATTTTACTGTGTCTTTGCAGAGTAACGAAGACCTTGTATGTCTCTTTCAAGTGTCCTAGAATCATTGCAATGACTTTGCTTCCTTACAAGAAGCAAAAATTTATGAAAACAACTGGCTTTGTGCATTGCAAACCCTTACACTGATTAAAGAGTTTTGATTAGTGAAAAGGCTATGATCTTTGATTTTACAGGCCATGTATATGTCCAAGAGAAGATGCTCTGGGCTCATCACATGGCATTTAATACAGTTAGCTATTTATTTTTGGTAAGTGCTGTTGTACTGTAAAGTAACATGTTTGTTTTCCTGGCCTCGCAGTAGGACAGAATGTGTTGCAATCCTACAACTTCTGCCGTGCCAGATTTGCAAGATGAATCTCACAATACATATGGTTTTAAAGAGCAAAATAATTAGAAGCTGAATTATTAACTATTAACAGGGCAGCTGTCAAAATTGCACAGCCCTTCATTTCTGTGAACTAAAATTAAAGGCCAAAAAAAATATGACTGGACAATTTATTTATTTTTGATTTTGGCCAGGATGGATTGTACAGAATTTGGAAAAATGAATTGCTGTCTACGAGCTTAATATACAACATAAAAATAGATAAATGTAAGATTTCACTTTATTTGTTAGGGTTCTAAGTGAAATGATAAATAGCTAAAATATGTACATATTACTTTCCTCTAGCATTTTATACCTATATTTATTACAATTCAATGTGTACAGGGGAGCACTACTACTGCATAGCAAGGAATGAAATGGAATGAAAACAGTTTATACAAAAAAAGAATCTAGATTAGAACAACCTTGAGTTGTAAAAAGTCTGTAGATCAGTGACTGCCTGATCTCTTTTCTCTTTGAAAGGCCTTCAGAAAAGCTATTTGACAGTCTTTCGAGGGAAGTGAAGCAAAGTCTCAGCTTCCCATTGGCTGGATCATACCTGACAATATTTTAAAATAATTTAAATCATTACTAACTCTTCTGCTGATATGCCTAAGCCACCATCTAAATCTTTCTTAACCCCATCAAAAATTCCATTCTCTTTTTGAGCTCTTACATCAGAGACATCTTGCTGTTATGCTGAAGACAGTAAAAAGTTTGTAGTTATAGACAGGATTACAGGCTGATAGGAAAAGCAAAGCTTTGCAAGTAAACCAACAATATGACAGGTTTACAAAATGATGGTTAATTACAGAAAACACGATCAAGAAAAATGTAAATGGTCAAAGAAAAACTCTTGAAATGGGAAGGTTTATTCTAGAATCATAAAAAGCACACAGAAGTTATTTTATTGCTGCAAGCAGGTCCAAAACAGACCAAAGGCATCAATTCTAGATCATCAATCTGATTAGAACATTCCACCCTGCAAAAAAATGTATCTGTTGCCTCTTATCTGACTTTCCTACTTACAGAAAAAAAATGAAAGCACACTTCCTTATGTATAAAGTATAAAATCAGTATGAAATGAACTAATCTTGAGACAATTAGCTGATGTCCAGAAGTCAAAATAAGCCATTTGTTGTCCTTCACAGAGGGTAATAAATTGTGTTTCAGGGACAGGGTTAATGTTTCAAGATGTATTGTAAAGAGCAGGCCTAAACAATCTGCCAACCAGACACACTTTATCTCCCCATCAATATTCTTATGAATAGCTACTTATGAACATTGCACAACAGAATATAGCATTTTGTAACTACTTATTTCAATTTCATCATTATTGGAGATTCAGGATATTATATGTTTAGAGTGCATGGTTTATCCAAGTAACTAGAGAAAGCCTTTGGTCATAGTACATGCTGGTTATCTAATAAAGAGTGTTAGACAAAAATAAGTATCAAAACGTGGATAATCAAATAATCCTCAAAGTAAAACATCCTAGATATTTACTTTTTTTCTTTTTAAAGGGCAAGTCAACCCCAAAATAAAAATTTGCCTAATAAAAAAGTTATTTGTATATGTATTGCTATTGAAAGCAGCGTTTGTCTGTCCCTGTATATTCTCTGCCATGATAGCTCAGACTATTGATACAATGTAAGACAAGGCAGCTGATTAACAGACATTTCTTTGCTGGGGAACTAAGATTTTTGCAACATTGTTTAAAAAGTAACAACCAGGAATTAAGCAAATGTTGCTTTCAATAGCAATTTTTTTTACTAATAACTTTAAAGGCACTGAAAATATTAATGAATGTATATTGTTAACGTCCTTTAAATTATGTTTTCTTAAATTAGGCAAGTTTTTATTTTGGGGTTGACATGTCCTTTAATTTAAACATGCATTAACCCAGTAAACATATGTAGTAACAGTTGCATGAAGATAAATGCAATTTAGAATTTAACTATTCTACTATTCTTTCCACCCATTACGCATAACCCACTAAGAGTAAAATTTGAATATCATTATTATTCTGATTGGATATTACTTTTGAATTAATCTGTAGTGGAACAGTGGGGCCAAGCGGTGAGATGGATCAACCATGTTTTCCCTAGCTGATTAGCCAGTTATTTTAACAGTTTCACAAATTCTTCATTGCTTTTCCATACTGGCCCTGCTATATTAGAGAGAGAGAGAGAGAGAGAGAGAGAGAGAGAGAGAGAGAGAGAGAGAGAGAGAGAGAGAGAGAGAGAGAGAGAGAGAGAGAGAGAGAGAGAGAGAGAGAGAGAGAGAGAGAGAGAGAGAGAGAGAGAGAGAGAGAGAGAGAGAGAGAGAGATGATAATAGATAGATAGATGATAATAGATAGATAGATGATAGATAGATAGATAGATAGATAGATAGATAGATAGATACTAAAAGTTTACAAATTTTTCTTCCCCTGAACTGTAAAAAACCTTGGCATTCAGTGCTTTACTGGCAAAGCTAATGACTTTTCTTTAGATATATTCATTTATTCTATGTGAGTATTAGCCATATCACTGGTGTACTCACTTATATGAAGTCTACAGGTAAAGAAAAATGTACTTAAGCATAATAGCAAATAAGAGGTTGGATGGCTAACCTTTTTCAAATGAAAATATCATCTTAATCAGTTGTCTCTTCAAGAAAAGTAGTTTAGTGTTTCTTTGTTAAATCTTTTGGCACTCGTCCGACAAAATTATATTAGTTTTCAAATGTGAATCTCTTATCATAAACACCTACTCAGAGACAAAAATGAAATGCTGAGTTTTTATCATTAAATTATGCACACATTGTAGTTTGCAGGAGAAAATTCTTTGCAAGGAAAATGAATGTCTCGAGGTGAATGATAAAAGTCAGGAGAGCTACTCAGCTAGAAAATGTTGAATGGAGCAATATTAAGAGAACTCTGATAGCTCTCAATCTGTCGGACTGTAATTACTTCTTAGTGTCGTCATATAATCAAGAAGCCCATTATAATTTTAATAATTTGCTTCTAAATGTATCTGCAGCATATTGCAATAATATGCTCTTCAGACTTTTCCAGATCGAATTTGAAGGCATTCTCATTTTTCCATATAAGGATTAATACAAATAAATTATTGCTGCAGTATTCCTTGTGCAGTCCTCAATCATGCACAGTTCTGTCTGCATCTGGGCACCACATACTAAATGTAAAATCTTCAGAGTAAACTCTATGCACACAATGCTTCAGGTTCCAGTCCCCCAGTAGTCTGTTAAAGGTATACTGACACATTTTAAAAACCACCAGGAAATCTTCTATATGACCTGAATACCTGGGGATGTTTTTTTATGCATAATTATTGGCAGATTGCTACTTGCTTCATATAGGAGACAGCAGGCAGTAACTTGACTTCTTGTGCTTCTTTAGTGAGTCGGGACAGGAAGGTTGGGTGGTTGTATTGATATTTTGAAATACAAAAAATGTAATTTGCTTAGAAGCTGGGTTTTGGTCTCAGCTACAAGTTATGTCGCTGAAAAAACAATGAACTTCAATGTTCTACCACTGCACCTTGAGTATATGAGCGACAGACTCTAACCTAGACTCAGTATATAAGGAATTGGCCTTTGGCTCCGGTTTGTTTCCTGTATAGGGATGAAATTTCAATCCCTTTCCTGCATGTGAAACATAAAAGCATAAAAGCATAGAATAATTATTTCACAAAAATGCTGCATTTAAGCACCTTTCTCAAAAAGGTGTCAAAGGATGGCGCATCAGTGAATAAAAATGTCTTTCAATTAAGAAAACACATTTGTGAAAAACAAATTCTTTAAAACAAACTGTAAAGAATGGGTACAGGAATTTCCTTGTACAGACAACAATCCTCTTTGATCTGTACATGGAAACTACCATGCTGCTTACCATTTACAATTTGGCTCTTTCATAAAACCCCACCATCTAGTGGTCACAAGCTGCTTTTATTTTTATAACGGCATGCAATATCCTTAAAAATTAACAAAAAAATCTTTAATCCGGTATGGCAATTCTACTTTGTTCTTTAGACTCCATAGTATGCCCAGTCCTAAGATCCAAGACTACACAGGAATGATTAGAGGAATCATTAACTAGTCAGAACTTTGTAGAGAGAAGAAGACCAGGAACACTCAAGCAGGTGGCACAGCTGGGGTCAACTCAAACTTGGATCTTTCTATGTAAACAGAAAAATATGCACTTTTTATTGCAACTTGATAATATACTGGAACTTTTTTTAAAGCAAATATCATATTGGATGATATGGGCTAAAGCACTTGGGCAAACCTTCAGCCTGTTTTTTCTCTGTAATAAGAAGACAGCACCTTGTATTTGATGGAAACTAAGCTAGCATATACCCAGGCCACAAGCATTATGGATATTACACACACACACATATTTATACATACACAGTTTAATTGCAATTGTTACCGAAGAAAGACAAAACATGTAGAGTTTGCGCTGGAGTTCACAGCAGCTTCCTGCATTCCTGCAACCTGTTTAATGCTTGTGGAATGTATAAACACCAACTGCTGAATTGGCTGCATCAAGATTTAAGAAGTTGCCATGAAATACATTAAGGAAGAGTTAAACATTCCAGTGAGCACACAGCAGAGTAATTCTGTCTTCCCTGGCTTTCTTGTACTGCTTTTAGCACAAATCTCCACTCCCGGAAAAAAATGTGTACATGCATCACAGAAGGAGAGCACAACTGATAAATTTCAAGGTAACATTCCTCTCACAATTTTTTTTTATGGAAATGTCAGGTTTGTCGACTGTTAATTGTAAAGTAAGAACACATTCTTTCAGTTCTTTTTTCTGTCTGTGTCTGTGTAGCCACTGGTAAGGGCTAAAGAGGTGGTTTTTATTTCCTCACTATGGAATGGTACAAAGATGAAACCAGTAGTTTCGTATGGGACAAGCCACATGAGCAGCAGCTGTGACAAATATACAGAGAAGCACCAGTGCCAAGGCTTACATAAGATACACATACATCAAGGGAGATGTTGAGAAAGTTGAGACAAGTCTACCCCATCAATTTTTTTTTTCTTTAAACAACTTATATTTAATTAAGTACAACACATTTATTAAATATACAGTGTCAGGAGAATGCCCTCATTTATGGAAATAATAACAGCTGTAACGAGAATTCAGAATCATGTCAATAGAGATGATTTATTACATACTCTATGCTCGTACTTTTCCCATTATTTCGATGCCAGTGATTGTGACTTGCACACACACATGCTTATTGCAAATTGCAGCCTCTTACCTACAATCTATAGTAGTGCCTATAAATGTTTTCCACTTCATTGTCATAATGATTTAGCATTTTTTTGCATTTTAAAAATTTAAACTTGAGATTTCGTCCTAAACATACAGCACATGGGCACACTATTAAAATAAGCAAATGCAATGGAATCAGATATAGTACAAAGATTTGTGATTGACATTGGTTTTTAGACAATCATGTGTAAACTGCAATGAAGTTGCCTGAACTCATTAAAAATGCAAGACTCCGTTTAAAAAAAGTTACTGTAGCAAATCATACTCTGAATTATCACTAAGAACATATTGTAAAAATGTTATCCTACAATGTACATAAGGCAAAGTAAAGTTTGCCATTGTCTTTCATCTTGAGGAATATGTTTAGTTACCCATAGGACAGAAAGGACTCCAAAAGGCAGAAGTTGGAGATGTCACTCCTTTCGATATGATATCATAAATATAAGTATATATTTATTACTATTTACTATGATCTCAGAAATGGTAATACTATAAGCAATAATACGAGGGCCCATCTTTTGTTTTACTTTAAAATGGTGGTTCACCTTTTTAAAGTATGTTATAGGACGGCCAATTCTAATCAACTTTCCAATTGGTCTTCATTATTTTATTTTTTTTATTTTTTGAAACATTTGTCTTCTTCTGACTCTTTCCAACTTTTGCATGGGGGTCCCTGACCCCATCTAAAAACAAATGCTCTGAAAGGCTACAAATGTATTGTTATTGTCACTTTGTATTACTCATCTTTCTATCCTTTTCATATTCTAGTCTCTTGTTTAAATCAATTCATGGTTGCTAGGGTAACTTGGACCCTAGCAATCAGATCGCGGAAATAGCAAACTAGAGAGCTGCTGATTAAAAGCTAGATAATTAAAAAAAACACATATAATAAAAAACGAAAAACAATTGCAAATTGTTTCAGAATATTGCTCTCTGTATCATACTAAAAATTATCTCAAAGGTGAACAACCCCTTTAAGTATGGTTGTAGTGATCAGGCTTTACGACAGGGGGTATATTATTCACTAAATTAAGTCATAAACTTAATTAACATCCTGCAACTCCTCCCGCATACTTTGAATCACAGGTATCATTACTCCCATTAGACTGTAAGCTCTTGAGGACAGGACTTGGGTTACGTGTTATATCAGCCACTATGTCAATTATGTTTATATACTACACTGTGGAACATGTTGGTGCTTTACAAGATAATAAAATAATGCTAATAAGGAGCATATATGCGTCTCTTATCTAGTTTATCTGTGTCGATCTGTCTGTCAAGCTGTAGTCCTATCCATCCTCTTGTGCTCTTAATCTGCCATAGTGATCCAAACTATTTTATACAGCTCTTTTCTACATGACTCATGTATTCCTCCTGCCATTACATTTAATAATAGAAAAAAAACTTGAAATAGTCCCTGTATATGAATCCTAGCTGGCACTCAAACTATTCCAGAATGACACTTTTCAGAATTCCCTCTTAAACTGAGCCCAAAGAGGAATGCTGGGAACAGTAGTTCTAAAGCTAGTGCAAGAGGGAACATTACAGGTGCCTGGTTATATAGGAGCTGGCCGGGTTTCTCCAATGGCTCACTATTACTAACCAACGAGACACGTTGATCACAAAATCAGGACTATAATTACTGATCACGTGAAAACATTCTCCAAATGTCTCTCAAATGGGTAAAATCTTTAATGCGGCTAAATCTTTTTAGAAGGATTCCCCAAGGAGGAGACACATATTTCTCTTCAGAATGAATGCTCTTCACAGACATTACCGCCATAGAAAGCGTTCCTTTGATCCTTTTATTAAAAGAATGTTATGATGTACAGAGAAATCCACTTCACCTTTCTTCCTATCCACAATCTAATCCCTTGTACCAAACATTTCTGATACTGAAACAAACAGATGCAAAAAAAAAAAAAAAAAGAAAACACAGGAAAAAGGGCAGCAAAGCAGGTGACTTTTATACTATTACAATTAGAAATGTTAAATAGTCACAGGAGATCTCCTGGTATTATTCTGTTTGGATGCAAATTGGATATTATTTTCTGTATTCATATATAGTGCTACAAATGACATGCCGTGAGTTCATAAAGTACAGCGTGTCTGATATGCATAGAGTAACACAGGTGAATCTGACAAAATGCAACACCTGGGCTCAGTACACCATGTTGTAAGCAGAACATGGCTTGGCACCTTCTATCCCATAGTTCCAAAGCTGTAAATTGAAATGTTGGCTTCCAGGGTTGCTGTTTCTGGCCCCCCTGCCCCAGCGGTGAATATATATGTTAAATACTTCAGGTCCCCCTCCCCGCCCAACCAGTAACCCCCCTTTCCTACTTTATGCTCGCGGCTGCGACTTGGCGCCCGGGAGGGAGGTTGGGGGTCAGTGCCAATAGTGGGTCAGGCTTCTATTTCTATATGTGCCCTGCGGTGTCCTATGATAGTTAACAGAACTAGTGCTTGAGTTGGCAACTTGGTGTCCATAGGGCTCATTTAAGTGAAAAGCCCTAGTTTGAACACAAAATTTACAAAGGTAAATTCACAAAGGTGTTTGCACCCATACAACAGGAGAGCTCCAAATACCGGCTAATAAGCTGCTAGCTAGAAGGTCTGATCCAACAGCTTTCATCAGCCTGAGAATGGCCACCTTTATAAGCATAGATGTCTAATGGTAGGGCCTTGCTGTGCTTGTAATAAAATCAGTTACTGTGGAAAATCTGATAGAGATCGCTTCTATACAACAGATTCACTTTTTTTCCCCCTCCACTTTTGGAACTTTGGAGTGACAGACCCTTTATAATTATTAGAGGGCTATGGACCTACCATTGGACCTCTGTGGGTAGCCCTGGCCTACTTTAGACACAACTGAAGCTACAGTCTCAAAATGTCTCTTTCATTTGCCTGTTTTAACACATCAGCCTTTTGTATGTTTCTTCACTCTTCAAAGAACACGTGAAGGCCAAATGTCATTGATGCCACTCTTTGCTACTCAGTTTTTACACATTTGTGATTAGGGCCTGAAAGCCTGAACTTGCTAGTGGACCTTGGGAACCACTGGTATGCATTATTAGTATGTATCTAAAAACAGTACTACAAACACTGAAACCTGGTATTTCCTATTTTCTGTTGCTGGCATTTAAATGTTTTTACAAATGTACGATTTGTATCACATATCTGCATCTTAAATTATATATATATATATATATATATATATATATATATATATATATATATATATATATATATATATATATATATATATATATATATATACTGAGATACATATTTTATATATATATATATATATATATATATATATATATATATATATATATATATATATATATATATATACATACAGCACCAACATATTCTGCAGCACTGTAAAGTGACGTGCATGTAATAAGCACAGACTGTACAGAACCACAAACTTAGCATTAATCTTAGTATGTTAACTATACCACAACATGCAGAACTGAAACAAAAACACAATGGGAGGCTTTTGCTAGCATGTTTCTAATGAGCAGATGTTAGACTTGCTGCAACAAGAGACAAATTTATGTATTGTCAAGAGAAAATGGCATAAGCTCCATTAGCAGCAGGAAGTTGAAAATGGCAGAAACAGCATACTATTTACATCTCAACCACATATCAGCCACTCATAGGTGCTTTAATAATTAGGCTAGGATTTACATGTATTACAAGGTGATTTCAAAACATGAGGACTTATTATTAATGATTGGCAAGGCCTGAAAAATTGTCAGTGCTGCATACAGAGTGAGCAGTGGTTGAATAGCATGAAGGTATGCCCTGCCTGAATAACCCCTAGCTTGCATGGGCCTATGACAGCAATAGTCCCTGTTATATAGACATGGGATCTCATTTCAGTATGCTTTTAACACTGGGGTTTTATGGGTAATGGAGAGCTTGGTGCTGGTTGCTTTGTTTTATTATTAGAGAGAATAATTATTTAATTTCCTTAAAAAAAGCTTTATTTTTGGTGTCATTGTTTCTTTAAATGGACTCTAGGGTGATGGCCTTCCTGTAAATTCAGAGTGTTCTGGAGAGGTTGTTTCCTGCTGTCTGCTTCTTATTTCAATATGGGAAAAACAACATATGGTACTACATATACAACCTCTGTCCTGACAATGCTCAGCTGATAGAAGGATATAGGGAGTTGTAGCCATGCACGATCTATAGTGTCATGTTTCCTTACCCCAGGGTTCAATTTAGAAAATGGTGTATCTTTGCACATTACCTGTAAAAGAAAGGGATGAAAACGACTGCAGAGTGGGTTCCTATTAACTGGTCTCCCTGACTCCCGTCTCTCTCCCCTGCAATCTTAAACTCTGCTACTGGGATCTTCCTGCTCTCTCCTAAGAGGGAACCTGTTTAACTCCAGGTAGAATCTTTAGCATGGCTGCTTTTTAAGCAAAGGATGGATATAAACTCCTTCTACTAACATTCAAAGCCCTTCACTACCCTGCTCCAACACTTCTCACTGTACACTCCTGGCCGTCTCCTACATATTTTCCATCATATAGTGCGTTCAAAATTCTTCTTTTAATGTTTATCAGTCAGGTGCCCTGTCTGCCCCATAGGAGAACAAGGGTTAAATCTAACAATATTTACTGCAAAACAACATGTGTGGGCAAATACAGCCGGGGGGTTTGGACAGGAATTGAAACACATTATTTTTGTCAAAAATGGAAAAAAAATAAATGTATGTCATTTTGGCAAAAAGACATTTGGATGCAAATTGAAGTCTGCCTCTGTGAAAGTTGTGCCACAGCTCCTATGGGGATAATTCGTGGAACAGGATTCAACTCTTACAGATATAACCCAGAAATAAATTTCACTGACATCTACAGGGGAATACTTTCTGTTATTTGGATGCTTTTTCATTCTGCTTAAAAGGTTTAATGTTGGAATCGTTTCAAAAGGTTCAACCACACTTATAACACACATATTCACATAACCAGCACAGAAATGAGTAATTTCCATCACTTTGTTATCAACCATACAGATTGGAAGCTCAGGTCAGCCTCCTGCAGATTAAAGGTGGCCATAGACTCCAAGATCCGCTCGTTTGGCGACATCGCCAAACGAGCGGATCTTTCCCCGATATGCCACTAAACTGCGTGGCTATATCGGGGGTAATTCGAACGTTCGGCCGTATGGCCGAACGATCGAATTACGATGCGCCAAGCGACTCCGACGGGTCGGTCGGGTAAAAATCCAACCTTCCCGATCGATATCGTGGCCAGACCCGTCGGAAGCCCCCATACACGGCAGATAAGCTGTCAAATCGGTCCAAACGACCGATATCGGCAGCTTTATCTGCCCGTGTATGGCCACCATAGCTCTTCACTGTCAACACAGTTTACATCTGCCAGACTACTCAAAATAACCAACAAAAACAGGAATTCCCTTCTAAAGATTAAGGGGCAGATTTACTAAGGGTCGAAGTGAATTTTCTAATTTAAAAAGTTCGAATTTCGAACTAATTTTTGGGTACTTCGACCGTCGAATAGGCCTAAATTCGACTTTGATTTCGAAGTAAAAAAGTTCGCATTAATCTTAAGGATGGGACTTGTTAACTATACCACAACATGCAGAACTGAAACAAAAACACAATGGGGGCTTTTGCTAGCATGTTTCGAAGTACTATCTCTTTAGAAAAGTTTGACTTCGACACTTTGCCATCTTAAACCTGCTGAATTACTATGTTAGCCTATGGGGACCTCCTAGAACCCAACATTTGGCTAAGTCTTTAGAAGTCGAAGGAAAATCGTTTGAACGATCAATGAAATCGTTCGATTCGAAGGATTTCATCGTACGATCGAGCGATTTTCGTTCGACCGAAAACGGCCAAATTCGATAAAAAAAAACTTTGACATTCGAAGTTGAAGTAATCCAATTCGATGGTAAATCTGCCCCTAAAGGAACCATTTACCATGACCCACGGCAGAAGTGCAAAAGCACTATGGAACGCAATAGTGCACAGCAGGGTGCAGGCCAGCCCTGTTCTTAATAAATTAATTTTAATTTTACAATGTGGTTGCTGAAATGTTAACATTCTAGCTTGTGCAGGCAACTGTAGATTTATCTGGAATAATGATACATATTGGCTTTTTTCCCTCCAAGAAGTATTTAAAATAAATAGATATTGTTGCCTGCTATTATATTAAGGACCAGCAATTCCCAATGACTGCTATCCGTTTTATTTTTCTCACATCGACTGCTACTTGGTCAGGATAATGTTACCAATTTTTTCTCAATATAAATCCCAATTGAGGGCCATATTTCAAATGTAAAACTGATATAGGAACAAAAAGAAAATACTAATTTAACCAACGTATTACTCTGCTAATTCAGAGCGATGCCCTCAGAGGGTGTTAAATAAAAGGAGAATTAAGAGTATACTCTATGATTTGTGGGTGCGGTTTCTTCTTTACATGTTGTCATCTAACAACTATTTATAGCAAAACATATGCTTTAGTGTTTCTTTAGGCCGAGAGTTTGGAGTCATCAAAACAGGGCATACAAAGAAAATCACTGAATACAGCAAAATATCTTCTTTATGCAAAAATATAATGGCAACACATGGCTGCATGCGCGCTGTTTATTAAACGGGCTAATTGAAAATGTTAAGATTGGGAGTATGGGCACTTTAGCTTACTGGCTAGCTTTATTGTTGGACAGAGGGCATATAACAGATATGTGACCCACATTCTCAGATCCAAACATTTCACAGACATTTAAATGCAGTCGGTAGGATACTGGGAGTTGTAGTACAAGGGTAGATTGGGCATTCCTACTTTAACCCGTAGAGTCCATGCCCCATGTTTTAAATCCATCTTTGCCTTGACTTATAATAATAATAATAATGTATTTGCTTTGTGGAATGATAAGTCTCCTATATTTCATTTTGACAATAAGTAGGTGGCAGAACAATAAAATTAACTGTCAATAGTTCAGTGCCTTGTATTCAGTCCCTCGTACCGCAGTTCTGTGACCCAATCATTCTCTAGCTGCTATTATCTATATACTATTATTTCAAATTTTATGTCAGCCCTTTTTAAAGGTACTACGGAAAAATTCTGACTTTTATTTAAATAAACAACATTATGGTACTTGGGTGCCTGACACGAACATGTGCCTTCAGAAAGCTATTGAGCGTCTACATTTGTTCAAAGGTACAATTCAGGTCTTTTACCAGATAAAAAGGCTTGTCCAAATAAGCCAAATGTCTCAAACTATCTCAAAGTCTCTTCAGAAAAGCATTAGAGAGTCTTTAGATCAATAGTTCTCTATCTTCATCTAAACACAGGCTCTGCAATACAAAACAATACATCCACACCACTTCCTTCCAAAATATCTAGCAGATTGTCTCTTTTATCTTCTTTTCTATTATAGCATGCTAGATTGTAATTTACAGGTTTCAAAATATTAAATCTTTTTTTCAACTTGATACTTAAAGGTATAAAGCATTGTATTGTACGGAGGAAAAAAGAATAGGCTGCAACAGCTATTGGCAATAATATCATTCTACAGTCATTGAGCTACATTTTTAAATTGTTCATCTTTTTTAAATACATTGCCCTTCTAAATCCATTAAAGGCAAATTTAACATGAATTCTACAAGAAGGATTTTGGGACTAATCAAGGAAATAGACGATTTATCAGAATAAAAGATAGTGTAGTCAAAGAGTGACCTACTGTGCTTCCATAACTCTTTCTGAGTTTCTCCACCGTTGTGGCCCGACAGTAAATTTGTCATTATGAAAATATAATTGGTCGGCATGTATTCCTGCCGAGCTTTGGGCTTTTTACCTATTTACGACTGTCAGACAGGGGAATTTGAACTGCGGCAGTAAGAAAAGTTTCCTATCGTTGTTTACAGTGGAAGAGACTGAGAACAATTGTGGTGGAAGATGTTGACATTCCGCCAGGTTTTTCGAGGTCTGTGGAGACATTGTGATCCTTGTGTTTCCTCAGTGCTTACCGATTAATCAAAAGACAAGAGGTTGTTGTATGATACTAAAACAGTGTGGCTGGATTAACCTCCACATTCCCACAGAAAGCCCTAGATGCTCATTCAAAGGCATTTCCAACTTTATAGGTGTATTTTAAGTGGGTGTTTTTATCCAGGAATAGTTTAGCCTTGAATTGTCTTTTTTATTTTCAAAATGATTATTGCGAGACAAAATCATCTTGCTACACAAAAAAACACAGTTTTCTCGTTCCACAGTCATAGACAATCAGCTGGCAGAATGAGCGATACTGGCACATAGGGTACTGGATTTGTAGGTAGAATTGAATGTGGCATGCTATAACTATTCCGTAACAGGCAAAGTATTTGCAATCCTGCTTAGTTAGATGCATAAAAACCACTGGGAATTTGGAACATCTGTAGAACTCTGTTATGGATTTGTACAGTTTGTTACACTGCATATCACAGAGGCACATTCTCATCCCCTTGAAACCAGGAGAAAGTCTATAAATCATATCATTTTTAAGAGCATGAATCAAAAGTCCCTTCCATGTCACCAAATGGTTAAAAAATGCAATGTCAGCTCAGGTGCATCAACATGATTTATAATTTACGTTTATGAATGGACTAAGGAATGAAAAAAAACAATCTTGAAATTCCTTTGTTCATTGTTTAAATCACTGATCTCCAGTTAGATATCCCTAAAATAGCTTATCGTGTTAATATATACTTGCAAAATAACATGAAATAAGTACATCTCCCCAAATCAGACAGTTGTGTAAATGATGTTTGTATTAAAGGGGAACCGTCACCCAAAAATAATATTCAAAATCCTATATTATCACATTAGTCAAGCAAAATAAACTTTAATTACACTGTATAAATTATTTGAATCTTGTTTCCCTCGCTCTGGGAATTCATAATTATAGCAAGCAGGCAGGAGTCATTTTGTGAACACTGTTATTAAGGCAAGCCTTGCAACATCTCAAAATCTTGTTTGTGCACCAGAATGGGGAACCTGATGTCCATCCCCATGCACTGGCTACACAATTAAATGGTTGAGAGAGAGGGGGAATGTGGGAGAGCAGTGATATCTAGGAAGTGCTAAATGGAAAGTGAAAGTAATTGTCTGCCCCACCTCTGTGCCTAAGGCATAGAGGAGGGGCAGACAATATTTGACTGACAGCTGATATTTTAAAATAAGCTTACAACAGCTATGAATGCTTTAATAAAAAATAGAAATTGGATTTCATGTTTAATTTGAACAGGACTTTTATTATACAGATTTGTGTGTCTGGGTGACAGGTCCACTTTAAGACAGTGATATGAATGCATGCAAAGAGTTAGGTAGAAATATTGTGTAAATGGGAGTCAATTCCTGTGAAGCCACACTGCTTTCCTTGTTTAAAACTGCTCAGTAATGTGATTTGAACTGATGAGATTTCAGGGGCCTCCCATGCAGGCCCTGACTAATCAATACAGAAGATGTAAACTCTTCAAACAAAGACTGAGGCTGTAATGTCACATGTACCTTGATATAGGGCAACTGTGGGTGAGAGCTAACTCCTTATCTCTAATCACAAGGGCAGCACATTACAGTTCTTTTGCAGTACAATAACTTTTTAAAAGAAACATGCCAAAATATTATTTTTTGCCACAAGCAAGGGGGGCAACAGCTGAGCAAAATCAGGGCATTGGTCCATGTGTTGAAATATTGAGCTTCAACCAGAAAAAAGTGTTGCTCACCAAAGTGCAATGTTCAGATTTAAAAATTAAGAATGTTTCTCTCATAGAAGAGTACGACAATACAATGCTATGCTAGGCACAGCTATTGTGCATCTACACACATACACAACAATTCTAGATTTGCAGCCCAGTACAACTAGAGGAATGAGCATTGTTTTTTAATAGAAACTGTTCAATGATCAAGGTTCACTGTGTGTTCTCCGCTGGTCCATTGTAAATGCCCTAGTGTGCACTGCTCCAAATGTGTTTTCTGTGGACATCACATGGACATCAGACACATAATTATACTTATCCATGGAGGCAGATAACATATACATGTATGTAGGCTAAAAGCAGCTTTGGATAGAGTTCAGTAGCACCATTTCAAACTGCAGGTCAGTGCCTTGCTTCATCTAGCACCCTTCTCCTAGTATACACCCTGTGTAGCACATTTAATACTCAAAACCCAGGCACAACACCAAATGCAAGCCACACATAAAAATGTTGAGTATATGAGCCCATAAAAGGAAGCACAGCTATCATCTTTTTATTATTTTATTAATCGCTAGAAAGATGATGCACTTCAGTCTATCTCTGCTTATATATATAGTGCAATTTAAGTTTACTTATTCAATTGCATGCCCTTAGGCTGATATCAATCACTCCACCCTTCCACTGTCTGCCATTAACTTGAATGTTCACTGGAGTGTTTTTAGGTTTAAAAGCTCCAGTACTGGCACCATCAGGCTTTTCCCTTTCCAATGAATGGGAGATGGCAAGTGATTTTGGATGCATTTCAGGCAGTGTGTTTCCCATATACCTCTATGGATAGTGTTTTTACAGTGGTAGTCAAAACATCTTATCTGCCATAGCCTTAAAGCTTCCCATAACTTAAAAACGTGTACTGAACATACGCATGTTTTTTGTTATTTCTTGAACTTAGCAGGGCAAACTAGGAAGAACTTAACATGTGACAGCATGGTTTTGCATTTACTGATATAAACTGGAGCTAACATATTGGTATCCTTGTTAGAGGAAAATGTGGAAAAAAATCTCCATATAAATAATTGCAGCAACAACTTGGGTACTGCTGTTATTGTTGGCCTATCAAATGTTTAATGTGTGTAACACACTATGCATTAGACTTCAAAGTGTTATGTGTGGGATACTAGACATTTCCCTAATTATTAAAGCAATTAGTAATACAGGGTGGCCCCGGAAATGTCTTGATTGGTAGGTTTGTTCTCGCTTAACAGTGCCCCAGTCATACCACACCATACTCTCGTGTTTATCATTCAAATTCAGCACTAAATGCAATTTGTCTAATTACCCAGAACAAGACGTAGGAAAAAGAAGACAAATAATGAATTCAATTTATATTGACATGCCTTGTCTGTAACAATGGCTGGACCCCATTATAATAATATTCTAAATTTACAGCAACATAACTGAAAATGGTCCCACCCAAGACATGTACTAGGCCCATTTATCTTGTTTAGTCATAAAGACATACTGAGCTCTGTATGAAATGGCACAGCATGAAAAACATACCCAGCCAGAAATGAGGGTGTTTGCTGCTGCGGCCTATATAGCAAGACATTTATTTGCAAAATGTTTTTACTAATGCACATACATATGTTGTCAAAATTAATTAAGTCAAGGCACCAGAAATTGCATGTCATTTATATTCCATTTTAAGCATTTCTTTAAGTAAATATTATTTCCATTCAGTGTTAATCACCTTAAACCACTAAATATTTGCACTGAACTGTGGAAAAATTATGTTTTGTAACAAATGTGACATGACATCTATTATCGAGAATACTAGGGACCTGGGTATTTCCGGATAAGGTTTTTTTGGATCAGAATACCTAAAAATCTACTGGAAAACATTTAAACGTGAAAAAAAGCATTTAGTCATGAAATAATGGTATTGTTTTAACATTAATATGGCTTCATGGTAACTTAGTTAAAGTCAAGTAAAAGGTACGAGAAAACCTTAATTATTAAAATTAACTGTATGGGAGCCTTCCTGTAATCTAGAGCTTTCTGGATATGGGGATTCCAGATAAGAGACCTGACACTGTAGTGTAGTTTAAGAAACATGACTTTATTCTGTGTTATTCACAGAATTCACAGAATAATATTGGCTACATGTAGGTGTTCTTATTTAAGCATTGTGAAGGCATACAATGGATGGAAGAACTGTTGAGAGTGGTGAATGAGGCCTAACTTACTTGCTATAGATTAGACAAACCACATTTTATATATGCTACATATTCCTTTATATACTTGCTTACAGATTGCATACCACTACCCCCAGCTAAAGTTTTTATGGCCAATTGGGAGTAGCTGGACATAAAGTGGCATTTAAAAAAATATTTTACTTTTCGACCATTAAACTTCTCTTTGGAAAGGTTATACTAGGCTGACATAAAAAGGGCTTATTTTGCTTGCTGCTATGGATTGTGAAAGTACAAAAAGATAAAACACCACAATCCCATCTGTGTTCCAATGAAGGCATTCTTGGGCAGTGAACTATTTAGCCCTAATGCCATAAGGCACATTCAAAACAAGGTAATCGCACTATCTCCTGCAAAGTTTTTTAGGCTAAAACTGCTGCCATTTTATGCATTAACCTCAAGCTGAATACTTAATTTTAAAAATTTAAGATGTATCAGATACATTTTCTATTTTAATCTTAAATGGTTGTAATCTGATTCAGGCTTTTGGAACAAAATCCTTTCTGAGGTTATTCCTAAAGCCCACGCAATCAGTGAGAATGATTTTTTGTCCCACCATCCTTTCTGTCGTGGTTCCTAAGTCATTATGCATAGACTTGTCAATTTTGCTGACCAAAAATGCAAGTGTAATAGCTATAACAGTTATCTAAGTTTAAGGTCACAATTGGAAATTTTTGACATCAAATGTGACACTGTTATCAGTTGCATGGTCTTCCAGGGAGCAAGCTGCTGCTATAATTTGGGCCCCCGGACAATAAAATGGATGGCATATAATCTTCTGGGACATCTATACTGAGTAGGCTAATCTAGACTGACCACTTCTGGCTATAATTTACTGGCAACTGCTGAAGGTTGCTGAGAAAATGGAGATTTCCAGGTTCATGAGTGTGTGTCATGGCTGACACTTGTGAGCTTTGAAGATGTAGATAACCATTCACAATCACTCAAACACATACACACACTAAACCTGCTCCAGACCAAGAGCCGCCATAGTTTTTTCACTTTTTCCATTTCCTGTTTTTTTTCCTAGTATTTTCACTCTTTCTTTCATATGTTACATTTTTTATAATTATGAAACTCCAACATGTTTAGAGTTGATGTACAGAACTCATCTGCAATTACTAGCCCCCACCAGCCTTTCTTTTATTCTTACCTGATCAATCATGTCAGTGTTTCTGCCCTGTGGTTTTTTTTTTTTTCTCGTTCTACCATTGAAACCTGTTTTTTTTTTTAAACATACTTGTGATATATAATCTTATGGAGGAGTTAAATGAAGAGCTATAAATCTTTACCGGTGTGTACTTGGTTCTGCCTTAGTTTACAATATTCTGAATATTCAACTTTCTGGACTAGTCTTCTTAGAATGTCTTAATGTGCTACAGAAAAATGTAAGCTGAGCTATGTGTCAGGTCACTGACCCTAAACATTTAAGTGGAAGTGTATGCATATCCTTACATACACATGTCAGCACTAAGTACACGTTAGGGCTCAATTAACTCCTTAGCTGCTAAAATGCCCGGCATTACAATTTAACTCAACTTTACATGGGAAGTAATTATGTGCAAACAATCAATATTTTTTAATTCATCTAAAATGGACAAAACTGGCAATTTATTTCTACATCCAAAATATATTTTTAGCACATTACAAATATTTAAATGCAGAAAACAATTACAAATGGATTCTAATACATAATTTCTCCTCCTTCAGCAAGGACAGCATTCCCTGGGTAATCAATAGTGTTTCATTTAGACAATATCTGTTTCCTAAGATGAGTTTAGACTGTCTGGCTACTTTTTGATAAATCAAAAATGCTAGCAGTTACTATATATATATGATATCTGGCATGGTATTCAGGGTGTTTCTGCAGTATGAAGGCATGCAGAAGACCCATTTGCCATCATGAGATTATCACTTTACATAAACACCCAATCTCACTGGTGGCACATTGGCTTCTCCTTTATTCCACCACTATGATGTGACCTCAACATCACCTTGCAATAAAGCAGGTGCAGATAATACACAAGGGTCTGCTTTCGGTAAAAGGAAGATACAGTAAATCACCAAGTGAAAGCATTAGAAGATTCTTAGATTCACAGCAGCGTTGCAAAAATGCCTATACATACACGTGTTCCATTAAAATGGCTAAACCAGAGCCTGTCCAACTTTTACTGAAGAAAGCACTAGAGTGGAGATTAAATGCCTCAGGCGACTTATTGCGGACTATGCAAGAGATTTGTGACAGGGATGTTATAACTCCATGTCAAGCCTTTCATGCAAACAATAAATATTACTTCTGCTCATAATCAGACTTTTCTCCAGCTTCGTCTTTGAATGTTGAACCTTTTTCAATTAATTAAAAACTATGCACTGCAGAGTGCATATTTTATCAGCTTTCAGCTGCTTAAGTGTCTAGAACAGACCAGGCAGTTTTTCTTTCTCTGTTTTTTTCCAGGCAACCCAGAGCAAGTACTTGCAAGGGTCATATCTTTTTAATTATCTTTTCTCTCTTTGATTAATTATTCCGTCTGACAATAGCGGGTTTCTAATGCTATTCACCTGCCTGTGATGATTGACAACTTTTCTGTCTGATTCAAAGCAAACAGCTGTTGCCATGATTGCCTAGCAACCAGCCTGTGATGGATGAGGCCCAAAGATGGATGGCTGTAATAAATCATGTCTCTAGCTATAAAACTGGAAAAAGGGATAAGAATAGAAGAGAACAAAAACAAAACAAGGTTTCTTCCCATGAGTACACCAGGATTCCTCCAATTACACCTGAATGCATGTTGTCTGGAAATCTCAAAGTTTGCTCTGTGGAGAGAGGCGAACCAGGCTCCATTGGAATTAAGGAGAATTTGTCACTGGAATTTGTGGCTGGTGCTTTCAGGTGTTTGGAAAAGCACAAGGAGAATTGCGTAGCTGTTTGGACTTTATGTAAAGCCACAAATAATAGTAGATAAGGGGTGGGCCTGGAAGATATGGGATCTCTGATGGAGTTTTGATGTATGGGCTGAAGTTGTTGCGTTATATTAAATAAAATGGTGTCTTGGGAAGAAAAATAATAACAAAGGTTATCTGACTAATAACAGTAACCAACAGCTACAAGCTAGCAGATTATCAGCTCCATTTTCTTCATGATTTAAGCACTTTTTTTCATTTAAACCTCACTCCACTATATTTGTCTTCACAGTTGCATGGCAACACTAGATGTAAATTGCACCATGACTGACTGAACAAATACACACATCTGGTCACAAATATAGGGACAGATTTCTTTAACGTAAAATCCATAAAAGATCAGTATAGCCAAGCAATAATGTTTTATGTGCATACAAAACATTATTTTTGACATCATATGTGAAAGATTTTCTTTTTATATTGCCAACCATTTTTTATGCAACTAGTTTGAATAAGTGGAATAAATATTGCAAATGCAATAAAAGAATACGCATGAAATGCATGTCTAAAACAAAAATAATCTGTGGCAGCTTTTGGAAGAGGCCAATTAAAATGTAATTGTGGGGGCTAGAACATGCTTCCAAAATATAGTACTGCATAAAGAGGAGATCTGTTACTATTATGCAACATACTCTTAAACTGTGATCTAAACCTGGTTAACAGACAACATACCTGACACAAGCCAGGTCTCTTATTGTACTTTCTACAAGGAGCGCTCATTATAAACAGAAACTACAGATATGGGACTTGTTATCCAGAATACTCGGGATCTGGAGTTTTCCGGATAATTTTGATCTTCATACCATAAATCTACTAGAAAATATTGTAAACATTAAATAAACCCAATAGGCTGGTTTTGCTTCCAATATTAAGATTAATTATATCTTAGTTGGGACCAAGTACAAGCTACTGTTTTATTATAACAGAGAAAAAGAAAATCATTTTTAAAAATTTGGATTATTTGGATAAAATGCAGTCTATTTGGAGATTTCTGGATAACATGTTTCCGGATAACGGATCGCACACCTGTACTGTGTTTCTGATGCACCGAGTTTTCATCTTAACTTTGCAACTCCTCTTTCCAACTTTAGTACTACGACACATTAGTCAGACTGACTGCCCCTCCAGTTCAGATGGTTTAAACATCTTGTGTGTGCTATAGTGCTACAAATTTGATATTGCATAGTAATTAAAACAAGCACATTGTACACACACATAGGAAGAATTCACGAAACAAGAAGTCTGGAGTTGAAACCTATTGAAAGCAATCGGAATGTTGCTCTCATAACTCTTACTGATGTAGATCAGAGAAAGCTAACTGCTGCCTGGTTGCTATAGGTTACAACAGTTTTGTTAATCACCCCCAAGATGAATCAATGACTGCAATCTACATGTAAAGCACTTGATGAAACACTTCTTAAAATAGAGTACATATGGGGTTCTTCCACTTACTACTCATTAATCATTCCAATTTCAATTGAAAGTTAGGTCAGTTGATGTTACCCTGATGGAAGACATAATGTTGCTGTGTATCCAGCTTTGTGAAAATATATTATTTACTGATTATTACTTTAGATATTCCAATAACCCTTACTAATATTGTGACTATGGCTCATTTCTGCTGAGGAAGATATGGCCACTAAAATCACTGTCAGAAAGCCAAATGAGTAAAAACTGAGCCCCACTGAGGTTCGAATGAAAAAATATAGTTACATAACTTGTTTGAGGTGAGAGTTAATATATGAAAGTTAGTAAACTCTTCTAGAGTTGCAAACAGGTATGAAAACATATAAACAATGGCATCAGCTGTTATGGCTGGGTTATTTAGTGAACAATACATCACAACTGGCAATACCTGTCTGAGATAGGACATTATCATAACTTTCTATTTCCTTTACATATTTTACAAAAACACTGAACATAACATGACCACTTTTGGAAAGGCGAGGAATTACAATAATGACTGCTTGCATCTTGTAACAAACAATGAAGAAAGCAAAGCCATCCATCAAACTGGGAACATTGAGGCCTTCATTCTGCCCCGGCTCGTCCACCTCTCAAGTTACAGCTCTACACTGCAAGTCTAAATAATATTCAAAATGATAAATGGCACCATAAGTCTGATATCCATCATCAATCTTTCTTAAGGAACATCCATCTTCTATAATGCACGTGTGAATCATCCCAGATTCATTTACACAACCCCCAGCAAGCTGGCGTTGCTTGAATGATATCTGTCAGTGATTATAGTTCCCAAAAAATGCTAAAAATTCTAAACAATAGGGGGGGGATGAAAAAAAAAGTTTCAAGAGCAGCTGGATATGTGAACACGAAAGATAAAAAAAATACATAACCCCTCAGTCACAGTGTCAAACTCTCCCTGTCCCCACCAGCACCGCCTCCCCCAAACTGTACAGATTTTCTGTTCCTTGTGAAATCTGCAGTGCTGCTCTTGCAACACCCGTACTGAGGGGAAAAGACAGCATTACACGATACTGTGCTCTTTTCCTCCCTTGTTGTCTGGCAGGGCCCATTTGATAAATGACACATGTCATTCTGTCAAGAGGGAAGGGTGGGTCAGTGATATATGGCTTTGCTGAAAAGGAAATCGACTGTTTGGCATGGTGGAGCTATTCTCCACCAGGATTCTGTTTCAGAAGTCGGAAAATGAAATCTACGATGTTTCAAGAGCACGTTTAGGGCAGCCTGACGTGAGACCTGACAAGTTTTATTTATCCTCTCTCTGCCCTTCAGATTAAAAAAAAAAGAGGGGGGGGTGGAAGCTAGTCTGACCGGAAACGACATAAAGCACGATGACTAAAAGTGTGCAACTCCTTGGTCCATGTTAAAATCAATGTTTGCAGTGCCCTCTGTTTATTTTGTGACTGGCAGCGCGAAGGAGTGTTAGAGGTTAAAGATCTATAAATATATATATTTGTTGCATATCAGAGAGGCGCTGTACACACACAAAAAGCAAGATAAAAATTAGCATGTTTGAAGTAATCGTCCTGCAGCTTGACATCTGCATAGTAAATTTTAAAAGAAAAAAATGTGTCAGACAGGCATGAGCTGCTGCTCCCTCCCCCCTCTTTCATTAGCTCACTGGCAGGGTGGCACTTCTGAACCTCATTACTGAAAGAGGATTTATGAAGCTGAACCCAATGGCAAAGAAAAGGCATCTGTCAATAATTGTAGGGAGCTGCACTCACAGCTTTGAAATCTCATTAAGTATGCAGTTATCAGACATAAAGATCAAAAACATTACTCAACTCAGACAGAGTCTTATGGAGGAACATTAATTAGCAACAGGCCTACAGTACAAAAAAAAAACAGACTTCCTCTCACACCTGCCCAACCCACAAACCCAAAGCAACACTCCCCCTCCCTTCAGACACAAAAAAATAATTCCCAGCATCTGAGACTGATCAAGTACATGAAACAAGAGCATAAAAAAATTCAGTTCAGACAGTCTTGGCGGTGAAGAGAGAAAAGGAAGAAGCTGTCAAAGTTGAGAAGGATGTCAGTACTGGCCCTGATTACAAGGGCCTATACAGTTCCCAGGCCTTTTATCATTCCTGCCATCAAAAACAGACTCTGTGTCACAGATGGATGACTGATGGCTGCCAGTCTTTAACAGTCTCCGCCAAGCTCGCTGTAGGCCCCTGCTGAGATCTGGCCCTCCAGCAACAGGCTTGACACAGCAGGAAAGAAACTTTGGGCAAGGAGCCCAGACCCAAAAGATACTGAAAATAATAAAGTACCCTGTCCTGTCTTTTCCTTAGAACAGTTCCGCAGGATAGGTTAATCTGGGATATTTTGTGCTGCTACATGCAGAGCAGTGTTTTTTTTCTCTCTAATCAAAGGATGTTGGGAGGAAGAGAAAGAGAGAATACATGTGTGTATGTGTGCAATAATATATTCACACACACACACACACACACACACACACATAAATGCACATGCTTGGTACATGCTTATCGAACATTCGATGGCAACAGACTTTGGGTTTTAACATGACATATAACCCAAAAAAGCATGTAGATTACATGTTCCTACTTAGGAAACAGGCAAGTCAGCTCTCTTTTTGCTCTCCCTCTTGTTCTCAAGACTACCACCTACTTCATGCAATCTCCATAATGTCCTACTGGCCTTCCCTCCCAAATGATGACTGTACTAATGCAATGTTTACAACTCTGAGCAGACAGCATTAAACTAACTAAAAAGGCAAGCACTGATTATTAAATTAATATATTGGTCACTATTATTTGCAATATATATATATATATATATATATATATATATATATATATATATATATATATATATATATATATATTGTATATATAATTATATATAAAATACACAAAAGCCATGAATATCCTGTAAATTAGGGATGCACCGAATCCACTTTTTTGGATTCGGCGAACCCCCGAATCCTTCACGAAGGATTCGGCCGAATACCGAACCGAATCCGAACCCTAATTTGCATATGCAAATTAGGGGTGGGAAGGGGAAAACATTTTTTACTTCCTTGTTTTCTGACAAAAAGTCACGCAATTTCCCTCCCTGCCCCTAATTTGCATATGCAAATTAGGATTCGGTTCGGCCGGGCAGAAGGATTCGGCTGAATCCGAATCCTGCTGAAAAAGGCCGAATCCTGGCTGAATCCCGAACCGAATCCTGGATTCGGTGCATCCCTACTGTAAATTATATCCTTATAAACGGTGACTAGTGATGTCAGCAGTTATAAACAGTGCATAGTGATGTCATTTTTGTCACAACTCACTAAAACTTGTGTATTATAATAAATACCCCCTACTGTAAAATATAAGGATATTATAAGTAACCTCGGAGTTCCATGACCTGTATAAAAGCACTCGGCCTTCGGCCTTGTGCTTTTATATAGTCATGGAACTCCTCAGTAACTTATATTATCCTTATATTTTACAATAGGGGGTGGGGTACCTTATTCACTATCACTATTCTCTCTCTCTCTCTCTCTCTCTCTCTCTATATATATATATATTATACATGATACAGAGATACATTATACAAAATGAATTTCAGTAACTATCCCATCAAGCAGATAACAATTAACGCAAGTATTTTATTTGCAGCTATATAACACATAGTTGCCTTTCTGAAGAACCTTGTGCATAGTTCTGTAATGCAAACTACATAATTATACTTGTGATAAGATAATATTAACAGGTTAAAGGATATTTTTCCATATGCTTCTATAGATTATCTTTGTTCTGTGTAACATTACATCAATGAAATCCTAAGGAATTCATGACAAAATATCACATAATTCACGGCTTTATTGGGTATTAGCCATAAGGAAACATTATTGTTGTTTTCTGCTCTTCACCAATAGAGATTGTTTATATACTGAAAAACATGAAAATAATGCCATGTTCACGGCTGCTTGGTATGCAAAACTCAGGTATTTGAAATCACCTCAGACTGATAAATGCTGTCATGTCTAAATAATTAACTGAGCCTGCCTCATTATAAAAAATGCAAAAATCCTATCAAAATAAATATGTTTTTAAATAAGGGCTGGATTTTATTAATGACCATAGTTAATGGGTGAAAGGGTTATATATCTTTACTTATGCAAAATAAATTCAAAGCGCTTCATTAATATTCATTTATATTCAAATACCATTTAAGACTGAGCAGTGCGTTCAGATAGTGAGCAGCTAATTGTATGCATATTGCTATGTGTGTTGGAAGTACAAGTGGCAAGGCTGGATTACTACGTTGACTGAAGAATAGAACCATGGGAGGAAAATGGCTCAGCACTGCTTCCCAGCAACATGGATTGTCCACAATACACATATCATTACTAATGTCATACTCTAGTTTAGGTATGAAAAGCAATATTTTTTTATATATCAGGTTTCTGATCTTATTTTGCAGTTGAGAATGCCTTTGAACCAACCAAGCATAATATGCTAATACATGGAACCCAGAGCATTGTAAACCACATATAAAATTTGTTAGCGTTCAAAACATGTTGAAAGCTCACTTTTACTTACACAGCACTGTGTTTGCAAATTAATAGATGCTAACAGCCTGTGCAGCTTCCTATTTCCAGAGCAAATACAGCGAAACAACATGCGTATTTGAATGCACTATGCACCTTGATATTAATTCACATTTACCATATCGACAGGAATATTTTAAATTATATCTCTAATGTTTTAGTAAGGCTTGAGAAATAATTAGATACAATATCAAATAATGTTCTGATCGGTGGCTACAATAACTTTAAAAGAACAGGTTAGTATTTTTCGTATGGTAATACGAAATACCCACAAGCCAAAGTTCAACCTGTTTCCCTTTTTCAGAAATGGGATGGAAAAAAATATTAATAGAACTATAATTAATAAAGTGTGCACAGAAATTTTGAAATAAATAACGTGCAATAAAGCACCAACAAGGAAAGCTACAATATTCCCGAGTTAAGCGCCAAGTTATATTCACTACTTACTGAGCATTTTTAGTGCTTAAATATTCCATTAATTGTTTACAGAGCAACACTGACTAATTTACTAATTACTTATTAAAATCCTTTAAATGGGAACACTTAAACATCATTTAGGCAGTCAATTTACCGTGGTTTCCATGTGGTGAAAAATATCTTCTTGCAACTAATGAAAAAAGAATTTTTGAAAAGCGATGACAAAACAGTATTTTTCTGTATGTTTTTAAACAACATAGAACATTGTATGCTTTTATTTTACATACACTATTCTTTAGACTATGTATTTAACTTGAAGGGGGATAATTAAATTCCTTTGAAATACATTTTCCAGCATAGTGGCAATTAAAAGGATATAAGAATCATACCCAAAGCTTTAGAGGAAGTCATACTTAAAGCATCACCCTTATTGCCAGGAATTCTGGTTCATGCTTTAATATTATTACTGAATTACAATAACTGAAAAAAGTAGAAATAATCTATCTGAATAAAAATGTCACATATATTTAAATGCATGTATATATTTTAGTATATATATATATAGTAACTTGTTCAAACAGAAATATGGAAAAAATAATACAAAAAATAATAAGTCTTTGTTTAGTATATTTTCAGCCAGAAGACACATGCCCCTATACTGTAGCTGTTGCTAAAATAACAATGTACTAATTCCCCTCTTCATATCAACCCTCTAGTTAGGTGCAGTAGGAAATGTAAGCAGATAAATGTTTCTTGCAGCTATTCACCTGGGGTAGCTTTTGGTATTCCAATGCTTCATCTCTTTCTCAGGTTTACATATTAATTAGGACAACGATAGATTGCAACCTTTTAAAAAGATCTTGTGTAAAGAATATCCACTGCACCTTGGGAATCTTAATAACTCAACTGGTGAAGTATACCCAGGGTCAGAGTAAACTACAGCCGCTGGATGAGGGTTAATTGTGCCATGTTGCTGGCATTTTAGTGATATGTGGCCTCTTATTTGAGAAGTCCACTTGCAGTGGTTAATGCAAAAGGTTAACAGTAAGCTAATTATGGCTTTGCGTTCCCGTAAAGTGAATACTTTCTATTCACATGCCCTTTATGAAATACAATAATGGTAATGTCATAGTCACAGTGGAATGAACATGCAACTCAAATAAAATATATATAAAACGCTATGTCCAGGAAGTGATCTCTTCCAGTCCCCACTAATCCTGAAAACAACACTAAGGAAGCGCTTTAATCCTCCTAACTCACCCTGGCTGCAGTGTATTTCCCATAACCATGCAGCAGTCACAATTCATTCTAATCACTGTACAAAACAATCTTTAGGAAAAAGAAGAAAATGCAGACTTGTGAGCCAATTTAAGAAATAACTGCTGATACATCAGTTATTGACTATTTCACTCCTGCTCATGATAGTGCTCAAGGCAAAACAGAGAACAAAATGACAACATCAACGGCATGCAATAAACTGTACCGGGGGAGAACAGGGGAGACCTAATTGACAGCTGTCAAGCTAATGGGAGCAATAGCAGTGGATTCTGAAAATGTCTGTTCTCTTGCAGGGTACTCAGTTGAATCTTTCAGCCACGCTTACATTTAGGTCTTTTTTCCCTTCTCTCTCTCTCTCTCCCTCTTTTTTTCTTTGCATTGTTCTTTACTCTTTACAGAAAAGAACCAAAGGACAGCCATAACTAATCATTTTGTCAGCTTGCTACTAGGAAGAAGCTGTGTCCAACAGACAAATGTGTGGGAGTTGTTTAGGCAAATAATATGCCACAGGGTGTGTAAGAATATTACCATAAGATCTGTGTGTGAGTATATGTCTGTGTGTGTCTGCGAGTGTGTTTGTGTGTGTTTTGTAATTCATACAAAGAGAGAACAACATTGTTATAGCCTTTCACAGGATATGCTGGAAATCTAAAGCCAAAGCATCCCCTCAAACATGTACATGCATACTGCCTTTTAGGTGGAGTGGATGCCACGACTACTATAAAATAATGTTGATTTTTGTTTTTTGGCCTGTTTGTTTTTAGTCTCTAAATGTTCTTTGTAATAAAAATGTTCTATATTCCTATGAGAAAACATAAAAAGGTTAAACTTGCAAGTACAAGAGGTACCGTACAAAAATGTACTAAGAATGTAACAACCTTTAAAAAAAAAATGCAAGTAAAATCAGATGATTCCCCTCCTCCATTAAGGGATACAAAACCTTACTGCCTCCTTACCTGGAAATGTGAAGTGTTTCCAGGTGCATATACAAACAAACACTCCATTTCAACCTACTACAGCACAGACTGACTTTGGTCAAATTCTATCGAATGGTTCAGAAAAAGCCTCGATATCATGCACGTTGTGTAAATTAATTTTCTGTAAATGCTGATTTTGGGTTATTTCCACAAAAAAAATTAGATTGGTGGAAGATATGAATATATTTTTATCTGCAGAAAGAGCACATGAACACACAAATAGCTCCTGAAAATATTGTCTATGAATATGCTGCTGATAATTACTAGTCCTGTGCATAAACCAGGCATAGAGGACTATGTGTATGACATGGCCTATTGATTATGATTATTGGCTTCTGCAAGAGCACATTTAACACGAAACCTTGGCAGAAGGGATTTGTGCACCTGGACTCTCAGGGTCGGAAAGGCTTGAACTGTAGAGGTTCCTTAGTTATTGTTGTTATTCTCCTCCAGACCATTAAAAAGGTCTAATCCCTATGAAATGATTATCCAGGTACCAAAATCCATTTGTCACCTGCAGCAGAAAATTGAGTTAATGCACAACTAAAGGCAAGCAGGACTGTGTAATATCAACTTGATTACATCAAACTAGCTGCAAACCTAATTCTCCTGGATGACACTGCGTGGAGCTTGTCATCTCCAATCATTAAAGCTGTCAGGAATCCATCAGGTTTACAGCTAATTAGGTGAACACTAATGAAGCTGGCAAAACAACTTTTCTTTTTTTACGGCTGAGCGGACCTTTCAGTTTGGGAAAAAATATTCTCAAGTATTTTCAAGGTTGCTGGGGAATGGATTTCCTGAGTTACCAATCAGACCTTTTTTTTTCCACGAGGAGTACAAAGCCATCAATTTGTCATCACTCTCAGTATGACACAAAAGCAGCCATGAATCTTACAACTTGCAGCTGCAAAAAAGAGTCAAAATGAAGGGGGGGTAAAAGGAGTTACTCGGAGACATAACCCACACATCCCATTTGTTTCCCATAATGTTCCAATCAACAGTGTAAATTATGTATTTGCTTTTTTTCTCGATTTTTTCCCCTCCTCTTTTTAAATAATAAGTAGCAATTCAGACATTCAACATCTTTCCAGCCATATCCATTAAGCAGAGGCATTTTGATAAAGTAACGCAAGAGCCAGTCTATGGGAAAGACTGAAAGCACTCACTGCCAACCTGTGATTGACCATTAAGCTATTGATGAATGTGCCTGTCAGGAGAGAGACAATTAAATCAAATATGAAACAAAGTCGTTCTGACGGGTCATTTTGATAGAGCAAAACCATTCTTCCATCTCTTATTAAGTCCTGCAGTCAAGTTTGCCTTTCTTATGAAAGCTTTTTAACTAACCTGCATTTTCTTAACTGTGTGAGATATGTTTCCACAGACCTTAGCGGCCTCCCTGTTTAATAAACAGCACAGAGCACAGCATTCCAATATACCTCACTGAAAGCTCATTTAGCATTGGCAGGTAGAAAAGAGAGCCTAAATAAAACCAGTTATGATGATACATGGTCATCTGCAGAGCCTCAAAAAAAAATGTCGGTTCAGCAAAGTAAGACATCTTTGAACAAAGTCCAGTGTATTAGTTTCTTAAAGGCAAGAGCAGTTTGGCACAGCATATGCGAATCTACTGCTGATGCCTTTCTTTCAGTCTGTCACATTAACATGAATGCCATTTTTACAGAACAGATTTGAAACATCTACAGGTATGTCCGACCTCCGTCCCCCCCAAAGACGTTAAAACGGCCAGAGAGGTATTTGTTCTGCAGGAGCCGCCAGCGGGCCACACATTGATCTGTGCCCTTTCAAAGGATAAGTTCATCATAGCCCATCAGAAATCCTGACTATAATAACAAAGGCTGCATCATATGTATCAGATACGCACATGATCCATAAAGACAACAGAATATTTAACCATATTTTATAAAAACCCTGACAACCTCTAAAATACTCTATGTATCAGTGCTTCTGATGCCACCCAGAAAATGTATGTGTCAGCGTGTGAATTTATACAAGCGAGGTGCGTGTGTGTATGCAAGTATGTGTGTGTATGAGATCCAAAGGCCCAGACTTTATAAAGTGCAGAAAGAGTGTTCATAGGCAGGAACGAAAAGCATTGGGTATTATAAACATAAACATCTTATAGGAAAAAAAAAACGTAAACAAAATACAAAAGAAAAAAAGATAGTATTTTATATAGTGAGATGTGAAATATTCTTCTCACCTTCAGTCTATGATAATACTCTTTCCTGCCTATACACTATATTTTAACTCTTCAATTTATACTTGAAAAATGTGCAGATATATATATATATATATATATATATATATATATATATATATATATATATATATATATATATATATATATATATATATATATATACCATACACGCTCTAATTAAATTTACAAGCACTGATCCAGAGAGTTACAAGAAAGTAAAAATGAAATAATATCACTACAGAGGGATCCCATGTGTGCTGTAGTGTTACAAACGTAGCCAGTAATAGCAGTGAGGAAAGAGTAGTTGATCTAGATTTACAGTAATACACTGAGCTAGTTATTCTAGGCAATCCTGCCAGTACAAAGGCCACAGATGTGTTAGGTCATCTGCACCCACATGGATATTGTTGGCAAGCACAGTAACTAAACCTGCTCTGGCAGGAAGTTGACAGGGCACACGTGACGTCACGGAACCCAGTGTTACCATGGCAAGTGATTTATTGATGTTTATTGGGAATGAATAGATCAAAGACAGAGAGGTGACAGGCAATCAATCAGTCGTCAAATGAAGGATGGCAATGGTCCACAAAATGAAATCCTTTTCCATTTCACATGTTCTAACTGAACATTATTGCAAAATAATGTTTTGGCTGCTCTTTCCCCTCCCCTGCTACCTCCTCCACCCTCCTTCCACTCACCCCTCCTCTAGTCTCTGAAAAGATTGCTAAATCCTAATAAGACATGACATTTGGAACAAGAGCACTATATATTGACAACCATTCCTAAAAAAATGTAGGTAAATAAGAACAGAGCAAAAATAAAAATATTTGATTTAAAGGCTGGATGAAGGCTGGAGAGGCAGATGACAAAAAAACAGACACCGTTGTATCTTTTTCTATAGCTCCCATGAAAATAATAATAGTAAAATTCAATAGAAATGCTACATCTTGTCAGTACCAGCCATAGTCCCATACGAAGTTCCTGTTGCCTACTCTAGTCATCTCTCCAGGATCCTTGGGTGAACTTTCCCTGGCCCCTTATTACCCCAATAACCTTAGAAGCATCCTGACCCAGCCACCTCCTATGAACAAACAATCCCTGACCCCTACTGAACTGCTTCCTTTCCAGAGGGTGATTCACAAAATGAATCAAACTGAGCAATAAAAAGTGAAACAAAAGAAAAAAGGAAAAGGGGCTGCACAGACCCACCAGGGACACACACGAATGCTTTGCAATGTAACCCTTTCGGCTGGAAACTTTCCTTGCTCCGTCCCATGGCATTTTTCTAACCCCAGACTACAATAAAGGTAAATGCTTATGAAGCCCCTAGTAACCCTTTCTGTGCCATCAGGGAAGTCTATTAGTAACCCCATCTATAGCAGAGGGCCATACAAGGGATGTTCAACCTGCAAACATTTTAAATAGAACTCCCAGCAGCCAGACAGGCATTCGTGGAGATGGTGGAAGTTGTAGTTCAGGTAAAACTTGAGACAAAGGTTTTAACATCCTGAATCTAAAAGCACACATCAAGCAACACATTCCTTTCAGTTCAACAGAAAAATCCACACAACCCAACATCATGCTGCTGTTCTATAGACACCGACCCAATCCAGCAGACCTACATCCTATATCCATAAAGCCCAGTGCACTAGCAATCGACCGTACAGTGACAATGAATGGGTTAACCCCCCCCCCCCAGGTGGGTAGAACAGAAGGCAAAATGTGAAATAAATAGTGCAATTGTATTGCAGGCAATGCTAGATGATAGAAATAATGGGTATACATTTGGGAGAGCTGTATACAGTACCTGCTGCCCTTCTAGGCGCTTGCTGCTTCCTCCTCGGCATACTGCTACTGCTGCTGCTGCTGCTGCTCCTGCTGGCGACTGTGCGAGGCTCGGGCTCTGCTTTTTTGGGGAGGGGGCTGGAAGAGTTCTTCTGGCCCCACAGATCCTCTGAGCTGATCCACTTCTAGTAGAGATCATGCAACGACCCCAGAATGGTCGGCCGGGTGAGGAACAGGCTGCAGATAGCAAGTTGGCAAGAAAACAACAAAACAGACACATGAGATGAGATACACACATAGATCGCTAGCATGTCTTCCCCAATTTGCAGATTAGAGGGGAGGGATGAGAAATCACAGAGGTGGAGAGGGGTGTGAGCAGCAGAGGAGGGGGCAGCGGGTTTCCCCCCTAGTTGGAGAAGATCAAGGCATAAGGAGGACTTGGGGGGCTCTAAACAAATCACGAGGAAAATAATAGGGCTCCCGGCAGGGTTGCGATTCTCAGTCCACGGCTCTGAGCTGCAACAGGCAGAGACGCTTAATGAGAGCGAGAGGATCGCGTCACTCAAACTAGTCTGCACACAGGGGCACGGGCAGCACCCACAGGGACTGGCCCTTTAACTCTTTGCTGATAGGAGCCGGAAAGAGAGAAGGAAATGCCCTCGCTTTAAACCCGTGGCTGCTGCTGCTCACACGGGCTATCAAGGCAGAGCAGAGGATCGCCTTAACCCCTAGTGGTAAGCCCTGCTTCAAAGCACATAATACCCCAATATTCAAGAAATCCGGACTTTTAACGCCTTGTCAGCTGGGCTCCGAACATACACACACACACAAGCCATCGGCTCGTCAATGGGGCATGGGATGTCTGCTGGAGACACGCGCTACCATTAGCCTGTCATCTGGTGTGTGCGGCCCGGCGGCTCTCCAATCCGCGGCCCTCCAGCTGTTGAGGAGCTCCCTCTGTGAGGATGCTGGCTACTGAACTTTTACAACAAACTGAAGGGCCGCGGGTAGGATGTGCCTTCGCTTTTCTTTCTATATGTCACCAGCGGTGCTGCTTATAGACAGTCATGTACACACTGACATTTTAACTCTTTCCTTCTGCTCCTCAAACTAGCTCATCTAGATAGTACAGACATGCTCCCAAGCCAGGCTCTGCCTCTTTAAAATCTATTTGCCATATAGTGATAATAATACCCACGAGAGCCTGCCTGAGTGTGAAATGACATTCTAATAACTGTACGGACAATGGACACAGTCTGTAACTATTTTATTGATCACGGGGACAAGACTTGGGGGTAAACATGTTGGGAACTGCAGCTGTCGCCTCTAACTGTGCTGACCTAAGCAACATTTCTGACACTGTCACTTTAACCCACGTTTATGGGTATGTGTTTGGCAAGATCACTTGAATTGGGCGATTGCCAGTTGCTGTGAAGGTAACCCCTTGCTATATCAGGTCCTGAGCCTACAGTATTTGCCCTATCTCTGGGCACGTGCCTGGGTGCAATGCCAGCTACAGAGCATTCAGCTTTTAGCAACTTCTTTGTATGAACCGTTGTTTCCACATTAACATCTGCCCACATCATAGTCAGTGGCTCTACTAGTGAGAATACTACACCTACACTAGAGACAGAGAATGATGATTTTATGGGCACAAACAGTGCCACTCACACACTTGTGATCCGTATGATGAGTGTAGGCGCTAAATCAGGACTTATAGTGCACCTACAGCCATTTGGGACAACAATTATCCCTGCAGCACGAGGGGCTGTTCATTTAAAGCCACATGCTTATTGTGGGGAAGCTATGTAGTATAGCAGGTGTGAGGCCAATAATTCATTCATTTCTGGGGTTGTCTGTTACTGTTTATTAAACTTAACTATTACATTAAATATAGTGTGTGTGTTGTACGAGGCCAAGTAGTACCCTAATGTGAAAGCCTCCTCCTGCTCCTCATGTTACAGAGTACCTGCTAAGAGGCACATTAGCCTATGAGGTTTGGAGTGCCACAATGGGCCACACTTACAGAGACACGCCTCGCCTCTTTCCTTATTACAAACTGCCTTACTACACAGTACACTGATGCTAATGCACTACCCAAAATAGTGGGGATTGCCAAGTCTCCTACCTCCCACAGACACACTCCACCCTGCTTGCCCCCCACATAATCACAACATCCAAACAGTTCACAGCATGTCCCCAACTTCACCCATGGGCCTGCACTAAAACATCCACAATCCCAGCAATAATCTACAGCCCAGTGTTCTCCATGCAAGAGTATGTTTGTATATAAGTCTGTAAGTATCATGGATCTATGCAACAATATGTCTGTATATAACTCTATAAGTATCATGGATCTATGCAAGAATAAGTCTGTATATAAGTCTGTAGGTATCATGGATTTATGCAAGAATAAGTCTGTATATGAGTATGTAAGTATCATGGATCTATGCAAGAATTTGTATGTATATATAAGTCTGTAGGTATCATGAATCCATGCAAGAGTATGTTTGTATATAAGTCTGTAATTATCATGGATCTATGTAAGAATATGTCTGTATATAAGTCTATAAGTATCATGGATCTATGCAAGAATATGTCTGTATATAAGTCTGTAGGTATCATGGATTTATGCAAGAATAAGTCTGTATATGAGTATGTAAGTATCATGGATCTATGCAAGCATATTTCTGTATCAGTCTGTAGGTATCATGGATCTATGCAAGAATATGTCTGTATATAAGTCTGTAGGTATCATGGATCATGCAAGCATGTCTGTATATAAGTCTGTAAGTATCTTGGATCCATGCAAGCATGTCTGTATATAAGTCTGTAGGTATCATGGGTCTATGGAAACATATGTCTGTATATAAGTCTGTAGGTAAGTATGGTAAGTATGTAAGTACCATGGATCTATTGAAGCATATGTCTGTATATAAGTCTGTAGGTTTCATGGATCTATGGAAGCATATGTCTGTATGTAAGTCTGTAGGTATCATGGATCCTTGGCATCCCATTTGCTAGCCATCAAAGTGGATCATTGTGAACCCCCATCCCCACAGTAAGATTTCACTCTATTTTGAAAAAAGAAATAAAGTAGTACTTACAAAATGTGCTATTGTTGTGTTGAAATGCTGCCAGTTGTCCTGTTCTCCCCCCATGCAGAAGACACAGATCAGCGCATGATTGAGAGAGTACACCTTCCTGTCTCCTGCAGAAATCCCCACTTGGCTCAGGGGAAGGGACTGTGACTTTCAAGTCTACCCCTCTGCCTCCCTCCCTGCTGTGCATCAATATGTGCCTGAGAGCAGGAAACTCTTATTTATTCTCAGCTTGCCTCTTGCTCTTCACTCTTGTACAAATATGTTTACACCGAACCATTTTTGTCCAAACTCAAACAAGAACTTTTTTTGTTGTTGTTGTTGCTGCTGCTGCTGTTCACTTCTCTTCAAACGGCAGATCATGCAACGCCCTGTTTTTTCAGAGCTGATCTCTTTTATGTCCGGGATCATAGGACGCCCCCGATCCCTTCAGCTTTTCATATCACAGGAAGAGAATCACTTTAGTGCAAGTTCACTGCAAATAAAAACCACTGGCACAGCTACTGGGGAATCGATGCGCTTTGGGCTCGATTGCGCATTCCTGGCTGCAATCCTGGCACATCAGAAGGAGGGATGGACTCTAGTAGAAGAGGGTTTCACTGCTTTCTCTACATGGATCGCTGCTGACTGTTTTGCCAAACACCTTCTTGACTGCCAGTTGCACTTTTTCCCCCTTTTTTTCTTTGTGTGGCTAATAGATATTTCATGACAGCTACAGCAAATCAGAGCCTTTCTTTAAGGTCCCAGGTGCCCTTCTGTTACAGATCCCAGTAGCCTTTCTTTTTTAGTTTACAGGAAAGCAGGAAAAAAAAAAGCATAGCGTGTGTGTGTCTATATGAATGATCTGTTTCAAGATCAAAAATCTCCTACCGCCCCCATCCTTCAGGACTTGGGATATTTCCAAATAGCTTGTTAGCCGCAGATGTTGCTGCTTCACATCCTGCAAGCGCAACAAGAGGATCCTAGAAGGCAGCGACTTGCGAGGGGATTTATACCGGTGCACTTAGGACTTTGAACTTGTTTTCTTTCTGTTTGTTGATCTGTGTTGCTTGATTTCTTTTGAGGCTACAAGGTATCTTTCAATTTTCCTCAAGTCCTTTGAAATGCTGCTTTTTTTTTGTGGGGGGGGGAGTTGAAACAAACAAACAAACAAAAAAATAGCGCTGAGACAGGAGGCAAACGGTGAGTTCTTTGCGCAATCCGAGATCTGCGGTGGATCGTTCTCCCCCGGCTGCTGTTTGTGGGGGTTTCAAGGAGCCACGGGGTGAGATCTGTAAGGGGGGAATGCTCTTCCCATGCAGTGTGTGTCTGTCAGGCTGCCACAAGATGAGATTTTTCAGCCTCTCTGCCTCCCTCCTTCTCTGTCTCCCTCTTCCTCTATGTGCTGCTATGGCATTGCATGCCGCTAGATCCGCCCTAACATCTGTCCGTCTAACCATTGGCTCATCCATCAGTGTCACACTGCTGCACTCTGCAACCAAAACGCATCACATACACACACAGACTGCCATTCAATGAGGGGACCCTGCACAGGCACACTGCTCTGCCAGGGGGCTCTGCTTGCCACTCTCCTTCATTCTGGGCGCTCTTTTTCAACTTTAAAGGATGTGTTTTATGTTTGCTATAATCAAAAAAAAAAGCAGGACAGGATTATCTAACAGATCTTTCTATAGCTGTTTTCTTTGACTTCTTTGTATGTGTGTTGTGGCACTACTTTGTGAGATCTGTTTTATTGTAGGTACACACAAATCTATCATAGATCTATCATAGAAATCTATCATAGAAAACTATCCCAAATGGGCTATTTTAGAAGCTTGAAGCATCCAAAACGCCCTTATTACTTAAATCAGGAACCATTATATTATCTAACTGTGCACAGTGAGGGCTACCTGTGTATAACAGGAGGAACTACTATGCATGCCTGCAGTAAACCAGTAAATGCATCTCTTTGCAACAGAGAGCACCTTGCAATTATTTAAAGATGTTCTTGCCATCTTTAAGACTAAAAAAAGTTGTTTTTTTTCTATAAATGCAAAAAAAAAAAATCTTAATCTAGTGTGGAAAGGATTTTGTATTCAATTGTATTTTTGCAAGCACTTTTTTAAATAGATATTTTAAATAAGGCAAGTGTTTAATAACAAGTTTTGTCTATGTGCAGCAGTTAAAATAGGCATTCCCGACTGTTTCAGGCTTTAAAGTACATTCGAATTATCTAGCACTGAACTGTAACAGTGCCATCATAAATGGGAAGTATTAAAAAATATCATCATGAATTTTTCCCCCCAGCTTCTGGGTCCTGGAAAGATTAAAATCTTTTCTCCATTTAACTTGCTTAAAACAATTATTTTTGGTCTTTGGAATAAATGTACAGTTCTCCAGTACATATAGACCTACACACTCCCAATATATTGCAGTTTTTATTATGTTTAGGAGTGAAAGGAAGTTGAGACAGGATATATGTTGAGGCTTTGTGCTTAAATGAGAATGAGTCTGCTGTTTTAATATATCTATTCTTGCCTGGAGGGTGAGATGGGGGCTTTACCACCTGGAATGAGGAAAACATGACCTTCCATTTCACATAGTTACACTAACTAAAGCAATACAAGAGGGAAAAAAAATCAATGTTCAGGCCATATTCAATTTGCAGCCACATCCAAGCCAAGCCTAGAGTTCTGCCTGCACGGCTGAACCCTAAATAGCCTTAATTTACACCTTCCAGCATTAATATCTCATGTCAGACTACCTGCACAGCTTTATGGTTGAGTTATAGCCAAACCCTTTGTAACGTTGGCCTGCAAAACTTTCATAGCTTTCAGGGTTTTATAACCACAGACGAAGGACATTTGTTAAATATTAGAATTTATTGTTGAACCCTTTGCTTTTATAATAATAATTCTTGTTATTTTTGCTAACGTGGCTTTAAATGAGCCCTTTTTTTGAGAATGAGAAACTTCTGATTGTAAAGGGGAAGTGAAATTCACTGTAGTACTTGGGGCAGTGCCCTGTATTGATCCGCATTATGTAGCTGTGCGTGCGTTCTGTAAGTAAGGAATAGAAATAAGCCATCTATGTATGTGTGGCCTCCATAAATAATAAATAAACGGCCTAATTCATTTGAGATCATACATTGAAAATACAGGATATAAGAGTGCCAATATTAGTGGGGTCTCAGGTTATTTTGTAGGAATTAAATGGCAGTAAATTGCACTTAGTAGCTTGATACTGTAGCAGGATGTATATGAATCTTACAACCTGGCAAGTCTATTAAATAAATGAAACATTACAAATACAATCTATGCTATTGTGCTCAGCAAAGTACTGAACATAGTTCTAATATCATTCCAGGGCATACAATATCAGATGTGTTGTTTGCAGTCACATGCAGCTTCAAAACCACTGATTCCACTCACTTCTAATGAATAAACTTTTGGGTGCTTCTCTTATACGTCTTTTCTTTTCTGTTTTTATAATCCATTATGCATTTTCTGAAATAGGAATATCAGAATATGGTTTTTTTTTACATTGTATTTGGTAATTTTATATCAAAGTCTACATACACTCAAAGTATAGTATTACGATAATAAAGCTAATATTCTAATAATCTGCAGTTTACATTTATTTGTTTTTTTAGCGTAAGAGGGATCTCTAATATCGCAGGTAGAAGTATTTAGGAAAGGAATGATTGTAGGGGGCTTTTTCATTTCTGTATAAGGCTCATAGATCAATACAAATTATATATATTTTTTTTTATTGTGTATGCCTTCTTGAATGGATTACAATTGCATAAAGAGAGAAAGTTTATGTAAGGATAACCTCTAAATTTTGTATTACAGTGTTTGGTTCTTGGAAATGCAGATATTTATTTTTTTTAAAGATAAAATATGAACTTTGAAACTTACCATCAAAGCGTCCATATTTATAACTTTCCATAATATAAAGAGGATTCTGTTAGACTGAATCAATTACATTTCCCCTTTCCAAATATTATATCGCCATAGCCCTATCTGCTGCTAACAGAATTTTGTTAAAAGTGCTTTTTTCTTTTTTTTTTCTTTTTGGAAAGTGTCTATCTTCAAACCTCTTAAAATCCTATTATACAAAAGCTTTAAGTCCTGGCTAAGTCTTGCTTGAATGTAAATTGTTTTGGTAACTGGATTTCTACAGCAGCAAAGTTTGTTTTTCTTATTTCACTGGGATTTTTTTTTCTGTAACGAACCAGATGTACTGTCTGTAAATTCTCTACTTTTGACATATTATGAACCTTGTACAATTTGAAATGAGCAGCAGCAGCAGCAGCCTGTTACTTTTCTTGACTGCAGCTGAGAGCAATCGGATACAAATAACTCGGTTTTTCTAGCCCACTTGGATGAAATCTGCTGGTATTGTGTATACAATAAAATATAGTAAAACAATAAGTATAAATCATTGGTGTGCCTGTCTTTTAAAAAGGTCAAGCAGAATATGACAATTCCAAGTTATTTGGAGGTTACTATGTCTTTAGTAGAGAACCCTAATTCTCCTCTTGGGACCAAATCGACGTAAACCCGGTTAAAGGGTTAAAGGTTCACCCTGACTCTACCTGGGATAGGAACGTATAGAGTGTGGGTTTATGTGAATTAATCACCGAATTAGACCAAGAGAACGACATTTTTATACTGATGAAAAAAATGAAGCGTCAGTGTTCTGTAACCTGCAAAGTAATCATTAAAGGGACATTTAGATCAAATTCTTGTGGTCTTTAAATATCGATTTTATGTGTCTCCCACCTTCCTTCCCAGATAAGACTGAGTGATCTGAAAATGACTATGTCGCTGTATCGTTTATTCAATTTCCCCATGCAACCCACGAGTCTATAAAAAGTTGCAAAGCTTGGTCGTGATCATAGGTTGGAGGTCTGGTAGTTTAAGATTGAAAGCGATCTTGCCCTTCCTCGGTGAGATGTAATGATGGGGGGATGTATACTTAGTGCAGGAAAACAGACTCACTGTTTTTAAGAGCAGACACCTGCAGAGGTTTCCTGGTATGTATTGTACAATCAGATTTCTTTCTAGTGAGCTGCTCTAGAACAATTAGTGGAGTTTATCAAATCTGTTCAAGGTGAATTCATGTCATTAAGCAGTGGGGATTTTTAGACAAAAATCAAAATGTTTATAGTTAGGGGCACTGAGCCTGCAGATCTCTACATCATGTGACTGACACATCTCCTTAGGTTGTCAGGGGCTGATGGGAACTGTAGTCCAGTGAAATCCACACGTTAAAATCAACGTGGGCCTCCACACTGAAATCCCTACATTATTTAATTCATATGCATCAGCTTCATCTCCGCTCAGCCCCATTTCTCAGCTCTGTACAGTATCAGAAGCACACTTCAATGTCTTATGGGGGTGTCGCAACTGTATTGATAAAATGCTTTTCAATATTGAAACTAATATGGAGCAGGAATAATTAGTGATTGTCGCCACTTCTTTGAAGCCCCCCCCCCCCCCAAAAAAAAACAACTAGTTTACATGGTTAAAAAAAATGCAATCTTAAGCAACTGTCCAGTCTATATTCATAAACCATTTTTGGTGGTGGCATTTAAAAAACACTTTATTTTCTGCACTTTTGGCTCTGACTGCTCCTAGAAACAAGGCAGCAGAAGCCAGTGATTAACAGAGCTGGAAGAAAAACTGACTTCTGTTACATTGTTTCAGGAACAGAAAGGGGCAGACAAATACTGTTTTCAGCAACAATTACAATTACAAGCAACTCTAAAACCATCGGCATTCTTTATGAATCAAACATGGAAAGTTGTTTTTTTCACTGTGCAAAATAACTGTTTTTGGGTACAGACCCCCCTTTAGCAGATGTTTACCTACCTGTGTGGCATTAACATGCTCACATAACAACTCGACAAACCTAGCAATAACATCACCTATATATAGCCTGAATTGTTCTTTTCTGCTTTCAGCTCCCACCATCTCTGAATTCGGCAGGTACTGCATTATTACTGTATTATGACTATTGTATCCATTTTGTGCAGGAGAATCCTTAAACAATGCTACATAGTGACAAAGGCACAAAATCAGTGCCTGATAATAGAATGGGCATGATGCAGAATGAAGATAAATATTTTATCTGGCTCATTTAATTGGGGTGAAGTTTCCCCCTCTCTGACTTATGTGCCTAAGACACACACTTTTCTATTAAGGATTAATCATATTTGTTGTATCCAATAAAATATTTAAATGCCTTAATTACGATCAACCGCTTGTTATTGCCTGTCCCCTTTATAATAAATCCAGCATGATGCTCGATAGCTCCTAGAAGGCACCTGTCTAACCAACAAACAACATCATCTATTTCATATCTTTTCAAAAACCCAAGGAGGACACGGTTTGTACATAATATATTGCAATAAATAATTCAGCCTGTGCCTTCATTTAAATAAGGTGATGGGAAACTAGGAGGCATTCTTTCTTGCTGCTCACCTATTTCATAAATACCTTTCCATGACATTATACAATAAGGCAGAATGCAGAATCCTACAGGGAATAGCAAGGGCTCTAGATAAGCACATTTATTAATAAAAAGGACTTTGGACTTGGTCTGCTGCTGCCATAGAGATTTTGAACTCAAGCCAATGGCATTTGAAGGTAAGTGATATCAACAGTTTCTGTTTAGGGAAGGAGGGAGTATTCCTGCCTAGGTACCTTGAGCATCGCACCCTATTGTGAATCCTAGTGACAATGCAGCCTTCTGGCCTGCAGCAACTACTGCACTGCTAAGTCGCACACTGAAACCCATGCAAGGTGCTCCAATGCCAGCCTTTCCCTTATCAGAACTGCTATATACACACACACACAGTCTATAGGCAGACTTACAGCAGAATAAGACATTAAACTTGAGAGCAAAAAAACAAATATAGATTTTTCTGTTTGCCTAATTTTTTTCTGTAATTTCCTCAAACTACCCATAAACGGTAATTACTGCAGAAAAAAAGTGATATAAATATATGATAAAAGTGACTGATTGCACTGCAAGTAAAGGCAATGAATAATGCTAGGGGAAATCGTATATTAGAAGGAAAGGCTGTTTAATGTTTCCATATTTTAGCTTCTTGCCATGTATCAAAGTGTATCCAGTCTATTGATTCCAAACGCAGGAATTTAACCCCTTGCTTTGCCAACCCAGACTAGTGTCACCCCAAGAGCTGATAAAAGGGCGAAGATATTTCCATCAACACCCCATGGCAGCATTTGCAGGAGAATCAAACATGAGTCATTCTACCGGCTGTGAACTACAAGCCACAGGGGATGCTGGGAGCTGTAGTTAGCACTTTTTAGCACAACCAAAAAATTCAGATGTCTTTTCTCATTAAGCCCACACAAGGGTTTTAGAAGGAAAAGCTCGTGCTGAGTAATGAGTATGAACACATACAGTTAGTATTTTATCATTTCAGCTGGGGCTTCTGCCTGTAGGCACTGCAGGGGTGGGGCGGTGTCATTTGGTAACAGAATTACCATTGACTACAAGTACAAACATTTATAGAAGAAGGAGACTCATAATGAAAGTTGGCTTCAGTGTAATTGCTCTGGTTTGTTTTTGTTTTGTTTTTTTGTTTTTTTGTGGCTGGGGCCTTTTGGAAACATAAAGCAATAACAATTATAGTGGCTCTTAAATAAAGAGTTAAGGGAAGCCCAACACTCAATATAGGCGTGAATTTCAGCACTGCTGGGGTTAAATACAACAAATATTCACAGTAAAGTACATAGGAGACCAAAGAGGTACAACAAAGTATTCCCAGCTGTTTATGTTTAAAACGGTTGTTCAACAGAAACAGAGTTATAAATGAATGGCTGATCGTCCTCATAATCTGTATAGCTTTCACTGTGAGCCCCTTTGCTCGCTGTAGAATTGCAGCACATACAGTTCCTCTGCTAACCGCGCGTCATTCCGCCTGCAGCCACTAGGGGAGCCGGAGCAGAAGGCGGGAGAGCAGCACTAGGCAGCACGATTGTCCCCTATATTAAATAGTTAACTTTTCCTCTTAAGTTATGCAATTGTGTAATTGACTAGCAAGCCATTTCATATGGCACCTTGGAAATATAGTATAATAGCAAACAGGACGATAATACGATTTCCGGCTTTGTCAGCAGCTTTGGTAGAAAGACGTCATGGTCTAGTCGTACCCGCTCCCATAATGCCTCATGTTAATCAGGGGGGCGGCAAGACAGATGGAGGAACTGTATAACACAGGCGTCCAGAGATGAATATTCTTCTATAAACATAAATGACATTGTGAAATACTCCCAGCAATGGCTTGCTTTTTTGTGTTGGTAAACTATAAGGGGCAATAGGGAACCCACATATCCCCCATTTAGGTTCATTTACATTTCTCTGTTCTTAAGAGCTCTTACTCATGAGCGTTTTTACCTGCGCTCCCCTGCGTTCCGGGCTGTACTCACACAGGCGCATGTAGGCGCCAAATGCAGGTTGAGACGCAACATGCTGCATTTTTCCTGCGTTCGGCGCCTACACGCGCCTGTGTGAGTACAGCCCCATTTGAAATAATGAAATGCGTCTATTCCTGCGCTCCCTTACGGCTGAACGCCGAAATACGGAACGCAGGGGAGCACAGGTAAAAATGCTCGTGAGTAAGAGCCCTTAGTATCAGGCTGAAGAAAGCTTTTCTTAAAGGAACAGTTTAGTGTAAAAATAAAAATGGGCTAAATAGATAGACTGTGCAACATTAATATAGTTAATTAGCCAATCTGGAAAGGCTGGAGTAAATTGATGTCTACAGGGTTGGACTGGGCCAGTGGGACACTGGGAAAAAACCCGGTGGGCCCCGGCCCTCAAGGGCCCCCACCAACCCAGACCTGCTCCCCCAGCTGTACAGTTGACGTGTGGCGGTTTTTGCGCATGTGCATAGTACAGAGGTTGCCTGCAGGGCCCTTTGTTTTACAGCCCCGGTGGGCCCCCAAGGCTCCAGTCCGAACCTGGATGTCTAACATAATGGCCAGAACTTCCAGCTCTCTAATTCTAGTTAGTTATCTATTATTCCATCTATTTAGCCTCTTTGTTCTCTTAGAAATAGGGAATGACCATGAAATAGGCCAAATGTTTAGCAGCATGAGGACCCCCTGACGCCTGTGCCCACCGGGAGTTTTCCTGGTATCCCTGTGGGCCAGTCCAACACTGGGGCCACATGGGGCGTAACTGTTCAGTAAGTTTGCTTATTACATCTATAGCACATAGGTCAGATTCAAAAGCAAATGTTTATGATCTATATGGTCCTCCTCCTCAGTGATTGGTTACTGATTGGTAACCAAAGAAAGAGCTGCACAGGAGGAAGTTGGGTTCTGGCTTTATACATTAAATTTTTGGCTAGCTATATTGAAAACCTTTTTTTATTTTGCAGTTTTTATTCTAATACTGAACAATTCCCTTAAAGGAAAACTATACCTGCGCCCCAAACAATGTAGGTCTCTATAAAAAGATATCACATAACATAAAACAGCTCATGTGTAAAACCCTGCTTCATGTAAATAAACCATTTTCCTAATAATATACTTTTCTAATAGTATGTGCCATTGGGTAATCATAAATAGAAAACTGTAATTTTAAAAAAAAAAATAAGGGCCGCCACCTGGGATCATATGATTCCCTGTGCACACAAGCATACCAAACAAACCATACTTGTTAGGTCACATGAGCCAATTAACAGATAGAGTTCTGTCTTTTGCTTCAACACTTCTTCCTGTTATAGTTAGAGTTGCAGTATTTCTGGTCAGGTGATCTCTGAGGCAGCACACAGACCATCACAAAATGGTGGCTCAAGGCAAGAGATGTAAAAGGTCCATATAGACCAGTTTGGTAAGACTCTTTAATATGCCAATTAATATGATGTAAACTATCTGTTGCTTAAGTGTTCATTTTGGGGGTATAGTTTTCCTTTAAGGCAGCAACAATTTAACCATTTTTTAACAGTTTAGGAGAATATGGCCCAGCCCTAGATTCGCTAAACGGTGTTACAAATTATTACATGCTTCAAATCTAAAATTGTGAGTTATCTTTGAGATAACAGCTCCCTTTACAAATGTTTTGGAGGGTTAAAGCCATTTTTAAGCTTGGTGAATAAACGCCAAAAACCAATGACAGATCAGAATTTACATTATACAGAAATATTTTGATTAAAAGGTAGCAAACTATCATTTCACCCTCACACGTAAATATATAGATAGTAGCTATGTGGGTCTCTGGTCGTGGCTGGGTGACCAAACTAAAACTGAAAAATGAACTAACAGATAATTGTCATCATAATAATTGACCTTTCAAAGAATCTTAAAGCTGTATATAAATAAATTCTACCCTGTTACATGTTCTGCCTCGAGCTGCCACTCTGTGATGTCCTGTTTGTCACTCAGTGATCAGGTAAAAAAAATGCAGATTGTGTAACGTTAGGGAGCTGGCTCCACAGCAAATATATTTTCTGGCCTCCTACCATCTGGGAGGCAGGGATGCCTCACACCCTGAGCTCCTTGCCAACCCCCACTTATACAACTCTCTCTGGCAGTCCATTTATTGACTGATATAACTTTGCTTATGGTTTGTGTGTGAGCACAATGGATATGGGTTATGCAATAAAAGTTGACCAAGGAGCAGTAAACAATAGCAACCAATTAGCAGGTAGCATTTAATGGTCACCTGTTTAAAAGTGAACATCTTATTGGTTGCTGTGGGTTACTGCTCCTGGGCAAACTTTAGTGTCTTTTATTACATATGTATTGTACTTAACATGGAGGTCTTTCAAAATGGAGTTATTCTATGGTCATATACTGTTATAAAAATATATTTTTCATTAAAAAAAATGAAAAAGGGAGGCAGTAATGTCACACAAGTGTGTGGGGGGTCAGGGGGTATAGTAACTACCTTGGTATGGGCTGACATATATTGCCCATTATTTGTAGTGAACTGGACAATACGTCATCATTTTTATAAGACGTTTTACTGAATCTAGAACTTTGGTTGCTCCATCTCTGCATAGTATGGCAGCTTGCCCTATAAATTAATAAATACAGATGTGCAGATAAATTAAAATTGTTGTGTATAGTAACTTACGTCAATTTGTTTACTTAAAACATAGATATTTTCACTTTAATACAGTCAGAATTGATTTTCAGTTCACATCAGCTTCTGCTCACTAAACTACAACACTCAGCAGCATGCTAGTCTAAACAGAATAATTGTTGTATTTACTAATGCACACTAGCAAAGCGACACCCCTCGACCCACTATGGAGCAAGAAAATTGGTGGCATCGGCCGGGCAGCCTCAGGGCAGCACTCAGTATCAAATTGGCTCTGTATCTATCCAACACTTCATCATTTTATATTCACACCAGTGTTGACTGCACAAAATAGATGTCTCCTCTGTATTAGCACCAAATAGAAGAATTATGCCACAAGTGCATGCTGAGGCCTGTTTTGGAGGTCAAGAGAGTTAGAACCAAGCCTCCCCTAATGCCTCCAATGCCACAATGGTGTTAACAAACAAGCATAGTTATCTCAAAAGACCTGGAAACTGGTTATCCACTCAAACTCACCACTGCTATATGATAGAGAGAACGTTTTATATACAATGTATTTCCCTTCTTTAGCCGCATTCCTTCTGTTTGCAAAATTCACTGTCATAACAAGAAACTATTTAATCACCTTTAGGTTTTGGGGTACTTGGGGAACATCGAGCTTACAAGTAGTGATGAGCAAAAAGTCAGTCTTTTTTCGCAGTGACCGCACAACGTTTTTTTCCCATGTCGGTTCTTTTTTGCACAATACTTTAGAGTCTATTGGCATTTTCTTTTTTGTGACAAAACTTGGCAACAAATTTCCCTCATTACTTAGTTACCAGTAAACTTGTTAAAGAGGCTGTTCACCTTTAGATTGACTTTTAGTATTATGTAGAGAGTAATATGCTGAGAACAAATATAATTGGGTTTTTGAGTTATTTAGCTTTTTATTCAGCAGCTCTCCAGTTTTCAGCAATCAGGTTGCTAGGGCCCAAATTACCTATCAACCATGCATAATAAAAACTAGCAATAGCAATACATTTGTAGCCTTACGGGGCATTTGTTTATTTGTTTTTCATTTGAAATCTGGAAAGATGAAAAAAGAAAAAATGAAGGCCAAGTGAAAAGTTGCTTAGAATTAGCTTTTTTATTATATACTACAAGTTAAAGTTGTGGTTTACTTCTAAGTTAACAGGGGCCAATTCAGTAATTTTTTTTACTAAGAAATCTTTATTTTGATCATTTCTAATAATCTTTATCTTTTATCTCATTTTTGGGTTTATCTATACCCCTTTTTATGTTCATCTTCTTTTCCCCTTGTCATTCCCCTGTTTTTTGTATAGCTATTAGCTTTATAATCCTATTATCTGTCTATCTTTATTCTGCCACTCCATCTACTCCTTCAGTTTTGTCCTCTGGACGAGCTTCTCGTCTAATTTGATTTCAATAGCATCCAGTGCAAACCCTTCATTCTCCCCTACCTCTTCTACGATCCACTTATTCTACCCTTCCCGATTTACCTTCCTGTTTGTCTCTAGCTCTCACATTAACCTTTTCCCCCAATCCCCCCCTTTTCCTTCTGCCCTTCCATTCCATCTTTTGTTTTTGTTGTCTTTTTTTCTACATCATTGCTTTTCCTCCTCAAAACGTACGCCTTTTCTTACATTTTCTGTTCTCTCTTCTTCCTCCTCCACTTTTATGATTTCTCATTCTTCTTTCAGCTTTGCCTTTCTCTTGTGTAACCCTTTCCTTTGTGGTCTCTACTCCTCTCTTCAACAATTGCTCTCTTCATTTCCTTTCTGTGGTGCAATGCAACTTAAAGAGGTGGTTCACCTTCAGATTAGCTTTTAGTATGTGCATTTCTGTGCTATACCCGTAGTAAGAGTAAAATAGACAAGGAGAATGTAATTGTCAATTGTTGGAGTGGTTGCAAAGTAAATATAAACTAATAACTACCAACTGGACTCTCTGCTCAGTTCTTGTCTTCCTATATATTCTTGATTTAATGTTTAACTTCTTAAATGGGGTATTACACTATACTGGGACTCTGGCAAACCCAAGGGTTAAACTTGCTAAGCTCTTAGTTAAGCTCTTAGATTCCAATTTCTTGTCCTTTGCTCATTAATACTGGTTAGTTATACAATGCTTTTACCTCTGGCAGCATATTTATAATTCAAATTCTCCTAAAAGTTTAGAAAAGTGCATTCTTTTTATACAATTACTGTAAATAATGTGATCAACAAAAAATATATGCAATACCATTAATACTGCAATGTGGTCTTATTATAGCCTTATTATTGCTCTGTTTGTCCTTGTCTTTAAAACCAACAAGAAAGCTAGTGAAAAACACAGTAAACTTAATAGAGAAATGTTGTAACCCTTTCCATATATCTCCAAAGCAGTATATTGGTTAATTTTGTTCTAGTGCTTTGTCTAGGTAATACTGTATATACAGACTTTTCAATATGAAAACAATTACATACATGCCATTACAATGCAACACAGAAACAATGCATAAACTTATAGTACAGGTATAGGATCTATTATCCGGAATGCTTGGTACCTGGAATTTTCTTTGAAAAATTAATCCTTCATTAATATAAATCATTAGGGATGCACCGAATCCAGGATTTGGTTCGAAATCCTTCTGCCCAGCTGAACCGAATCAGAATCCTAATTTGCATATGAAAATTAGGTGCGGGGAGGGAAATTGAGTGACTTTTTGTCCGAAAACAAGGAAGTAAAAAATGCTTTCCGCTTCCCACCCCTAATTTGCATATGGGGTCGGATTCGGTTCGGTATTCGCCTGCATCTTTTTAGGGGCGGCATGCCTCTAAATAAGGGGATTATGCAAATAAAGGCAGTCTTCTGTAATTAAGATGGATCACTGTGAGTAATATGTTTTACCTGCATTGTTAGGCAATTGCAAGGAATTTCCAGGTACTGCAGATTTATCAGGGCAAGAACTCTTGCCATGTGCTATTGCCAATAGGGTTGTCACTTGTCTGATATTTTACTCACCTTGGTTGGTAACAATGACATTCAATGCCACTGTTATGAAAGAGAAATTAACAGATATAGAAAGGCCTGTTTTATTTAAGAAGAGGTAACCCTAACTTCCCTATACAGATAGCATATAGATAGCATAGTAAAATGTACAGTTGTGGAATATGTCTTATTAACAATAACTATAAGCAATAAGAACATTTAAATGTTCAACTAAGTTTAATTTAAAATACACAATATTTTACTAAGAGAGAGAACAGTTCTGATAGCAGTCAGTCAGTGTTTTTTCTGGTTGCATTTGTGAGATTGAGCAAAGGTCACGTCCTTGGCTCTAGCTAAGTGCAAATAGTTTAGTATCAAACTGTCTGCTATTTACTTCGGGCATGGCTAATGCATTAAATAGTACCGTGTACTTGTAGATCAGGTTGTTACAAAGAAGGGCAATTTAACTTTGTAAGTGTTTAAACAGGGTCTGAGGCAGGTTTTGATCATTGGCCTGAGGGAAGAATGCTATTTTGCTTTACTTCTGCTTTACCCAGATCAGATAAATATTTCTTTATTTGTTGACCCACTCAAACTACTAAATTATTTTGTGTATGAGCAGTTTTACTCTTGGTATTTGTCCTAGAGTGGAAGAGTGCATGCACCGAGGAAGCTCACATGCATGGAAGATCGCACACACCAAATTGCCACTGCAGTTGGGGGACCACAAGGGTCTGAGCTATGGGAATGCATCACAAGAGGTACGTGCCTCATGCTTCTCTACCTTTGTTGCCTAGGCACATGCCTCTTCTGCCTACCAGTAGTTCTAGCCCTGACTGAAGTAAATTGGATTATCTCCTCCACATTTCTGTTTGGACAAATAACTAATTGTTTTTTTTTAATTAATAGAACATGAATAATGGACTGTAAGTGATCACTAAGCCTTTTCTGGACATTGCAATATTTATAAAACAATACATGAAGCCTGTAGGACACAAGTGCAAAGGGCACTATTTGTATGTCATTGTTTATGTTTTTTTCGCACTATGCAGCAATTTTCTCAGAACTTCAGTGTCACTGTGTCCATAGATCCAACCGGATAGGAGATCCTGGAATTCATAGGAGATCCTGGAATTCCCACAAGGTTTAGGTTGGCATTACTCACAGGGTTCACAAGTATCCGTGTCCACAATTCTTCAGGGAAGCAAGCTTCCACGAGAATGTATAAAGAACCTTTCGAAACACCAATGTATGCTTAATTTTTCTTACAAACAAGAGCTGGGTTTACTTGTAGTAGTAAATGAGCCCACATTTCTCTGAAAAAGTACAATATGTAAATAAATCAACAAGTTTGCAGTTGCCAGGTTGGCGTTAGAAAAACTATGCGTTGTGAATGTTGAATGAAAGTTTAAGATCCATTTGTAGTTTACAAACAAATGCTGCTCATTTTAAAACAGTGAGACAGATATCAGGGAGGAGAACTACATTTGAACACAAGGCACAAGAGATCACTGCACAGCCACTGGATTTTGACAAAGGAATGATCAGGGAATATCAAATGAAATTATACTCTATACCTTTGCTAGTATTGTCGACGGTTTTACAGAAGACAAAAATACATTTCTTTGTTTGGGATTGTGCATTGTCTGTCACAAAAACCTTAATATCAGACAATATTTTAACAAACAGCTTAACATGGTAGAAATAACTAACCAGAGAGAGACTAAATTCAATTAGATTTCCAGCATTCAGTTCCTCCAATCTAATGACGCAGTGGAAGAGCAAGTTGGTCCTTTAGTTTCCAGCAGACATTCAGTTTTTTTATGAGCCACTGTAACAATTGCAGGCTTTATTGATTTAAATATTTGTCTCATAATATTCCTCTCACCTTCACCAGTAGGCAGGATGTCATCAGCTGTATCCCTGAATCATGTCTGGCACATTCTAACATAATTCCATTGCCCTTCGGCATTGCAGTAATATCTCTGACATGGTGAAGGCATGGTGAAGTGCTAAATCACTAATTAAAGGGCCATTCTATATTTAAATGTTTTTGCAGGATTGAGCTCAGAACAAGGGAAATCTATTCTGGCATAGTTTTATGTTTTTGAATAACCTCGATGAGAGAGGTTATTCCTATTAAACAAACCTTCATCACTTATTTCTAAATCGTCATGCCTCTCATATTGACACATCAAAGCCCTATGGTGACCAGACCGTACCTTTGCAGGCTTCCTGTAAGTTTATTATAAAATGTGGTATTGGAAAGTGATAAGAGGGCTGTGCCAGACAATTGGTTAAGTTTAAACCTGAAAGCAATGTGAGTAAAGCTGGCCGTACACTGAAAGATCCACTCGTTTGGCGGCCTGGAATAGATCTTTCAGTGTATGGCCAGCTTTCCTCTATATGCCCACTTTGACTGTATCAAAGCGGCAGTGTGGTCATCACATCAATGACATACTTAAACCAGTCTGACCTTATTTTCAGCCAGATATCGGCTGAACAATGTTGGGGCAAGAACTGCATCAACCAGCCAATCCAGCCATTACCCCAATGAGATTTTTAAACCTGCCCAAGTGATATTTGTCTGGAGTGCCCCATATGTGGGCAGATAAGCTGCTAAAATCAGCTAGTGTATGGCCACCTTAAGGCTTTAATAAAGGCTAGGGAAGTTAAAACAACCATCTTAAAACATAATGTAACTTTCAGCTCAGACAAATACAAAGCAGCAGACTGTAATTTTAAAGACCAATCAGAATTAATTAATTGCAAAAATGATAATGATTTTGCCTACGCTGATCCCCCCAAAAAATAAATTATGGTACTTACAAACAGATGCTTAATAATTCTCATAATATTAATTTCATTTTTGCTGCAATCAGTATACAGGTATAGTATTTTTACATTGTTTACGATATGCCTGACCTCCATTGCAGTGTGCACAAACACAATTCATTATTGATATATATTAAAGACACAACATTTACTAGTAACCAGTCTTAAACCAAATGTTTAATTGGTTGTCAGAATCAGTACATCTAATTGACTGATATGGCTTATTTGAACTGGAGCAATGGTTGAGTGTGTTATTACATGACCACTAAAAGTGTTTCTGGGAAATTTAATAGCCAGGTCAAGTAACTTATAACAACCAATCCAATGATTGGGTTAAAAAAGGTCACTAGTAAATGCTGCCTGCTGTTTGGTTGCTATAGCTTACTAGACCTCATACAGAATTTGTGACAAAAGCTACAGCAATGATCCCAGAACAGTGTTATTTAAACATAACTCTTTTTTAAAAATTTAAATTATGTGATAAATATCTATCTTTAATAAATAAATACCAGTTTTAAATAGCATAGTCGCATTGTAAGTGTTATAAAATGATATGGACAAATAAAGCCTTAATTCTAGAATTACACCATCTGTGATAAAAAGCAGCATGAAGATGGCTTAACAGACCCACTGACCTGCTTGCTTTGTACTTATGTCATGTATCTTTGAAGTGTGGCTTCATGCTGCAATTAAGCATAACACATGGCAGATCTTACTCTATAGGCTCCTGTACTGACTAGATAACTTGTATTTGTACAGACAACTCATTCTCAACCTTTCACTGCACCAGACACATTTAAAGAACAATATAATATACATTTGAAGATCAGATATATAATTTAATGCCAGTGCAATACATTAGGTGTACTATAAAACGACTGCAATTTGTATTAAGGTATTAAATAAAGGACAAATGAAAGTAAAACTTGATGCAGTGGTAGAAGAGTAGCACAATGAAAGCTCCCTCGTCCTTTCACACTACTAAACATGCTCAATGAGTGAGGCCAAATAATAATAAACTGCCCAGTGGAGCAAAGGCCGCCCAAAATGCAGAACTACTATTCTTAAGATGGCCATAGACGCAACGATCCGATTGTATGAATCGTGGATTCGTAAGATTTTCGGACTGTGTGTGGAGAGTCCCGACATTTCTATTAAAAAAGCAAACAAACAACAACAAAAAAAACCCAAATAAAACAGAGAGAAAATCAAATGCAAATGAATTCCATCAAACTAGATATCTTCTGTTTATCAAATCAACATGTTTATGTTCCCATTCTCATTAAATAGATTGAGATGCCATGATCAGTCAAATGCAGCATCAAACAGGGTGGTATATCAAGTTGTCAGGTTATTAGAAACCAATTCATAACAATGTTAACACAAAATTGATTTATTTCACTCTTGATATGTCTCTCTAAACATGAGTTTATCTCATTCTCTCAGTGATTATTGCCATCTCATTACTATGATGTCATGTGGAGTTAACAATGAAGTGGAAGGTCTAATTGCAGGGGGAAAGACTTATACCTACCGTTGGAACCAATAAAACTTATGTTACAAAAGTAGATTATCTCACATGAGACAAGTTGTGATAACAAAAGTCTGGTATTGTCTTCCGCAAACTTCAATGGAAAGCATTTTGTATTGATGACTATCATCTAATTAAGTCTGAGGTCTTCCGAATGGCTCAGGCCACCCTTTGTCTTCCATACTTTGGTTTGTTAACCTATAATTCACAATGGGGTTACAAAAGTCACTCTGTAAATGTTACAGGTATGAAAGAAAAGAGACTGAGTTGTGTAAAGAGTTTATGGTGTGCATAAATATGTATACTAACAGAGGTATAGTTTGTGAACCTCGGGTATTAAATAACTGGATACACTAACAAATAGAGAAAATTAAACACATTAATTTATGGTTTTCATTTTCTCTATTTTAGTGTATAAAGTTACAGGTATACTCTCCCAGAGTCCGGTCCGACCAGCTATACAGTTCAGGAAACAAGGCTATCAGCTATAGACACATTCTTTTGCCATTTTGATTTTGCTTGGAGACTGTAATGTAATGTTATGCAATTTGATTGCTGCAGATTTTCACTATGAAAAAAAACTTTTTTGTCTTCTTCTGACCTCTCTGACGTTGTATTCAAAATAGGTAAAGCTTCCTTATACCAGTGGTCAGTTAAAAACCTTTCTGTGGCTGCATAGCCTAATAATTGCTGTTCTTTGCCCTGGAGAGTGGCCAGCTGGTAAGTTAATAAACTTTGCCTGAGCAGTCTCTATAATGTGCTTACAAACATATGATGGGGTGAAATCATATGTGTCATTTATATGTAATAATCATTAATATAGAACTTGTATAAGTATTGGGCACAGATGTTAGTATTGCCAACCCCATTTATTTCCTTTTATCATAAAAATAGCTTGAATCACAGGGAATAAGAATTTTCACACAATGCTTCCCAGTTGGAATGCTTTTCAATGACTTTTAGTAATGTATTTGGATTTTTATGGATGTCTTTAGATTATTTTCTTTTGAGTAGTTTACCTTATCCTATAGGGTCAGTACTATGGACAGACAACATAGTACATTTTGGCAAAAGGGGAATACTCCCAGGACACATGTCTATGGTGGGTTGCACAGGTTGTCACCTATGCCTTGTGAAAACAGGGTGCAAGTGCTAGAATACTAGACATGCTTCATACATAAAACTGCTTAGATAAGAACTTTAAAGGTTTTTTTTCCAAGGAACCAAGTGTGGAAGGTAGCTGTATTGCCCAAGAATTGGTTTAAAATTAAAAATACACCTCCTTTTAATTACCATTGAATAATGTAGGGGGACTATGACTTTTTTTGTATTTTCAGGGCCTTAGTAGCTATCAAAAAGCAGCAATTTGCTATTTCCTATGCAACAACTAAAGAAATGTTGAATATTATATGATGAAATAGTTTAGAAAGCTATATCTGCAGTTATTGCTGAAACTTTCATACCCCTCGTAACTGGGATTGTAAAAACTTTTATTTAAAAAAATGAATTAATAAGGTCGTAATAGGAATTTAATAAGGTGTTTATATAACAGTTCCTAATTATCCTTAAAAAGGATAATGTTCTCTATTTAATTAAGAAAAGGACAAATTGTTAAAAACCAATCTTAATAAGGCATAAATGTAAAAGGGTTTTCCACTAAACAGATGGACATAGCACTGCAAGAGTTAAAAAGGTTACAATGGAGTCTGGAACCCATTATTTAATATTTACAGTATATAATGCTGACATAGAATGCAGTGATTGCTCATCATTCACATAAACCCCTACACCAGTGGAACTTAACATTAAAGGTGTAATCATTACAGTAGATACAAGTCTCTTCGTTGTCCCAGGGGATCAGTACCAATAAGATTCTTTGTAGAAAACAAAATCATATCACACTGTAAAGTGATGTAATAAGCAAAACCTGGTTGGCTGTGGGAACCCCTATTTGCGAGCATATAGAGATGATTCTAATGGACTAATTAATCTGTATAAAAACACAAAAGTATATGTGTTGTTTCTAACTGGAAACTTGACACATATTGTACTTGAACAATTTACAATACATAGCGACATAGATGAGTTTTCTCAGGTGTTGCCTCCGAGGAACTACTCATTGGCTAGAAAAAGTATAGTATTATAAATAATATTAATTTCCACGCTCTAACCCGGTACAGTACTCAGTTTTAGCTTAGTGGTGAGTCTGTCACATAGTTCAATACTCTTTGCTGAATATTATCTCTAAGCACTGAACTGAACAGGTGCAAGATATGTACAATGTTAAATAATACATATAAATATATCCTCAGCTTGATAGCTTTGCCTTTTAGCAAGTTAACTACTTTTTACAATTTACTGTAATTTATTTCAAGATATAATTAACAACCTTATTTGGATAACAGGAGTCAATTTTATCAGTTAGATAGACATTCTGCAGCTTAGTGCTACAATTTCTTCTTTAGCACTGGAGGACTTTTTAAACCAGTTGCTATATCTGTTATTTTCTCTATAGTGGTTACTTGATATGCTAGAGTGGGAGATAAGAAAAATGTATGAACAAAGAGCAGGATTATGCAAAAGATTTTATTGTCAAGTGTTGTTCAAGGAAGATGACTGTCATAAAATAGCTAATACTGTTGTCATTCAGATGTAAAGGCTAATTTAACAAGTGGTGGAAAGGTTGGGTGGCAAGGTGCCATGTGCAAAAAATATGCACTTTTGTCCCGAAACTTTTATACCTGCCATTGTTAAAGGCATATCTTTGAGGTTCCTTTGGTGCTTCTGTAAACACAATGCTTAGTGGACCATCCAAGATAGTAGTGGTTCCTCCTGCTCCTAGCTGTAGTCTTTCCTTTTTCTTCCCTCGAAGTAAAAATAGAGGGAAGGATATATTATAGTATATAAAGAAAAGAGACTAAGAGAATAATGAACAGAGGAGTAAAACAGTTTGAAGAATGGGCCTATGGTACAATTTTTTATTGTTGGCATACTAGTCCAGTACTGACAAGGCTTATTCACAATCATTTTTCTTGTGCAAAGGCATAGTTGGCACAAGCATGTAGCGCAGGAACTCCCATGCACCACTAGGTGAAAATACTATAGGGATCATTCATTTACAACTTGGAAAGCAATGTTGGCACTCTATCAATTTTTCTGCACTTTGCACCCTGCCTTCCTGGATATATGAATTAACACAGGTCTTTGTCAGGCTTGGACTGAGATGGCAGGACACTGGGAAAAAACCCGGTGTGCACCAGCCCTTGTGGGCCCTGACAACTCAGACCCCGTCCCACCTGAGACCCCATGCTGCCCCCTGACCTCCCCCTGGCCCGATTAAAGCCTCACCAAGAGAACAGGTTTGCGGGGCGGGGGGAGGTCAGAGGGCGTTGAGAACGGGGTGGGAGGCCTGAAGGAGGGTTGTGGCTGGGGCAGCCCAGTGAAAAAATGGGACCTCTGTGTAGAAAGACCCCCCTCAAGTCCGATACTGGTCTTTCTTCTCCAGCCTGTGTGGCAGAGGTGCAGGTAGTAATGAGGCTCTGTACTTCTTCTTGCCCTATGGTAGGAAGTAAGGACAGGGCTTGCCTGTGGCTGCCAACATTAAGCTCTTCACTTCGTCTTGTACTTTTATCCAGTGTGAAGTGCACAGCAAGATTTGGGGCAGAGGTTTCTGGCCTGGCTTTATTAAATGATCTCATGTGTCGTGCATGTATGTATTGTGTATTGTGCATAGCACTTACTGTCAGTGATAGTAAATACATAGTGAGCTTATGTGTTTGTGTATTTAGTTCTAGTCACTAAACAAATAAATGCAATTAGAGTAAAATTAATCTTTTACCCTCCAAAGTCTAACTTTTGCCTCACACATATTTCTAAATATGTGTTAAAATTGGACAACTGCAGCAAAAACATTTATACATGTGAAGAAACTGTTGTATGGTACATTTTTTTTTTTTGGTTTCTTTTTTAATACTACAGTAAGTATAGAACTGGTTCATTTATAGAATTAACAATCAGACAGGGCGCATGCTATCCTTTTCCTTTACCCACCCCTTTGAAAGTGGAAGATCCTCCCCTCATTCCTTACTCACTGGGGAGAGTGTAATTTAGGCTTCAGCTGATGTAACCTATACATCACTGTCTTCTGCACCAGATTTAAAATTAAACTCTGATGTAAAAAGTTAAACAAAAATGAGATAGAAATTGGCAGGGGTTGAAGAGGGTCAAAGTGCTGAAAACATAAGGTGGACTATCTCTTCTTTTGATTTATGTTTTGTAGACTCTGCAAAAAATAAAATAAAATTAGACGATACAATAGTCCCTTCTCGATAGACATAATGGATCATAATCTGTTATATATTGTCCAATCATGTGTGATTAGACTCCTCTTCCTGTTCTCAATGAAAAAAAAACAGACTTATTATATGCTGAAAAAGGTACATTTATATGATTGCATTTCTGCTTTTTTGTTACATTAATGCCTGTGGTGTATTGCTTCTTAACATACGCAGTTACAAATTTTCTTATGTTCAGACAGATATGGCTGCAGAATGTTTTCCTCTTAAATAAAGGAAACAAAGCTGTTCTATGGCATTTCTCAGTTCCACGCACAATATAGGACAGTTGCCAAGTACTGTTAATTTATCTTTAACTGAGTCAGAGAAATTTAATGAGTCACTGATGCCACGGTGGTTCTTGCTTAGTCTCATAGAACTGTTGTAATATTGTCATAATGATCCTAAGCAATAATACTGTAGTCACCAGAAGAAGAGTAGGGTGGGCTTCTGATGTGCAAATTTCTACTTACTTATACTGGTATGTTTAGGCTCACCAAGAATTCAGTTTTCATTTTTCTGCTCTAAAGTCACTGATTATGAACCAATAAAGAATGTGGAAGAAATATAAATATATAAGAGAAAAAGGTTTGTAATATAAGTAACAATGATCAGAGCAAATTTAGTAGAGATGCACCGAATCCAGGATTTGCCCAAAATTCTGACTTTTTTTTAGCAGGATTCGTGGGAAATCCAAGTGCCTGGCGAATCAAAATCCAAAAAATCGCTTGTCAAATTTTTTTAACCACTGAGCAGTGCGCTGTTCTCATTCCACCTCTTTCCTTTAATTTACAAATGCAAATTAGGGTTTAGTTTAGTATTCAGCCGGATATTTTACAAAGGATTTGGGATTCGGCCGAATCCTAAAACAGTGGATTGGGTACATCCATAAAATTTATCATATAACATATCCTGGAACATATTAACTTTGCATGCAGAACGTGCTAACTCTGACCCCCATCTTAATAAAAATGCTCTGTAAGGCTACAAATATATTGTTATTGCTACTTTTTATTACTCATCTTTTCTATTCTGGCCCTCCCCTTTTCCTATTCCAGTATCTTATTTAAATCAAAGCATGGTTGCTTGGTTAAATTGGACCCCAGCAACCAGATTGCTGATATTGCTAGTTGGAGAGCTGCTGAATAAAAAGCCAAATAACTCAAAAACCACAAATAATAACAAAGAAAACAAACTGCAAATTGTCTCAGAATATCACTCTCTTCTACATCATACTAAAAGTTAATTTAAAGGTGAACGACCCCTTTAACAGAAATGTAATGTTACTTACTATTATCAATTATTTTATATCAATGTCTTAGTGCATCTATTTTTGTAGTGCATTTAATCAGCTAAATGTTCAAAACAAAAGTATACAGGCAGTGCCGGGCCAAGTCAGCCGGTCGCCTCCACACCGTTCGCGATGCGTGAGTGCGCATGCGTTGTAGAGCCGAGGCAGCATAAGTGTGCATGCACAAAAGAGCCAAGGACCCGTGAGTGCGCAAGCGCCAAAGAACGAAAGTGCGCATGCACCGAAGGATGGAAGCGCGTATGTGCACACTCGTTATTTAGAACTACTGCAGGTTAAGGGCACAAGGGTCTGAACTAGGGGATGGCATCAGTAGAGGTATGTGCCTGGCGCCCCTCTGCCTTTGCACCCTAGGCATGTGCCTCTTTTGCCTACCCCTAGTTCCGGCCCTGTATACAGGTTAAAAATAAAGCAGGGAGGTGTTTTTTAAAATAAATACTTCAAGTACATACCCCCCCTCCCAACTCTAACACAGTAGCTATGTGTGTACCAAATCTGTCAGCCACTAGGGAGGTGTGAATGTTTTATATGGTGGAATAGGAAAATAAACATTTTGTAAACTGCTTTGTCATATGTTGGTGCCATAAAATAAGGGATAATAATTATTGGTACAGTTTCCACTAAGAGATAAAAGAAAATGTCAACTTTTATAATGCCTAGGAAGGTAAGCGCTTACTGCTAATGTGCATGACTATTAACAGTAGAGGGAATAGTTGCTAATAACCATTACGCATCTTCCATGTTCTAGCTGTAATAAAAACAAACAGTGTCTGCATTTCTGCTGCTTTATATAATCTTGGAAAAGACACAAGCCCGAGTGCTCAGCTAGCACGTATCTTGGTTTTACCAACCTATTTTTCTCTGAGCATCATTCAGGGACCTCGGTGTTTTAAAGATACTGCAGACACTTCTGTGAGACACTTTTGTGATGGTAATATATTCTTAGGATAGGCAGCATTGATTCCCATAAGCAAAGGGATTTGGATTTATATAGCATCCATACATCCCCATATCCCAACGCCTTTTAAAATACTGAAAGGAAAAAAAACAATGAAACGAGACCGGGACATCAGAAATGACAAAAAAACGAAAAGAAAGAAGAATAAAGGACATAAACTCCAGGTTACAGGACTCAGAAACAAAATATCTGGATGCAGCTGCCTCTTGAACATAATTTGCCTCATGGTGATTGATGGTATGCTCTGGGAGGATTGTAACAGCCAAAAGTGGAAATATGTTGGGAGTCAGTCAGACATTGTTTAGTTCCAAAAGGCAATTTAGTGCATTGTAAAACTGTGCATATCTATGAGCTTATAGATATATTGCAATTAGACTAGTGGCTTCCAAACGGTGGAACTAGCACCCCTACTTCAGCCTAATGTAGTGGAAGAGGGTCAGGTTTGGTGATACTTGGGGGTGGCCAGGCTATGTCTCAAAAAAACAATTACAGCAGAGCGACTCTTTAAACTTTAGTTTATTATATCTACAAAATTGTAAGCTATGGTGGAATAATCATATGTTTGACTACAAAAAGAGTTTAACTCAAATCTATAACTACTTTGAATTAGATGTCATTTTTATGCTTCGTAGCTTATTACAAAAGCTCTGAAATGACCAAATGACATGTTGAGTCACTAAGCATTTATTTTTAAAGAATGTCTACTGTGTTTGTTTTTTAAAAAAAAGAAGAAAACAGGATTCTTTCAGTTATGATGCAGGTAGACTTTCCATAAACCACTTTGCAGGCAAAATAGATAGTGAACCAAAGCCCCCCACTTTCTGTAGCCAAAGGGGCAATTAGATTGTGTAGGGTTACAATTTAAGTGCAGTAAATTATTTTTTTCAGCCTGGTTTGTTATTTTTTATAATTTGGAACATGTACACAGGTATGCCAAATCATCATAAAATATGAAAAATAAATATCTCTAAAGAAATGTGATTCTTTAGAAGGCAAAAATCATTTTCAACAAGGAAAGTGGATGGGAAAAGAGGGGCCAACAGAATTTAGGGGCCAATTCACTAAGGGTCGAATATCGAGGGTTAATTAACCCTCGATATTCGACTTGGAACTAAAATCCGATCGAACGATCAAAGGATAATTCCTTCGATTGAACGATAAAATCGTTCGAATCGAACGATTCGAAGGATTTTAATCCAACGATCGAAGGAATATCCTTCGATCAAAAAAAGTTAGCCAAGCCTATGGGGACCTTCCCCATATTGAAGTATTGAAGTCACAGTTTTTTTAATTATTGAATGGTCGAATATTCGAACAATTTTACTTCAAAACGAATTCAAAGGCGTAGTATCCTATTCGATGGTCGAAGTATCAAAAAAATTACTTTGAATTTCAAATTTTTTACTTCGAAAATTCCCTTGAATTCACTTTGACCCTTGATAAATCTGCCTCCCCAAAGACTGTGTAAGGCTCCACATACTTTAGGGATGACTGAATGAAATATAATTGACACTGAAACAGAGGGAAAGGGAAAGGAGAAAAAAGGAGGAGGGTTAAGAGTGAACATAATATAAGTAAGTGGTATCCACAGGTTGGGAAATTTAAAAGGCCATGCTTTTGGTCCCATCCCCTTTGATATGGCTAGGTTAGTTTTGCCAAAATATTGACTTTGGTTGGTGAATTTTCTTTATTTTTTTTGCAAATAGACAGAGACAACATTTTTGCTAGGCAGGACGCAACATGTGGCTGGCATATAATAGATGGGGAAGGATGTAAGAGTACTTAGCTGTAGCAAGCAATGTTAGGCAGCAGCAGCAAGGGTCCATAAGATATTTCCTGTATTTAAATGACTATAGACATATGGGAGGAGAAGGTTATAATTCCCCTTTACAAAACACTGGAAGGACCTCATGTAGAATATGCAGCATGATCAACAAGACTGTAAAAAGAGATGAAACCTAATAAAGGATATAGAAAGTCAATAAAGGATATAGCAGAAAGACTGGTGTATATAAATTAGGTTCTGCCCAAAACTCATTTCAATCAAACAGAATAATTATGGCTAGTATCATATGCATAGAAGAATCATACCAGATGTGTTTGTGCTGGCACAGATAGTAATAATGGCAATATTGAAAGGTATCAACCATATAGGTACTTAACTGCTTTCAGAATAGCCACTGGAATTATTATCTTCCATATTTAGATCACCCATCTTCTCGCAACAAGCAGATTTTTCTTTATTAATCTCACCGCCAAGAGTTTATCAGAACAATTCAGTCGTGTTTAAAGGACATTTTACATCATTATATAAGTATTCTTGAAAGGAAGAATAAACATTATAGACAATCAGGATCTGTGTCTAAGGTGAAATAGTATAAACTGGAGATCATGTGCCACCTGTTTAAATTGTCTCATTTTATATTGTGATGGTGCTGCTTAAACACATTGAAATTTGTTCATATTAGTAATAGTTTTATTTTTACAAACTTGTGATGGTGGTAGATGGAAAAGGTGTTATTTGTTCATGCTAAAAGTGGCTTGGTGGCTCATATCTCCCTTTTGATTAAATACATTAAGGATATTCTAATAATATAGGAAGGTAGTTCTCAAAATTTGGAAAGATGTATTGTTTACTTATCCAGAATGTTTAAAGGAGAAGAAACAGGAAAGATTATTCATTTAAACTGACACATCAATGTTGCACATGTTGAAAATATTTCTCAGAAAAGTCCTGACTTTTATAGTAGCTTTGGTGTCTTTTATCTATTGTCTAAACAAATCCTAAACAAATGTAAGTCATAAGTATATATAAAATGGGGCACAAAGCTTACTAACAGAAAGTTGTTTTTTTTACATAAAAATGTCATGCTTTCTTGCAAAGGAGCAGACATTTTCAAAGTTCCCAAAACATTTAGGAGATTTTCCTTTCCTGACATTACTAGCCCATTAAAAATAGATTTGGTGCTGAACAGCAGGCCAGAACCAATGTTGTTTTTGAAATTATTAAAAATGAAGGCGCAATTCTTCTAGTAACAAAAAACAGTGGCACTGCTGTTAGGCTGCGGGTGGTGCTGTCACGGTCACAGTGCTGTTTGGATTTGTTTCTAATCCAGAGTGATACTTAAATATGAAGCTTTGGAAAATGTATGGGTAAGGCAATGGCACATTATGGGCATTTTTTGGTGTTTTACGTTCTGCATTATTAAATTAACCAAAAACATGAAAAAAAAGCAAAGAAAAGAGCCCAAAACCACCAGTTTGCTATCCTAGACATACCTGAAATCCCAGCTTTAAAAGAGAAGGAGAGGTTAAAACTAAGTAAGCCTTATCAGAAAGGTCCACCTAAATATACCAGTAAGAGTCAGGCCACACAGGGCATTTTGGGGAGATTTGGTCGCCTGGCGACTAATCGCCTCGTTTTTGCGGCGACCAATCTCCCCAAACACCTTCCCTGACTCTGCGCTGCCTAAAATGAAAAAACGCTGGCGCTAATCACACGCGGCGATTCAACGACTTCGGAAAACGAACCACCGTGTGTGATTAGCGTCTGCGTTTTTTCATTTTATCCGGCGCAGAGTCAGGGAAGGCGTTTGGGGAGATTGGTCACCGCAAAAACGAGGCGATTAGTCGCCAGGCGACCAAATCTCCCCAAAACGCCCTGTGTGGCCTGACCCTAAACCCTCAAAGTTGTCCTCTGTCAAAAGAAACACTGCATTTCTTTCCTTCTATTGTGTACACATGGGCTTAATCTTCCTTGTCCCGGGCATGAGAGCATGCTCAGTTTGCTACTCCCCCCCTTCTCTGCTGTAATCTGAGCCCAGAGCTATAAATGAGCAGGGAGACACTCGGGAAGGAAGTGATGTCACACAAAGCTAATACTGCAGCTGCTATCCTAAACAAACAGAGAGCTTCTAGAGCTTTTCACTCAGGTATGGTAAAACATTCTACAGAATAAATATAGTGTTCTAGCTTGCACTATTGCAGCTAATCTATTGGCAATAAAATGCCGCCATAGCTTTCCTTCTCTTTTAAGGACAATTAAAGGTCCAAATTTGAGGTTAAACCCAGATATTAGATATTATTGGAACTATAGTAGAATAACCAGTAACTTGATGATTTTTTAAAATCACCTTCATCTGAAAAAGTGTGACATTTATAAGATGACTGAAGTAGGACACCTGCCATTAAAATAATAAAATTAATAATTTTTTATTGAATGTGTCAGTTTTACTTGAAAGGAGAAGTAAAGTCTAAAGAGACTAGGCAAAACTGCTTGAATTCATACACAACAATATAGAAGAACAAAGGCCCTTAAACAATAATTCTAGTAAGTATCCAAATGTATATTCTGCACCTTCCACTCTTAAAGTGATATTGACACGTTTCTATAAAAATAGGAACGTGTCAGTATCACTTTAATTATTATGAAAATGTACCCTTACAATGTTTATTTTCTTTTTGCTATTTATCTTTAATAATATGACTTTAAAAAACAAATTTCCTCATTAAAACAGTGGGTATTCTTGACAAGCAGAGGGAGTTGTGGACTCACAACTGTCAGGTACTAGTGATGGGCGAATTCTCAACGAATTCCCGCGATTCGCCACCGGCGAACAAATTCGCCATGACCGGCCGCGTTGTTTCACGAATTTTTCGCTGTTTTGCAAATTTTAGAACTATGGCCACAACAATGTGTCTACAACAATAATGATCTATACCTTCATTGTTGTCTCCCGTTGATCTATATAGACCTTTCTATGTATCCCATTGGCACTGCACATGCTTAGCGTGTTCTAGGCAGTTGTTGAAAGCAAAGCTTGGAGATCATCAAAGATTATGCAAACATTATCAGAAAATGAAGTTATGTGTGCCATAGTACAGGATTTTACACGTTTGATAATAAACTGTTTATTTTTTTGTTGTAAAATTTCTTTAAAATGTCGGTTGTAGCCTATTTTCTTGCCTATGAATCTTATAAGCCACCAGCCTATACACGTGGGACCTTCCACATCTGGCAATACAGATTGTTATAGTCTGTCATTAGTCAAACTTGAATCAGTTCCAAAAAATCCATTCAAACTAGATGTTGAACACTGGAAATACCAACAGGACATAACCTACACTGCAGATGCAATAGTTAGAATAGCAAACATTGTTTACATTAATGGTATTTTATATGATGTCCCAAAGGAATTAGGTAAAGCTGTAGAAAGTTTCCATTCTGTTATTACTTGATTGATTACTTTTTAATACAAAAGACTTTTTAGGCATGTGTGGACATTATTTGATTTAGAATCTTGATGGCAATTGCCTCACAGGTTGTTGCAATTTGGCTAAATTTAGCCCATCATGGAGATTACTTCCACACACATTCATTTGCGAGAAAGCATATGCACAACTACTTGGAAACTACAGCAATTAAAAATGACTTTTCTTCACAAGGTATAGCAGATATTTAAGACTAGTGATTGAGCCCTCTTCCCCAAGAGATTTTATTCAACGATTGGGTCACGTTTTTCTGATGTGTCTGTCTCTCTACGGGTGGGATTTTGTTCACTTTTTTAAAGAGTGGTTTAAAAAATGTATTTATTTACATAAAAATTATATGAGAGTTTTCTGAATTTAGTGGCACCTATTTCATTAAATACAACAACATCTGGGGGGTTATTTATCAAGGTCCGAATTTATCTCAATATCATCTGCAACAAACTCCGATCTAACCCGCTCGGGTTTTTAACACTTATTTATTATTGCATTTTCCCAAAAATTTGCTTTGCGGGAAAAGGTCCGTTTTCCACGATTTTTTTCGTGAATTTTCCCAGAAATCTCAAAATTTTTCACCTGAAAGCTCCAAAAACACTGTGAAATTGCCCAAAACCCTCGGAACAACCAAAAATCAATGGGACTGTTCCCATTGACTTTTATGCAACCTCGACAGGTTTGAGATGCCATGTTTTTATATTCAGGCTTTTTAGCCCTCGGGGTTTAATAAATTCTGAAAAATTTTAGATTTTTTTTTAAAAGTCAGATTTTAGAAAAAAAAATCGAATTTTTCGGATTTCGGGGAATTTTGGGTATTCGGAGCTTAATAAATAACCCCCTAAATGTATCCTACATTCATGACTAAAATTTAGACCAATAATCCAAAAATGATTTCATGGCCTTCACAGTTAGGGGTACATTTACCAAGGGTCAAATTTGGAAGTGGTAAAATTTCGAAACTATTTAATCGATCGATCGAACGATTTGCAAAAAAAAAAACCTTCGACTTCTAAAAACTTAGCCAAATACTGGCTATATGTTCTAGGAGGTCCCCATAGGCTAACATAGTAATTCGGCAGGTTTAAGTGGCGGAGTCTCGAAGTTTTTTAAAGAGACAGTATTTCGATTTTCGAATGGTCGAATATTCAAAGTTTTTTCAATTCAAATCGAATTTTGGCCCATTCGATCGTTGAAGCACCCAAAAATTACTTTGAAATTCAACGTTCTGAATTTGAAAATTCACTTCGAATTCACTTCGACCCTTAGTAAATGGGCCCCTTAATTATGTATATTTTTTATAGCTACTGGTTGAGGGCTGGAGTTTTTCAGCAAAGTTTAGAATATACTTTCAGAGTAGATTATTTCGTAATTATTTATTTATATAGCGCCAGCACATGTAAGTGAGCACATTACAGAGATTATACATCACTCACAAAAGTCTCTGCCCTAGTGGAGTTTACAATCCAAGGTTTTGATCGCATGTTTTTTGATTAGGGTCAAATTCATCAGAAGCCAATTAACCTGCCTGTATGTTTTTGAAGTGTGGGAGGGAACCCACATGGGAAGAACATACAAACGTGCTGCATAGGGGTCAGACAGGAATTGAACTCAGGAAGTCTCAGGAGCTGCTAGATATCCAAGGTGCTAACACAGATTTAAACCCTTGGTCCAGGTCCAGACTGAGAATTAAAATAGGTCCTAGCATTTCAGGTACACAGAGGCCTAATCAGCCCACACAGAGGCCCAAACAGCCCCCACCAGCCCACTATATAGTGACTTTCTATGGGACCTTATAGCAGCCCCTCTGGCATCTGCCAGAACCCACAGATTGCCAGTCTGGGCCTGCCTGGGTCTAACAGTAATATCAACAGTCTAGCTTAGATATACAAATTAACATTTTATAAGCAGTGGTGGAGTTTACACAGATTGATAAGGACTGCACGGCTTCATTTGTACATAATTGTATATGCAAACACTTGCAAAGAAAAATATATCACACTAGGGGGCACATTTACTAAGCTCGAGTGAAGGATTCGAAATAAAAAAACTTCGAATTTCAAAGTAATTCGGTACTTTGACCATCGAATAGGCTACTATTACCTTCAACTACGACTTCGATTCGAACGATTCGAACTAAAAAACGGTTGACTATTCGACCATTAGATAGTCGAAGTACTGTCTCTATAAAAAATACTTTGACTACAGTTTATACCTACGAGGTACAATGTTAGCCTATGGGGGGGGCTTTTTTTGATCGAAGGAAAATCCTTCGATCGATGGATTAAAATCCTTCGAATCGTTCGATTCGAAGGATTTAATCGTTCGATCGAGCGATTTTTCCTTCGATCAAAGTATTTGCAGTAAATCCTACGACTTCGAATATCCCTCGATCTTCGACCCTTAGTAAATGTGCCCCATAGTGTACATACACATATTCACATGCACACAAACAAAGGCACCCACTTTTTTTTACTTTATATTACTAGTTCAAATAATGGGCATTGAATCATTTAAATGACCCTTTTCACACTGCTACAATTAATTACTGAAATCTCATGCAAATGAAACTTTACATTACTAAAAGACATTTACTTTGTAGAGCTTCAATTCACTTTACCAAAATATGTTGATTTAATTTCCAGAAATTCAGCAAACCAACAGTGCTCCATCAATATTTTCCAGGCACATAAATCTGTCTGACCTCCTGCTCATCTTGACAAATTGATAAGCAGGAATTAAATGTAATCAGCTCAGGAAACGGAAGAGCCGTAAAATTATCCACAGCTCTTTCAAACTAGTGAGTCTAGCCACAAACTACGTGGAGGAGAGTCTGTGCCTTTATGTCCACTACTGTTACCAATTCATACACCAGCCTGCTGTCTAAACATTCTGTTCAAGTTTATAATTATATATAATGAAGACCTTAGGGAGATGTTATTTTGTAGACTGTGAGACCTTTTTAATTTTACTTTCAGCACCAGTGTAATTAGATTATAAATCAAAAGAAATACTGAAAATAAACTCTTGTCACAAGATTTAATCAATACAGCAAAAGGAGATGTGTTCAAAAAACAAGTGTTCTTACATGTTATTGAACATTCCCTTGAAATTGTTGCCATGTTATTTTAAGCGTTTGCATTAGCTGGAAGCCGCTTTAATATAAAAGTGAATGATACAAAGTTCTTTGTAGCAAAGAAAGTCAGGAGCTGGCTGGCAACTTTGTAGCTAGGTGTAAAGTAATCCGTCGAGGCAAAGCTGTAAAAATCCCGACTTCACATCAGCTATCAGAACAAAGGTTTTAAAAGGAAAATGTTCCCTTGTAGTCAATGCCCTTATTTTGATTATAGGGGAGAGTTTCAACTTCACAGCAACTAATCAGGCTGGTATTAAAGGGAAACTATTGAGATTAAGCATGAATTGAATTCTATTTAAAAATGTTTGTGGAATTTCTTGCGGGTTAAAACAAGGGATCTGTCCTGGCAGAATGATGCTGCATTTTAAAGTAATTGCTTATTCAATACCATGCCACCATTACTGATGACAAATTGGTGGAAACTGGTGGAAAATATTGCATTGGAATTAGGGATGAGAGATTTTTGGCTGATACGGATTTGTTGTGAAATTATAATTAACGTACATGGCTAAAATTTTGAGTGTTTTGTTTTGCTAGAGAAGAAAAATAGCTAGAAGAGACACCAATTGAATCCAGTGCATTCAGTTCAAAAATGGCTATGGACCCCAATGCATATGATGTGAGAAAAAGCACTGCCAATACAACGGGCATTGATTCCAGTGCATTTGGTGAGGGAAAAAAATAGCCGTTGGTGCCAATGCATTCTGCAGAAGAAAGACCACAGAGAAAAAAATGCACATTGATCCCAATGCATTCCGTGAAATTTTGCGTAGTTTTGTACAAATGTATGTCTTTATTTGTAAAGCACTGCTAAACGGGTGGTTCATATTTAAGTTAACTTTAGTATAATATAGATTGGCCAATTCTTAATTAACTTAATTCTTAATTATTTATCTTCTTCTTCTGACTCTTTCTAGATTTCAAATGGGGGACCTTGACCCCATCATAAAACAAATTGCTCTGTGAGGCTACACATTTTGTTTATTTTTACTTATTTTTCTGTTCAGACCCTCTCCTATTCATATTCCAGTCTCATTCAAATAAATGCATGGTTGCTCGGGTAATTTGGACCCTAGCAACCAGATTGCTTAAATTGCAAACTGAAGAGCTGCTGAATAAAAAGCCAAATAACTCAAAAAAACAAATAATAAAAAATGAAAAGCAATTATAAATTGTTTCAAGATGTCACTCTCTACATCACACTAAGGGGGTTATTTATTAAAGTCCGAATGATCAAAACTCGAAAAGTTTTTTTTCCATTAAAATCTAAATTTTTCGTGAAGAAAAAAAAACTAATTTTTCGAGATTTATTATATCCCCGAGGCTGCAAAAAGTCTGAATCTGAAAATCCGCCATCTTAGACCTGCCAAGGTTGTATATAAGTCAATGGGAGAGGTCCCTATCCTATTTGGAAGTTTCTGTAGTCTGCACTGGAATTAGTCGGAAAATCGGACTATTTCGGGCTTGTCAGGCAAAAATCTGATAAATTCTGGCTTTTTGTGAAAAACTCTGGAAAAATCATAGATTCAGGTTTTCTCTCGATTTTATCGAGTTTTCCCCTGATCTGATTAAATCATGCTTTTCTATAATAATAAATAAAGTCAAACCGTGGATTAAAAAATACAAAAAAATTGGATTTTGATAAATAACTTAAATGTTAATTTAAAGGTGAACAACTCCTTTAAGAAGCTGCAGTGCTGTACAATGCATAAAATTTCAGTTCCGCTCAGCACTAGTAATTTATGGATAATCTATGTTTAAGCATGTATGGCAGCTCACTCTTTTAAATACACATATATTCCTCAGAATGTTTTGAACATTTAGGAAAAATAAGTTGGTATAAACTATGGGCTCTTAAGTGCATTTCTGTAAAAATGTGCAGTCTTTGGGCTCTGATGTCACTAATGCCCAGATGGTGCCAAAATCGGCACAATCATGTGATTTTAGCTCCATATTTGGTGCAAAACTATTCACTAAAACCACTGCATTGAACGTTATACATTGTTTTCCTCATTGGTATCATATATGCCTCCAATGAAGACATGATACATGGCCTTCCAGGGAGCCTTATTCTCAGGAGAACAAATAAGGTATATGTGTGCCTCAAAGGGTTGTCAGAAATACACAGTACGGTTATGTTTTACAACAGCTGATGTATGAGGAAGTTGGTTTGTACAACAACAACTGGCTTGAAGTCTGGGGATATATGGTACTTCTAATATTCTTATAAACAACATTATTATGAGGTTAATTAAATCAGTATATGTTTATACAGGTATTGGTTCTCTTAACTGGAATGCTTGGAACCTGGGGTTTTCTGGATAAGGGATCTTTCTGTAATTTGGATCTCAATGCCCTTAAGCTAAAATAATTTAAACATCAAACAAACCCAATAGGATTGATTCATGTAGATTCATTCATTAGTTATCATTAAGCACAAGGTCCTGCTTTACTATTACAGAGAAAGAAGAAACCACTTTTAAAAATGAGATTTACTTGCTTAAAATGTAGTCGATGGGAGATGGCCTTCCTGTAATTCGATGCTTTCTGGATAATGGGTTTCTGGAGAAGGGATCCCATACCTGCATATGAGTATTTGTACATTTTGTCTGTGTGTATACTGTATCTCTACTATTTTTCGAATGTTCTCTTGACCATAAACATTATTATTTAATATTATTATATAATTCAAAAAATATACACAAGAGAAATGCAGAGTTTGCCAAAGGCCACTTTGAGAACTGATACCACGATTAAAAGCAGTATTGGATTAACTTCTCAAGAAATTGGGCAGGTGTTGTCTGTTCCACAACGACCACTAGGGCAGAAAGTCGTATTACCTTCTAGTCCATATCTATTAAATTGGTGCCCACAGGGAGGATTATTTTAGCTTGTGTTCTAGCATTTCTGTAACCCTAAATGAACTGTGCTTCTTTGGTAGAATTCATTTTTGCAGTCTCTGCAGAAACACAGGTTTTGATGACTGAATGTGTTTCTGGAGCAAAATGAATTCTTCTTTTATTTCTAACTTCAGATGTCAATAATATTGTTTCCTATTTAACATAAAGAATGTACGGGTACTACCGGCCGCATTAATTTGATATGGTACATATAGGTATTTACATAGTAAGTAAGTTTGTATAAAGACACACGTCCATCAAGTTCAACCTTTTGCAACATAGCCAATTCTATTTTTTTGGATAATAAAATATAATTCTAAGCAAACCCCCTATGTTTCAGTGGTTTTATTGTTATTTGTAAATCAATTGTTATTGGCATCAGTATATATCTGTCCCTTTCATTCCTGCACGGCAGCATCTGACCCTCAATAACTGTAGCCAGTGCATGCAAGGCATCATGGGAACAGGATAATTGACTAAAGGAGAGCTGGTTTTCTTGTTTCAAAAGTCTGAACCAGAAGTTTACAAAAACAAATACTACTTTCGACTGCAATTACATTTTCAAACAACTACTTTCAATTAAAGCTAACTTCATTATTGCTTTTTAACCAGTAGCCAGTGCAGAGAAACCCAATAGCATTAACCCGACTCCCAATACCTGACCCCTTCCTGAGTAGTTTGTAGGCACATGCAGAGCTACCAGTTATATTGCCTAGCAGGAACAAGCACATTGGAAGCTGTCCTGAAAACATATTCTCTATAAAAACAAGTAAAATAGGAAAAAAAGTAGAAAGTGGTCGAAATAGAACAAAAATCGCAAAAATGTATTCAATTTAAACAATGTAATAAAAAGGGGTATTTTATAAATATAAGAAGCTGGAAAAATAGATACCAATTTAAAGAGTGGTTTATAAACCTTTAATTTGTTAATTAATTAATTTTAATTTACTTAATTTAAATTTTCAATAATATAGTTCCTTGCAATGTTATGTAACAGTATGGGCTACAATATAGCAACTTATTTACTAAACATACTAAATGTATATGATTATTGGGTCCTTAATGCAACGTTAAAAAGAAATCCATAAGTATGTTAATACTTACCCTTTACTCACCTTGCATTCATCTTGTAGCACAGGGGTCAGGTTAACAGCAGGCATTTCAGATTACTGTATGATGACGATTCTTGTTCATTGTCTTTCTAACTACAGGTATGGGAAATGTTATTTGCCCGGGCCCAGGGGTTTTCCGGATAACAGATCTTTCCATAATTTGAATCTTCATACCTTAATTCTACTAAAAAAGCATTTAAACATTAAACAAACCCAATTGGCTAGTTTTGTTTCCTATAAGGATTAATTATATCTTCTTATGTTTGGATCAAGAACAAGGTACTGTTTTATTATTATTATTATTATTATTATAGAGAAAAAGTAAATCAATTTGGATTATTTGGATAAAATAGAGTCTAGAGATGGCCATCCGGTAATTCTGAGCTTTCTGGATAACGGGTTTTAGAATAACGGATCCCATACCTGTAAAACTTGCAGCTGCAACACTACCTCCTGCATATAAAACTTTTTCACTGTAACAACAAATAGGAGAGCAGAGAATATAGGTGATTAGAATCCTGTCAAGATCTAATTAGTAACAGAGGCCTTTTTATGACAATTGAAATAGAATCATGGATTTTTTTTTTGCTTCCTTTTTTTTGTAAGAACCTGATGCTAGGGTTATCTTAGTGAAAAGCCTTTGTGCAAAACTATGTGTATACATGGTTAGTGCATTTGAAACAGAAATAGCATGTTTCTATATGTCTTGAGACAGAAAATGCTCTTTATTATATGCATCACTGTAATCATGCCTACAAGAAGCAAACATATTTTTGTGCATATTTCTGTCAGTATGAATATTGAACATTCATTTCTGGTCACACTTTAGAGTCAGTATCGGATATTTGAAATACCTACATCTTAAGCTGGCAGTTAGCTGGTCAGATGGTCATGGTATCTTCTCTTTTCTAGAACAGGTCAGCAGATGTGCTGTGCTTGACACCCCACAAATCTCTGTGATTGACTATAGCATACCTCTCATCCATCTTAAGCTAGGCCTGGGGTCCCCAACCTTTTTTACACTTGAGTCACATTCAAATGTAAAAAGAGTTGGGGAGCAACACAAGCAATGTTTCCTCTAAGCTGTGCGCTCGTGTGCACGCACACAAATTTTGTCACCAGCGCACACAACAAATTGTGGTGAGCACAAAGAATTTTGTTTGAAAACACAAAATTCTGCATCAATTCTGACCTGTGCAGACAGTTTTTAAAAGTGCGCACACAAAATATGCGCACAAAAGAATTATATTTTCGCACATAGCTGAAAATAAATTAGCGGGAACATGGCGTATGAATAAAGTTCCAGGGGACACCATATAAGGGCTTTAATTGGCTATTTGGTAGTCCCTATGGTGTTTGGTAACCTACAGGAGGTCTTTGTTTGGCAGAACACCCGGGTTTTTAAGCAACCAAAACTTGTCTCCAAGCCTGGAATTTAAAAAAAAACACCTGCTTTGAGGCCACTGGGAGAAACATCCAAGGGCTTGGAGAGCAAAATGTTGCTCCTGAGCTACTGGTTGGGGAACACTGATCTAGGTCAACTCATCAGGCAGCAGAGGCATAGAGTACAGGTCCACAGGTGTCCTGTTAGGTCCTGGAGAGTCAAAGGGAAGTGGCCAAACACGCATCCAACCAAGGGGCCCAGTTGCATATGTCTGACACTAGGCAGGCTGGTCTAGGGAACAGCAGGATGCTTCTAGATGGTTTAAGAACATGCTTTAAATAACGTCCCCTAGAAGTTTCTTGTTTGTAACTACAGATACTGAAATCCTAATTAACCTAATTAACTTCCAGTACATACAATAAAAATAATTCATTGGCTAAAACCATATAACCAAAGCAATTTGACACTCTTACTAATATGGAATCAACCATGACTTCCCTTTTCTGTGCAGAGCAGATCTGTGGTTTCCTACTCTCAATGACTCACGTGTTCATGTAAGCATGTTTACTGAGCAGCAACTTAAATAACATAAATTTAGTGATGGATATTTAGAATGATTTATGTTTTGAACATAGCATTACAATAAAACCTGCATCTTTACACAGTGTTGCTAACTGCTCAAAACGAACTTGGGGCACAGGCCTGTAAGTACTAATTATATATTTCAGACTGCTCTAATTTTTGAATGCATAATATTATGTAGCACCTATTTGGGCAATCTTGACCATAAGTGTCCAGCTAACGGTATAAGCATGGGTTACACTGCGACTTACACACAGGGTCAGGGCCTTCGCTAAGTGGTAGCTCTCCCTTTAAGGTGAAGTGAAACTACAACCCACACAGGCTACTGTACACAAAAACAGAAACTGGGAGCCAGGAGGTTTTTCGGTGCAAACAAATGGTTTATTGTCAGAGACAATGACCACAGGTTTACTCACACAGGAGATGAGGTATTAGCACATGACACATACTTTACAGCTCACACAGAAACTGGTAAACTCACAAAGAGCTTATAGATAGAAATAGCATACGGAGAGGCACATATAACTCACACATACCTTCAGGTAATAGGTAATTCAGCTGAAGCAGAACTCCATTAGGCATTTGCTGTACATCAGTGCAACCATTCCCTCCAGGGAGTTGTCAGGAAGCAGCCTCTACCCTACAGTCCCTCTTCAATGAGGTCCCTGAACTGGAGGCAATTACACAGAGCCTTTGGGAAGCTACTCCCTGCTGCAAATCCTTGTTGGAGCTTCAGCTGCTCTTTCTCTCTTACCTATCTACCTTTCTCTCCTAGAGAGACTATTAAAAGTCTGCCCTACTATAGCTGACCTCACTCATGGGGTTGCCTGGTCCTCAACTTTACTGGACCCATGTCCAGACTCAGCACACATCCACCCTGCTCCTCAGGTGGAAAGCAAAGAGGAAGTTGCCACTCCTTTCCAGCACTATACCAGCGTGAGGCAGGATGTGGTCACAGCGTCTCCTGGCCAATAGCAGGGGATATGCAAATCTTTAACTAGGGACAAATTTAACCCTAGGGGTCCCTACAATTATATAATAATAGATATCCTATTCTGATTAATGAGACACTTGGCTTATAACCTGGGAAATGTACCCTAGTGCTTTATACCTAGAAACACTACTGAACCCCATATTCGATTCTATTGGGATAAACTTAAAGTAGGCATGAGGTCTAGTAAGCCACATAACAAGTGTTTAAACAACAGAAGCATAAATGATACCTATCGATTGATACAGATTGCTAAAACTGATATCTTACTTTGCTGTTATTGCATTACCCCAAGCAGTCTGCTTGTATAATATTTCTTAGGGCACAAGTCTATCCTCAAGTGCACTTTTGGGCCCCACAATCAGTTGCATGTAAAACCTCTGTCATTAAAGGTTAATTGTGTCAAAACATCCTTCTTACAATACCATATATTTGTGCTTGGTGATGCTTGGTCGATTCTGCTTTCCATCATTCTAAATTAAGCATTGCTGCACCTATTGATGCAGGGAACCCTAGAGCTACTGCCACCTCCTGACCAGGTGATTCCTTCGCACTCAGCACCCAAAGAATCATGCACAGATGACACTTTCATAGTTAACACTGGAAATGACGCCAGGTGGACTTCCGTGCAATTGCATCTGATTTGCAGCAAAATGAGTTGCACCTGGTTTGCCAAAAAGACCACAATTGCGGTGGATGCAGCACAATCACGCCAATTGTAACTCCCCCTAGTGACCATAATGATGATGGAATTCTGCTGAAATACACTGCGTTGTGGAGAAAAAAACATAGCTATTGCACGCTAAAGCTGGCCATAGATGCAAAGAATCCACGAACGATCGGACTTCCCATATCTACCGACCTGCCACTAACCATTCAGATCAAATAAAGTAGTTAAAGAACAGATCTGCCCCTGACAGCAATTGTACGAAAGTTATGTCCTACAAAAGCTAGTGACAGTCTCCCATTGAAAATCGTATGATTGGCAATACATGCAGAGATATTATCGGCAGCCGATAGAAATCTTTTAAGCTGTCCGATCGACCAAACGACCGATCTCCGTGGGACGAAAAATGTGGTGACTCTCCACACACAGTCCGAAAATCGTACGAATCCTGCTCCCTGCACCTGCAGATGTACAAGTGTCCTCATATCTGTATGTCTTATTATCACATGAGCTGAACAGAATTCTGTTTTTTTATTTAAATAATTAGCTGATATGTCATGAGGGTAAAACATCCGTTTACAGTAGTGTTAGCTGTTTAAGATAAGGTTTGGCAATACTACATTGCTTTAGTTATACCAAGTCAAATTGAGTGTGTCTAAAGTCTGTATATTGTAAAACTATAATATTTTGCATACTTGATGCTCAAAATAGTTCTGCACAGAAGTGTTGATGTCCAAATGACTCAAAGCACTGTTTGGTCAAAGAGAGCTAAAATGGTAGCTTTTAGGGAAAAGGGAAAGGATATTTATTCAACGACTAATTCATAAATACTGAAAATGTAATTATGTGTATAAAATTACTCACGAATTAATTCTTCTTTAAAAATGTCTAAAATTCTGCAGTAATTCAGACTTCAAGAAGCGCAGCAGACTGCTGTAGAATACACCCACATAAGTCAGCAGGTACATTTAGTTTAATCTTTTAAAAGTTTCCTTCTGAAAGCTAATGTACAAGAACACAATGCATTTCACAATGATGCATGTTTTTGTCAGTAAACATCTAACCCTTAGGTCAGAATCCGGCAATCTTAAGTCATTCAATTCAAGAACACATCAACGTCTTCCTAAATGGAAGTTGTACTCATAGCGTACCTTATCATAATGTCACAAAAACTATAAAATTACAAATCAGTTTTCAGGCAAAATACATGACAGCAAAATATAAGTACACAAAAGCTGCATTTAATATCAGTCTTCATTTCTTCCTCGACTTACCTCTCTGTTGAGAAGTGCCTGCTGCAGCTCTCAGCTTGAGGTACTCTAAGATTCATTTTAGAGCAGAATGAAATATAAATGACAGTTCACACTACACACGAACATAGGCAACTATATGAAATATTTAAATAAAGACACCAAAGAACAGAGGAAACCTACAGAGCTTTTCACAAACCCAGCCCTTGGGAATTTAACAGCTTGAGATTCATTTCAAAATTCAACTTTTATGTTTTTTAGTTGAAGATTTGTATCACTTTGGAATAAATCTCTGTGTGCCCCCCCTATTTTGACAGTTAGCCCCTCATTAGATTGTAATTTTGTTTTCTGTATAATACAAAACATATACCAGAGCTGTTATTTTTAAATGACAATTCTTTAATTTGCCTTATATTTTTTTCCTTTATTTTGAGAGGTCAATAGCAAATTGAAATGCCTTGCCTTTTCTCAATTTAAAATTACATTGACTCTTATTAATATTGCAAGGGCCCCTGCACTTATCTGAATTTTCACAGCTGTCTCAAAATGGCAAAGATCTTCATTTCCATCTTGAATACAGTACTGCCTGTGTTTGGCATCTCTGTATTCATGAGAGCCAGATGAGGGTAGGCACATAGGGAGTGTTGGCACATAGGAGTGCCCCATTCTGTCCCATACTTGTCTCTAACATAGGAGTTGATGATATTAGGGAGCACTGGCAGACACAAGCTATAATGCAGCCCCGAACAGGACAGGGCTGCTTTGCACCACAGTCTCCGAGCTCTGTTCTTGCACCCAAATCTGGTACTAGGTGCAAAGCACAGCTAGATCCTGGACATAAGTGCATTTAGAATAAGCAATACAGTGCTTAATGACAGCCCTGCAAAGTAAATGTCCCCTAAAATATTTATAGACATAGTCATGACTCTTAGGGGCCGATTCATCAAGGGTCGAATATCGAGGGTTAATTAACCCTCGATATTCGACTAGGAATTGAAATCCTTCGACTTTGAATATCGAAGTTGAAGGATTTAGCGCAAATGCTACGATCGTACGATCGAAGGATTATTCCTTCGATCGAACGATTAAATCTTTCGAATCGAACGATTCAAAGGATTTTAATCCAACGATCGAAGGAATATCCTTCGATCAAAAAAACTTAGGCAAGCCTATGGGGACCTTCCCCATAGGCTAACATTGACTTCGGTAGCTTTTATCTGCCGAACTAGTGGGTCGAAGTTTTTTTTAAAGAGACAGTACTTCGACTATCGAATGGTCGAATAGTCGAACGATTTTTAGTTCGAATCCTTCGATTCGAAGTCGTAGTCGTAGTCGAAGGTCGAAGTAGCCCATTCGATGGTCGAAGTAGCCCAAAAAACACTTCGAAATTCGAAGTTTTTTTACTTCGAATCCTTCACTCGAGCTATTTGCTAACATCTTTTTACTAACATTCGGATTTTTTTCCACAAATTGTGTTTTTTCTATAAAAAATCTTGTTTTTTTAAAAAAATCTCTCCAAAATGCTAAAAATTTTATTTATTAAGTGTAGTGATGGGCGAAATGCGAAAAATTTGCGAAATGCATTAAAGTCCATGGGTGTCTGAATAATTTTGACGCGCGACAATGTATATGTGCATGACTATTCTGACGCGGCTAATTTTCACTGCAGTTTTGCGGATTTATTCGCCAATGGCGAAACCTGTGAATTCGCTGCAAATTTGTTCGTCCATCACTAATTGAGTATAAAAAAAACATGAAAAACTCAAATATAAAACTTTGGCACTTAAAAGCAGTCAAGGGCAAAAATTCGCCAGCAACCGCTTCGCATTCATCGCTACACTGCCAAGCAAAAATTCGCTTAGACAGCGCTAATTCACTGGAATGCGAGTTTCGTCATGGGCGCCGAACGCTGGTGACTTTTCGCTAGCGTAACTTCGGCAATGGGAGCAATTGAAAGCAAAGATGCGCTAGCGTTCATTTCAGGTCTTGTGCTCAGCTTAATTTGCATATAGAGTTAGAGTTGTTATAATAGCGTACACATGAGCCCACTGTATAGTTAATGTTCCATATGTTAGAAAATGTATGGGGGAAGCCGGCTACCCAAAAAAGGTTTGAAGGACTTTTGCAAGCTTTCACAAGTGTGACGAAAGAGGTAACGTTCAGTAAAATCCGCATTTCATTGAAATTATTGACTGCTAAGTAATTTGTTTGCACGTTGCAATGTTATACATTTAATACTTGCCTTTGTACAAAAGACACTGACTGTTGCATAAGTGTTTGTGTTTACAGATCTGAAAAGAAATAATGGTTGCTCATGATGTGTTGCAAGTTTATTCAAATAATATGTTTCACAGGGCGTAAAGGCAGATGAACTGCCACAAATATAACACAGAACAGCGTACAATATATTTTATTTGAATCATTAAAAAAATAAGCCTTGGTAAGAGAAACTGGAAAAAATGGTAACCCAAGAAACATAAATTTTTCTACTAATATCCATATACCCTTAATTTCCATGCGATATTACCCAGGTAATTACAGTGCTATTTATCACATGTGCATACACATCAGTTAGAGCCTTTCTCTCATCTTGCTTTTACTGTATGCCAACACGGACCATGGAAAACATTCAGAATGCTAACAAAAAAAAGGATATAACTGCAGAAATAAAAATGGACAATAAAGAACATTAGGAAATATGAACATACATAGAGAGAGAGCTGATGTGAATATTGCCTTGAGGCAAAATTCACATAGGGAACTTTGATATATGAAGATATCGACACGATTCCCACGATAATAATAACAGGGAATATTTCTCATCCTAGCAATATTATGTCAAAAATAATAAATACTAAAGTAAAGACAAAAGTTGCAGTTGTATTTACTGCACCCCCCCTCTCAGTAGCACTATACAGACCCCCTACATCACAGCACATAGGATTATACTCATCCAATCAGCAGAAGGACATGTAGCAGAACACGAAGGACCATTGAAACAGGGTAGGGGTTTTAGTTAAGCAACCAGTATGTAAATAGTACAAACAAAGAAGAGTTTTCTTGAATAGTAATGAAAATGCTGGTTGCAGCACAAGTGGGCAAAATAAAAGTGTACACAAAACCTCATAGGAGTATTTGAACATTTTTAACTTTTGGATTTAAAACTGTTTTAGTATCTACAATGTTTCTTATAAAATTAATCTATTCAAATAACTAAATCATTGTGTATCCTTAGACCATATATTTAAACTCGTGGCAGGACAAGATTTCTTCTTTTCAGGACAATGATGTGATCTGTATAAAGAAAAAACAAATATCAATTAATATAATCAGCCATTTGCAATTAGTGTGTGTTTCGCTCTTAGAGGGCAAGTATCAGTTTGGGTGCCATGGCATAGGTGGCAATAGAGCTATTGTCCATCAATAAGTCCAATTTACTTCATCTGTATGAAATGTATAATACATTATGGATCATTTACAAAAGCAAGTACAGTGAGCAAAGTGCAATTTTCGAGCACAATCGCCATGTTTTTCCCAGTTGCACCTGACGCAATTGTGCCCAATGTGTTAAGATTAGCATAATTGCAGTCACACTTCCAAACAAACCAGATGCAATTGCTTTGACAGTTCTCTAAGCTCGGTTGCGATCATTTTCTGCATTTGGGTGAAACGTGCCCAATTCTTTCAGCACAACTACACTGTGGCAAATGACACAGGCTGCTCTGGGAACCCTGAAGCTACCGCTTGTTTAAGGGGTGGTGAGAGCTCCAGGGTTCCCCTGCATCAAAAAGCACATCTGAACTTGATTCTGAACTAGCCCCATATTTGCTGGGCGGACGCCCGCACTACCTCACACAGGCGCAAGCAAGCGTGCAAGCGCCGGAGCACTGGGGAGCAGTGTCCCCAGTGCTCCCCATAGAGCGGCTGGGCAGCATGCCGCCTCGAAAAATGTGACGCCCTAGGCCCGGACCTATGTGGCCTTGCCACAAATCCGGGCCTGTTCTGAACATCAGGCAGAAAGGACTGAGCAGCACCAAGGGCAGCAATCCTGTATCTAGAGAGACTCAACTCACACCATGGAAACTTGGCCTTTAAATGTGCATTATAGAAATGAAACAAACACCAGGAAACCAATCTGTAGGAAAGTGGAGTCAAAAAAATTGTCCAGGTCTAGTAAGCCATATTAACCACACAGATATTTTGTCTCTAACAGCTGCCAGTAAATTGTACCTGCTTAGTGGTTGATATTGGTCGCTAGACTTGGAGCAAACCTTTATTACATATGTCTTTTAGGTGCAATGCTAAACAGGGCAAGGGCAAAGAAAATAAAAATTCAAATTTCATTCAAAAAGTTAACCGGCCTTTGCAAAAGTAAGTTTTGCAGTTGTTTTTAAAAGTGAACTTTTGAAGTTACACTTTGAGAATAACTATAAATAAATTTTCTATTTTTCTGTTCTTTTGTGTGCCCTTTAAAACGTACAGTAGTTACGTCAGTTTAATCTTAAGCACTTCCATTTGCATCTATAGTAGGTCATCCAGGATGCAAAATTCTGCTCTGGGATGGAACTAAACTGCAAACTTTTTAAATGTAGCCATGTTTGTATAGCAAACCATGGGCATTAATTAATTGCTGTGCATTGCAGCTCTCCTACTCTATTTTGGCATATGTAAAACAATGGCTGCCATTGAATTAAAGTGTCATTCATCTTAATCAAGCTACCCTTTTACTGAGATATTTTGTGCCACTAAACAAGCCAGAAAGAATACCTAAAAGAAATTGCTTAAGAAAAAAATACTAGGTTAAAAAAAAACAATGAAAAATTATATCGCTTTCCTTTGCCATGCTAATTAGCCATGCCAATGTAATTAGTGCTTAGCATTTCATTTCTAATGTTTAACTTTGCAATAAACCAACAAATTTATGTTGCAAGGCAAAATCAATCTTTTATCCATCCATGATGGTTTGTAATAATGTGAAAACTATAGTTAAAAGGCACATGGTAGAAGTGTGTACAATAGAGGCACACCCATGAGGATTCGGCCGAAAACCGAATCCAAAACCTAATTTGCATATGCAAATTAGGGACAGGGAGCGAAATTGCTTGACAAAATAGTGGATTCGGAGCATCCCTAATAGTAGTGTATCCATCTTGTTACTGGACAGCATTCTTCATCATGTTGTAGTGATCTGACCCATTTTGCTTTGCCCAAAATTTGCAAAACAGTGAAAATTCACCAAAATGCATTAAAGTTTATGAGCGACTGCATAAGTTAGCATAAGTTAATTTTAATGACAAAGTTATCTCTTGCATTTTTTCCAGTTTTTCAGTTTTTTAGTAGCATATTACAGAAAGATTCCTTATTCGGAAAACCCCAGGTCCCTAGCATAGAAGTGCTAGAGCATTACGGCCTGCAAAATTTACTTTCGATTATTGTACAGGGACCTTTTATCCAGAAACTTCAGATTTTCTAGATAAAAGATCTTCCTACCTTAAGGGGCACATTTACTAATGGTTGAATATCGAGGATTAATTAACCCTCGATATTCGACCCTCGAAGTTAAATCCTTTGACTTCGAATATCGAAGTTGAAGGATTTAGCGATATTCGTTCGATCGAATGATCGAAGGAATAATCGTTCGATCGAACGATTAAATCCTTCGAATCGAACGATTCAAAGGATTTTAATCCATCGATCGAACGATTTTCCTTCGATCAAAAAAAGCTAGGAAAGCCTATGCGGACCTTCCCCATAGGCTAACATTGATGCTTGGTAGGTTTTAGGTGGCGAAGTAGGTGTTTTTTTTTTTAAAGAGACAGTACTTCGACTATCAAATGGTCGAATAGTCGAAAGATTTTTAGTTCGAAATGTTCGATTCGAAGTCGAATGTCGAAGTAGCCAATTTGATGGTCGAAGTAGCCAAAAAAAAACATTCGAAATTCGACGTTTTTTTCCTTCTAATCCTTCACTCGAGCTAAGTAAATTGGCCCCTAAGTCTACTAGAAAATCATGTTAACATTAAATAAACCCAAGAGGCTGGTTTTGCTTCCAATAATAACTAATTATATCTTAGTTTGGATTAGGTACATGGTTTGGTTTTTTTACTACAGAGAAAAAGAAAATCTTTTTTTTTTAAATGTATCGTTTGGATAAAATGGAGTCTATGAGAGACAGCCATTCTGTAATTTGGAGTTTTCTGGATAATGTGGTTCCAGATAACGGATACCTGCCAGAGCAGGTGCTAAATACAGGGTGTGGGCTGAATCTTATTCTCCTTGCAATATTTACTTGCTCTAGATAGTTACATAGTTAAGTGGAGTTGAAAAAATACCAAAGTCCCCTCTAAATGAAAACACCGACTCCTCCATACACTCACATAAACTATATATAGTGAATAAAGTACCGCCTCTGGTAAAATATATAGTGAATAAAGTACCTCCTATTGTAAAATACAAGTATATTATAAGTTACATTATGTGTTCCATGACCATATAAAATTAGGAGGCTGAAGGGGACACCAATGCCCATGTACTGCCTCATCTATGGTGGCTCAATCCCTGTCCACATAGTCTGGCATGCTCAATCAGACATAGGGGTAAATTTACTAAGCGGTGAAAATTCACCAGCGGCAGCTTTGCAGCCATCGCAAAACTTCGGCAGGCGAAAATTCACTCAGACAATGCTAATTTACTAAAATGCGAAGTTGCGTCCAGGGCGCCGAATGCTGGCGAATTTTTGCTAGCGTTACTTCAGCAATCAAAGTTAAGAAGTTGTTATAATGCCCTACACATGAGCCCACTGTATAGTTAATGTTCCATATGTTAGAAAATGTATGGGGGAACCCGGTTACCCAAAAAAAAATTTAAGGACTTTTGCAGGCAATAGTTTAAAAAACAGGAAAAGACGCCAGCATTTTTTGGGACTTTTAAGCTTTTTCTTCTAAAAATATGATGTAAGTAACAGAAGATTGAGGAAGATCTATACACTCCAATGTACTTTGCCTCATCTGAGGTGATCCGCATCTTAGTGAATTTGCGGAGTAACGTCCATTCGCCACTGACCACTAGCATTTGTCTCTTTCACTACCGAAGTTACGCCTGCGACTGATAGTAAATCGGCAAAGTGCCTGAAGCACTACCACTGGTGAATCGTCGCCAGCATTAGTCACCTTGCCCTTTAGTAAATCTGCCCCATAATTCTATGGACTCACTAGAGTTACATCTGATGGTGGGTGGTATCCATTGTGATCACCAAAACACTTTGCACCTTGCCTCCTTTATGAATTAACCATAAAATATTCTATTTTAAATATTCATTCTTGTGTACCACTATCTTTATATCATAATGGTTCTTGGTACCTGTCCAGTCATTCCTGTAAGTAACTTAATTTTTTATATGAAGCTATAAATATAGTAAAGATCATGGCATGACTCTGTAAGATCTCTTAATAACTTCAGTAACTCTGAAGTGCAGTATGTGCTTAGAATGGGTTAGTAAGATCATAGGAGTAATCAGAGTAATCACTGCAAAATCAGCAAGTTACTCCTGAATTATCACAGTCTGGTTCATTGAAGTGCAAAACTGTCCATTATTGTTGAGTAATCCCCCCCTCCCCCCATCATTTTTTAATTCGTGAAAAATCATAAGAAGAATATTTTCAAATCATTGTTTAACTTTATAGTTTATAGTTTTATAGGGTGTAGGAACAAATACACTCAACCTTACATAACTCTATTCTGTGTTGTCAAATTATAAATTAAATTGCCTGCATTTCTATTTTTTGCTCATATAATTGGAGCTGAAGACATTAACAGGGACTTATACCTTCCAAAGCAATCTTGCACCACCCAAAAGTTGCTGGATCGAAACTCACTTCATTCTCCAACATATTATGAAGATTTAAAGCATGATGGGGCTGTAGTGCAACAACCAGATAAACTGATTCTCAAAGCAACAATGTATTTTAAAATGCCTTTTCTGAGTCCACCAGTATCAGCAGTGCAAGTGATGCAATACAATCCTCGAGTGATAATCATGCCTGCTCTGTTTATATTTGACTCTCTGATCTTGGTGTCTTGTGATCATTGTCAAACTCATTAAGGCTATTTTGTTATAGCTCTGCAGTATGATATTGGCAAGCAAATATTGCTTGGTAATGCCAACATTTTAAGTAAAAAGAAGACTTACATAGTGTAGAGCTGGAAGGGTTAATTACCACTGGCGATTGCCTAATTAGTACAGCTAAGAGATCACCTTAAGGGTAGGACAACATACGATCCGACGCACTGCGACAAAACAAGTTAAAAATAAAGTAAGTGAATGCATTATCGCATGGTGTCGCAGCGTTGATCTGATGCGACACGGCTGTCGGATGCAGATGCAGCATGCAGCGTCTGCATCCGACAGTCATGTCGCGTCGGATCAATGATGCAACACCACGCGACAATTCTATCTCTTACCTTATTTCTGTCGCATGCCAAGCAAAGCGTTTTATCGAATCGCGTCAGATCACGCCGAAATCGTTCATGTAATCCTACCCTTAAAAAAAACCTGTTACCATGGACTACTGGTAACACATCCATTTCATGATTGAATCGATTTTGATGTTTGACTTTTTCCTTTTCTTCTTATTTTCCTTTCTTTTTCTTCCTTTTTTGACTTTTCTTTTCTTCCTCTTTTAATTTTGGCACAAGCAGAGCTACTAAACCCTCACTGGTACGAACACAGTTATTGTATAACTTCTGAGACTAATTTGCCATACTTGCATAACAGATTTGTACTGTTTAAAGCTAATAAAAATTATAAGTTACAAAAAAAAAAAAACCTGTTAGCCAAAATTGCAAAGTAATATCCCTACGTTAGATGACAACTGATGAGCCCGATTTTCCAAAGCCTACCTACAGTATGATCAATGATTACTGTATATTTGACATTGACTAAATCAGACCATACTGTTCAACACAGGAAGTTAAAGTTCTCATTCAAGGAAGCTAGGCAGCTGTAGTTTATTACACTTAACTTGAAACAATGAATATTTTCAGTGTATCCATATAGCAGTACACAGAAATCAGTAACTGGATGGGTACAACTAACGGATCTTCCTCTGCTACCGACTTATGCATCTGAGTGTCTATTAGTTTAGTTGTTGGACAGTCTGAGAACCATGCAATGAGGGCTTATCTATTGACTGTCACCTAATGCTTAGAATTGGTATTTATTTTTACAAAATCAGATATTAGTTATATTTTTTACACAAATGACATTATAACATAGGTTTCCCTTTTAAGTTTATTGCAATTAATACAATGTAGTACTATGTTCTATGTGTCAAATGTGTTGGCTCTTTTGTGCTTGTTAATTTTTTTTTTTTTAACTACGAGTAATAGTTATATAGGTATGGGGCCTGTTATAATGCTTGGGACCTGATAATGGATCTTAATGTGGATCTCCATACTTTAAATCAGTGGTCCCCAACCTTTTTTTACCTGTGAGCCACATTCAAATGTAAAAAGAGTTGGGGAGCAACACAAGCATGAAAAAGTCCCTTAGGGTGCCAAATAAGGGCTGTGATTGGCTATTTGGTCCCTATGTGGACTGGCAGCCTACAAGAGGCTTTACTTGGCACATTACTTTGTTTTTATGCAATTAAAACTTGCTTTCAAGCTCTGAATTCAAAAATAAGCACCTCCTTTGAGGACCCTGAGAGCAACATCCAAGGGGTTGGAGAGCAACATGTTGCTCGCGAGCTACTGGTTGGGGATCACTGCTTTAAATAAACACAATAGGGTTGTTTTTCCACCAATGCGGATTAATAATATCTTAGTTGGGTTCAAGTACGAGGTACTGTTTTGTTATTGAAGAAAAAAAGGAAATATGTTTTCAAATTTTGAATTTGAATTAAAATTGATTCTATGGAAGATGAAATTCCTGTAATTCAGAGCTTTATAGATAACGGGTTTCTTTAATTTGGGATCCTATACCTGTATATCATTTGAGCTTACTCTGTGCTGTATTTGATTTACCTTAGACTTCCCTCCTCTCTGCATTAGTCGGCCATAAATTAATTTTTGATCATCAATGATCATTAAATGCATTGTCCCAACTGAGCTATGTGCCTGTGCAAGGTATCTTGGTAAATAGTTGACAACATGATTACATTGCAATCAAAACTATAGAAACATATAATATGGTGAGAGAACGCATATGAAGGACTTATTTCTGCCCTCAATATTATATTTGCAATCAACTGGACTTAGGTGGCAATCTACATGGATGCACTATAATTCATAAAAGTATCAGGTTGGGCCCAAACTCATTCTTCACAGCTATGTGCAGGTGGTTGTCAGTCTTCAGGGCTGCACCTGAATTGCTTGAGAGTGCAGTGAATAGGAAAAGCAGTTTTTATTGAACGTAAGGTCAAAACACAAGAATATGTATTGATTTATATGAGGAGACCAGCTAACATGGTAACTTAAAGTAATAGCAGTTGTAATAGCAGTTCCCTCTGAAAAAATGATTACAGATGATTGTACAGATGGGATACTGCTGCCAATCATGAATAAAAGATGTAGCTCTGCTTCGTCTTAAGTAGAACTAACATAGCACTGCATCTTCAGGCTTTGGGTACAGACTAAACACCAAGCAGGGCCACACATTGACCCTAAAAGTTTCACTACTGTTTGCATTAAGATAAAGAAGCAGAATAGCACTATTACATAAATGGCCTCATTTTTACTGCTGCCTGATTCTTTGAATACATTTATGTGCATGGCATTTGCATGAGTTACTGTACTAAATGCTTGCCATACAGCCCAGATTTGTCAGAACTTTGGAACTCTAACATGTTCAAAAAGTCTGAGCAGTGCTTCATTTTGCTTACACTGCTGTAAAAACCCAGTCGTTTGTAATTCAATGCGATTAGCAGGTCTTCAGATTTGATTAGTAAATTACCGTAGTAATCAAGGTTTAATTCCCAGCGCATTGCACAATACAGACTCTTTGTTCAGCAATGGATTTCTACTAATCAACAACAATTAAAAAAAACTCACACATTTAAAAAAAAAAAAAAGTGGATAGAATCACTTAAAAGGAGAATTATTAATGGTATCCTCTTAAAGAGGCAACTTCGTGTTTTTAGTCGTGGAGGCCTATTTATCATAAACTCACTTTCTCTAAAACCACAAATGTCGTGACATTTATTAAAAGATCCAAAGTGTGGACCAAAAATAACACAGAACAAGGAGCTAAAAATACGAATACCTCTAAAACCTCAAAAAATTAGAGCTTTTTGGACAATTCCTAGAAAATAAAATCTGAAAACCTCTAAATGTCCAAATTCATATAAAAAGCTCAAATAGGAGCAGCGTAGCTCCCATTGACTTCTATAGGACCTTTACAAATTTTGTATTAGTGGTTTTCGTGGATTTTACTCTTAAAAAAAAATGAAAACCACCAATTTAGATATTTGTGGAAAAAATTTAAACTCAATTGTTAATAAATGGGCCATCTAAACTGGCCATGCACGTTAAGATTTTTAAAAGATCTTTTCATTATTACAAGACCAAGCTTATACTGAAATTTGTATTTTTTTACTATCACCCTTTCATGGTTTTGTATTGTAAACCAATTCGTGCAATGGGATTCACATAAACATCTTCATGTTTTTATTACAGGTCTTCAACTATGGCACTAAATAGATCTTGAGCTGGATTTACCAGAAATATGAAAATCACCCTTTGAATGTCTTAATAGCTAAAATGTATTGAATTTGCATGTTTTCCTGCATATTGGAATATGATTTGCATGGGGTTCAGGAAATGTTGATATAGCACATTTTCTCTGAAGTATCAGATTCAAGTAATTTTAGTTTATTTTGTTGAAAAGCCACTTTGGAAATTAATTAGCCTTCTTAGTACTCAGATCAAATTATTCTGCTCATGTTAGACACAAGGGAAGCTTGTTTCAACCCCTTCCTATGACCTATTAAAGCTTTTCAACTCTTACATCATTTTAGCACATTGTTCAACAAACTCAGGTTTGAACCGTACCCCCAAACAGGTACTGTACTAATTATAAGATTAATTAACCTGATCACTAATTGATGTCTGTTGAAAGAAGATGATATGGATAAATGAGTACTGATGCTTTTTCTTGTATCAGTTAAGTGATTGGCCCTGGAGGGCCAATTGTGATTGCTGGACTACTGTCTTTGTAGTCGCAGGACTACAGTTCCCATCATGCTTTAACCCACGAAAATATTTGAGAGAATACTTGTATATGTAATTTCAGGAATATATCTGTAGAGCACTTTGCAGTAACGAAGGGGGTAAGGTAGGGCCTAGACCAGTGATCCCCAACAAGTAGCTCGTGAGCAACTTGTTGCTCTCCACCCCCTTGGATGTTGCTCCCAGTGGTCTCAAAGCAGGTGCTTATTTTTGAATTCCAGGCTTGGAGGCAAGTTTTAGTTGTATAAAAACCAGATGTACTGCCAAACAGAGCCTCAATGTAGGTTGGCAATCCACATAGGAGCTACCAAATGGCCAATCACAGCACTTATTTCGCACCCCAAGAACATTTTTCATGCTAGTGTTGCTCTCCAACTCCTTTTACTCCTGAATGTTGCTCACAGGTTCAAAAGGTTGGGGATCCCTGGCCTAGACTATCAGGCAGCAGCATAACTATAGAGGAAGCAGACCCCATAGTCAGAGGGGGGCCCTGGGGATAGAGGAGCCTGGATTGCTGGGTCTGCTTTCTCTATAGTCTTAGAAATCCCCTCATTCCCAGCCACTTTCTTCTCTTATCTGGGGTAGCAGGAGGGGAGTAGGGAACGCAAGCCACCCGGTGGAATCCCATGAAGGATCTTCTGTGCACAGTCCCCACTGAAGATTTTGCATTATTATTTTGACTCCGCTATCAGGATTTGTTTTGAATACTACCCTCTCCTAAATTAAGAATGGCTTGACTGACTGATAATCCTATTTATCACCTACTTTAAATGTTATGGCAACTACAATTCATCCATAGTCAGTATCCCCTGCCCTATAACAAAATACACATATTGACTTTTTTTGTTAGAACCACACTCTGAAGTTCAGCGTAGTGCTGTAAACTAATAGCTTAACATTTCATGTTTAAGGAAATAAAAAAAGGATTTTGTTGTAGTCTGATGTCATTTTTTGAAGTTAATTCATTTTAATAACGACTAACACCTCCACTGTGTCCTTGATTTAAATAAATGGTCTATGATTTGCTTTTACAGATAACTATAAAATATTAACTCATGTAATATTTTCACTAAGCATATTTAAAATATGCATCAGCCCATGAATAATTAAACATGTACCAGCATTGATCATAGATGTCAAGACAGCAGACCTAAGCAGCTTAATTTTCAGTCTCTCTTTTGCCCCTCCATCTCCCTTTTACCTTCTGGATTCCCCTCATGCAGTAGTTGGCTCCTTTTTTACCCCAGAAAAATTAAAGGAGTACTGTACCAGAAGAAAGGTGGCAAGTATAGAGCTGCCTTGTGCCAAAAAAGTGCTGCATTGCATTTTTAATCAGGCACTAGGTGCAGGGAGCAGATTGCACTATCCATTGCCCCAGGAGTAACTGGTAAATTCATAGGCCCTAAGGGGCATTTGTGCTTGGGGCTTCTTGTAAATGAGCCCTTACTTCTGAGCATCAGAATTTTATATGCGCTATGATTTGAAATGATAAAGGACAACGTAGCAGACAAAGGTTTCTCCTATTTGATCCAATTTACAATAAAAATTAAGTAGTGCTCACTGTCTTTTAAAGCTTGATGATTTATTTAAAAGGGTTATATTTATTTGATTATCTGCCTTGTTTTTCCATGGTCCATAGCTTTAGGCAGTCCAAAGCTACTTGGGCATGTGCAATGTGCTAGGGTATTTCGTGCACAATCCAATTCATAATTAAGGGTCAAATTAAAGATAGTAGTAGTAGTAGTAGATATGTAAAAATTTCGGGACCATATTTGTAAAGCAACACTGTTGGAGAAAACATTTCCCCGGGTCTTAAAGAGATACTGATTAAATTAAACCATTTTTACATCTATTTTAGTTTTGGCTTTGTTTGCTACTTAGAATTTTGCCATAAAGTATTTGCTAAAAGCTTTTACATTACCCCTGACTCTCCATGCTCGTCTATTAGGGGGCTGCCATATTTGTGCAGCAGAAGTCCATTCCATAGAACTAGTCAGTTCTATTAGTTAGAAACTTTAATTGACAGGCTGAGATGGGACAGTCAGGTTGGCAAAACAGGTTTAGGAAGATCAACTAAAAATTATTTACAAAAAGAGACCTCTCAGCGAAAAACGATTAACATGACCTATAGGTAACTTTGTACATTCATATTTTAAAAAGTAGTTTTTTAGCGTCAGTATCACTTTAACAGTCAGTGGCCTCACTTTAACAGACAGTGGCCCCATTGATGGGGACATAAATCTTCCCTAAGACTCTTCTGTGCCCCTCACTCTTTAAAGAAGGCAACCCAATTTGTGTAACAGATGAGTATTTTCCCTTACATAGTAACATAGTAACATAGTAACATAGTAAGTAAGGTTGAAAAAAGACACATGTCCATCGAGTTCAACCTTTTTTTTTTTTTTTTTGTTTATTAACTACCTATCTGCCAGTTGATCCAGAGGAAGGCAAAAAAACCCATCTGAAGCCTCTCCAATTTGCCTTAGAGGGGGAAAAATTCCTTCCTGACTCCAAAATGGCAATCGGACTAGTCCCTGGATCAACTTGGACTATGAGCTATTTCCCATAACCCTGTATTCCCTTACTTGCTAAAAAGCCATCCAACCCCTTCTTAAAGCTATCTAATGTATCAGCCTGTACTACTGATTCAGGGAGAGAATTCCACATCTTCACAGCTCTCACTGTAAAAAACCCCTTCCGAATATTTAGGCGGAACCTCTTTTCTTCTAATCGGAATGGGTGACCTCGTGTCAGCTGGAAAGACCTACTGGTAAATAAAGCATTAGAGAGATTGTTATATGATCCCCTTATATATTTATACATAGTCATCATATCACCCCTTAAGCGCCTCTTCTCCAGCGTGAACATCCCCAATTTGGCCAGTCTTTCCTCATAGCTAAGATTTTCAATACCTTTTACCAGCTTAGTTGCCCTTCTCTGTACCCTCTCTAATACAATAATGTCCTGTTTGAGTGATGGAGACCAAAACTGTACGGCATATTCCAGATGGGGCCTTACAAGTGCTCTATACAGTGGAAGAATGACCCCCTCCTCCCGTGACTCTATGCCCCTTTTAATACAGCTCAAGATCTTATTTGCCCTTGATGCTGCCGACTGGCATTGCTTGCTACAGCCAAGTTTATCATCTACAAGGACTCCAAGGTCCTTTTCCATAATGGATTTGCCTAGTGCAGTCCCATTAAGGGTATAAGTGGCTTGGATATTTTTACATCCCAGGTGCATGACTTTACATTTATCAACATTGAATCTCATTTGCCACTTAGCTGCCCAGATTGCCAGTTTGTCAAGATCATGTTGCAAGAATGCCACATCCTGGATGGAATTAATTGGGCTGGATAATTTTGTGTCATCTGCAAACACTGATACATTACTTACAACAACAAGTTGGAGTGATATCAGCCACCTCCCTTTTCCCTTCTATTAGATTAAAAGTCAAAGATTTGCATATAAGGCCACAAGCTAAAAACAGCAGAGAATATAGTATGAGTATTTGTCAATAGGAGACAATTCTTATTCTTATATCATAATGTGATTTATAAATCAACAAACTGTGATATATGATGTGAATATTGAAAATGCTGTATACTTAAACAAAAAAGTCAAAGATTTGCATGTCTCTGCCCATGATGCCTTATGGGAGAATTTAAAACCTCTTATTTTTGCTATTTAGGCAGTGCTATGTGTAGGGCATGAGACAAGTAAATACCTTCTGATTTCAGAAGGCTTCACTTTACATGTAAATGCGTGTGAAGGGATTTTTGGCTCCTTTTAGCCCATCTCACCCTAACCAGGTTTGGTTTCTATATTGATAGATTAAGGCAGCCATACCTGGCTGATGCTATATGAGACGCTTTACATGGCATGGCCTCTTTCCATTTCTTTAATTGTTTGGGCAGACAGCTGTGGCTCTCTTTACTTCTCAGATATGGTCCTTCAGCAGATTCAAGTTTCAAACATGGCTGATTCATGAACAATCAATATATCCATAGTACATGGATATTGGTTGGTTTTTTCAGTCTGCCATACATATACAAATTGAATTCTAGGTACATGTATGGACATTTTAAGTCAGATCATTGTTATTTAGCATATATTTGAGATCATATTGTGCAGTGTAGTTTCAATATTCAAATCTATTGTTATTAGGCTACAGCTCACATCTTCATTAAAGGGATACTGTCATGGGAAAAAAAAATTGTTCAAAATGAATCAGTTAATAGTGCTGCTCCAGCAGAATTCTGCACTGAAATCCATTTCTCAAAAGAGCAAACAGATTTTTTTATATTCAGTTTTGAAATCTGACATGGGGCTAGACATATTGTCAATTTCCCAGCTGCCCCAAGTCATGTGACTCGTGCTCTGATAAACTTCAATCACTCTTTACTGCTGTACTGTAAGTTGGAGTGATATCAGCCACCTCCCTTTTCCCCCCCAGCAGCCAAACAAAAGAATAATGGGAAGGTAACCAGATAACAGCTCCCTAACACAAGATAACAGCTGCCTGGTAGATCTAAGAACAACACTCAATAGTAAAAACCCATGTCCCACTGAGACACATTCAGTTACATTGAGAAGGAAAAACAGCAGCCTGCCAGAAAGCATTTCTCTCCTAAAGTGCAGGCACAAGTCACATGACCAGGGGCAGCTGGGAAATTGACAAAATGTCTAGCCCCATGTCAGATTTCAAAATTGAATAAAAAAAAATCTGTTTGCTCTTTTGAGAAATGGATTTCAGTGCAGAATTCTGCTGGAGTAGCACTATTAACGGATGTGTTTTGAAAAAACATGTTTTCCGATGACAGGATCCCTTTAACCCTTGAAAATATTCTAGAAAATTCAGGGAGCTGTAGTCCAGCTACATTTGGAGCACCACTGGTATGGCATGTTTATATCCCCTTTAATACAAGAGGATCCTCCAAGATTCTTTAGTTCTTTGCTCGTGCAGTCTTCACTTAAATAGGCAGATGTCTCTGTAATTATCAGCAAACATATAATTGCTATATTGGATAACAACAAGATGGTTGACAGCGTGCTAGTAGGGATGAGGGGGCAAAAATAAGATAATTTGACTTCAAGTTTACATCCCCTTTAAACATTTCATTTTAATCATCTCCTTTTTAACCGTATGAGAGAAGCAAGAGAAGTATAATGTATTTATAAAGAAGTAATAAAAAGCGTAGGTATAAACTATGTAGGTTTGTCTGTGGCGTAGTGCAGCTTTATGGCAGCCCATGCTTAGATATATTTAACTACAATCAGAATTGTTGATAGAAAACTTTCTAAGAATTTGTCTGAGTGCTTTATACTCATGTTATACGACTATCATATCATAGAAAATAATGGGAAAACAACCACGTAACGGCAGCATAAAACATTGATGAATCGATCCCTCTTTTTGCTTTTTATGCACATTTTTCCTTTGTAAATTTTTACGAACAAAGAAAATAGCAGATATATTTGGTGCCATAATTTTCCTGCCATTGAGAATTCAGCGGCAATAAGCTGCAGCAGAGAGACTTCTAAATCAGCTCGGTGAAATACAGCAGACCCGTGTCATTTGTGCATTAGTGATTGCCGTTGATGTCATTTTCGAAAAAACAAAATTATAACCAAAATGGATATTCTAGGTCAGAGTGCTTCACAGAGTATATAGATACATTTCCATCAATAAATCTGCCCTTTCCTTGCCCTAATACAGGCATTCAACCCTCGAGATTGACATTTTTACCACTAAATTATACTATGTCTGCCTCGGAGAGAAATGTCTCCATTCCAAAATTAGCTAACCATCATCATAACATAAAATAACTTGTACACGGTGTCATTTCACAAGGATATTGATTCTCACAGACTTACTGGATTATATCCTGGTTTCCCATAAAAGGAGCAGCCACTATGTCTTTGGGAGACAGAAAATATACATATATTCAACTTATATATTGTAACTTTCCCACTCTCTCTTTTCTCAGTTATGAGCTAATATTCCTCAGGCTATAGGAATTTTTTTTAGGGCTTATTGAGAACGTGCCGGTGCTTGCTTCAAGGATTTATATCACTTCTATAAAACACATGACAATATTTTACTTATGAAACTATTGTTTAAAATAATCAGTTTGCATTAGGGAAGCAGATAAAATGAAATCCATAAATAACATAGGTGGGATAGCTGACACGCATTAAACCTCACCTCAGCAGAGATCATTTTCGGAGAGTCATTCTGCACCTGCAAGCCCTGAGAACGTTACCTTTTTTATTTAAAGGGGCAGCAACACTGAAAGAAAGTTTTCTGGTTATGTTCATTCTCTTATCATCCAGGGAAAGTAGTTAATACAGGGGCATTTACATAAATTATACAAAATCCATATATATCTATGACCTTTTTTGACATTCTCTGGCATGTTGGGTGCAGCAGCTTAACTGCAGTCTGACCTTCAGAGAATATTACATCAAATAATGAATTTAAACGATTTAAATAATGAATTTAACTTGACGATTTAAGTGAATATAGTAAGTACTAAATAAAAATGGTTAAACACCAGAGAAAATTAGTAAAATTGCTCCTTAATGCTACATTTGCAGGAAAATGCTCAGCATTGTTTTTTTTTTTTATTGCTTAATCCGTCTGCCCCTCTGTCTGTCTATTTATCAATATATCTATTCAAGTTTGACAGGGCACAGAACAGGAAATTCCTCAAAATGAAAGATGCCGCTATCAGGTTTACCTCAATCTGGAACATACAGGAAATCTACTTTACGGACATGAACACCAGGCTCCAGGAAAGTAACTTGAAACACCCTTCTTATAAAAGTACAGAATGTCCAGACTGAATGAAACAGTGAGGGAAACTGGAAAGATGACAGTATTGCTAATCCCTAGGTAGGCTGAATTGATAGGAGCCCAGACAAATTAGGGAAGGATATGGCCTTTATTAAATTAGATCACATCCTTCTCTGTAGACACATGCACATATACATGGATGCACACATATTAACATTGTGGAAGATATTTGGCGGTTTCGACTGATGATATGAGAGGGAGAATTAGGGTTAGGCAGTAAGTATAAGTGTTTTTGGAAAGTGTACTTTGGATTTACATAATTAGATCAATTACATTTTAAGTAAAACAAAAAGGAAATCATTTTTAAAAAGACAGATTTTTGGATAAAATGGAGTCTATGGGAGATGGCCTTTCCATAATTCGCAGATTTCAGGATAACGGGTTTCCAGATAACCAAATCATTGACACAAAGAATTCCCGCATGCACCGGCGATGTTACAGACTTCCATGGAGAACCAATATTATTTCATAAAAGCAACTTTATTGAAACACGCTGTGTGGTACAAGCATTTTGCAGTGGGGAAGGGCTTAACCGTTTCTTGCCTAAATACTCGGCACTTCCATTAAAATTTCAGTTTTGCAAAGAAACAATGACATCAGGGGCGTAACTATAGAGGAAGCAGACCCTGCGGTTGCAGGGGGGCCCAGGAGTGTAGGGGGCCCAGTGAGACCCTAATTAATTAGCAATTTTAATATATCTTGGTAAAATAGGCCAACTTATAAATATTTTGGGGCCCTAAATTGAATTTACTATGGGGCCCAGTAACAACTAGTTACGCCACTGAATGACATGATCTAAAAGCAATGTGTTTTTTTTAATCTACAGACTGACAAGTTAGTCACCAGGAAAACTCCCAAGGGCCCAAGCAAGAACGAACCCCTTTGCTCAATCCATAGCATCCTGTTTCCTCTTAAACTGTATATGTGAGACAGGAAAAAGAGGGTCTCCTCTCCAGCATCTTCCCTAGTCTTTGAAAATATACTGTAGCTTCACAAGCAAACAGAGTAAATATCTTATTTCTAAACATTCCCGTCAGCTTGAGCCTTTCTTAGATAATTACTGTAAATTAAAATTCTTAGATAATTGCTGTAATAATAAACCTTCTTTGGTCTGCACAAGGGATTGGTGTCACATGAGCAGAAGTATGGAGCTTACCACAGATAATCAGAAATGCCATAATACACTCAAGTCGAGGTGTTTTGGATGTCATGGGTAATTGATGTGCCATGGCATGCATTGAAGGACCTATCTTAGCACATTCCCATGACCTAGAGGTGTTTTGCATTTAAATCAGAATTATATGCTTGACCACACATATTACAGCCACAGATTAGAATATATTGCATAATGTAATATGAGGGTGGGGTCATATAGATGAAGGAACTATCATTAAATGCATTAAATGCAATCGGTTGGATTCCATTATGCATGATGGAATTATAAATAGCATGACACTGCTTGGCATTTCTGTTGGGTAAATGTAGAAAAGAGGCTGCTTAAGGTTATGGACCTCTTGTTAGAAAATGGTCTTTGTCACTTTGCTGAGCCCTAGTGGGTTTAGAAAAGTACATTTTTTTTACCGGTTTGGAAAATATTTTCTCTTGAAAGGACAGTGCACCCCTTGTTCAAAAATAGTTGAATGAATATGTGCTTGTGCTGAACTTATTTTTTGCCAATTGTTATTTTCTTAAAAAATCTATGTTTTGTTATTTCTTGAGATAAACAGGGAAAACAAGGAAACTGAAGCTACACCATGTTTGGTACTTGCAATGTTGATAATCAGATTACCAGTTGACAACACCCTCCCTTCGTCCTTACAGATAAATTGGAATTCACTGTTCAAAAAAAAAAGTAGATAAAGTAAGTAGATAAAGGTATAATAATGTAACAGGTCCTGCTAACTGGATCTGTCTAGTCATGGGTTTTCCTGATAGGCCTGATTGGCTTCATCAATTTGTAATGCTCAGAACAACCAAAGGGGCAGACTGTGTGCGGAGCCTGTCAGATGTACACAGACATCAGTCTCCTTGTGATTAAAGACTGCATTGTACCAAGTGTCCTCAATCAATATGCTGAACTGGCAAACATAATGTGTAATATTAGACATGGAACTATGTTAATACCGTACACCATTTAACAGCTGTTGCTCTTACAAAAATTTTACAGCAACTTTATTAATCAGCCTTTAAATGAAAACATGGTGCTTGGTTTATTAGAGTGGGCTGTTGTCAGTGGTGTAACTAGATGTTACTGGGCCCAAGGCAAATTAATTTTAGGGCCCCAAACATATCCAGAGGTTGTCCTGTTCTACCAATAGATATTAAAATTGTTAATTATTTGGGCCTCATGGGGCCCCCTATACCTCCTGGGCTCACCTATACCAACTGCAGGGTCTTCTTCCTCTGTAGTTACGCCCCTGGCTGCTGTCATATGCATCTTGCTTGTATATACTGTTTTACATTTTATATTTTCTTTCATTTCCTATAGTTTATGTAAAGTATTGCTACTGTGACAGTAACTGAGAGAAGGTATGCCTCTCTCAGAATAATCTATGAGACACAACAGAACAGTGGAGAATAAAAGGGACTGTGTTCACTCAGGCTGAAAGGCCAGTGGAGGTGCTGAATTAATTAGTCATCACCTGTGATAAAAGGGTGGGGCTAGAAGAGAGCTCTCTGTCCAGGAAATAGGGACCAGGAAATAATGGACAAACTTCTGCAGTTTGGAAGAGCAGAGAAAAAACGCAAAATGTCTGTGAGTCAAGTATATTTTTGAGTTTAGTTGCTCTAATAGTGGCAAAGCATTGTCAAAAAGCATGCTTGTGAGATGTTTCAGGCTACCAGGGGAATAGTCTGTTATAGTGTCAGAAGAAGGAACTTTATTTAGTTTATTTTCCTATGTTGCATGTTTGCCGAAAACCCCAGCTCTGAATAAAACATACCTGCTTGAACTGCAATGGGCATCACTGTCTCCACTAGGCCCGGATTTGTGGAAAGGCCACCTAGGCCCGGGCCTAGGGCGGCAGGATTTTAAGGGGGCGGCATGCTGACCAACCACACCCACATTGGTTCAAGAACACTGGGGATGCGCTGGAGATACAATCATTTTTTACATTTCCCATTGCTCCTGTTCCCCTGGAGGGGACAGGGGCGACGAACGGTAGTGGGCCTAGGGGCTCCCACTATGTAAATCCGGCCCTGGTCTCCACCTTTGCAAAAGCTTTTGTCACTCCTGCCATTTGAGTGAATTCCCACACTTCTGTATACTCTGCTTTGTTTTGTCCACTGTGTTGTTATTTTCTAGTGCGTATCCATCACAAATAAGTGAAGTTACTTCTTATGCCTCCGGCATTGTTTTATTGTTTGTGTTGTGCCTCCTAGTGGTTTAGTCAATGGTTTTTGTATATTGTTATAAAAAAAATCATCTTAGGTTACCATACTTTACCATGTGACCATGTCTAACCCAGGAAATGATCAGTCTAGCCGCCATCTTTATGCTGTTCACAGCAAAGATAAAACCATCTGCACTATTCCTACTCCATCCAGCCTCATGGTAGCATTGTTGGTAGGTATTATTTACATACCTCCCAACTGTCCCAATTTGACAGCTCAGCGCACAGTCCCGGGATTCTTACTGAAATGTCCCGACTTTCTCTTTGACCTCCTTGAGAAAAAGACACAACGTTTCTGAAACGTATTTAAAATAAGAGGCTTTTTGGCAGAGAACTGCACTTAGATACTTTTGTAACAATCTAAGATAAGCAAATAAACAATTGTAACTATTAAAAATAAGCAGGTCTCTTGGGATAACTGAGACTGAAAGTTTGAAGGGCAATTCACCTTCAATAGCAAAAATGTTATAACACATAAAACATTGCACTAAAACTCCCATAAATGTGTTTCGAACTTTCATAACCTGACAAATTTTTTAAAATGGACATGTTAATTAGGGGTGTGGTCATAAATGGGTGTGGTCAAATGTTTTAGGCCCTTGTTTTTCAAATGCTGGGAGGTACTGTATGTTATTAATTCCCAGCTCTTGTTCCTGCCCAGAAATCTAGACCTTACTTCTAAACGTATGCCTCTCTTCTTTAATGTTTTGTATATGCTACTAGCTACACTGTTTATTGTACTTATTGTACAGTGTTTCGTGTACTTTGCTATCGTATGACATTTTTCTGTTTCCCCAGTTTAAAGGGATACTGTCATGGGAAAAAAACATTTTTTCAAAATGAATCAGTTAATAGTGCTGCTCCAGCAGAATTCTGCACTGAAATCCATTTCTTAAAAGAGAAAACAGATTAATTTATATTAAATTTTGAAATCTGACATGGGGCTAGATATTTTGTCAATTTCCCAGCTGCCCCTGGTCATGTGACTTGTGCCTGCACTTTAGGAGAGACATGCTTTCTGGCAGGCTGCTGTTTTTCCTTCTCAATGTAACTGAGTGTTGTTCTTAGATCTACCAGGGAGCTGTTATCTTGTGTTAGGGAGCTGCTATCTGGTTACCTTCCCATTGTTCTGTTGTTTGGCTGCTGGGGGGGAAAGGAAGGGGGGGATGATATCACTCCAACTTGCACTACAGCAGTAAAGAGTGATTGAAGTTTATCAGAGCACAAGTGACATGTATTGGGGCAGCTGGGAAATTGACAATATGTCTAGCCCCATGTCAAATTTCAAAACTGAATATTAAAAAAATCTGTTTGCTCTTTTGAGAAATGGATTTCAGTACAGAATTCTGCTGGAGCAGCACTATTAACTGATTCATTTTGAAAAATTTTTTTTTTCCGATGACCTTTAACATCTCCCCGTTTGTTAATAAAACTGAAGCTCAACAATCTGTCTCAGTGAATTGATAAAGGAAGGAGTTTAGCTGTATGTCAAGCTACACGCTACCAAGGGTAACACATGTAGTAACACAGAACTTTACTAGTCTGCCCTGTCTAGTCCCCCGCCACCATGGATGTTGCGCACATTTGTTCTGCGCTCCAATGCATTACAGTACTGCTTAAAAAGATTGAGCTGGTTAACATGGTTGATGGGGTATGTTAGAGGACTTCTATTAGTGGAATTTCATATTAATGTTTAGTTAGATAGATCACCATACTTAAGAAAGATGCCTTATCTGAAAAAACCCAGATCCTGCACATTCTGGATAATAGATCCCCTACTCGTACAACTAAAAAAAATACCAAAAAAAGCTGTTTTCCCTACTGTAGTGATTGCTTTCAGTGTGGAAAAAAGCTATTCCAAATCATTAAACCTGTCATAATTTTGCATTGCTTTAATTCTAGTGCAGGGCTCATTAATTTTTGGGGCTTAACTGGTTAGTAGGGTAACGCAGTCAAACATATTCTAATGAAATGACACTGTGACGGAAACACATTCATTAATGTGTCAATTCCTTAGAACACTGACAGTCAGGTAGGTGTTTACATGCAATTATTCCTAAGTTAATAAGTCTGACCCCAAATATTCTTTTCTTTTTCAGTATAACATCAGCTTTGAATTATTCCTGGATTTGTGTCAATATATTTGACTCTAAAGGGGAATGTAATATTGGTCACTAACGCAAAAAACGTTGTAATTTGTTTGCAATGCAAATAAATGTTTTCAAAGTGAACAATTTTGCTGTTGCGAACTCTTTGCCCCCACAGGACAGTAGGATAGTGATTGTGAATTTTGTAGTTTGCGATAGTGTGCAGTGTATGTAATAAAACTTCTTAATGAAAAAGTTTTTACGTTTGCTCCAAAAGTTTATGCCACCTTCAAGCAGATGTTAAAGGTTCACACTGTGCAATTAAGATTCACAATGCAATAAAAGCCTTATGAAGAATATTACATTGCGACATGCAAATTTTTATTTGCAAATTTGTTCTCTTTGCGAACAAATACCCCACATTTTTAAAAATCACATAATTACAAATTACATATTATTGATGATACTGAGAAATAATGTCAACATTATGTCAATGTCAACAAATTATTTCATATGTCTTGCATTCTGATGCCAAATATGTATAGGTTTATGCAAATTCCAAGGCTTAACTTTATGAACAAAACCTACAGTACAAAAGCTAAATTTAGGCCCCATCCATAAGCATACACTTGCAAAGCCAAAAAATATGATAAATGTATAAATATGCCTCCTCAATCTATGTTTTATAAGATTAGAGAATTGATAAGGGCCCCAAAGTGAATTTACATAACTAACCAAAGTCTGGTAGAGCCCAGGTGCACTGTCCTGAGTCTTCAGCTAGGGGAGCGAATCAAAACCCTATCGATATACTGTAGAGAAGGCACTCAAAGAGCAGTCTTCCCAACAGAAGTGTAAAATGCAAAAAGTTTATTTAGGTACACATGGTGATATTTGTAGTTGACATGCAGTGTAATTGCAGTTGAAAGGGGAAGATTCATGGGATGCAATTGTGGCCATTGTGCTTGCACTTCAATGTGATTTAGAAGCAGTTCATTGATGGAATGTCACAATTTCCAGTGCTAGTTCCAGAGTTCCCTTGCATCCATAGATGCACTTGAGCAAAATTCAGAACAGGAGGTGGGTTGAAGGCTTTAGCACCAAGTGCAACTATACGGAAGTACAAGGAGTAGCTTTGGAGTTTTGTACAAGCTACCAATCAGTTTTACAAAATTTCTGAAAATATACTCAAAACTTTGCATTTCACAGAAACATATCTCCTTGGGAATAAAGACAAAATATCAAAAATATGAATACATTGAGTCTTCTGAACAGTCTTATACCTAATCTAAACCCAAAGCCTTGATGGACCATGTTGGAATTTTTTTTGAGCAGCTTAGAAAGTGTCAGGTACAAGAGAGATCAGAGAAGTGATGTTCCAGTAAAGGGATAGGTCACCATCAAACTTTTAGTATGACCTAGACCAGTGACCTAACTATAGAGGAAGCAGACCTTGTGGGGGGCAGGAAACAGGGGGGGTTGGCTTCCTCAATGCAGCTAGTTGTTTGAACAGGAGAGGGCCTGAATATATATAACAATAAAATGTAAACACCATTTATTATGGGGCAGATTTATTAAGGGTCGAATTGAAAATTCTAATTTGAATTTTTTTTATGGTCAAAACTGTCAAATTCGACTAGAGAGTTATTCAAATTTGATTTCAGTTTTTAAAACAAATTTGAATTACATTTTTGAGGTTTATCATACTCGTTTTAGAATTCAAATTCAACTATTCGCCACTTAAAACCTGTAGAATTGCTGTTTAAGAAGAGGTACAGGGATCAATTTGATCAAATTTTTTTTCAGAAGAAAAACTATAATAGAATTTGAACTAATTCGATTCAAATTTGATTCAAATTTTCGGGTCTTTTAAATTTGTCCGAGTTGGATAAATTCGATTTTATCATAAATTTAGATCAGTGGAATTTTGAATTTACGGGAGTTTAGGGGAGTTTTAAAAAAAAAATCACATGAAATCGAAATTTGACCTTTGATAAATGTGTCTCTATGTTTAAAAAAAAAGTGCTGCTTACAGTTGCGCTTAGTTGCTCTCTGTGGGTCCTGTCTAACACCTCTAGTGATTTGTCTGCATTGTGCTCATTGATGGATGGGAGCCCTTGAACTAACTTTAAAGGTGGCTGTAGCTCAAGGGTTTCCAAAGTAGCCTGTGTCAACTAACACAGCAAACCTGCACATAAAGCATCAGACACAGACGTCATTTTGAGCAGATTTCCAGAAATTACGACATCTGAACACTGAAGATTTTCAGTGCAATTGCAACAAGTGCATTGATACGTCACATCCATGATTAGTTTGAAATTATGGGAAAATTAATTGCATTGTGGGTAAAAAAAAAGCCATGGCGACTTGTTCCCAAAACTACACTTTGCACTCTGTGTCTCATAGGTAAAAGACTCCCATAGTGTTTTGGCTGCTGGGGTAGGTGACCCCATTTCAAAGCCTGAAAGAAACAGAAAGAAAAGTTGCTAAGAATAGGAAATCTTATAGCAGTGATCCCAAACCAGTAGCTCGCGAGCAACATGTTGCTCTCCAACCCCTTGGATGTTGCTCCCAGTGGCCTCAAAGCAGGTGCTTATTTTTGAATTCCTGGCTAGAAGGCAAGTTTTGGTTGTATAAAAAACAGGTGTACTGCCAAACAGAGCCTCCTGTAGGCTGCCAATCCATATAGAGGCTATCAAACAGCCAATCAAAGCCCTTTTTTGGCACCCCCATGGACTTTTTCATGCTTGTGTTGCTCTCCAAGTCTTTTTACATTTAAATGTGGTTCACGAATAAAAAAAGGTTGGGGGCCCCTGTCTTATAGCATACTATATTTCATTCAATTTAAAGGTGAGCTACCTCTTTAAGAGAAATATCAGTTTGAACATTAGCATTACTATTATGCTCGAAAATAAAATACAAACAGATAATTTAATTACCTTTTTTAATTTGTTCAACCTTTTCGGAATCATGTCTATGTAGCGACAATACAAAATAACTTTAAAAAACATATTTCCTTGAAACATAGCAACTTTTCAGAGTAAACACCTCTAAGTGTTTTTTTGGAATACCTTCTAACTGTGGAAATATTCAGGATATTTTAAGATTATTTCAATGATATTCAGTAATAGTCTTAAATCAGCTTGTGTGCTGTGTGAAATTTCCATATATCATGTAAATAGCATTTGCATAAATTCTTCATTACAGCAGTTTAATCTCATTATTATAGGTAATCAGATTTCAGCCTTTCATTTTATTCTGATTAATACAGAATATACATCTACATTTTTACAAATAAACACCCAGTTCTAGAATATGTCTGAATAAATCAAAAAGTGAGAGACTAATGTTTGATGCCTGCATTGCTTTTTTTTTATTTTTTAGATGATAAAAAAAAGTTCAGTTTAACTCATGATGGCATTTTTTGTTGTCATTAATGTCCTTTCCTTTGCCAAGAGGAAACAAATGACCCTCAGTTGCCTAAAGGCAAAATCAAAGCATTCTTATTCCATTACATTCTGTTATTAAGATTCTTGGTAAGCAGTCCTTTAAGGGAAAGTAACAATGAGGACACCCCTTCCCCCATCTTTATGCAAGGCCCCCCAGCCATACCTCAATCATAAGAACCTGGAATTTCAGCTTGCAATTCCTGTTTAAAAAGAAAATCATTGGAAGATAACTGAGATGAATGGATTTAATCAGCAGAACATATACCATTGTGCTGAAAGTCATGGCGTTAAAGAGTGGTTCGGTACTACACACCTCAAGGGCCACTTACAGACCAGACTAAAGCTTGCATGCTATTCCTGATTGGGTACAGAATGATAAATTACTGCCTTTGTCATATTGACTGGCCCATCTGTGTTTAGGCTGAGATATCAAATATCCCTAAAACATGTCCTGTTAATGACCCCTGAGGACCAGCACTGAGAGACACTGGTTTAAGCCATTGATTTGAAACTCAGTCCTCAAGGAACTTTAATAAACTATGATTAAAGGATATTCCTAGTTCAGCTGAGCTTGATAACAGCCAAGCAATGACGTTTTTCATAGATTTTTAAATGGGAATCTTGTAATGTACATACTGTATGTGCTGTTTGTTCCATAACAACAGATGCAACTTTTCTCCTACAGTCTAAAGCGGCCATCGCATAACATGAGCTAAATTATCACTACATTGACCGATATCCTGTGCATACTACAGCTTTGACCAATTAAGCCAATTAAAACATCCGTTTTTTTACAGAGTAAAACCCAATTTAGTGGCATTGACCATTCATTTTCACATTCTGTCCTAATTTTTCAGTAGGAATCACATTCATGGAACAATTAACAGTAAATACAGTATATAAATACAGAAAACCAAAAATTCATAACAATTCCTTATATTTTGCCACCATGGGCACTTAATGAACTGTTGGTTGGAGGAGAGAATTACTTTACTAATATTACTTGGGACTTGGATCAATTGCCATTTGAATTACTTTCCATTAGCAGATTTTCGAAGCTAGACCTCAGAACTTACTCCCTGTTTCAGATAAATCCAGGGATCTCACTTTTAGGTCCATTTCACTACATCAGGAGTCCCAAACTTTTGTACCTGTGTGCCACAGTCAATTGTAAAAACAGTTTGGTATATATATATAATATGGTAGGTCCTATAGGGACTGGCAGTCTAAAGGAGGCTTTGCTTTGTACTGCACCTTATTTTTAGCAACTAAAGCTTGCCTCCAAGCCAAGAATTCAAAAATAAGCACCTGCCCCTATAAGCACATCCCACTGGGAGCAACATATAAGAGGTTGGTGAGCACTGGTTGGGGATCTGCATATTTTACCAAAGCATTTTCAAGTGGCTACCTGTGTATGCTGGATTTGTACACAGAGGTACTTGGTCTCACACCAAAACCACTAAGGGGCAGATGTATGAAGGGTCGAATATCGAGGGTTAATTAACCCTCGATATTCGACTAGGAACTAAAATCCTTCGACTTCGAATATCGAAGTCGAAGGATTTAGCGCAAATCCTACGATCGAACGATCGAAGGATTATTCCTTCGATCGAACGATTAAATCTTTCGAATCGAACGATTCGAAGGATTTTAATCCAACGATCGAAGGAATATCCTTCGATCAAAAAAACTCAGGCAAGCCTATGGGGACCTTCCCCATAGGCTAACATTGACTTCGGTAGCTTTTAGCTGCCGAAGTAGGGGGTCGAAGTTTTTTTTAAAGAGGCAGTACTTCGACTATCGAATGGTCGAATAGTCGAACGATTTTTAGTTCGAATCGTTCGATTCGTAGTCGTAGTCGAAGGTCGAAGTAGCCCATTCGATGGTCGAAGTAGCCCAAAAAACACTTCGAAATTCGAAGTTTTTTTAATTCGAATCCTTCACTCGAGCTTCATGAATCGGCCCCTAAGTATGCAATTTTTTACAATGTCTGCCAATGTGTGGCGAATTTTGGCAACATTTATTTACACAGCAAAATAAATAGGCCCAAAATTGTTTTAAGCCATTCCATAGTGAGAGGGTCAAACTGAAACCAAGATCCACAGTTCAGAACAGCAATTGTTCTAAACAAAGGAACAAAGTCTAGTCAAACCTTAGGTTTTAGGGTTTTAATGACTTAGTGCAGTGTAAACCTTTGTGTATGGTGGGTTAAAACCTACATGAATATCTAGTGCTTAAAGACATGCAGATTATATTGTAAATAGATATGCAAATGTCTGAGTAAAACAATACCTGCTTTAGCCTGTGAAGTAATACATATTTCCATTGTATATTTTGTTAATGGACTATTCTGCAGCAGAATGATCCAGCACTAAGGAAAATAAAAGTTTTATCCGTTATGCTCCAGTATCTGTCTCTTGTATGCTTCACATAGAAGCTGACGACCAGAAGAGAGGGGAAAGTGTAAGATCTGAATGTAGCAAGTGATACCTTCCATGCACATTTTCCTGCAACAGCAACTGATTTCATTTGATTGACACTCAATCAAAAACTACCAGATGAGCATTATGTGGACAAGCAAACTGATAATAAGGTTGAATGTGTTTCTAGCACCAACTCTCTCCCTTGCCTTCAGCCATAGCTTCTGCCACATTTGCCAACGTGTGTGATTATTATTCCAGTGCAGCAATATTATGGCCGCTGCAGTGAAAAGGATGCGCCATTACGCATATAGATTTCACTGACAGCAAAGAAGTATCCACCTCAGTGTTCATCAAGGTACTAAGATCAGCAAAATGCTGTAATGACTCTGGCAGGCATTTATTATGATTGATTAAAAAACAAACAAGCATCAGATGGCAATGCTATTTTTCCATTTCCCAGTCAGCATGTATCTTGATCCAATGAAGAGCAGCAATAAAGAGTTTGACGTATTACAGTTTTGTGTATTGGCTCGCTCTGTTGAAATGCACAGCTTAAAGGTTGCTCTGTAATGATTTTGGTACATTTATTGGGATCTAGTTTTCATTTGTTTTCATTTGTAATTACATTTCTCCAAAAGATAGCAGAATGGGAAGACTCCGAGGCTAATGGCACATGTAACAGATCATTTGTGACCACAAGTGCAAGTACAGTAGAGATCAGATGGATGAAAGGCTGTTGCATATTGATAGTGTTTATTAAAGACACTTGTGTCCAAATATGTTCCTTACATTATTGCACAATTGCTATTAAAATCATGTGCAAATACCCGTATTAAAGCAAGGAATTCCTGCCATTACCAACATCTTTATGGTGATGAACAGCGCCTAAAGCAAATGGAGAGAACAAAGAAGCAGGAACATAATATGGTGTAGTATTTTCAATTTGTTGAAACACCCTGTGATGGCAAAATAAGGCCAATCAGGCTCGGAAGCCGATTGGTCAGTGAAACGCGTCGGGCGGAAGTGATGTCACAGGCAGGCCACGGAGAGAACACCACGAGGGAGAGAGACGCACAACCTCCTCCTTTGTACTACAGCTGGTGATACCGCCAAAAGACTTGCCTATATGTGACAAAACCTTACAAACAAATGTGAGTGTAATTTTTAATGTTTTTAAAAAGATTTTTTTAATAAAACGTTATTATGCAATTTTTGTATTCTTACCTGGGAGCCTAACGGTGGCTGGCAGAGGAGAATAAGGGAAACCAAACTACATGTGATATAACTGCCACTATCTTGTAAGTAGGCAATTTTACTAGAACTTGGTGAAGGACCTAGAGAACACCAACCTCGTTTGCACACACTTTGGGACGGAAAGAAAAGGTCTTTTTAAAGGGAAACCCACACTATCAAAACATTTCTTGATTTTTATTTTTAATGTTTATTTTTCCATCACAGGGTGTTTCAACAAATTGAAAATACTACACCATATGATGTTCTTGCTTCTTTGTTCTCTCCGTTTGCTTTAGGCGCTGTTCTACAAGAAAATATATATTTTTTGGAATATATTTTTTCCTTTTTTTTCAGACATTTTTACACAGTTGAGAGACTGAAAGAGAATGGCAGGAGGGAGACAATCTAAAGGGCTAACTATTTCTTTATTGCTGTATATTGTTTTATGTTTAGGGTGATGGTAGCTCCTGGATTGGATTTGTATGTTATTAGAAGAATAAGCAAAATGTATTGGGTCTCCGCTGTCCATTTGCACTACTGGAATATTTTGAATGTCTTTTCATAAGTATGTTCTGCTAGTGTATGTTATGTAAACATGAGTGTAACCTTAGATTGTAAGCTCCACTGTGGCAGGAACTGATTTGAATGATGGTCAATGTGATGGTGCTATATAAATAAAGGCTATTCATAATAATAAAAATATGAACTAAGAATCAACATTTAGTGCATTCATCTTAAAACATAAAAAAGGAAGCAGAAAATGGAATGTGCCTCTAACAAAATTAGCTAGTTATTATAAAGGTATGGCTTTTGGCTACATAATGAGTTTAACTAAATTAATGTCAGTCACCGAGTAGTTTAAGCAAAAAAGTGCACAAGACAAAATATGATATAATTAAATGTAATAAAGTCTAAATAATGAGATGTTAATATTCTTAGGATCCCAGCAGTGCTTCTATTCATTTTGCTCTTTTTTTCCCTTTCAGCCTCTCCATGGGAGATTCCTTTTTTGACATCTTTATATATGATGCTATCATTTCACAATTTCAGTGAACTTTCAGATAAATACATGCCTGTGATCTCTGTATGATAAAATACTTTTTGGTGTATTTTTTTTGTATTGTTATTTTTGTATGATGGTCTATTTAATAAACATGTTAAATGTTTTAGGCCCCTATTCACTATAGTCCATCAGGTTAAGTTAGACTAATGAGTGCAACAAAGAAAATAAGATGTCTTCCCATTTTCTTCCCTAAGGAAAAGTCTGATATGATATTTTTGATATTTTCACTCTGTATAATTATATGAAAATTAGTCAAAGACAACAATGTTACCAGTGATGCCTTGTTCTTCTCAGCAACATAATGTAATTTTTAAATAGCCCAACAAGTAATGTATACAGCAAAGTCTGTTGGTCTATTCTTTTAGTGTAAATCCCTGGTGACATCTGTCTGACGTAAAGTAAGTTCTTTCAAGAATGCCTTAGCAGCCAGCCCAAAGAGCCATGTCTGACAGGCCCTTGTATTGTTTCAAATGCTGGTCAATGGATTCCAGTAGGGTTTTTATGTAAGGGGACTGAACAGGGCAGAGCCCTATCTTAGGAAGGTCCAGGGTGAGCAGCTTTATCCCACCCACCCAGCCAACTAATCTTAATATGTTCACGTTTATAATGTTTCTATTTTTCAGTTGCACGTTTCCTTCTGTTGCAGATTACAAAAATTGTGCCACAACTTTATTGGTAGTTATTGAACATGTCCAAGGCATTATATGGTGGATCTACAAAACTGGTAAGTTTAGCCACGAGGGCCTCAGGTAGCCTACAGTTTCGGCTAGCCTTACTATGGTTATGAACTCCTGTCATTGGGTGGTATATTGTATAAGTTGTACAATTATAATAAAGTTGTGGCCTTTTCCTCCAAAGCTGTGACTGTGTTTAGTTAATGGTATGGGAAGAAAGACAGGCAAGTGGCCAAGGGCTTAATTTACTCAGACTCACAAGTCTATGAACTGGCAACAATCAATCAGCTGACCGAATTCATGTGAATTTTTTTTATTCTAATGAATTTGTTTATCCTTGAAATTCGATTGGGAGGTTATTTAAGAAAAAATTTGAACATCTAAAACTCGAACGAATATTACCGACTCGAAAACTTGAACGGAATTCGAATCAAATTTGACTCAACTCGAATCGAGTTTTTTCTCTGTAAAAAAATAAAGTGTCAGGAAGGATGTTAACATCTTCAAATGGGTCACTGTACCTCTCCCTTTGACTTATACATGAAGTCGGTAGGTTTTAGGTGGTGAATAGTCGAATTCATATTGGTTTAAGGGTCAATGTTTGAAATATCTCATTTTTCTAATTTGAATTCGAATTAAAATTTAAAAAGAGTTTGGATTATTACCAATTCGAATTTGAGAGTTTTAATCAAAAGAGAAATTTGAATTAACATTTACTATTAAACCCTTAAAGGGGTTGCCCACCTTTGCGTTAACCTTTAGTATGATTTAGAGAGTGATATTCTGAGACAATTTGCAATTGGCTTTAATTTTTTATTATTTGTGGTTTTTGAGTTATTTAGCTTTTTATTCAGCAGCTTTCCAGTTTGGAATTTCAATATTCTGGTTGCTAGGGTCCAAATTACCCTAGCAACCATGCTTTGATTTGGATAAGAGACTGGAATATGACTAGGAGAGGCCTGAATAGAATGATAGTAATATAAAGTAGAAATAACAATACATTTGTAGCCTTACAAAGCATTTGGGCCAGTGACCCCCATTTGAAAGTTGGAAAGAGTAAAAAAAAAAGGCAAATAATTAAAAAACAATATAAAATAAAGACCAATTGAAAAGTTGTTTAGAATTGGCCATTCTGTAGCATACTAAAAGTTAACTTAAAGGTGAACCACACCATTAATACATCTGCCCCCCCATAGTCTGTACTAGGTCAGCATTTGCAAGCATTTAATTACTCAAAGGCCTGAAACATAAGTTAAAGATATTAAAGCATAAAGTGCTTTATCAACCTACTGCTGAAATCACCAGAAATAAAGAGGAAAGTGGCCAGAGAATGAGAAAAAAATTATAGGAGGAAATAGAGAAAAGGAAAAGAAAGACATTACATATTTGAATTGGGAGAGTCAAAGGCCTTATCTGGAGTTGTCTCTCAACTCAAGAGTTTAGCCAAGTGCCAAAACAACACTTGGGGGCAAATTCATCAAGGGTCGAATATCGAGGGTTAATTAACCCTCTATATTCGACTGGGAATTAAAATCCTTCGACTTAATACTATGAGTTTGTGCCAGCATGGTTTTATGCGTAATAGATCTTGCCAGACTAACTTAATTTCTTTTTACGAGAATGTAAGTAGAGACCTCGATTCTGGGATGGCAGTGGATGTGATTTACTTAGACTTTGCTAAAGCATTTGATACAGTGCTACACAAAAGGTTACTGGTTAAATTAAAGAATGTTGGCCTGGAACATAGTATTTGTACCTGGATAGAGAACTGGCTAAAAGATAGACTACAAAGAGTGGTGGTAAATGGAACATTTTCTAATTGGACCAGTGTTGTTAGTGGAGTACCGCAGGGCTCTGTACTAGGTCCCTTGCTTTTCAACTTGTTTATTAATGACCTGGAGGTGGGCATTGAAAGTACTGTTTCTATTTTTGCAGATGATACTAAATTGTGCAGAACTATAGGTTCCATGCAGGATGCTGCCACTTTGCAAAGTGATTTGTCTAAACTGGAAAACTGGGCAGCAAACTGGAAAATGAGGTTCAATATTGATAAATGCAAGGTTATGCACTTTGGCAAAAATAATATAAATGCAAGTTATACACTAAATGGCAATGTGTTGGGAGTTTCCTTAAATGAAAAGGATCTAGGGGTCTTTGTAGATAACACGTTGTCTAATTCTGGGCAGTGTCATTCTGTGTCTAATAAAGCAAATAAAGTTCTGTCTTGCATAAAAAAGGGCATTAACTCAAGGGATGAAAACATAATTATGCCTCTTTATAGGTCCCTGGTAAGGCCTCATCTGGAGTATGCAGTTCAGTTTTGGACTCCAGTCCTTAAGAGGGATATAAATGAGCTGGAGAGAGTGCAGAGATGTGCAACTAAATTGGTTAGAGGGACGGAAGACTTAAATTATGAGGGTAGACTGTAAAGGTTGGGGTTGTTTTCTCTGGAAAAAAGGCGCTTGTGAGGGGACATGATTACACTTTACAAGTACATTAGAGGACATTATAGACAAATGGCAGGGGACCTTTTTACCCATAAAGTGGATCACCGTACCAGAGGCCACCCCTTTAGACTAGAAGAAAAGAACTTTCATTTGAAGCAACGTAGGGGGTTCTTCACAGTCAGGACAGTGAGGTTGTGGAATGCACTGCCGGGTGATGTTGTGATGGCTGATTCAGTTAATGCCTTTAAGAATGGCTTGGATGATTTTTTGGACAGACATAATATCAAAGTCTATTGTGATACTAAACTCTATAGTTAGTATAGGTATGGGTATAGAGAATTTAATTAAAAGTAGGGAGGGGTGTGTTTATGGATGCTGGGTTTTCATTTGGAGGGGTTGAACTTGATGGACTTTGTCTTTTTTCAACCCAATTTAACTATGTAACTTTGACTTCGAATTTCGAAGTCGAAGGATTTTAGCGCAAATAGTTCGATTGAACTATCGATTGAAGGTCTGACCCAGTGCACAGTCTGCCATATGTATGCAGATTTGGAATAAGAGATCCAAAATGCTTACCTCTGTGGTGGTTGTGAGCAAATTGCCACTTTGGAGGCTCAAGTTAGAGCACTAGAGCAACAAATTGCAACACTGCGGTCGATTGACAATCTTGAAAGGAGTCTTTTGCTCACTGAGCAGGACCTAGCGGGGTCAGATAGTTTGGGGGGAACAGAACAGCAGCAGGATGTTGAGGCAGCTAGCTGGGTGACAGTTAGAAAATCTAAGGTGGGCAAAAGGAAAATGGAGGCTGATCCGGAGATTATACATCGCAACAAATTTGCCAGATTGTGTGAAGATGATGGGAGTATGAACTCTGGATTGGCAATTCTAGATGGGGCTGATCTCTCTAACAGCCGGGAGACCAGTTTCTCTAGTAGTGGTGGGGGGGAGAGTAGAGTCAGGCCTAAGCAGATTGTGGTTGTAGGGGACTCAATTATTAGGAAAGTGGATAGGGTAATTTGTCATCCGGATCGCTACAACCGAACAGTTTGCTGTCTACCTGGTGCCAGGGTTCGGCATGTGGTTGATCGGATAGACAAATTATTGGGTGGGGCTGGGCACGACCCAGCTGTCTTAGTGCATATCGGTACTAATGACAAAATAAATGGTAGATGGAAGACCTTAAAGAATGATTTCAGGGATCTAGGCTCTAAGATCAAGGAAAGGTCTTCCAATGTAATCTTTTCTGAAATTTTGCCTGTGCCACGTGCAAGTTTAGGAAAACAGCGGGAGTTTAGGGAGCTTAATGCGTGGCTCAAGTCTTGGTGCAGGAAGGAAGGGTTTGGGTTCCTAGAGCACTGGGCTGACTTTTCGTTGGGGTACAACCTATACAGCCGTGACGGTTTGCACCTCAATGGAAGGGGGTCCGCGGTGCTAGGGGAAAGAATGGCTAAGAGGTTGGAGGAGTGTTTAAACTAGGCAAGGGGGGGGTGGGTGAGATAAAGGATTATGGGGAAGCTAGTGTAGACGGGGCAGTGGGGTTAGTAAGGGGTCATGGGGGAGGAGTGAGGGGGGCATACAGTTTACCAGCTAAGGAGGTCCCTCTGTTACAAGGAAAACAGAATAATACTAACTTAACGTATAATTCTTCACTAAGTAATGCACATTTCAAAAGTAAAAGTAGTAACCTCCGCTGTATGCTGGCAAATGCACGGAGTTTGTCAGGTAAAATGGGAGACCTAGAATTAATTGCATGCTCTAAAAATTATGATATAATTGGTATCACTGAGACCTGGTGGGATGAAACATGTGACTGGATTGTGAATTTAAATGGTTACACCCTTTTTAGGAGGGACAGAGGGATTAAAAAGGGTGGAGGAGTGGGTTTGTATGTAAAGCCTGAATCAAAGCCATGCGCTAAAGAAATAAAAATAGCTGGCATTGGTGAGGGTGTAGAATCACTCTGGGTAGAGATTTCGACTGGGCAAAAGGTATCAAAAAGAATTATCATTGGTGTATGCTATAAACCACCTCGTATAAGTGTCGAGTATGAAGCCCAGCTACTCTTGCAGATACAAGCGGCTTCACAGCTGGGTCAAGTTGTTGCTATGGGTGACTTCAATTATCCAGACATTGACTGGGGTAATGGGGTTGCTAAGCCAGAAAAAGCTAGTAGGTTTGTAAATATGCTGAATGACAACTTTTTATTCCAGCTCGTTCAAGAACCTACTAGGAATAACTCTCTTTTGGACCTTGTAATATCTAACAATACTGAACTCATCTCTAACATTTGTGTGGGTGAGCATTTAGGGAATAGTGATCATAACATGGTCTCCTTTGAGATTCTGTTGCAGAAGCAATTCTATAAGGGAGTAACTAAAACACTAAATTCCAGACGTGCAAACTTTGACAGTATAATGCATCTCTGCAACATATTAAGTGGGAAATGCTTTTCACAGGGTTAAACACAGAACAAAAATGGGAAGTCTTTAAAATGCTGCTTAATAAATATACTTGTCAGTATATTCCACTTGTAAGCAAGGAACGTCGTTGCAAAGCAAAACCTTTTTGGTTCAATAGAAGCGTTGGTGTTGAGGTGGGTAAGAAAAGACGTGCTTTTAAGGCTTTCAAGTTAGCTGGTACAGCCGAAACATTTATAAGGTACAAGGAGGCCAATAAATCATGCAAAGAAGCTATAAGGCAAGCTAAAATTGATATGGAAAAGGATATTGCAGCAAGCAGTAAAAAAAATCCAAAATAATTTTTTAAATATGTCAATAGTAAAAAAATTAAGCAGGAAGGGGTGGGACCCTTACTATCAGAGGGGGGTCAGCTGGTTGATGAAAACAAAATAAAAGCGCAGATTCTGAACTCGTATTTTTCATCTGTCTACACAAATGAAGAACCAGTAAGTGAAGGTTTCCTTCTTAACACTCCCAATTCTAGTAATACAACTAATGATGCATGGTTCACACATGAAGAAATTCAAAAGAGACTTGAACATGTTAAGATTAACAAAGGTCCAGGGCCAGATGGTATTCATCCCAGGGTAATTAGCGAGCTTAGCTCTGTGATTGCCAAACCTCTTTACTTAATTTTTCAGGATTCATTGAGATCTGGCATTGTGCCGAGAGACTGGCGAATTGCTAATGTGGTGCCTCTATTCAAAAAAGGATCCCGTTCTCAGCCTCAAAACTATAGGCCAGTTAGTCTGATGTCAGTATTAGGAAAGCTTTTCGAAGGGTTAATAAAGGATAAGATACTGGACTTCATAGAAAATCATAATACTATGAGTTTGTGCCAGCATGGTTTTATACGTAATAGATCTTGCCAGACTAACTTAATTTCTTTTTACGAGAATGTAAGTAGAGACCTCGATTCTGGGATGGCAGTGGATGTGATTTACTTAGACTTTGCTAAAGCATTTGATACAGTGCCACACAAAAGGTTACTGGTTAAATTAAGGAATGTTGGCCTGGAACATAGTATTTGTACCTGGATAGAGAACTGGCTAAAAGATAGACTACAAAGAGTGGTGGTAAATGGAACATTTTCTAATTGGACCAGTGTTGTTAGTGGAGTACCGCAGGGCTCTGTACTAGGTCCCTTGCTTTTCAACTTGTTTATTAATGACCTGGAGGTGGGCATTGAAAGTACTGTTTCTATTTTTGCAGATGATACTAAATTGTGCAGAACTATAGGTTCCATGCAGGATGCTGCCACTTTGCAAAGTGATCTGTCTAAACTGGAAAACTGGGCAGCAAACTGGAAAATGAGGTTCAATGTTGATAAATGCAAGGTTATGCACTTTGGCAAAAATAATATAAATGCAAGTTATACACTAAATGGCAATGTGTTGGGAGTTTCCTTAAATGAAAAGGATCTAGGGGTCTTTGTAGATAACACGTTGTCTAATTCTGGGCAGTGTCATTCTGTGGCTACTAAAGCAAATAAAGTTCTGTCTTGCATAAAAAAGGGCATTAACTCAAGGGATGAAAACATAATTATGCCTCTTTATAGGTCCCTGGTAAGGCCTCATCTGGAGTATGCAGTTCAGTTTTGGACTCCAGTCCTTAAGAGGGATATAAATGAGCTGGAGAGAGTGCAGAGACGTGCAACTAAATTGGTTAGAGGGACGGAAGACTTAAATTATGAGGGTAGACTGTCAAGGTTGGGGTTGTTTTCTCTGGAAAAAAGGCGCTTGCGAGGGGACATGATTACACTTTACAAGTACATTAGAGGACATTATAGACAAATGGCAGGGGACCTTTTTACCCATAAAGTGGATCACCGTACCAGAGGCCACCCCTTTAGACTAGAAGAAAAGAACTTTCATTTGAAGCAACGTAGAGGGTTCTTCACAGTCAGGACAGTGAGGTTGTGGAATGCACTGCCGGGTGATGTTGTGATGGCTGATTCAGTTAATGCCTTTAAGAATGGCTTGGATGATTTTTTGGACAGACATAATATTAAAGGCTATTGTGATACTAAACTCTATAGTTAATATAGGTATGGGTATATAGAATTTTAATTAAAAGTAGGGAGGGGTGTGTGTATGGATGCTGGGTTTTCATTTGGAGGGGTTGAACTTGATGGACTTTGTCTTTTTTCAACCCAATTTAACTATGTAACTATGTAACTATGTAACTATGTAACTATGTAACTATGAATAATGCTTCGATCGAAAGATTAAATCCTTCGAATCGAACCATTCAAAGGATTTTAATACAACGATCGAAGGATTATCCTTCGACCAAAAAAAACTTAGGAAAGCCTATGGGGACCTTCCCCATAGGCTAACATTGACTTCGGTAGCTTTTAGATGGCGAACTAGGGGGTTGAAGTTTTTTCTTAAAGAGACAGTACTTCGACTATCGAATAGTCGAATTATTTTGTGTTCGAATCCTTCGATTCGAAGTCTTAGTCGAAGGTCGAAGTAGCCCATTCGATGGTCGAAGTAGCCCAATTAACACTTCGAAATTCGAAGTTTTTTTACTTCGAATCCTTCACTCGAAGTTAGTGAATCGGCCCCTTGGAATTGCCCTTGAATCTGTAAAAAAAACTAGTGGGGCCATGACTGTCATCACCATGATGCAAAACTTATGCATTGTGGCCGAGGTGACAATGCAAAATCTTTGTTTTTTAATCGAAATCCACAAGGGTGTTCTATTTAACCGGCAAAAAGTTTTTCACCTTTGCTAAAGATATTATTATGAGGTGAAATAATGCAGGCTGTTGGAAATCAAACCAGGGTATCCCCATGTGAGAAGATATCCAATCAATGTTTATCTTCTAAATGGAATCCATGGAGCAGAGATGTGAGGAGACCTGAACTTATCATAGAATATCTGCATTTGACCTTGAAGCAAAGGTCACTGCAAACACTTTTAGCTGAGTCAGAAAGCGCATGTTGTGATTTATATTATGCAGATGTATGAACTCTATTCCACCACCCCAAATCAATAAATCTTTCTTCCTACTGATAGTGCCACATAAAATTGAAATCATGTGTCCCTTTGCAGTATGACATTAAGCCCCGGCTCTCTTGGGTGTTCATAAATAAACAGAACCACTTTAACTTGCTGGATGTTGCTTAACAGACGCACATGAATTTTGTATAAATAATTCACATCACTCAAAAGGTGGTGAGCAGAACAAGTCCCTTCTGGTTAACATTATTTAGAGCTAGAGTGAAGTTAAGTAAGTGATGGAGCTGAAGTACTGGTCACAGTCCAAAGGGAATTGGGACAGTTTTGCTTTTACTCACAAGCTATGAGTAGTAATATAGTAAGATGCCACTCTGCAGATTTTTGGAACCATAGAGGGAATTGAGATATCTGAATTGTGAGTGATGTGAAATTAGTAAGCATTAGTACAGTGCGTGATTTTGGATTAAAATTCCAATGAAATGTTCCTAGTAATATTTTTCTGGTGGACTTCAGAAACCTGCCCCGATGTGATATTGCCATTTTCAAGTCAACCCTTACAGTGAAAATATTTGAGTTAAATGTAGTATTTTATAAGGGTACGAGATCCATTATCTGGAAACCCATTATCCAAGAAGCTCTGAATTATGGAAAGGCTGTCTCCCATAGACTCCATTTATCAAAGTAATTTTTAAAAATGATTTCCTTTTTCTCTGTACTAATAAAACAGTACCTTGTATTTGGTCCAAACTACGATATAATGAATCCTTACTGGAAGCAAAACCAGCTTATTGGGGTTATTTAATGTTAACATGATTTTCTAGTAGACTTAAGGTACTAAGCTCCAAACTACATAAAGATCCGTTATTCGGAAAACCCTAGAACCAGAGACTTCTGGATAACGTCTCATACCTGTATAAGACGAAGAGCCACTGGTGGCATCTGACCCTTTGTTATATTTTTTAAACTGCTTAGCTATTTCAGCAATGCAAATCGGTGCCCTATAAATCTATTTATACTTGATTGGGAACCTTCATGCCTACATAGTAGTTAATCTAAATACACAATATTATAAAAGGAGTAATATACCCCATATTGTAAAATGTAAGGATATTAGGCGTCACCAAGGAATTCTATGACTGACTTTACAGTCTTTTATACAGGTCATGGGACTTTGCAGTGACTTCTTATATTTTCATATTTTGCAACAGGGTCTACACTTTTTTTAATAATACAGAAGTTTCAGTGAGTCATGTGACACAAAATACCTCTCTAATAACTGATTATAATTGATGACATCACTAAGCACTGATATAATTTATAGGACATCCATGGCTTTTATGTATTATAGAAATATCGTCCTTTACCTATATAGTGCTGCCATATTCTTCACAGAGGTCATACATCATTCACATCTTTCCCTGCCCCAGAGGAGCTAATAATCTGAGGTCTCTATCACACAGACAGACACGCCAATTAATCTTCATGCATATATTTTAGAGTGTGGGTGGAAACCGTGGTACCCAGAGGAAACCTGCACAGACATGGAGAAAGCATACAAACTCTTTCCAGATTTTAGAGTACCCTGGCTGAAATCAAACAAATAAAGACTGTCCTTTTTCCTTTATAGTATAGTATAGTATAGGCCTCTCAATAGGATGCAGACCCCATGTTGGTTGCCAACTTTTACAAATAAGTAGAAAATATCTCCCGGGGAGCATGAAGCATTATATGATTTCACCATCATGTTTATTATTGCAGGGATTTGATGTACAGAAGTAATTCACCGGAACAACTTGGGTAATGCTGGCAGGGAAAATCCTTTCTATTTTATTGTGGATGCAACATTTCTGGGCGTAGTTGTTGTTATAATAAACTAGCAAGGGTTTCCCCTGCCAGCATTACCCAAGTTGTGCCGTTGAATTACTTCCTTTCTACGCTGATTACGAGATTGCCAATTCCTCTTTCACCGGGCACCGGGGATTCGCATTGATCGGACTGCCAGGGTGTGGGAGGGTAAATCCTTTTTCTCCAGGGAATTCATGCACAACATGTTTCCACCCAACATGGTCTGGTTGGGCCAAAACATGCAGTGCATGTAATCCTGGCAATAATAAACACCATTGTGAAATCAAAACATGGACCCCACCACTGCAAGGCAGCTATGCAAACCCTTGCGCTTATTATATTCCCTTGCGTTCAAAATCTTTTGCTTTTTTATTGGTGTGAAATAAATTAGGCAATAAATATTCTCAAAAATGTTGTTTCTGTGGAAATTTGCCAAAAAAAGGTTCACTTTTTGCATTAAACTAAATTTTTTGGAACAACTTTTGGAACGCAAATTACATTGGATACTATAGGTGCACAAAATATATTGGGGTCTATGGGTATTTGTTTTTGCATTTTTCTGAATTTGACTGTAAATACATACCTGCCTTAAAACTTTGCTTCCCACTAGTTGCTTTAAAAATGACACATATATACACATTTTATTATATCCATATTTAAATAACCATGCTAATGATAAATGACACTCCGATTCAGGATATTTTTATCTTTATACCCCACATCTTTCTCAGTACTTAAGAGAAGAACATTAGTCTGTGCATAAGTAAATATAATAGCCTCTTAGAGAAGGACAAAAACACAAGCTTTCAAATGTGTTCTTCAATAAACATTTGGCACTTACATGGTCTTAAAAGAGTAAGGTAAGGCAGTAAATCTTTCAGCCGACAGTTTGTTAAAATAGAGGGAGCATTTATGTTTTCACTGGTGCTCTGTCAGATGAGATGTGACAAAGGGAAGGAGTCTGCTTGGAAGTATGTTTCTTTGTGTGATGGAAGTGGTAGGCACCTACTAGTCTCACATCATCAAAGCAACAGACACATATCTATAATTTATATCTTGCTTTAAGCTTTTGCTGATCCGATGTGGCTTTTTCAGACATCGCAAGCTGCAAAAAAACTCCCTGTGTCAATCATCTGGGCATGCTCAAACCATGGACCATTAGTGGGAGAGACAGCAAAGTTTCTTTCATTACGCTTTTATATGTAGCGTGTTGGCAGTAAAACAGAGAAGAATTGACTTGATCAATGCATTAGTCTAATCACAGGGTTCCTGCCCTTAATTTCTTTTGTCGGTAATTTCCATATTGAAGCAGCAAAGAGGATAGTTGTAAAGACACACTTAGAGCCCTGCATGATATATTCAGTCACCTGTAAAAATGGCATGGATTGAGCAATGTAAAAATGAGAGGTAAAGGTAGGGGGCCCACCAGCATTCTCATTGAGGATTTTTTCCTGTTGTGAGAATTAAAGAATTAAATTGCCCTCATTTAAAATAGGATATTTTCATCATTTAGACATTATGTTCTTCTATGAAAAGTCATATCTCTCTCTAGCGTATAAAATAACTACAGAAACAACAAAAGAAAAATGATCACCTCATTTGTAAATGCTACTTTGAAAATATATCTTATGCAAATATACGTTCATATTTTTTTTACCTGTCTCTCTTCTCTGTCTTTTGCTCTGTGATATTTCTGCCTGCTTGGAATAGCCTGTATGTTTTCATAATGTACAGAGGTATGCTTGAGCGTAAACATACTTGCACATAGAATTATGACCACTTTGACCATATGCTTTTTCAGAGAACAATAACCTTTATGGTTTTGATTAAATTGCATATTTATGTACAGTAAGTCTAATAAACTAATGATGTTACAGTCCAGTAGAAATGCAGTAATGGTAAGCAGGCCAGTGGGGTATTTACTGTATTATGATGAGATTTAACAGTTAGCATCATCAAGCTACCTGGTTCCCTTATCCCATACCTTTTCCCACTTACATTTCTCAGCCTATTCCATCTGAAAAAGGCACAATCACCACCCAGGGCTGGGATCAAAATGAGCACAGATTTTATTAACAAGTGTACAAGTAATTTACATAAATATTAGCTTGATTTTTTTGTACAAGCCCAGTATAGATGAAAACATTATCTGGAACATGACATAGACAACTTTTGTTTTTACTGGCAATCCTGTGGTTAAGATAGGGCATGTTGGAGGAACGCTACTGTATGTGGCCCAAGCAGGGCCGCCATGAGGGGGGGACAGGGGGGACAAGTGTCCCGGGCCCGGGCATGAAGGGGGGCCCGGCAGTGCTGCAGTTTTGAAAAGAGCCGGGCCCCCCTTGAGAGCGCCGCAGCCTGCAGCCATCCAAGAACAGCCGAAGGACCCGAAGCCACAAAAACAGCCGAAGCCGAACTCCTGAAGCGGCGAAAAGGCCCGAAGTCACGAAAATAGCCGAAGTCCCGAAGCGGCGAAAAGACCCAAAGTCACAAAAGGAAGTGAAGTTGAAGTCCCGAAGCCACGAGTTCAATTCTACTGAACACCAATGTATTTTTTTTTTAATCCCCTGGCCACCAATGTATAATTTTAATATTCTATAGGCCCCTTCCTAAAAAATTTTTGGGGCCCCAATTATTTTTTTAAGTTGTAAGGGGGGCCCTGCCACCAATGTTTTTTTAAAAAATATTTTTTGGGGCCCCAATTTTTTTTTAACTTGTAAGGGAGGCCCTGGCACCAATGTTTTTTTTTTTTTAACTTTTAAGGGGGGATATAATTTGTGTATGGGGGGGTTACTTTTTTAGCACTGATGTCTGTGTGGTCTTTGGGCGGGATGGAGTGGGGCTTGGGTGGAGTGGGTGGGATCTGGGGTGGGGCTTGGGTGCTAGTGTGGGCGTGGCCCAGGGGACCCCAAAAATTTTGATGTATGGAGCCCTGTGATTTCTAATGGCGGCCCTGGGCCCAAGTTATTACTTGCCGTCCCATATATTTCAATTGGGAAAAGCTAAATCAGCTTAGAAACATTTTGTGGTGGTGAACATTTCATGTAAGTACAGTATATGCCTGTATGCCATGATAGAATCAAGTGCTGAAAGAAACTGCCCTGCACAAGTTTTTTAAACTGGAAAAAATATGCACCTATAATCTGTAATTGATCGTAAAATTTGCAAGACATATTTTCACAAATTTATAATCAATTTTAGAAAAAATAAGGATCATTAAAAGCTTTCAAACCTCCAAATAAAAGAGACTCAGAAGAAAAAGGTGACATCCTTATTCACATAATAATACATAAACAACAACAACAACACATAAAGAAGCACCAAACTAAGATTTATTATAATGTTGTCTTCAATAATTCATCACAACATTTATATTAGAACAGATAAAAAGCTATTAGTTTTGGTTATTTTGTTTTTAATAAAATGCAGCACAAGTATAATGCATTATCTATTCAGATGCAGTTTCCCTGGGAATGCACATTTGCATAAGCCCACCTATGCTGACATTAAATATAGAAGCACATTTTAAATATTTTTTAAAGTAGGAATATACTTCATTAATTAGTAGGACTGAGGCATCCTAAACCCCTTAGAGTAATGGCAAGCATAGCAATTCTAGACTTGTTGTCACCAGGGCGATAAAAAGCTCCACTGGGTGGGCAACAACAGATCACTCCCATTAATTTGAAAAGCAGATGCTTTGATTTGCGAGTGCACCCACATGGAAAGCTATTGTTACTTAGAAACATTGCCGACAAAATACACAGAACTGTTACATGTGCCATTGCACGTTTGTATGGTAATGTATGGTATTGGCTAATTTTGGAGGTCTGGGAAACACTCAGGTAATTTTTATCTTTGGTACTTATTTTGCCACACAGAAACCACACTTCTGCTGCTGTTTGCAATCATCATCTAACTTGTTGAGGTCACCTCTTGGAGCTTGAAATGTATTATCTCCCAAATATAAACATGTTATACAATTGTCCATTAGGTTTAAAGGTGCCAGTGTCACTTACCCACATTAGGCTCAAATGCAATTCTACAAGAAACCACTGAAGCTCCTCTTGAAGATAGTAATGAAATCTGCTTTTACAACATTACCAATACTGCAGCCTCACCACCCTCAAGGTGAGGAACTATTAACATTGTTTTAAGTACAAATGCTTTTCTAAATAGGGTCAGGGCACACAGGCAGATTTGGGGGGAGATTAGTCGCCTGGCGACAAATCTCCTCTTCTTTGGAGCGACTAATCTCCCCGAATTGCCTCCCCTGCCTTCCCGCCAGCTTTCCTCATCAGGCAACTTCAGGCAACTTCGGAAAATGTATCGCTCAGAGTGCCATCCCACCGGCAATTTACATTTTAGCTGGCGGGAAGGCAGGGGAGGCAGTTTGGGGAGATTAGTCGCCCCTAAGAAGAGGAGGGTTTGTCGCCGGGCAACTAATCTCCCCGAATCTGCCTGTGTGCCCCGACCCTAAAAGGCTGACCTTGTCCTTTGTTTATTTGTATGAAAAAGTCTCCTGGACATATGTCTATAATGTCTTCAACACACCCAATTTCGACAATCCCTCCTCCTAACTAGATTGCTCCATACTTGGCCAGTTTAGTCTGTACTTTTACCTGCTCATTAATAACCTTTGGTAAGGCCTAACCTAAGGCTTCCATTGACAAAGTGTCCCTTTGTATACAACTGGGTTATTCAAAAGCATGACCATGAATACGAAGCATCTAATATAATTGAATGTCTACATGAAAAAGATGGACAGCGCTGGTATACTGTATGAAAAAGTCCCATTATTAGCTTTAGCTGACAACTGCCTAAAATTTAAAATTCTGTCATCATTCACTGGTTTTTCATTGGCCTAAATTGATGAAAATTAGCCCATGAAAACATTGTTGTCCATCAACCAATTTACCTGACTCTGGTAACACCATTGATACCCTTAAAAAATAATGTTGGATTTTTATTATTTCTGATCTCTTGCAATCATAGCAGTACTTCTGGATGTACTTTCTTGAACATTCTCTGTTTTTTTCTCTGATCTGGGAACCTTACATTTAATTTTCAAATGATTTTCAAATGCTGGCCATTTTTAACCATCTGTAATGCCCCAATATAAATTTTGCTTGCCTAAAATTTATAAAACTGCACTCTGTGTCCTGTCTGTTGCACACACTCATGGAACAGAAAACAGGGTGCTGAGGTGCAAGGGAGCTCTGTAGCTAACATCTGCTTCTAGCAGGCATTAAAGGAAGACTACATCCTAAAATTGCATATTGCTATCGATACCATTTTTATGTAGTGAACTTACTGTATCTGTCTAAAGGTTCAGCATCTCTATAGTAGTAATGATCTACAGATCACAGTTGTCGCAGGCACTCGCCATCTTGGATTTTGTTAGGAGTGTCAGCAACACTCACATGATTAGTGGGCTCTGAGCAGCAGTTGAAAAGCTAAACTTGGGGTTGTCACAAATTATCAAGCAGAAAATGAAGTTGGTCTGTCATATAACCTGATGCTACAGGGTTGATGATTAAATTCTGATGCTAATTGCACTGCTTTCTGAGCTGCCATGTAATGAAAATGTGACTTATTTACTAATTAGCCTTGTATTGTCACAATTGTATTCTATATATACAGTAATGTGAGTCAGTCCCTGAGCACAGAACATATAATATAACAAACGCTGTGGCACTTCCGTTGCATAAGTAAAAAAAGTGCTTTTATTTTGGTCACAGATCAGGCGACGTTTCAGGCGACGTTTCTCAAGCCTGCCCGGTAATCACAAACTATTTAAACCCTCCTAGGAGGGAGTGTACCATACCATGACCCACTCCCAAAGTACAACACCCACCCAACACAATCTATATTTACATAAATCACAAAGTCCATCAGTTCATAAAAAATCTGTGTGAAATCCAGTGAGTGAAAGTCCATGTCTTCAAAAGAAGTCCATATAAAGTAATAATAAAAAATCTGAGCTGTATGCAAAGGGTACAAAAATGTCAATAATTGTTAAAAGAGAAAAATATACCTTTTGCCCAGATTGGATGCACCCAGCTGAACCCTCACCGGATCTGTGACCAAAATAAAAGCACTTTTTTCACTTATACAACGGAAGTGCTGCAACACGTTTTATATGATTTATTACCAACGGCAAAGGTTCAAGCTTCTTGAGCACCCCTCCAACAAGGATTTGGTGCTCTCTGAGCACAGAACATATGCAGTGAATCAGCAGAAAAATGAATGGTGAGCTACAAGGGGCCAAAACATAATTTGCAACATTTCTTACTTCTTTAGTTAAGCTTTAGTTCTCCTTTAAGTACAGTACCATGCGCCAACTGCACTTTGCACCTATGGACACTCCTGGCTGCACCTTAGGAGGCATGTTAGTCTTCTTTCCTCCCACCCCTACCCTTTCCTATCTTACATTTTATTATAATGTTTAAAGTAGGATCAATTAGACACTCAATTTGGGCTTTAATGTCTGCCCTAAGGCAGGTGTAAAGAACAGGGCTGTACAGTATACTCAATTTCTGCACAGGGGATGTACAGTATACTCAATTTCTGCACAGGGGATGTACAGTATACTCAATTTCCCTCGGATATGTGTGACAGCATTGGTACAGTTGCTTTTCAATTCAAAATTTTTCAGGCTAAAAAAACATTGTTATACATTTTTCATTCAATTGACCAGTTTCAATGGTTCAGGCGTTTCTTCACCAACCGAAATACATCTGCGGAGAATATATCCCAAGTTCTGAAAGGCCTCCACACTGTCCACAGAGTAGTGATGAATGTATCGGTCCGATAAATGAATAAAGTTTTGATGGGGTTTAAGCAGATTGGAATTGCTGGGCAGCATATTTAAAATGACATGCAAATACAAACTATAAAACTATTAAAAAAAGATGAAGCTATAGAAAAAGATACTAAAATATAGTGTCCATAAAATTGCACATCATATATCCATTACATTATTTCATTAAGCAGTGTATCCATGGCAGTGGACTTGCCATTGTGTTGTAAATGACATAACTCAAAAATCCATTTTACTTCCTCCCTAGAGGCTCATTCAACAATGTCTCAGATGTGTATTTACTTTGCATATTCCTGTAAACATCAGATTTGATGGATCTTTATTGTGACATATGATAACATGTTTAAGAAAGGCTGAAGGCAGTCAGTTACTTGGTTTATCCTTGCTTATATCCTCAATAGTCATATCAAGCAAGATCTGGGTTGTAATCTGTAGGGATGAAGACTTTGTTCCCCATTTCCACCATTAAGAGGTGGCAGGGAGCTTTAGCAACGTGAGTAGATCATATTTAGAGTTGCACAATAGCTCAGCTTGGTTTATATTTTTGTTGTTGGCTCTGGTGAAATGGCTTTGAAGGTAATTATCTGGTTAGTTAAGGTATTTGTTGCAGTTTGAGGGGCTTGTTTGGAAGGCTGACCATTTTTAAATGGTTTCCTTTTTCTTTGCAATAATAAAACAGTACCTTTTACTGGATCCCAGTTAAGATATAATTGTTGCTTATTGGAGGCTAAATAATCGTATCTTTTAGTAGATTATGGCATGGAGATACAAAGGCTCCTTATCCGAGAAACCTCAGGTCCAGAGCATTCTGGATAACAGGTCCTGTAAGCACACGAAACCTAAGCACTTCAGCAAAAACCTGGCATCTAAGAGCTGGCCAGTTCATGTAGAAGTTTATGTAGATGTGAGTTGTATTTTCAAAAATTTTAAAAGTTGGTAAATTCACTTTCCTCAGATTCTCTAGTAAAATTCCCCTAGCTCAATTATTCTTTTATAAGACATTATACTGGATCCTGTATGCCTCCAGAATCTCATTGGAGATTGCAGTTCATGCAAAACTACAAAGAAATCTGTATCCAATCACAATCCTGCACACATCTTTTCTATCAAAAACATTCAGCACAAACCTGCAAAGACTGAGTCAATAACCCACAAAGAGGAAATTAGAAGCTTTGCTAAAACATTCATGAAACCATGGAAAATTGTGAAATGCGTTGAAGCCAATTGGGGGTTTCTTGGCATGTTTCTTTTTGCATGAAATACAATAAAATATTTATGTCAACAGGGGTTTTTCTCACATGCTTTTGCTGTCATTGCAAATCCATGGGAAACATTTTGCTCATCACTTGTAAATCTGAGATAAAAGGTATTTTTAGTTATTTTGTCGCTGCGACAAAACCAAGGTGAAAATAGTCACTGTGGTCATTGCCCTGAACATAACTCCCACCAAAAGTATGAATTTTTGTATAGGTTGTGAGAATACAATACAATAGTGATATAATCTTTAAATTCTGATGGATTGTGTTGGTGCAGCTGGCAGACGAATAACATCATTAATAGACTATACCAAAAAGAAAAATATCAGAGATCTTAAGAGGAATCTTCTAGGCAGAACCTGTATGGAGTAACAAGTATTTATTTTTAAGTTGATAAGGACTGTTGTAAATATATCAAAGCTGCCTTGTACAAAAAGAAGAATAAACTAAGAAAAACACATTAAGAGCTAAAACTGTGACAACAACATTGGGTAAAAGTCCAGACTGTCTAAGGTAGATATGTACAATATCAAGGGGTATATGTTTCCTATTCCTAGTTTAGAGCAAGTTAATAGGCAGTGTTAGGTAATTGGAAGGTACCCTTTATTAGGATATTTAATGAAAATTGAACAAAGAGATAATCAGACAAATAAAAAAAACTCTGCTCTGCTGCATGAACCATAAACAGCTGCTATTGGGGGCATAAATCATTCCCTGCTTTCAGACTCTTGTCTCCTCTGCGGCGAGCATGTTGCTGTGTTACCGAGCAGTTTCATTCAGTTTTTGGCTCAGTATACAACCAACATGTTCATTGAATTGATGTATGGTGAACATGACAGGTATTCACTCAGCTAATACAAGAAAATGGTGGCACCGAGCAACACAGATAGATTTTTGTCACACAATACATGAAAAACAGAAGAAAGATCCCACGCAGTGTGGCCTCTTCAGAAATGCCCAGGACAAATATGTGTAAAACACTACTTTACCACATTCACACTTACTCCCTAATCCTGATGGATTTTTTACCATCTTTTTTGGAACCCGACCAAAAGGCTTCAAGTGCAGCCCAAACTGAAAATCTAACTGTTATCCCACCAATGAACCAAATATTAAGGCATTTTTTATGTATATCCTTACATCCAACTTCTTTAAACCTATATTCCAGGTGACATTCTATGCCAGTCTTTATGTTGTTTTGAACTGAAGCATATTTCAAAAATACGTAACTGCAAGGCCTCTTTGGAATAAGACATTTGACACTTTTTTATGGTCCTACCTTGGCTTATGCCCCATGTAGAATTTCTTCTCCAGCATGTTTCTGCCAGCAGACAAACGACTGATATCCTCCATGCCTCCTTTCATTAATAGTAAAATGGAAGCCATCCATGGTTTATTAGGCCAAAAATGTACATATGAATATTTTTATGCAAATATCTGCCTGTCCTTAGTGGTGACTGGCAATGGTGTGTGAACACTCACAAGAACAGTGGATGAACACCGGGGTGGATTGTTGGAGATTGGTGTTTTCATCACTAGCAGAGAGAACAACTCATGTGATATTAGCGGTGAAATAAACACTTCTGTGTTCTTCTAAATGCACACAATCATCCAAAACAAATATATATGTGTATATGGCAGAGAATTAAACATGATTACCAATTCCTCATTATATTACTAATTATTGCTTCACATGTTAAAAAGATAAGAAAGATAATTACACAAGGTGTTATAATCAACTGCATTTGTTTATTTTCTTGCCTCTCCACCTGTTCTTGTGTATACAAATCATCATGCTGCTGTGACCATTGACTCTCTTTTTTATTCTTTTTCAGGTGAGTGCTTGAGAATCATATTACTGGAAAATAGTATGTCACCCCTTCCAAGCAATATCTTTTAAGGAAGGATTACACACCTGGTATA